>NC_070605.1:8994803-9628553 GCF_027172205.1 Podarcis raffonei | reverse complement strand
ACCAATGAGAATGGTTCTCCGTAACACAACCAAAGGTTGCTGGAAGATGTGTGGAGGTGGAACGCTTGGGTAAACAACGAAAACAAGGAATTGGGGCTTGGCTGCAAAAATGGGTTGGGTTGGGTGGGGGGCAGGCTTCAAATGCTCACCAGAAGAGAAGAAAAATGACCTCAGGGGCCAATTGGAAAAATGAGAATGGGTTGAGGACATCAAGGTAACCTCCATTTCAGCAGAATGTGGCCGAGAAGAAAAAACTCAGCTGCTCATGGTGCAGGCACACGAGGGGTTAAAGCCACCTCCCCTCCCTTTCTGGTACCTTTCCTGATTTTTGGACTACAACTCCTATCATGCTTGATGGCCGGCGGTGCGGATGGAGGAGGCTGAGTTAAAGGCCAACCTGCACAGCCAGGGCTGGACTTAGGTTTGATGAGGCCCTAAGCTACTGAAGGCAATGGGGCCCTTTATATGTCCAGCTGTCCTTTGTCAACAACAAATGGTTGCTGTTTTTTGTGTTGAATATATGCTATATATTTATGGACCTAATAGGTATCTCAAGCCATTTGCACATGTTGCCGTGCAACCAGTCCATGCAGAATGTGGGCACCCTATATATAGAAAGGAGCAAACCAGTGATATTTTAGGGAGCAGGCAAGGCCCATGACTTACATCACAGGAGCCTACACAACACAAAACACTGTTGCTGTGTGTAGGTTTTATTTTATTTGTTTTTTTATCTTATATTTTGGAAATGGACATCCAGGTTTTTCCCCTGTCATGAGACAGAGCGTTCCACCAGGCCGGGGCCAGTGTTGAGAAGGCCCTGGGCTCTGGTTGAGGCTAATCTGACTTCCTTAGGGCCCAGGACCTCTAGGGTGTTGCTATTTATGGACTTTAAGGTCCTCCGTCGGGCAGACCAGAAATCCCCACTCGGCCAGGAGGAAGCTTGCTGGGTGCGACCTTGGGCCAGTCGCTGCCTCTCAGGCTAACCTACCTCACAGAGCCATTGTTGGGATTAAATGAGAAAAAAGGTGGAATATACGGGCTCCCTCAGAAATGGCGGTGAGCTCTCCTTCCTTGGAGGTTTTTAAGCAGAGGTTGGACGGCCATCTGTCATGGATGCTTCAGCTGAGATTCCTGCATTGCAGCGGGTTGGACTAGATGACCCCCAGAGTCCCTTCCAACTCTCTATTATTTTTATACACGCATTAAATAAACAAACAGGACACATTTCAGGGGTTGCCGGCGTCAGGGACGCTTGGAGTTTTGCAAGGCTGCCGAGTGCACTCAAATCCCAGTCCAGCGGGCAGGAAAATCCCCGCTTAGCACGTTTCGTGAGCCAGAGGGTCATTTTTTTTTTACTTTTAACTTCTAGAGGGTTTCTTCTGGAAACGACCCTGCTTTTTAACCCAATTTTGCAGCGGTGCTTTTTTTGAGGGAGGTGGGAAGGAAGGAAGGAAGGAAGGAAGGAAGGAAGGAAGGAAGGAAACGAAACAGACGAAAGGTGGGATGAGGAAGAAGGCACCAGAAATTACCTGATTATGTGATAGCTGTAAAGATGCCAAAATGCAGCAGCAGAGAGCGAGAAAGAAAGAGACAGAAAGGGAGAGAGAGAGAGAGAGAGAGAGAGAGAGAGAGAGAGAGAGAGAGAAAGGAGGAACATGCAACAAGGTCAGAGCAGTAAGAAAAATAAACCGAGGAGGAATAGGGCACCTCCTTTGAGTCCATCATTCCTCCCCAGGGAGCAAAACTACCAATGCAGTGTCAGGACAAAGGAGATTTAACTGCTGGTGTGGAAGACTCAGAATCCGTCCCATTGGGTCTCTGGGCCAACCCCCTCTCGTCCAACTAGCTGCAAAAAACTGGGAGAAGACGTTCTACCCCAGGTGAGACTGTGTCAGATACCTGCATCCCTTCAGATGTTGCTAAACTGCAACTCCCATCATCCCTGGCCACCTTGGGGTCCAAAAAACACCCGTGGGGCTTCCCCACCCCTGACCTAGGGTATCCTGAGTGGATATTGCTTGCCCAAACTTTGCTCGAAAGGGGTTGTGGGAGAGGATTCTAGTCAGCAAACTGCCCTCAGATCCTCTCTTGGAATTCGCAGCTGGAAAACAATTCTCTCTTCTCCTACCAGACGGGAGGGTGGAAAAATGGCTGCCCTCTCTTCTTTCAAAGCATCTAAGAATTTTGCCATTGTTTCCTCCTTCCCCTCACTCTGTGGAGCTTCATGATGTTACTTCTACGCTGGATTTGAAGGCTAAGGATCAGCAGCTAGAAACCCGCAGGGCCAAATCTGCCCCGCTGCTGTGGAAGGGAGAAAGCATAATTTGCGGCAACACAACCTGGCAGTGGGTTATTTTAAGGTGCCCAGATTGAGGTGCCGGCCTGCTGTTCTTTTGGGCCTTCCTGAAGTAAACCAGCAGCTGACCAGAGCCTTCATCTTGGCTTTGTATTTTTTCTCTGAGTTCTTTCTGACTACATGCCCGGGACTCCAACACAGCATCTTTTACAGGCTTACTGTGACTTCCCAGGCCTCAAGAATTACGCAGGAAAACAGCAGGGTGCCAGGCATCATGCTAACTAATCCTGTGTTATTCACAACCCCCTTGCTAAATCTTTGCTCAGCCGTGAACTCACTACAACTAATTTGGGGGACCCCTTGACCTCCATCTAAATCTCACTCCAGAGCCCAGAATGGACCATCCTGAAGGATTTATTTAGAGAGGCACGTGGTTTCGCTCCTGCCGGATCACCTCAGCAATGAAGGTGAGGCAGGTTGCAGACAGCACGTGAAATAACAACAATTAAAATCCCAGCATGTAGAAAACTGGTGTGCCAGGGAGTGGGCTAAGAAGCCTGACGTGCTAGCTTTCTACATGTGGGGGAAATTCAGAAACGAGGGCCTTTCCAAACAAAACATCTTAGAGGCGGTGCATGCCAACTCCCTCCCTCAACGTTTTCGGGTGGCGTCTTGGTTACAGATGTGGTGTGCCCACTTCCTTTGTGCCCTCCGCATTCAACCCTTGCACTCTCAATGTACTTAGAGGGCTAGGGTGGCACAGGGTGGCACCTCAAAGGAGTGCCAGCCTCATTGCTCCTGCATTGTAGGAACTGGGTCAACTTCTAAAGGGTTGTTGAAAATATTCCACTGCCCTTAAAGGTGCCTTTTCAGACATGGGTTTGTTGTTGTTGTTTTGCGGGGGGCGAAGAATAACTCTGCAAAACCACTGACCGCAGCTACTTACTTCTGGAATATAAAAACTCCTACGATTACGACGAACGAAACGAGGTCGGCGGTTATCCAGATTAGATAGTATTCGTCCGGAGACTGGAAGAGGAAAAAAGCGGAGACAAGGATGCAGTCGGCTTAGTGCAATAATTAAAATAATAGTTTCTCTCTCTCAATGTGGGGATGCAGAGTTCTGGTTTCAGATATATTTGAGACATTTATTAGCAGGCAATGAAGCCCGTTCTCTCAGTGACGTAAGAAAACAGATAAGATAATGGCAGCATGGCAGCAATATAAACACATACAAACGGGGTGCAATAACATAAATAGGGGCAAAAATTAAAAATGCATAAAACTCTCTCATCGGAGAGCTTTCTTCCTCCCACTGGTGGCTTTCAAATGTTTCCACTACAATACTCATCTGTATTTGGCTAACTGACCCCTGTAAGTGTAAGGGAACTTTAACAACCTGGTAGTTAAAACGAAAAGCCTTCTTTTGCGTCCAGGGCAGGCTGTTCGTTTTAACTGTCCTTTTGAAGGTCCAGGTGTGCAGCCTGGGAGTCATTTTGGACTCACATCTGTCTATGGAGGCGCAGGTCAATTCTGTGTCCAGGGCAGATGTTTACCAGTTCCATCTGGTACGCAGGATGAGACCCTACCTGCCCACGGACTGTCTCGCCAGAGTGGTGCACGCTCTGGTTATCTCCCGCTTGGACTACTGCAATGCACTCTACGTGGGGCTACCTTTGAAGGCGACCCGGAAACTACAACTAATCCAGAATGCGGCAGCTAGACTGGTGACTGGGAGCGGCCGCCGAGACCACATAACACTGGTCCTGAAAGACCTACCTTGGCTCCCAGTATGTTTCCGAGCACAATTCAAAGTGTTGGTGCTGACCTTGAAAGCCCTCAATGGCCTCAACTCAGGATACCTGAAGGAGCGTCTCCACCCCCATCGTTCTACCCAGACACTGAGGTCCATCTCTGAGGGCCTTCTGGCGGTTCCCTCCCTGTGATAAGTGAAGTTACAGGGAACCAGGCAGAGGGCCTTCTCGGTGGTGGCGCCCGCCCTGTGGAACGCCCTCCCATCAGATGTCAAGGAAATAAACAACTATCTGACTTTTAGAAGACATCTGAAGGCAGCTCTGCTTAGGGAAGTTTTTAATGTTTGATGTTTTATTCTGTTTATAATCTGTTGGGAGCTGCCCAGAGTGGCTGGGGAAACCCAACCAGATGGGTGGGGTATAAATAAATTACTACTACTACTACTACTACTATTATTATTATTATTATTATTATTATTATTATTATTATTATTATTATTATTATTCCTTCTCTTACAGTAGTGAAGCAGCTTCGAAAACCATGTCCTTAATTCACAGCTCTAAAACAAAAGGTTGGGGGGCTTACACCATGGAATCTACACCCCAAGAGGTCTTCTATGGCTCCCAAGATCCTTCAAAATTCATTTTTAAAACAGGAAACTTTCTCAAATTTAACTGAGGGCTTATATGGGCTGCCTGACACCATGAAGCCAAAGTAAATTGCGGCCCTCAAGTCCCCCCAAAATATTTCCATATCTATATCTATTGATCAGTCAATAGATATGATCATTCCCAATGGCTTCCTGCTGCGTTGCCAAAAGGTTTCCATGACCCCCCTACCCAATATTTGCTTTTTCAAAAAAGGACCATGTTCAGTTTTACACTTTGACCATGTCTACTTTGACACTCAGGCGTCAGAGTATTGGCCACAGGTCAAGTCAGCTTTTGGTCAGGAGAACCACTCCGATCCAAAGCTTTAGTTTATTAATCTACCAAACTAAGCAATAAGACTGGGGCTCAAATAAATGCCTGCACATGAATTAAGAGTAAGCGCTTTCGCGACCACTAGGTGCCGCCCTGGGCCACTAAACTGGTAGCTGCAGCAGCAGAAGTTGCAAGCACTGTCAATTTGCTTTTCCCCTTTAATCAACGAATGGATTTGACCCGAGTAGAGGTTTATCCCCTTTCTCTTTCAGTAATAAGAAAGATAATCTTGTGCATGTGTGTCGGAGCAAGAAGATAACCCCAGGTAAGCCCTGTATGAACCACAGCCTCCTCTATGATGTTTCGAGGCCCATTCAAAGTGCTGATTTTTACCTATAAAGCCTTATGCGGCTCAGGACCCCAATATAAGATTACCAGATGTCCCTGGTTCCCGGGGACAGTCCCTGGATTCACCAATCTGCCCCCGGACAAAATCTGTCCCCGGATTTTAATTAATGTCCCCGGATTTATGCCTGGGGACTTCCGGCGAGGCAACAAGGCGGGGGCCATGGCAGCGAGCAGCACCGGAGGTCCCGGCCATGTCAAAGTTCCAGCCAGCCAATCTGCTGGCTGGGGGGGGGGGGCTATTTAAACCGAGCGTGAGCCAGAGAGTTTCCTTATGGCTCGCTTCCTCGATCAACGCTCGCCCCGAAATCGCGCAGAGCCGCCTGCAGCAGAAGAGCCCGCTGCGGGCTCTGCACACCCGAAGTGGGAGGCGAGTGGGGCGCTGAGGCGGTAAAGAAGAGGAGGAAAAGCCTAGAAAAGAGCTGTGCTGTGTTGCGAGACAGAAAGAGAGAGACGTAGCCTTGTGCGTGTGTTTTAATGCATGTTTTCCCAAGACCAGCAAGCGCCTTTACTCAATGTCCCCCCCACCTCTTTTGGGGGGGGGCATTTGTGTGTTTGTAGATGGGTTTCGCCGCCTGCCTTGTGTCGAGGTGCACACCCCCTTAAAAAGGTCAAGAACTCTGGGCAACCCTTTCCTAAAATAATAAAGCATGATTTTTTTTTAAAAAAAGGGTCCCCGGATTCCTTGAAAAAAATCTGGTAACCATACCCCAATACCTCAAAGACTCTTATGGGTCCTGCCCATAAGAACCAGCCCAGACCCTGAGATAATGCTCTGAGGCCCTTCTCCCTGAGCCCCTCCATGGCAAGTCCAGCAGGTGGCAACATGAGAACAGGGCCTTTTCAACGTTGGCTCCCCATTTGTGGGATGCCCTTTCCGCCAGGGAAGCTCGCTTGGTGCTCTCTAGTCTAGCTTAAGGCACCAGGCAAAACCTTTCCTTTTTACTGAAGCTGTTGGCCCTACGTTTGAAGTGGGTGGCAGGTATTGGTTTGGTTCTTGTTTTCAATGTGTATTTTGTCTGGGGGGTTTTGAAACTTGCATTTCTGTGTTGTGAACCACCCTGAGATCTACAGACGGAGGTCAGTATACAAGTTTAATAAATAATAAAAACAATAAGAAGTATTTGTGGCCTCTTTGGGTGGCGGAAGGATCTGCAAAAGCATCGCTGCCTCTGACTGTGGAGCCAGAGCCTAGCCATACCAGTTAGAAGCCACCAAGAGCCCATTTCGGACTGTCCCGCCAGAGTGGTGCATGCTCTAGCTATCTCCCACTTGGACTACTGCCATGCGCTCTATGTGGGGCTACCTTTGAAGGTGACCCGGAAACTACAACTAATCCAGAATGCAGCAGCTAGATGGGTGACTGGGAGCGGCCACCGAGACCACATAACACCATTCTTGAAAGACCTACATTGCCTCCCAGTACATTTCCGAACACAATTCAAAGTGTTGGTGCTGACCCTGAAAGCCCTAAACAGCCTCGGCCCAGTAGACCTGAAGGAGCATCTCCACTCCCATCATTCGGCCCGGACACTGAGGTCCAGCTCCGAGGGCCTTCTGCGGTTCCCTCACTGCGAAAAGTGAAGGGAAGCAGGCAGAGGGCCTTCTCGGTGGTGGCACCCGCCCTGTGGAATGCCCTCCCACCAGATGTCAAAGAGAAGAACAACTACCCGACGTTTAGAAGACATCTGAGGCCAGCCCTGTTTAGGGAAGTTTTTAATGACTGATGTTTTAATGCATTTTTAATCTCTTGTTGGAAGCCGCCCAGAGTGGCTGGGGAAACCCAGCCTGATGGGTGGGGTATAAATAATTATATTACAGTGGGACCTCTGGTTACAGACGCTTCAGGTTACAGACTCGGCTAACCCAGAAATAGTACCTCGGGTTAAGAACTTTGCTTCAGGGTGAGAACAGAAATTGTGCTCCGGTGGCGCGGCAGCAGCAGGAGGCCCCATTAGCTAAAGTAGTGCTTCAGGTTAAGAACAGTTTCAGGTTAGAAATGAATTAAGTTCTTAACCCAAGGTACCACTGTATGTTATGTTATGTTATGTTATGTTATGTTATGTTATGTTATGTTGTGTTGTGTTGTGTTGTGTTGTGTTGTGTTGTGTTGTGATGTGATGTGATGTGATGTGATGTGATGTTATGTTATGTTATGTTATGTTATGTTATGTTATGTTATGTTATTTCTTCTGTCATGAATTTGTCCGATCCTCTTTCAAAGCCACCCAAGTTGGCGGCCATCCCTGCCTCTTGTGGCAGGGAGTTCCACAGTTTAACTCCGTGCTGCGTGAAAAAGGGCTTTCTTTTATCAGTCCTGGACCTTGTAGCATTCCGCTCCCTCGGATGCCCACCACCCGGCAGGCCTGTTCCAGCAGGCTGCTTCTCCTCCTGACGTCCATATGACTGGAAACCAACAGACGCAAAGCCCAAGCCCTTCTTACCATCATCCAGACTGGGGAACGCAGTCTGCTGAGAACGCGAGAGTTGTCGGAGGTGACGGACTGGACCCCGGAGCACCACAGGACAGAGTAAAGCCAAGGCTCGTTCACGACAAACAGATTGACGCTCAAGTTCGCCACGGCGTATTCCCTGTCAAGAGAGCAGAGCGGGGAGAAGGACGGGCCTTAAAAAGCGCAGAAGAATGTCAAAATGGCATTTGCTGGATCTCGTTGGGATGCTGGGTTCTGTCTGGTCCCAGATTCTGCCGTCAGAGAACCACATAGGAGAACAGAGGCCGTTTTAGGGCAGTGCCATTGGCTCGCCTGCACTGGCTGAGGTGGCACCTTTTCAAAGTCTGGTAAGCGCTTCTCCAGCTTTGGGAAGGAGGCAGGTAAAGAGAGGTGAGTCCAGTCAAAGGCGACTATGGGGTTGTGGCGATCATCTCGCTTTCAGGCCGAGGGAGCCGGCATTTGTCTACAGACAGCTTTCCGGGTCATGTGGGCAGAGACTAAACCACTTCTGGCACAATGGAACACCATGACGGAAACCAGAGTATACGGAAACGCCGTTTACCTTCCCGCTACAGTGGTACCTATTTATCTACTTGCACTGGTGTGCTTTCGAACTGCTAGGTTGGCAGGAGCTGGGAGAAAGCAATGGGAGCTCACCCCGTTGCGGGGATTCGAACTGCCGACCTTCTGATCAGCAAGCCCAAGAGGCTCAGTGGTTTAGACCACAGCGCCACAGGACGTATGAGGGCTTTGACAAGGTCCCAGGGTCCTCCCCTTCCTTCCCAAAGCTGGGCAACTGCTTACTGGGCTTTAGGAAGGAGGGTGAAGGGCTCTGAGACCTTGCAAGTGCTCTCATGCGTCCTTCCCATCAACTGCTCTGTCAATGAAGCAATGGCGCCCACGTCGCCCATTGCCCGCTCACTCACAGAGACAAGCTCATTGCAACTCTCTTCTGTTTGGAATGGGAGGGGAGAGGCTGGGTGAATGATTTTAGCATGCAATGCACTGTGGGCATGTTTAAAGGGGGGTGTTCAATACAGGAGTTACAGGTAGGTAGCCGTGTTGGTCTGCCGTAGTCAAAACAAAATAAAAAAATTCCCTCCAGTAGCACCTTAGAGAGCAATAACGAACTTAAGGTAAAGGTAAAGGGACCCCTGGCCATTAGATCCAGTCGCGGATGACTCTGGGGTTGCGGCGCTCATCTCGCTTTATTGGCCGAGGGAGCCGGCATACAGCTTCCGGGTCATGTGACCAGCATGACTAAGCCGCTTCTGGCGAACCAGAGCAGCACACGGAAACGCCATTAACCTTCCTGCCGGAGTGGTACCTATTTATCTACTTGCACTTTGTGCTTTCGAACTGCTAGGCTGGCAGGAGCAGGGACTGAGCAACGGGAGCTCACCCCGTTGCGGGGATTCGAACTTCCGACCTTCTGATCGGCAAGTCCTAGGCTCTGTGGTTTAACCCACAGCACCACCCACGTCCCACAGAATGAACTTAGTTGGTCTCTAAAGTGCTACTGGAAGGAATTTTTTGATTTGAGCAGGAAGAGCAAAGCGTCTCTCATGCACTGTGTGGGTTTTTGAGGGTCACGGCAGCCCCCACAAAGGCTGGTTCAACCCCCTGAGGGAGCAAACAAGCAAACACGACGAGGCTGAGAAGCAAACGTTTCTCATCCAGCTGCAAAACAAACGCCTTCACTTGCTCCAGATCTACATCCCCAAAATATTATTCCAGCCTGTTCCCCAATCGGCAAACCGCAACCACGCGTTGTTCTCGGAAAGTGTCCCGGCCAACGTCTGTCCAAAGATAAGACGGACGGATCAAAGGCTATTAATGGGCTGGGTTTTTTTGCGCACAAAGTAATTTCTGAAATAAAAACTGGGACCTTGGACTTCTTCACGGCTCCATGGTAACAGCAGCGGCTGCCGAAGAGATAAGGAGCGTGGCAAGTGGTTTGGAGCTTGTCTCTCAAAGGGCCCAAAGAGGATATTAGAGGCAGCCTCACAAAGCCATCCATTATGTTCCAGGCATGCAATTGTCTCCGCAGGCCCTTAGTCATCATTAGGCACCCCTGTCAAAAGGCCTTTTCCTCCGCCGCTAGCTCTGTTCAGGGCCGTAGCCGTCTCTGCTAACAAGAAGGTCAATTCTGCAATCTGCTTCACTGAGGAAAGCTTGCAGGAGTCACAAAATCATAGAACTGTAGATCTGGAAGGTACCCAAAGTTCAACCTCCTGCAGAGCATCTTGCCTTGAGGAATTTATTCTACAATTTCATTATGTTGCAAAACCCCTCCTGGTTTCCCTAGATATTTTGGTAGGAGGAACGATGAACTGTGTGGGACACTAGCACCCCACTCCTGGTCATAATTCATGTAGATTGCAGCCTTCCTTGACCTCAGAAAACCAGCACATCAGGGAGAAGCCAAATCTAGACATTACCTTCCCTGGCTACCTTTCTAGAAGCAAGGATGTCGGTTTTCGTTTCTCTTTTTTTAAAAAAATGGGAGAAACCTTCCGTCATGGAAGCTTCCCTCGGGCCGAAAGTGGTACAGTCCAGAAAGATAAGGGTGATTATGAGAACGAGACCAAAGACATGTGGAAGAGCGAAAGCCCACAGCAGACCTGATATCGTCCCTGGTGACTTTGGTGTAGCGCAGGTTCAGCTTTTGGAAGCCTCTGTCCCTCAAAGGCTGAGCCTCAGCCTTGACGCCAGAGGTCTGCTGGAAACCCGGGGCAACCTCTTGGACCAGTTGGCGGTCAGAGTCGGGCAACCACATCACCTGATGGGGCAGAAAACAAAACGAAAGGAACCCGGTAGCAGTCGCCGTTAGAAAAGAGCGTTTGAAAAGTCTATTGAAATCAGACATTATAAGTTCATCTTAGACTGGACAGTTCGCAAGTTTCTGTGGCTTTGTACAAGGTTTTGTATTTTTCTCAGAAGATTGATAAAGAATGTATAATTATTTTGGTAATTATTGTGTGTCTATGAGTCGCCAGCGTGTTGCATGAGTCGTACTACTTATTTCAGCAGCGCAGGTTGCACTTTTCTAGCGTTAGAAAAGAGCAGCCATTACCAAGAGGTCAAGGCTGCAAAAGCTTTTCAACGGTTGGCATTGCTTTTCAAAAGATTGCACTCCTCGCTCAAGGAGCAAAAACAGTTTCACAAAACCACGGCTTAAAATTGGTGCAAATATTTCACTTAAAAATTCTGGAACATTTCTGTGTTATGTAAACGTACCATTGCGTATCCGGTCACAGCAGTCTTGAGTGTGGTTTCCTGATCAGTGCAAATAGGTAAAGGTAAAGGGACCCCTGACCATTAGGTCCAGTCGTGGCCGACTCTGGGGTTGCAGTGCTCATCTCGCTTTATTGGCCGAGGGAGCCGGCGTACAGCTTCCGGGTCATGTGGCCAGCAGGACTAAGCCGCTTCTGGCGAACCAGAGCAGCGCACTGAAACGCCGTTTACCTTCTCGCCGGAGCAGTACCTATTTATCTACTTGCACTTTGACGTGCTTTCAAACTGCTAGGTTGGCAGGAGCAGGGACCGAGCAACGGGAGCTCACCCCGTTGCGGGGTTCGAACAGCCGACCTTCTGATCAGCAAGTCCTAGGCTCTGTGGTTTAATCCACAGCGCCACCCGCGTCCGATCAGTGCAAATAAAAGACCAGATGATTCTTAGCAATGGGAAATAATTTCAGGTTGGAGAGAGAGAGAGAGAGAGAGAGAGAGAGAGAGAGAGAAAAGATCAGTGCAAATACTTTATCTTTTTTTCCCTCTCTCTCTCTCCAACCTGAAATTATTTCCCATTGCTAAGAATCATCTCGTCTTTTCAGTCCAAAGGTGCATCTAGAGAGCCTTCGCTGTACAATTATAGCCAGATGCTGAAGACTCGCCTCCTCTGTCCTTTGGCAGTGAAGGGGTTTCGTTTTGTGGTGTATGTAACTCTCCTGATTTTATCTTTACAACAACCCTGCGAGGTGTGTTAGGCAGAGAGGGAGCGTGTCGGGCACCGGGCGTCCCAATCTGCCAATTTGGAAGGGTATAAATTCAGCCCCTTCACTGCCAAAGGACAGAGGAGGCGAGTGGTGTATGTAGCTCACGGTGGTGTATGTAGCTCTCCTGATTTTATCTTTACAACAACCCTGCGAGGTGTGTTAGGCAGAGAGGGAGCGTGTCGGGCACCGGGCGTCCCAATCTGCCAATTTGGAAGGGTACATACACCACCGTGAGCTCATTGGAGGGATGCCAATCTAATGTAATGCAATGTAACAAAATAATAAGATGTCGTTGTGGATAGAACCTGCGTCTTCAACAGGCAGCATTAAACCAAGCTAGAAGCACAAACGCTGCCTCCAAAAGGTTATTTTTGGGGGTGGATGAACAGAAAAGGCTGACAGGATAGAAGCAGGCAGCCTCCTTGAACGAGGACCCGTTGGAGCAAGACGCACGTCGGATTGGAAACTGGCTGCCGGTGTTCTTAGAAAGAACAGATGGAAACTAATTGTGGAGTCGTCCCCTAAGCTAATTGCTCCATATGTGGGTGTGTGAGATGCTTCAGGATTGAACGTGGTGAGCAACAACAACAAAACTCTCACACCCTTAACTGGAAAGGCTGTTTGGTAAAAGGTAAAGGCAAAGGACCCCTGGACAGTTAAGTCCAGCCAAAGGCAACTATGGGGTTGTGGTACTCAGGGCCAGATTGAGGTTTGACGAGGCCCTAAGCTACTGAAGGTAATGGGGAACTTTATATCTCCAGCTGTCCTTTGTCAACAACAAATTGTCGCTGTTTTTTGTGCTAAATATATACTATACAGTGGTACCTTGGGTTACAGACGCTTCAGGTTACAGGCATTTCAGGTTATAGACTCCGCTAACACAGAAATAGTACCTCCGTTTAAGAATGAGAACAGGATGAGAACAGAAATTGTGCAGCAGCAGGAGGCCCCATTAGCCAAAGTGGTACCTCAGGTTAAGAACGGACCTCCGGAATGAATTACGTTCTTAACCTGAGGTACCTCTGTGTATGATAATTTATGGACCTAATAGGAGCCTACACAACACAAAACACTGTTGCTGTATGTAGGTTTTATTTGATTTGATTTTTATCTTATATTTTGGAAATGTACATCCAGATTTTTTTTTCCTTTAAATTTTTTTGGGGCCCCCAAGAGAGTAGGGTCCTAAGCTATAGCTTGTTCAGCTTATACCTAAATCTGGCACTGGCGGTACCCATCTCGATTTCAGGCCGAAGGAGCCAGTGTTTGTCCACAGACAGCTTTCTGGATCATGTGGGCAGCAGGACTAAACAAAGGTTACGAGATTTTTTTCAATGAATCCAGGGACACTTTTCAACTTCAATGGATTATGTCAGGGGATTGGTTTGTAAATCTGGGGACTGGCCCCGGAAAACGGGGACGTCTGGTAACCTTAGACTAAAGAGCTTCTTAAAAAACGGGACACCGTGACAGAAACCAGAGCGCACGGAAACGCTGTTTACCTTCCCACTGCAGTGGTACCTATTTACTTGCACTGGTGTGCTTTCGAACTGCTAGGTTGGCAGGAGCTGGGACAGAGCAACAGGAGCTCACTCCGTTGCAGGGATTCGAACCGCCAACCTTCCGATCGGCAAGCCCAAGAGGCTCAGTGGTTTAGACTACAGCGTCAGGATCTCAGGTTGCATGGAAATGTGCTCAAGGCAGATGCCTCCCAGCTGCCCAGATATCCCAGGTTGCAGAGATCAGGAAGAGATGTCCCACATTTAAAGCACCTTCACAAAATGGTTTGTGTCTTGAATTATATTCACATAAGCAAAAGCTGAGGAGGGACACTATAATCGATGGAGGGCTGTCACTCAGAAGAGGGCTGCTCCGGGATGAGGGAAGATCTCAGCAGGAGAAACATCTCTGGAATGATTTGACAATGAAACCAGCAACCCAGAGAGTGGGAGGGTGGGCCCTGCTTTCTGGGAGGTCTTTAAGCAGAGCTTGGACAGCCATCTCTCTTAGGTGGAGAAAGGGAACCTTCCTAGTTCTGGATTTCCTGCACCGAGCAAGGGAGGGTGGATTAGATGCCCCACGAGAGCCCGCCACCAGCTCTGGGAGTCAGCTGCTGCTCCCTGCAGCTTCCTGCAGGATGCCAAGCAGTCCGGGCTCAGGGCAGAGAGCAATTAAAATGGCCAGCACATTTGCAGAGCTAAGCAGGGTCAGGTAAGGTTTCAAATGGGATGGGGAGCAGCATGTTGAGGTTCCTGTGTTACAGGGGATTGAGATGGATGACCCTCGGGGTCCCTGTCACATCTATAGTTCTAGAAAATGCTGGGGGTTGCAGGGGTGTGTGTTAGACACACAAACACACCGGGAGGGGAGAGAGCTTGCAAAGAGAAGAAACTTTGGCTCCCAGTAGGTTTCCGAGCACAATTCAAAGTGTTGGTGCTGACCTTGAAAGCCCTAAAATGGCCTCGGCCCAGTAGACCTGAAGGAGCATCTCCACCCCCATCGTTCAGCCTGGACACTGAGGTCCAGCTCTGAGGGCCTTCTGGCGGTTCCCTCCCTGTGAGAAGTGAGGTTACAGGGAACCAGGCAGAAGGCCTTCTCGGTGGTGGCGCCCATCCTGTGGAACACCCTCCCATCAAATGTCAAGGAAATAAAAAACTACCAGACTTTTAGATGACATCTGAAGGCAGCCCTGTTCAGGGAAGCTTTTAATGTTTGATCTTTTATCGTGTTCTTAATATCCCGTTGGAAGCCACCCAGAGTGGCTGGAGAGGCCCGGCCAGATGGGCCGGGTATAAATAATAAATTATTATTATTATTATTATTATTATTATTATTATTATTATTATTATTATTAATCTTCAGCAACCAGGCCATTCCAAAGGAGAGCAAGGAAGGTCTTCATTCACCCTCAATGAAATCACCATTTGATCACCATGACTACATGCTCCCTGATTGGCTAGGATCACGCAGCCAATGAGAAGGCAAGGCACATCGAAAAGGAAGTTCATAGAATCAGGAGGGATCCCTGAGGAACATCTAGTCTGTCCACCCCCCAGCAATACTCAGGACGGAAGCAATGAGCAAGGTGCCTTTTGTGGGGGGGCAGGGGGCAGATTTCAGGGAACGTTTCTCGCTCATCCTCCGGAAAGCTACAGCGACCCCCCCCAGGAAAAAGCTTGTTTTTGCCACGAACCTCTCCCAAGCCCACCTCTAGCTTCTGCTTCTCCGACCAAAGCAGAAGCCCCAACAAACATTATTCAGCATCTACCTACAAAAGTGACGTTGAACTCACAGCCTGCTGAGGGATGCCCGAGTCGAGGACCGTTTCCAGGGTGATGTTGATGAAAGCGCTGTAGTAAGGGTGATCCCGGGGCAAGCTCTGGAAGTTTAAGAGGACGGTGGCATTGCCCTTGACCACCTCCAGCATCTCGGCCAGCTTGCAGACGGACTGGTTGGCGGCTCTGACAAAGTCGGAACTGGAGAGCGACTGGGCGGTCCAGAAGGGATCGTTCTGAGGGAAGGGGAAGCAAACAGAGAGACCAGCGTTCAACGTTATCGCTTTCGAAGCCAACATTTTTATTTTTTGAGGAAGACATCTTTTAGGCTACATCCGTGCGGCAGCTTATTCCCTGGCCGTCGATTTCCGCATTTCATTTGAGCTTTCGCACAATGTAAAAGCCCGTTTCGGAAAACCAACGAGACACGTTAACTCGTTTCTGAAAACTTTTCCCTCAGCCCCCCTGACAAAACATCTTGTAAAGGATATCGGGAGGCAGCAAACAAATGCTTTGCACATCACAAGCTTTCTTGAAAGCGAGGAGAAAGAGGAGAGCGGATGAAGAGGAAACCTTCTTCCAAGACGCAAGGGCGTTTTCAAGATCACTCTCTGTCTTTCAAGCTGATTAATGGGGTGCTTCGTTCTGTTCTCAAAAGCATCCATCGTGGTAGAAGGAGGCAACCAGGCTGGTTTGGAAAAGCCAATTTGGGAAGCAGAGCCTCGCCCCCTAATGCTTCAACCACCATCCATTGATTGATTGATTGAACAAAGAAAGCAAGCAAGCAAGGGCAGGGGAGACCCAGCCCACATAGCTGTCAACTTACAGATTTGAAAATAAGGGACCAGCAGCCTCGAAAATAAGGGATCAGCAGCCAAAATAAGGGATTTTCGTCAACCAGCTGAAATACGAAGTTAAAAGGGACCAGATCATTTGGGAGAGCAGCGCCAGTTTTTAGCCCTTCGTTTCCAGAGGTTGCTGCTCAAGACACCAGCTGATGAAACACTGCAATTAAATAACTACAAGCAGCAACCACTTTTCGCGCAAAACGAAGTCCAAGCTACGAAGATGCTGCTGCAGTTCTGTATCTTTTCTCTCGTTCTCCATCTGCAGCTCTCAGTTCCATCAGGCGGGGCGGGAGGAGGGGGGAAAATAGCGCCCGAAGTAAACCCGCAGCTATGCTAGTCTACCACTACAAATCTATGGGAGAAATGCTTGCGGTCCTTCCTCCGCTTTCCCCCTCTGCAGTTAGCCCTTGGAACACCTGTGCCTGGCCTCCATCTCCTCCTCCTCTCTCTGAATTGCTTTCTCTATGGTTGCCCTCGCTCTCCTCTCAAGGCTCCTCAGCAATTCATAGGCTGTGCCAGGCTGCCCATCTTATCCGGGTCCTTTAGCAGCGCAGCTGCAGTACGGCCTAGTGGGAGCGGCAGTGGTGGCAGGCAGAGGGGAGGCCCCAGGCAGAGACGCTCAGTTCGGCGGCCGCGAGGAGGATGGCGGTGGAAGGGCCCGAGGTTCCCGCCAGTCCCGGCGGGGAGGGACTCCTGGGGGCCAAGGCTGGTGAGAGACCAAAGGGGGGGGGCGGGCCGGGCAGCCAAGCAACACAGTTGGAGCCTCCCTCCTCCCTGGCCGGCAGGGAGGGAGGGAGAGGAGCTGCTTCCTTTGAAACCCGGGAAATTTAAGGGACATCATCAATCAGGGACAGCAGCGGGACACAGCGCTGGGATAAGGGAGTTTCCCGCCAAATAAGGGACGGTTGACAGCTATGCCACCCCACCCTCCAGACTCGGCCACACACCTTGAGGAACCATTCACCGGCGTTCAGCATCTCCAGGTCTGTCCAGTTGAACATGGAAGAATGTGTGTAGGCCCTCTCTGGGAAGACAGCCTCCACGTCCGTCGTCCTCCGTAGCGTCTTGTCATGCATGAGGAAAGGCACCCCGTCATAGCTGTGCAACGGAAAGAGAAAAACTCCCTTTACATTTGCAAAGCAGCGCTTGACCGATGCAGAATGCGTCCGCTGTTCCATGCTGGTGCATGGGATGGAATTGTAGAGTCACAGAGCTGTAACAGACACCCGAGGGTTATCCAGTCCAATAATTTATTATACCCTGCCTATCTGGCTGGGCTTCCCCAGCCACTCTGGGCGGCTTCCAACAAAATATTAAAATACAGTAATGCATCAGACATTAAAAGCTTCCCTAAAGAGGGCTGCCTTCAGATGTCTTCCAAAAGTCTGGTAGTTGTTTTTCTCTTTGACATCTGATAGCAGGGCGTTCCACAGGGTGGGTGCCACCACCGAAAAGGCCCTCTGCCTGGTTCCCTGTAACCTCACTTCTCGCAGGGAGGGAACCGCCAGAAGGCCCTCAGAGCTGAACCTCAGTGTCTGGGCTGGATGATGGGGGTGGACACGCTCTTTCAGGTCTACTGGGCCTTTGAGGCCATTTAGGGCTTTCAAGGTCAGCACCAACACTTTGAATTGTGCTCTGAAAAAGGTACCAGTTCCCCGATTCCACAACGCCGTGCCTAAAAGCACCCTCACTTTCCCACTCGGCCTGGACAAATATGGCAAACTGCACACCTCCGAGCCCAGAAATGTACATAAGGGCAGGAAACTTGCAAAAGAAACTAGCGTGGCCAGTGTGGTGTAGTGGTTAAGAGCGGTAGTCTTGCAATCTGGGGAACCGGGTTCAATTCTCCGCTCCTCCACATGTAGCTGCTGGGTGACCTTGGGCCAGTCACGCTTCTTTGAAGTCTCTCAGCCCCACTCACCTTACAGAGTGTTTGTTGTGGGGGAGGAAGGGAAAGGAGAATGTTAGCCGCTTTGAGACTCCTTAAAGGGAGTGAAAGGCGGGATATCAAATCCAAACTCTTCTTCTTCTTAGCTGAGATTCCTGCTTTGCAGGGGGTCAGACTAGATGACCCCTGGTCTCCCTTCCAACTCTACAATTCTGCGGTGCTAAGAAACCCCCTTTGCACCTGAGAGCAGAGAGAGGCACTTGCCTTATGACCACATCTGCCTGCACTCCGTAGAGTTTCTGCTCCACCGCTTTCTGGAAGGACATCAGAGTGTTTTCAGGTGCCATCTGGGAAGGAGAAAAAGATGAGCAAACAATATCATTTATTCATCTAAGCAAGCTGCCAAACCAGACAGTGTACGAGAGATAGAGCAGTCAGTTAAAATGCCAACATCGACTATCCAAACGTGTTTAAAATAGCACCGGACACAGAAAGGGATCAGGCTGCCAAATGAGAATCTCTATAATAATGAAGAGATTAATTTGAGGAGATCAAAAGATGGGGCAGAGTCCGCTGGATGTTTTGCCGCTGGAAACAGATGGAGGCCACCAGCAAAAAATATATATTAATGGAACCCTCAAGAACATGGCACAAATATTTCTATAAAAGGGTGCTTTGCGGGAATCCTGTGAGTGCCCCCCAGGCGGACACTCTTTTGCGGAAGGAAACAGAGGTCTGCAAAATTAAAGTGGATTAAGGTGCTCTGTCAACTCATACAATAAACCTGCTTTTTTTCTATTTTAAAAAACGAACTTTTTGCTGTTAGGAAAGTGATGCAGAAATTACAGTGAGGTACGGAGATGAACAAACGATTAACAGGAAGACGTATCATTGAAGTCTGACTTGAAGAAGAAGAAGAAGAAGAAGAAGAAGAAGAAGAAGAAGAAGAAGAGTTTGGATTTGATATCCGGCTTTAGGAGTCTCAAAGCGGCTCACATTCTCCTTTCCCTTCCTCCCCCACAACAAACACTCTGTGAGGTGAGTGGGGCTGAGAGACTTCAAGAAGTGTGACTGGCCCAAGGTCACCCAGCAGCTGCAGGTGGAGGAGCAGGGAATCGAACCCGGTTCCCCAGATTACGAGTCCACTGCTCTTAACCACTACACCACACTGGCTCCCAGCTCACTTTAACTAATTTTTCCACATTGCATTTGTTTTCCGCTGCCTTCAGACGACTGCGGTTGAGCGGTAGATAAATTGTTTAGATAAAAATAAGTAATTATTAGGTAGTATTATTACCATTATCTTTATTATTATCAGCTAATAAAATGGCAATCAATTGGCTGAAAAACGGCAGCCGCTGCAGAATTCTGGAGCCGGTCTGTGGACTAGAAGCAGGAGGTCCGATCAGGTAAAATTCTATCCCATCCCAGCTAGAGATTAATTTGCAGGCTCAATTTGAAGTGCTGGTCTAAATATATGAAGCACGATGAAACTTGGGACGTCAATACCTTTGGGACTCTGTGCAGGAACCTACCCAGACCCTGCACCCATCATCAGAGACCCATCTCAGTGTATCCGTTTCCATGGGAGGCGTGGAGAGCGACAACACAGGACAGGGTCTTCTGGGTGGTGGCTCCACAACTGTGGACAGCTCTCCACAGATAGATGAGCCTTGGCACCAACATTTAGGTGCCACGGAAAGGCATTTCTGTTTCCCCAGGCATTTGGCAGCATAGGGTTACCAGACGTCTCTGTTTCCCGGGGACAGTCCCCGGATTTGCGAATAAGTCCCCGGACAAATTAATGTCCCCGGATTTCATCTAATGTCCCCGGGAAACGCAGCAGCGGCAGTCTCAGCAGCCCAGAGCAGTTGGCTCTGGCTGGCTTCAGGAGCTGCTCAGAAGTCCCCATGTGATGGTGGTGCAGGGGCTCTCAGATGCAGCTTCTGGGCTGCCTCCACCTTCCCTGACCCCTGCAACTAAGCTGTGAAGGGAGGCTTCACGCTGCCTATCAGAGCTTGCGTGCAAGCAGGAGGGGGCAGGGATTTCTCAGTTAGGCAAGGGGAAGCCTCCCTTCCCAGCTGAGGGATCTCTGCCCCCTCCTGCTTGCACGCAAGTAGGAATGGGATTGGGGCTGCTTCGATGGGAAGGGAGACATCACGCTGCCCGAGCCTCGCCGCCGCCACTCTCGGCCCTCCTCGGAGGAAGGGGAAACATGGCAGTTGAGGTCAAGGCGGCGGCTGCCCCTCTGCCACCGCCACCGCTGCAGCATCAATGTCCCGAACATAGTATGTATGTATTTATTTAAAGTGTCCAGGATTCATTGAAAAAAAATCTGGTAACCTTATCTTATCTGATAATACAGTAGTACCTCGGGTTAAGTACTTAATTCGTTCCGGAGGTCCGTTCATAACCTGAAACTGTTCTTAACCTGAAGCACCACTTTAGCTAATGGGGCCTCCCGCCGCTGCCGTGCCGCCGGAGCATGATTTCTGTTCTCATCCTGAAGCAAAGTTCTTAACCCGAGGTACTATTTCTGGGTTAGCAGAGTCTGTAACCTGAAGTGTATGTAACCCGAGGTACCATTGTACTTCGTTGGACTGGTCATGTTGTGCGGATGCCTGCTCTTCCAAAGCAACTACTCTATTCTGAATTAAAAATGGAAAGCATCATGCTGGTGGTCAACAAAAGCGGTTTCAAGACTCTATAGACAGTATAAACACCAACAATTGGGAAACACTGGCCTGCGAGCGCTCCAGTTGGAGAACAGCCTTTACCAAAGGTGTCGTGGGCTTTGAAGACACTCAAACTCAGGATGCAAGGGAGAAACGCGCTAAGAGGAAGGCATGCTTGGCAAACCCTCACCGTGATCAACTCCCACCCGGAAACCTATGTCCCCACTGTGGAAGGACATGTGGATCGAGAATTGGCCTCCACAGTCACTTACAGACTCACTGTTAAGACCGTGTTTATGGAAGACAATCTTACTCAGCTACGAGGAATCGCCAAAGAAGAAGAAATACCCTCAGATTGTATTGGCATTCACCTTTCAGGAGGGCGCAATAGCATTTGTCAGTTTGAAGCACTGTATTAAGTAGGTGTAATAATAATAATAATAATAATAATAATAATAATAATAATAATAGTGAGCCTGCTAGTTATGACCCACAGGAAAAATACATCTCTGGAACAATGATGTTTCCAACTTGCATCCCCTCACGTTAAAAGATTCAAGAGTGACATTTAATATTAGACTTTTTTTATTTTGAAAAAATACAAAATCCGATCTAAAGGTCAAATTGGGGAAGAAGCTAAAATAGGAGCAACTTGCCTAAGCAGGAAATGAGCCTTTTAATCCACTGCAAAGGAAGAGGATTCTACAAAAAAGATAAAACAAAGGATGAGAAAGGCTTTGAAACCTGGGGATTGTCCTTTCTGGTTTAAAGGAGCTCTTAAAAACCTCGATTCCGGAAGGAAGAGATTTGCAATGTTTAAAAGGAAGACCAAACCATCTGTTAAATTATGGATCAGAGGGGCGGCAGAGACTTTCCTTCCAACCCGCTGAGAAGCGCAGCTACACTGAAGAACAACTTACGAATTAACACCCATTTCAGTCCCGGAAACCGTAATTCCTCTAGAGAAAAAGGCGAGGAAGAGGAGATGGGATGGGAATTATGCACGGAGGTAGAGAAGATGATTTTTCCTCTTGCTCTCGTAACAGGCAGCTCAGCCGGTAGAGAACGCAAGGCTCTGAATCTCAGGGTTGTGGGTTCAAGCCCCACGTTGGGCTAAAGATTTCTGCATTGCAGAGGGTTGGACTAGATGACCCCCTGGGTCCCTTTCAACTCTAGGATTCTAACTCCAATGAAGCTGAAGGTTGGAAGATTCAGCACAGTCCAAAGGAAGTATTATTTCCCTGCAAGTGCACCTGATCCGCTTTTAAATGCACATCCTAAATTTGCTGTTACCTGTTTGATTCATATTATTATTATTATTATTATTATTATTATTATTATTATTAGAATTTATCAAAGCTACAATCACTGCGAAAGGCTGGGCTGGATGAATCCCTAGCCGGAATTAAGATTGCTGGAGGAAATATCAACAACCTCAGATATGCAGATGACGCAACCTTGATGGCAGAAAGTGAGGAGGAATTAAAGAACCTTTTAGTGACTGACCTTGGGCCAGTCACACTTCTCTGAAGTCTCTCAGCCCCACTCACCTCGCAGAGTGTTTGTTGTGGGGGAGGAAGGGAAAGGAGAATGTTAGCCGCTTTGAGACTCTTTCGTGTAGTGATAAGGCGGGATATCAAATCCAAACTCTTCTTCTTCTTCCAAAGATGAGAGTGCAAAATATGGTCTGAAGCTCAACATCAAAAAACCGAAGATCATGGCCACTGGGCCCATCACCTCCTGGCAAATAGAAGGGGAAGAAATGGAGGCAGTGAGAGATTTTATTTTCTTGGCTTCCATGATCACTGCAGGTGGTGACAGCAGTCACGAAATTAAAAGATGCCTGCTTCTTGGGAGAAAAGCAATGACAAACCTAGACAGCATCTTAAAAAGCAGAGACATCACCTCGCTGACAAAGTTCCATATAGTTAAAGCTATGGTTTTCCCAGTAGTGATGTATGGAGGTGAGAGCTGGACCATAAAGAAGGCTGATTGGCAAAGAATTGATGCTTTTGAATTCTGGTGCTGGAGGAGACTCTTGAGAGTCCCATGGACTGCAAGAAGATCAAACCTCTCCATTCTGAAGGAAATCAGCCCTGAGAGCTCACTGGAAGGACAGATCCTGAAGCTGAGGCTCCAAGACTTTGGCCACCTCATGAGAAGAGAAGACTCCCTGGAAAAGACCCTGATGTTGGGAAAGATGGAGGGCACAAGGAGAAGGGGGCGACAGAGGACGAGATGGTGGGACAGTGTTCTCGAAGCTACCAGCATGAATTTCACCAAACTGCGGGAGGCAGTGGAAGACAGGAGTGCCTGGTGTGCTCTGGTCCATGGGGTCATGAAGAGTCGGACACGACTAAACAACAACAAATTAGCTTTTACCTGTTTGATTCATATTATTATTATTATTATTAATAATAATAATAATAATAATAATAATAATAATAATAATAATAATAATCAAAGCTGCAATCACTGCCTAGAAGCTGCCTCTCTTATCCTGGCTCTCAGCTTTTATTTTGCCTTCTCTCTGCAAAAGACATTTTGACCTAACGAATGAAGATTTCTGGATCCTAGGGGGGAGGGACCTATTACGCCAGATTCATGTCCCCTCGTTTACTTTTGAGCCTTTTTCATCTTTACCTTCAAGGTGGAAGAAAAACATCTCTCTCCAGCACAGACACCCTCTATTCTGGGGAATGAGACATCTTTAGATTTTTAATTAGGCCGTCGACTCCTTCCTGGCACAGCAACAGCTGCCAAAACAAATTCCTCTTTGCGGAACATATGTTCACTCTGAGCCAAAGATCAACAAGTATTAGTGTGCGAATTAGCTGCTCTTAATAGAAAGCCTTGGGCAGAGGGCATTAAAACGACGACGAGGTTCAAAAGTAAACACACTTGGCTGGGAGGAAGGATTCCAGAAGCAGGACCAGACATTTTATAAAAAAAGGTTTATTTTTTATTTTTTGTAAGAGTACGAGGTGATATGTGTTTGAGAGAGGCCCTTCTATCACTATGTTCCAGCTGTCTAAGAGAGCCCAGGCAAACACATTTTGGCTTCCTTTATTGAACTGCTTGACTGATGCTGGCAGGAAAGGCACCGACGCATGTGAGCAACTCTCCTCTCCTCTCCTGCAACTGGCATTCAGAAGCATCTCCTACGAAGGAGCGTCTCTATTACGCACTGAAGTTCTCACCCTGGGCCAGCAAGAGGATACTGTAGATAGTTATGCAAATGAAGGATTGAAAGTGACGTTCAGCGATTGGATAGTTTTAGAAAGTTGTTACAGTAACGTGGTACTGGAGCTCTATATAAGCAGGATGGCTGAATATTATATTCAGAATATTTTTTTTCTTGTTTTCCTCCTCCAAAAACTAGGTGCGTCTTGTGGTCTGGTTAGGATCACATTGAGAAGAAGCTCCTGTGTGTGTGTGTGTGTGTGTGTGTGTGTGTGTGTGTGTGTGTGTTTCAGATGGCACCAAAAGTAACCATATTTTTTGCTCTATAAGACGCACCAGACCACAAGACGCACCTAGTTTTTGGAGGAGGAAAACAATATTCTGAATCTCAGGAGCCAGAACAGCAAGAGGGATCGCTGCGCAGTGAAAGCAGCAATGCCTCTTGCTGTTCTGGCTTCTGGGATAGCTGCGCAGCCTGCATTCGCTCCATAAGACGCACACAAATTTCCCCTTACTTTTTAGGAGGGAAAAAGTGAGTCTTATAGAGCAAAAAATACGGTAATTTATATTTAAAAATAAAATAGATGACCGGGGGGGGTGTGATAAGAAGGGGCACCTACCATTGGCGCTCCCCGGTGTCCAATAATGGCAGGCTTGGGCCCGAGGTCCTTCTTCTCCATGATGCAAGGGGAATAGACCGTGAGGGGGATGAGGTACAGGGCCAGGACCACCGCAAAGTAGGCTCCAAACGTCAGCAACTGGGAGGCTGCAGGAAGAGGCAAACAGATGAGAGACAGGGAGAGAGAGAGACAGAGAGAGAGGGGGGATGGTGAACAGGGATCCAGGAAAAGGAGGGAGGAGAGAGCTGTTCGACAATGGAATTTGCTGCCAAGGAGTGTGGTGGAGTCTCCTTCTTTGGAGGCCAAGTGACGGCTCAGGCAGGGGGAATCTCCCTGTCGCCTCTGCAAAAGGGAGGGCGTGAGGATGCCGAGGGGAGTTCACCCAGGGGAGAGCTTAGAGTCAGCGGCCCACCTGGAAAAGCAGTTGTGGCCCGGAGGAAAAGCATCGTTCGAGTGAGAGCCTGGCAAATTTGCACAGAAAAGGAGACATTTTCAGGGAGGAACGGCCCAGGTTAAGCCCACAGCCTAGTGGATCTGGCAACACAGGGATCCTGATGTCTGCAGGCCCTGGTCCACCTCCCTGAGCCACTCAAGGAAAGCTAAGCAGGGATTCAAACCTGGACCCTGCAGACGACCCTGCAGATAGCCATGTTCAAATATATAAAAGGATGTCACATAGAGGAGGGAGAAAGGTTGTTTTCTGCTGCTCCAGAGAAGCGGACACGGAGCAATGGATCCAAACTACAAGAAAGAAGATTCCACCTAAACATTAGGAAGAACTTCCTGACAGTAAGAGCTGTTCGACAGTGGAATTTGCTGCCAAGGAGTGTGGTGGAGTCTCCTTCTTTGGAGGTCTTTAAGCAGAGGCTTGACAACCATATGTCAGGAGTGCTCTGATGGTGTTTCCTGCTTGGCCCTTGTGGTCTCTTCCAACTCTATGATTCTATGAGTCTATGAGAGGCTGTTCCCAAGACATTCAGGAAGTCCACAGAGCAGCCTTCCCCATTCTGGTGCCCTCCAGCTATTTTGGAATACTACAGTGGTACCTTGGTTCTCAAACTTAATCCATTCTGGAAGTCCGTTCCGAAAACAAGGTGCGCTCTCCCATAGAGAGTAATGCAAAACGGATTAATCTGTTCCAGACTTTTAAGAACAACCTCTAAAACAGTAATTTAACATGGATTTTACTATCTAACGAGACCGTTGACCCATAAAATGAAAGCAATAAACAACGTACTGCTGTCACACAATCAATCAATCAGGAGCTGAACTGGGTTCCACACAGTCACAAAACAATAAAATAGAGCCACAAAAACGCAAATTAAATAGCAAAAACAGACAGACCTCAGTGTAGCACTCAAATCAGAAGCGAACACTCGCAAACCATGTTCGCAAACCAAAAATGTTCAGAAACCGGAAAACTTACTTCCAGGTTTTCAGTGTTTAGGTTCCAAGTTGCTTGAGTGCCAAGGCGTTTGAGAACCAAGTTGCCACTGTACAACCAACACAGTCCAAAACATCTGTAGCGTATCTGTACCCTGAGACTGTGCCTATGCAGAACAAACACTTTCCCAGCTCCACAAGAACCAGAAACTCTTTGCTGACTCTCCTACCCACTTGGCTTATTTTTCTTAGTTGCTAGTTTGCTAATGCTGTTAATATTGTTTTATAGATTGTAAGTGCCGTATTGATTTGTTCATCATATAACGTGAATTTTGCTGCGATTGCAATGTTTAGCGTATTTTCGTTAATAAAGTTTGACAAATTGTAGTGGCTTTATTGATAGTTTGTTAATTATTTTATATGACTTATGCTGCATGCCATGTTGTTGTTGTTGTTGTTGAGTCCTTTAGTTGTGTCTGACTCTTCATGACCCGATGGACCAGAGCACGCCAGGCACTCCTGTCTTCCACTGCCTCCCGCAGTTTGGTCAAACTCATGCTGGTAGCTTCGAGAACACTGTCCAACCATCTTGTCCTCTGTCGTCCCCTTCTCCTTCTGCCCTCCATCTTTCCCAACATCAGGGTCTTCTCCAGGGAGTCTTCTCTTCTCATGAGGTGGCCAAAGTATTGGAGCCTCAGCTTCAGGATCTGTCCTTCCAGTGAGCACTCAGGGCTGATTTCCTTCAGGATGGAGAGGTTTGATCTTCTTGCAGTCCATTGGACTCTCAAGAGTCTCCTCCAGCACCAGAATTCAAAAGCATCTATTCTTCGGCGATCAGCCTTCTTTAGGGTCCAGCTCTCACTTCCATACATCACTACTGGGAAAACCATAGCTTTTACTATACGGACCTTTGTTGGCAAGGTGATGTCTCTGCTTTTTAAGTTGCTGTCTATGTTTGTCATCGCTTTTCTCCCAAGAAGCAGGCGTCTTTTAATTTCGTGGCTGCTGTCACCATCTGCAGTGATCATGGAAGCCAAGAAAGTAAAATCTCTCACTGCCTCCATTTCTT
Source organism: Podarcis raffonei (assembly GCF_027172205.1). Classification (NCBI taxonomy): domain Eukaryota; kingdom Metazoa; phylum Chordata; class Lepidosauria; order Squamata; family Lacertidae; genus Podarcis; species Podarcis raffonei. The sequence goes on along the minus strand of NC_070605.1, from coordinate 9,601,780 downwards.
CCCCTTCTATTTGCCAGGAGGTGATGGGCCCAGTGGCCATGATCTACGTTTTTTTTTGGTGTTGAGCTATGCTCTACTAACTGAGCTATCTGTTCTGGGATTTCTGATGTTCTGTTCTCTTAGTGTTATTTATTGTTTGTAAGCTGCTTTGAGATGCATTTGAATGAAAAGCAGCATAGAAATAGAATCAATCAAATCAATCAAATCACTTCTCTCTCTCTCATTCTCTCAGAATAGTATCACCCACACAGCCCATTTAGGGAATTGACTTGTCAAAAATCATTAATGCATTCTCCAAGGTTCAGCCTCCCTCCTCGCAAGGACCATTAGAAGTCAGATATATGAGTGCAGGGCTTTTTTTCTGGGGGGTGGGACGGGACACAGGGGTATGCATACCCCTAAATATTTTGTGGATCTTTGTTGTTGTTGTTGTTGAGTCGTTTAGTCGTGTCCGACTCTTCATGACCCCCTGGACCAGAGCACGCCAGGTACTCCTGTCTTCCACTGCCTCCCGCAGTTTGGTCAAACTCATGCTGGTCGCTTCGAGAACACTGTCCCACCATCTCGTCCTCTGTCGTCCCCTTCTCCTTGTGCCCTCCACCTTTCCCAACATCAGGGTCTTTTCCAGGGAGTCTTCTCTTCTCATGAGGTGGCCAAAGTATTGGAGCCTCAGCTTCACGATCTGTCCTTCCAGTGAGCACCCAGGGCTGATTTCACTTTTGTCCTTTTACTTTATTTATTTTCCCCAATTTGAACTATAAAATGGTGGTTTTCTTTAGTCAAAATGAGAGCACCCCTAAACATTTTTATTTGCGGGGGGGGAGCACTGTCTGAGTGGAAGGCAGACAATTCTCATCCCTAAACACACAGGTAAATCCAGGTGTACAGGTGTGCCAGGGAGCCATGCCATGCAAAGACTCCACCTGCTGAGCGGTATTTTGAAGGACCATTCAGGTCTGTGTTTGTCTTACAAAAGCACTGAATTTAGCTTCACAACAATGGAGGGAAAGCTATGATAAAATAAACAAGGAGGTCATGTTTGCACTAAGCCATAAAACTTGGCTTATGCAACGTGCCAATTCACACAGTCTGGGTACTCCACTTTGCTCGAATCTCTGTGAGAGAAGGTCATGTCATGTCCCGACCTGGGATTGCGCTTTGCTTTCTTCTATCAAACCACAATTACTGGGTGCAAGCTGCAGGCTCCCAGACTTTCCTTCCCTCCACAAATGCAAATTCTCCCATTCCATCTTAATGCTAACCACGGTGTAGCCACTTCTGCAATAAGGAGCACTATGAACTATGGTTAGCTTTAACCAGGATCCGCCAACCAGGGTTCAAGCCCCAAGTTAAGCCCCACCCCATTCCATCTTAATGCTAACCATGGTGAAATTCATGCCTGTAGAAAGGAGAACAGTAAACCATGGTTAGCTTTAACCAGGATTCGCCAACCAGGGTTCAAGCCCCAAGTTAAGCCCCACCCCACCCCTCAACGCTAACCATGTTAAAGTTCATATCTGCAGGAAGGAGAACAGCAAACTGTGGTTAGCTTTAACCAGGATTCGCCAACCAGGGTTCAACCCCTGGGTACAGCCCCCTCCACACAACACACAGCAATGACACAGTGCCCTCAGTGACGAGAAAGAAACAAGCAACTACTCACTGGCTCTTTCGGCTCTTGCAAACAGCCCAGACACCAACCAAGACAAGGCGGTGACAGCTGCAAGGGCTCCTATGTGCAGAAAAGGTGCTGTTGCCTAGGAAAAAGGGAGCAGGGAACAGTGAAGTACGCAAAAATGTTTGCTATATAGTAGGGGTGGCCAACTCTCAAGAGACTGCGATCTGCTTTCAGAATTATAAACTGGCAGAGATCTAGTGATCTACCCCCATTTTTTAGGGATCAGCTCAAAGATGTTGAGCTTTCTTTAGGGAAGAGAAATGCCCCATTTTTAGAGGGGTTTTTGGGGGGGGTTAAAGGGGTAAAGTCACTCACTACCAAAACCTTTCCGTTACTTCCGGGTTTCGGCGAGTCCGTAACCCAAAAAAACGCAACCTGAAGCGCCTGTAACCCGAGGTATGACTGTATAAGCTAAACAAGCTATAGCTTAGGGCCCCACTCTCTTGGGAGCCCCAAAAAAATTAAAGGGAAAAACAAACTGGATGTACATTTCCAAAATATAAGATAAAAAACAAATAAAATAAAACCTACACGCAGCAACAGTGTTTTGTGTTGTGTAGGTTCCTATGATGTAAGTCATGGGCCCCACCTGCTAGCCTGCTCCCTAAAATATCACTATTTTGCTTCTTCCTATATATAGGGTGCCTCCATTCTGCATGGACTGGTTGCAAGGCAACATGTGCAAATGCCTTGAGATACCTATTAGGTCCATAAATGACCATATAGCATATATTCAACACAAAAAACAGCTACCATCTGTTGTTGACAAAGGACGGCTGGACATATAAAGGGCCCCGTTACCTTCAGCAGCTTAGGGCCTCATCAAACCTCAATCCGGCCCTGATCCAGAGGGCTATTTAGGGAGGGCAGAAGAGCTGTGATTGGCTCCTGCCTTCTGCCATGACACTTACCTGCAAGGATATGGCGACCATGCTCCACTCATCATCCCATAGCTGGGCTATAGAGCACATGGTGACAACGGTCGTTATCAAGGTGGTTATCAACCCAATCTGCAAGGCAAGAAAAGGGCAGATTTTTCATTGTATTCCTTTCCCTCTGGAGCTGCAAGGAAGCTCAGGCGCTCTTTGTATCTGAAAAAGGAGTCGAGCCAGCGTGGAAGGCCAGCCCGCCCTCAACTTCACAAAAACCTGCTTTCGACAATTAAACCATAGCTTTAAACTGAAGGGTTGGGCTGGATGACCCTCAGGTCCCTTCCAGCTCTGCAAATATTATGGTTCTAACTAAGCAAGCAGAGACACAATCCTGCTTCAAGAGCCAGGGATAAATTTGAAGCGGAAAGCGCTCCATTTCTCTGGGTTTTTCTTCGTGGCGGACAGAGGAGGAGAAACAGGCTGATGAGATTGTCTCTCCCCTTCTCTTCTCTTCTCTTTTCTTAAAAAAGGGATTTAGATTAATCCCCGGAACTGACCGATGTAGAGGGTCTCAAAAGGAGCTTGAATGGCAAAGCACTAATAACACATTTCACTGTGACGGGCGTAACGTAATGAGATTCACTTCGCCATAGATTGCAATCGCTGAAAGGGCGCAGCGCAGCAAACGTGCTGGAGAATCTCTCTCCTGCTGCCTCCCCCCAAAAATCACTCATAAGACTAAAAGGCAGCAATAGCCGGGTTGTTCCTTTATCTCATCTACCGCTGCGACCCGGGTTCCTATTGTGAAGCCAACGCGGTTTCATTCGGAGAGGCATGAATCGGAAGCAACAAAGAATGAGCCAGACCGGGCCAGGGCGGCCTAGGGACAAAGGAAGACCGAAGGCAGCAGAAGGCTTTGTAGGATTCAAAATTCTCCTGTCAAACTAACAGGATCAGTGCGAAAAAGTGACTGCGGGTTTGCCGAGTTGCACCCACCCAACTTTCTTCAACCTAAGAGTCGCAGAGCACTTTTAAGTCACGCCACACGCTCCAACACAGCAACCCTCACAGCTGTTGTAAGAAAAACTGATCCCTTTCCCTTATGGGGTATTCCGGAGCCCGTATAGAGTCCTTAAGTGGGTTCCCTATCGGTAGGAGAAAACAACAGAGGCCAACCAGAGTACCATATTTTTCGCTCCATAAGGCACACCTGACCATAAGACGCAGCTAGTTTTTAGAGGAGGAAAACAAGAAAAAAATATATTCTGAACGAAACAGTGGGTGTATGATTTTTGTGGTTCATGCTGTGGCCACAGACATGATATGTGATTTGATGGTGAGTTTGGGGTAGCCCAGTGCAAAATTCCTGAGGATCCGTGCTTTGTAACCACGTTTTTGCGCGTTTGCGGCCCCACACAACAGTGGGTGTGTGATTTTTTTGGTGCAGGCTGTAGCCATGGACATGCTATGTGATCTGATGGTGAATTTGGGGTGATCCAATGCAAAAATCCTGAGGAGCGAATGCAGGCTTCGCGGGCTATCCCAGAAGCCAGAACAGCTAGAGAAAGCGCTGTGCAGCGCTCCTTCTCCCTCTCGTCCCTTCCCCCACCTCCCAGAAAAGCCCCCAAGAGCCGCGCTCCCTTTAAAGAGTGCGCGGCTTTTCAGGAGGTGGGGGGAAAGCCAGGAGGCTTGCTTTCACTGAAGCCAGAAGGGCAAGAGGGATCAGTGCGCACCAATCCCGCTTGCTCTCCTGGCTTCAGGGATAGCCCCGCAAGGCCTCCTGAGCGAAGAGGGAGGAGCGCTTCCTCTTCACTCAGGAGGCTTCTTATTTCTTGTTTTCCTCCCCTAAAAACTAGGTGTGTCTTATGGTCGGGTGCATCTTATAGAGCGAAAAATACGGTAGTTGGTTCAGTTCCAGTGCCTAAGCCAATACCGCTCACATCTGTAGCCAATAAAGTTATCCCATTAACCCAAAATATTGGTGTCCATGTGTTGCACTATCTAGAGGTAGAGCGGGCTTGGGGTCTTGCCATTCAATTGAAGATCTGCCTTTCTTTCCTTCTACTAGTTCCTGCGTCCACTCATTTTTCTCCAACTGATTAATGGATTTAGGGGACACTGGAGAATTGGGCTGCGAAAGCCAACCCATTCCCCCCCCCCCACAGCACTGTATATTGAAAGGTGCCTTACCTTGTGGATCCAGTGTAGGTTCATTTGCTGTCCTACTGCTATGTGACATAGTGCTAAAATCTGAAAGGGCAACCAAGTTGGGAAGGAGAGAGAGGGGGGGAAAAACTGATTAGGAATCCAGGAAACTTCCTTCCACCAAGTCAAGGCAATTGGTCAGTCTTGCCCAGAGGTTCTCAAATTTTTTAAAAAAGTTGTTTATAAAAAGTTTATCTTGATTTCTTATTGAATATTTACAGATAAGTTGTAAACAGATAAAAAAAAACAACCCGCAGGATTATTGTAACAACCTGCTGTTTCACAAGAGCATATATTTAAAGATGAATAAATGAGAAATTAAGTTAACTGGGATATGCAGAAGATATTAAAAAATAAATTGAAGGAACCACAAAGAGGGGGAAGGAAATCAAGCTTTGTAAATGTCAAAATGACTGTAAAATCAGTGAAATGTATAAACTTGAAAAGTATAAATAAAAATTAAAAAAAAGAAAACTTACCAATAACGCAGTGATGTACGTGAAACCAGCTGCCGTTGAAACAAGGATTGGAACGGACCAATCGCTCCAATATCCCATTCTATTATATAAAAACCTGAAGGATCAAAAGAGAGAAGGGGGATCAGAGGCAGGCACAATGGATATCACTGATGCTCTGTAAAGTATCACACTGTTGGGGCAGGAAGACTTGAGGGCAATTAATACAGGTGGCGACTACCGTATTTTTCGCTCTATAGGACGCACCGGACCATAGGAGGGGGAGAACAGGGGGAAAAAAATTTTCTTGTTCTCCCCCTCTAAAACAAGGTGTGTGCAAGGTGTGTGCAAGAGCAGGTCGGGGAACAGCCTCTGCCCCCCGAGCTTGTGGGGCTGGCGGTGGGGGGAAGCGCTGCATTCCCCCACCGCCAGCCTCAAAGATCCCTGAAGCCTCTGGAGCGCAGCTGCACTCCAAAGGCTTGAGGCTTCGGGGACATCCTTTGTAGCCTCCACAGGGCAGTGGGGTGAAGGCTAAACAAGCTATAGCTTAGGGCCCCACTCTCTTGGGGGCCCCAAAAAAATTAAAGGGGAAAAACCTGGATATACATTTCTGAAACATAAGATAAAAAACACATAAAATAAAACCTACATACAGAACAGTGTTTTGTGTTGTGTAGGCTCCTATGATGTAAGTCATGGGCCCTGCCTGCTAGCCTGCTCCCTAAAATATCACTGGTTTGCTCCTTCCTATATATAGGGTGCCTACATTCTGCATGGACTGATTGCATGGCAACATGTGCAAATGGCTTTGATACCTATTAGGTCCATAAATTACCATATAGCAGGGGCCAGCAACCTTTTTCAGCCGTGGGCAGGTCCACCGTCCCTGTATTCACTCCATAGGACACACACACATTTCCCCTTCATTTTTGGAGGGGGAAAAGTGCGTCCTATAGAGCGAAAAATACGGTATTTTGTGAGCGTCCAATTTATGCACAACCACCAACCTGCAGGTCCTTTTGGACATGGTCTGGTTCCGTGGTTTATTTATTTAGTACATTTATACCTTTACCTCCCAAGGAAAATGGGTTCTCCTCCTCCCCATTTCATCCTCACAACCAGCCTGTGAGGCAGGTCCAGGGCCGGATTTATGTTTGATGAGGCCCTCAGCTACTGAAGGTAACGGGACCTTTTGTATGTCCAGCTGTCCTTTGTCAACAACAAATGGTTGCTGTTTTTTGTGTTGAATATATACTGTATGGCAGGGGTAGGCAATCTAAGGCCCGGGGGCCGGATGTGGCCCAATCGCCTTCTCAATCCGGCCTGCGGACGGTCCGGGAATCAGCATGTTTTTACATGAGTAGAATGTGTGCTTTTATTTAAAATGCATCTCTGGGTTATTTGTGGGGCCTGCCTGGTGTTTTTACATGAGTAGAACATGTGCTTTTATTTAAAATGCATCTCTGGGTTATTTGTGGGGCATAGGAATCCATTCATATTTTTTTTCAAAATATAGTCCGGCCCACCACATAGTCTGAGGGACGGTGGACCTGCCCACGGCTGAAAAAGGTTGCTGGCCCCTGCTATATGGTAATTTATGGACCTAATAGGTATCAAAGCCATTTGCACATGTTGCCATGCAATCAGTCCATGCAGAATGTAGGCACCCTATATATAGAAAGGAGCAAACCAGTGATATTTTAGGGAGCAGGCTAGCAGGCGGGGCCCATGACTTACATCATAGGAGCCTACACAACACAAAACACTGTTGCTGTATGTAGGTTTTATTTTATGTGTTTTTTATCTTATGTTTCAGAAATGTATATCCAGGTTTTTCCCCTTTAATTTTTTTGGGGCCCCAAGAGAGTGGGGCCCTAAGCTATAGCTTGTTTAGCTCATACGTAAATCTGGTACTGGGTAGGTGAGGAGGCTAAGAGATGCCCACTGGCCCAAGGTTAGCTTAGTGGCTGAGTGGGGATTCGAACCCTGCTCTCCCAGGTCCTAGTCAAATACTCTAAACCATTACGCCACATGGGCTCTCATATCATAAAGTTGCTGTGTTCTATGCTGTAAATGAAGCACTGCTCGGAGATCTTCCTTGCTGTTTTCCGATGTATTTCTTATCGATAGGAAATTCGTTGTGTGGCACAGGGCAATTTTTAATTCTGAAAGTGTGGCCCTGATAAAAAAAAGTTTGAGAACCATACTGATCCATAGCTGTCAACTAACAGATTTGAAAATAAGGGACCAGCAGCCTCGAAAACAAGGGATCAGCAGCCAAAATAAGGGATTTTCCAAGCACAGGTATGTTCAACTTCTGAGCCCCTCCGAGCCAAAGGCAGAAAGCCCAGCCAGCGGCCAAACGAAGCCTCAAGCGGTGGTTCCCACAGCGCAGCAACCCGGCAAAGGGGATGCAGCAAGGAAAACCACCGTCACCTCTCTGCTGGGAAGCGCTGAGCAAAGGCGAGTCCCCAGGCAACGCGGCCGATTTGACTGGCACAAGGCATGCAAGCTCCACCACCCCCAGTCGTTCTTAGACTCCTTATTGGGTGAGCAACGCAGCCAAGCAACACAGTTGGAGCCTCCCTCCTCCCTGGCCGGCAGGGAGGGAGGGAGAGGAGCTGCTTCCTTTGGAACCCGGGAAATTTAAGGGACATCATCAATAAGGGACAGCAGCGGGACACGGCGCTGGGATAAGGGAGTTTCCCGCCAAATAAGGGACGGTTGACAGCTATGCACTGATCTGACAGCGACACCCCCAAGAGCTGTCCCCATAAATCTCTGCCACAAGCGCTGACTCCATCCCATCCCAGACAAAAATGTCAAAATTTGCATTTAAATAGAGACACACTTCCTAATAAAGCTTGCTAAAGCCAAAGTTAATTAAAGAGAGAGAGGAGAAGACAGTGCAAGGATCAAATTGAATCACTGAAGAGCAAGTTGGGGAAAGTTAATTCAGGAGGGGAAGAAATGGAGGCAGTGAGAGATTTTAGTTTCGTGGGCTCCATGATCGCTGCAGATGGTGACAGCAGTCACGAAATTAAAAGATGCCTGCTTCTTGGGAGAAAAGCAATGACAAACCTAGACAGCATCTTAAAAAGCAGAGACATCACCTTGCCAACAAAGGTCCGTATAGTTAAAGCTATGGTTTTCCCAACAGAGATGTATGGAAGTGAGAGCTGGACCATAAAGAAGGCTGATCGCCGAAGAATGGATGCTTTTGAATTCTGGTGCTGGAGGAGACTCTTGAGAGTCCCATGGACTGCAAGAAGATCAAACCTCTCCATTCTGAAGGAAATCAGCCCTGAGTGCTCACTGGAAGGACAGATCCTGAAGCTGAGGCTCCAAGACTTTGGCCACCTCATGAGAAGAGAAGACTCCCTGGAAAAGACCCTGATGTTGGGAAAGATGGAGGGCACAAGGAGAAGGGGACGACAGAGGACAAGATGGTTGGACAGTGTTCTCGAAGCTACCAGCATGAGTTTGACCAAACTGAGGGAGGCAGTGGAAGACAGGAGTGCCTGAAGCTGAGGCTCCAATACTCCAAAGTTGTTATTAAAGGATTTCCATAGTTAACAATGGTACGTATGTTCCTGTTTTCACAGAATCCTAGAATTGGATGGAATCGTAGAGTCACGAAGCTGTAAGGGACACCCAAGGATCATCTAGTCCAACCCCCTGCAATGCTGGAATCTTCGGCTGAAGCATCCAACCCCAAGTCATAGAGTATGTTCTACAGATCAGTTACAATCCTCTTTTAAAGCCATCTCGGTTGGTGGCCAAGGGACGTGGATGGCGCTGTGGGTTAAACCACAGAGCCTAGGACTTGCCGATCAGAAGGTCGGCGGTTCGAATCCCCGCGACGGGGTGAGCTCCCATTGCTCGGTCCCTGCTCCTGCCAACCTAGCAGTTCGAAAGCACGTCAAAGTGCAAGTAGATAAATAGGTACCGCTCTGGCGGGAAGGTAAATGGTGTTTCCATGCGCTGCTCTGGTTCTCCAGAAGCGGCTTAGTCTTGCTGGCCACATGACCCGGAAGCTGTATGCTGGCTCCCTCAGCCAATAAAGCGAGATGAGCGCTGCAACCCCAGAGTCGGCCATGACTGGACCTAATGGTCAGGGGTCCCTTTACCTTTACCTTTTAGGTTGGTGGCCATCAGTGCACCCTGTGGCAGGGAGTTCCATAGCTTAACTATGCACTGTGTGCGTATGTGAGGAAACATATGAGTATGTTACATATTTTTATTGATTGATTTGAATAATACAATCATAGAATCCTAGAGTTGGAAGGGAACTGGGGGTCATCTCGTCCAACCCCCTGCAATGAAAGGAATCTCAACTCAAGCTTCCATGGCAGAAGCGGCATCCAGCCTCTGCTTAACAATGCCATTACAGTTACAGAAAGGTAGCCGTGTTGGTCTGCCATAGTCAAAACAAAACAAAATTTTCTTTCCAGTAGCACCTTAAAGACCAACTAAGTTAGTTCTTGGTATGAGCTTTCGTGTGCATGCACACTTCTTCAGATACACTGAAACAGAAGTTGCCAGATCCTTCTATATAGTGAGAAGGTGGGGAGGGGTATTACTCAGAAGGGTGGTGGGAATGGGTGATTGGCAGATAGCTGTGATGAGCCTGTTGACGACTCTTAACGACTGCAATAGGTCTTACAGGAAAAAGCAAGGGGTGAGAAGGTGAAAAATGGCTTTGTCATGTATAATGAGATAAGAATCCAATGTCTTTGTTCAGACCAGGTCTCTCCATGGTTTTAAGTTTGGTAATGAGTTGCAATTCAGCAGCTTCTCTTTCCAGTCTATTTCTGAAATTCCTTTGTAGTAAAACAGCTACTTTGAGATCTTGTATAGAATGTCCTGGGAGATTGAAGTGTTCTCCTACTGGTTTCTCTGTCTTGTAATGCCATTACAGTGTAGGAATAACGGAGGACGACGGGAGGTTGGATGCAGTGAGTTGTGTGTGAGCAAGCTGAAGAGCAAGCTTCGCAGACCCTCTTTTGAGTAGCAGAAGTCAACAATTGGAAACAGTAGTGAAACCACTCTGAACATGACGTATTTCCATCTAAGCACATTTCCAGCGTTATCAAATACACGTGTTAGCAGGTGTTTCCCTAAAATGTTCCCTGATACTTGATTACATCTGCGTCCCTGGTCATGTTCCAGCCAAGCATTATGTCTAGTAACCAAATCTGTGAGAGGACAAACGGTCAGGGGGAAAATCCTGTTTTCTAGCCAAGAGCCAGTTCAAGGAGCCGTAGGCGCAAGGCTCCTTTGCACACTGTTGCATGCCGGGTGCGAGGTGTGCCTCAGCACAAGCGGAGCGTTACCTCCACATTACAGTGGTACCTCGGGTTAAGAACCTAATTCGTTCTGGAGGTCTGTTCTTAACCTGAAACTGTTCTTAACCTGAAACACCACTTTAGCTAATGGGGCCTCCCGCTGCCGCCGCCGCCACATGATTTCTGTTCTCATCCTGAGGTAAAGTTCTTAACCCAAGGTACTATTTCTGGGTTAGCGGAGTCTGTAACCTGAAGCGTATGTAACCCGAAGTACCACTGTATTACATGTTATCATTATTTGTATGTATATCCCTTCTTTCCTTCTAAAGAAGCCCAGGTCGAAAAGCACCTCGGTGAGAAAACGGAGCAATGAAAAATAAGAATAAAAACATGTTTTGAACATTTGAAAATGATTTAAACTGTCTGACAACGCATGTCTTGCACGTACTGCACAGTGGTCCGTTCTGCACTCGCCACACCCATTAATGGAACACAGCCCTTCTCTCTTCCCAGGGCTGGCCAAGACACAGTGAGGGTCTCGGCTGAGGAAGAAAAAGGGTCTCCCACAGTAAACCAAAGTCATATTGGCAAAAGCCCCAGAACAGAGAGGTTCCCTGAAGTGGGATTACAGCAGTCAGTTCTGGATCCTGGCAAGAGCTCAGGAAAGGAAATTCCACAATAGAGAGCCAGCCATTAAGAATACTTCCTTAAAGAATTTGGCAGAAGCAGGCATGCAAGCTATAAAACAACAACACAGGATGTCAGATCCTATGCAAGATGCCCAGGGCCAGATTTAGGTTTGATGAGGCCCTCAGCTACTGAAGGTAATGCGGCCCTTTATATGTCCAGCTGTCCTTTGTCAACAACAAATTGTCACTGTTTTTTGTGTGTTGAATCTCTGCTACATGGTAATTTACGGACCTCATATGTATCTAATGTACATAACAAAATATGCATTTTATCAAAGTATTTGTTGAACTGAAATACAATAAAGAAGTATATTAATAGTGAAATACAATTAAGAAGCATATTAATAGTGAAACGATTATTAAGCTCAAACTTAAAATGATTTTTTCTTCATAACTTAATAATGCAAACACATTGGCATTTGGCAATAACAAAAGTTCCTTTAGAAACACAATTTACAGAAGATCTTCCGTCCTCAAATCCAGACGTTGAGGTTTAATTTTCTTTTTTTTATCCAGCTGGGGACGAGGGTGGCACTGTGGGTTAAACCACAGAGCCTAGGACTTGCCAATCAGAAGGTCGGCGGCTCGAATCCCCGTAACAGAGTGAGTTCCCGTTGTTCGGTCCCTGCTCCTGCCAACCTAGCAGTTCGAAAGCACGTCAAAGTGCAAGTAGATAAATAGGTACCACTCCGGTGGGAAGGTAAATGGCGTTTCCGTGCGCTGCTCTGGTTCGTCATGCTGGCCACATGACCCGGAAGCTGTACGCCGGCTCCCTCGGCCACTAAAGTGAGATGAGCGCCACAACCCCAGAGTCGTCCGCGACTGGACCTAATGGTCAAGGGTCCCTTTACCTTTAGCTTTTATATGTCCAGCTGTCCTTTGTCAACAACAAATTGTCACTGCTTTTTGTGTTGAATATACAGTGGTACCTCAGGTTAAGAACTTAATGTGTTCTGGAGGTCCGTTCTTAACCTGAAACTGTTCTTAACCTGAAGCACCACTTTCACTAATGGGGCCTCCTGCTGCCGCCACCAGAGCACGATTTCTGTTCTTAACCTGAAGCAAAGTTCTTAACCCAAGGTACTATTTCTGTTATGTACTGAAGTTCTCACCATGGGCCAGCAGGGGGATACTGTAGATAGTTTTCACTCAGGTCTGCATATGCAAATAAGGGATCAAAAGTGACGTTCCGTGATTGGATAGTTACAGAAAATGGTTACTGTTGCGTTGTAGCGGAGCTCTATATAAGCAGGCTGGCTGAACCCTTCAGTTCAGTTCTGTTCTGGCCTGTGAATAAACAAGAGCTGTTTGAAGAATTGCTGTGTCATCTGATATGTTCACCCACAGCTTAACAATTTCTGGGTTAGCGGAGTCTGTAACCTGAAGCGTATGTAACCCGAGGTACCACTGTATGCTATATGGTAATTTATGGACCTCATAGGTATCTAAAGCCATTTCACATAACAAAAAATAAAATTATGAAAAATGTACTCTGTTTTCCAGATTTGTTGGGGCTGCAGCTCACTCGAAATGCCCATGGAAACCAACAAGCTCCGTTGGGTGCAAATGCCAGATAAGCGGACCAAATACATGCTTTCCGCTTGCGAGGTATATCCCTCGTACACCAACGCATCCCCCAGGAGAACTGGCAACAGCCTGACTTGCTCCTGACCAAAGTCCATGTGATCCATCTCACATCAATGGCTCCTGACAGAAGATCATTCGCATCATTATACTATTGGGAGCGCCGGGCTCCAAACCGCTTTGTTTACAGCTGGCTCAAACAGACGCCAACAACCTGATGGAAACGAAAGCTGGTCCATCAGGGTGAATACAGCACTGTTTCCCCAAGTCCTGACCTAAATCTGCCCTCATCCTGCCCCAACTTGTCTTCTCAACTAGAACCAGCAAAATGATTCACAGATGGTGTTTAACTACAAGTAGGCTTGCTAAGGAAAGGAATACGACAAGGCTATATACTGTCTCCCCGCTTATTTAACTTATATGCAGAATTCATCATGCGAAAGGTTGGGCTGGATGAATCCCAAGCCAGAATTAAGATCGCCAGAAGAAATATCAACCACCTCAAATATGCAGATGACACAACCTTGATGGCGGAAAGTGGGGAGGAATTAAAGAACCTTTTAATGAGGATGAAAGAGGAGAGCGCAAAATATGGTCTGAAGCTCAACATCAAAACAACGAAGATCATGGCCACTGGTCCCATCACCTCCTGGCAAATAGAAGGGGAAGAAATGGAGGCAGTGAGAGATTTTACTTTCTTGGGCTCCATGATCACTGCAGATGGTGACAGCAGTCACGAAATTAAAAGATGCCTGCTTCTTGGGAGAAAGGCAATGACAAACCTAGACAGCATCTTAAAAAGCAGAGACATCACCTTGCCAACAAAGGTCCGTATAGCTATGGTTTTCCCAGTAGTGATGTATGGAAGTGAGAGCTGGACCATAAAGAAGGCTGATCGCCGAAGAATTGATGCTTTTGAATTCTGGTGCTGGAGGAGACTCTTGAGAGTCCCATGGACTGCAAGAAGATCAAACCTAAGATGTACAGTCATACTTCAGGTTGCGTCCGCTTCAGGTTGCGTGTTTTCGTCTTGCATCCTGCGGCAACCCGGAAGTACTCAAAATGGGTTACTTCCGGGTTTTGCCGCATGCGCAGAAGCGCCAAATCGTGCAGCGCGCCTGCCCAGACGCAGCGCTTCGAGTTGTGGGCTTTTCACGTTACAATCGGGCCTCCGAAATGGATCCAACCCGTAACACGAGGTACCACTGTATAAGACTGAATCAGATAGGTGCTGGACATGTAAAGAGATGGAAGGAGCGTTCTTTCATATGTGACGGACTTGTAAAAGGGTAAAAGAGTATTGGGAAACGACCCATAATGAATTGAAAAAAATGTTTTAAAGAATTCCCCCCCCCAAAAAAAAACACCACACACCAAAGTCCTTTCTGTTGGGGATAATTCAGACTGGAATTCCCAGGTGTCAAAAAAAGGTTCTTTATGTATAGTACTACTGTAGCCTGTGTTTTGTTAGCCCCAAAATGGAAAACGAGCGAGGTCCCAACTTAAGAAGAATGGCAACTTAAGTTGACGGAATATGCGCAACTCACAGGCTTAACATATAGAATAAGAGAACAAGAAGAACATACTGTACCAGGTAGCCTGACATCTGGCTGGTTGATAAGGGGATCAAATACTTATTTCACTCTTTATAATGCACATCAATCTCTGACTTTTGTCTTCTGGGTTTCTGTCGTTATTCTGCCTCTCACAGCTATACTAAACCTATCATTAAAATTATGGACTGGATATTTCTTCATCAGAGGGGGAACGGGCAAATTTAGCAGGGGATCAAATACTTTCCCCCCTCACTGTACGTTTAGAGAAGACTGGAAAACGTTTATTGAATAGATGGGAAATAAGTGTGTACAGCTGGAGCGTTAAGATAAATTCAACAGTGTAAAAAAAGTCTTGATGGATGCGATAATGGAATACTGAACAGTATAGTTTTGGGAAAATATGAAGGGATTTATGATATGTAAAATGAACCACAGAAAGAGAAGAAGGGAAGTTCATTGATATCTTAAGAATGTAAAATGAGGATTTTAAATTGTACAACAAAAAAATTAATAAATTTATTATACAACCAGCAGGTCACCAGGTGAGGTCTTTGGGTGGTGGTCGTACCACCAGGGCCTGCCCAGTTGATGCTGATCCCATAACAGGTCCTTTTTAGTGGTGGTTCCCCAGTTAGGGAATGCCCTCCCTAGGGAGGTGCACTGGTTTCCTGTAGGTTGGTCGGTAGAACATGAGGCTCTAAGCTCAGGGCCATAGGTTTGCGTCCCACATTGGGCGAAAGATTCCTGCATTACAGGGGGTTGGACTAAATGACCTTCGTGGTTCCTTTCAACTCAACAGTTCTATGACTTTGTGGTTATTAACTTCCAGGAGAAACTGGGGGAAGTTTCCGTGGACCCAGACATTCAGTGGCTGAGGAATCCTGTTCCAGGAAACCGTAAGATCCTTGGATGGAGGAATGCTTTTTAACCTTTAGGGTATTTTAACTGTAACTTGTCTTGGATGTTTTTAATTGAAGTTGGGGTTTTTTTGAAAATAAAAATTTAAATAATGTTTCCTTTGTACAGTGGTACCTCGGGTTAAGTACTTAATTTGTTCCGGAGGTCCGTTCTTAACCTGAAACTGTTCTTAACCTGAAGCACCACTTTAGCTAATGGGGCCTCCCGCTGCCGCCACACAATTTCTGTTCTCATCCTGAAGCAAAGTTCTTAACCCAAGGTAATATTTCTGGGTTAGCGGAATCTGTCACCTGAAGCGTATGTAACCCGAGGTACCACTGTATATGCTTTAATTGGTACATCTGTTTGCCGTACTGGGGGAGAAGGGTGGGATATAAATTCCACGAATAAATGAAAATGTAATGCAACGAGTCTGGGGAAAGGGGGGTGGACTAGATGGCCCCTGGGGTTACAATTTTTTGGTTCTGTGAAAGAGAAATCTCTCTCCCATCAGTTATCACCTGGAGACGAACCTGGGGCTTTCTGCACACAGGGCACCTTCTTCCCGCACTGAGCCCAGGCCCCGCTCCAAACCTCCCCCCTTAAAGGTAAGAGGTAAAACATGCTCCCTTTCCCTACTCACCAGTTGATCTCATTGTAGTCATTGTGTGCTTCCCACCAGAAGTAAAACCAGATCAGGGTCAGGAAGAAAGAGAAGGTGAGGATTAAGAACCAGAGGCGCTCCCACTGCGGAGGCAAGAAGAAGAGAAGAAATGTTAGAGGCTGGCTGGGCTAGTAAAAGGTGTTTAGGTGCCACCCCCCCAAAAAGGACAAAAGAGAACAGATGTTTGCATAAAATTTGCATAGGCTAATTTATACTGATATCAGTCAGTCAGTTTTATTGCACATAGCCAAAGGCTGCCGCAACGTACACAGAATCATTCAACAATTAAAAGAAAACACAGTGGTACCTCAGGTTAAGTACTTAATTCGTTCCGGAGGTCAGTACTTAACCTGAAACTGTTCTTAACCTGAAGCACCACTTTAGCTAATGGGGCCTCTTGCTGCCGCCGCGCCGCTGGAGCACGATTTCTGTTCTCATCCTGAAGCAAAGTTCTTAACCTGAAGCACTATTTCTGGGTTAGTGGAGTCTGTAACCTGAAGCGTATGTAACCTGAAGCGTATGTAACCTGAGGTACCACTGTATACCGGATCGATAAAAAAACTTAAAACATGTATATTATCAAGACATGACCTACTCTAAACAGAGCTATAAAAGTACCTTAATATACAAGTTAAAACATTAAACAGTAAAATTTATAAGCTAAAATTATCACATGGCCACTAATATATTAAAAAATAATGTTAATTAATACAATGTGCAATTATATTTGGAGTTTGGTGATAAAGATAGAATATAGTTTGATGTAGATAGGGTCAAATAAATTCAACTCCTTGGGCTGGTTTATACTGATATATGCAAATACAGAAATAATGGCATTCTCTGTCTCTCTCTGCACAAACATGTTAACCTCTCACCATCGCGAGGAAGGTTGAGCTCAGTCTGTGCCCAGGGAACAACAACACCCCCTATCCTCCATTCTCGCTTCTCTGGAATTTATTTATTTTTCTGGCAAACCCTTCTGCCCATCTGTGCCTCCAAAACAAGCCACAGCGCTGCCACCACCTTGCCAAACAATGGGAGGATGACATAGGCTATGAAATTAACCCCACTCAATGGACCTGTGATGGCCTGGGAATCCAATTCAGAGGCTGAACCGGAGGAATCCCAGCCTGCACAGGAGTCCCCGCCTCCAGGGCCGGCTGAACTGGGGCAGGGCCTTGATTCTGAAGCGCCTGCACCTGTGCCGGATCCTCAGGAGCAGGCACCAGGTGAATCCACTCTGGCTCCGGAGGTGGTTGAGGACTCAGTGCCTACAGGTGAGTCTCCCCCTGGGCCCAGTAACCCTTCAGCCCCTCCTGAACTGCAGAGGCTCAGGCAGAGAGGTGAAGGGAACTGGTTTCTCCCAGGAGGAGTGCTCGCCTTAAGGCCAGGAGAGGCAGGTCTCCTGAGGGCCGGGACCGCCCCTGGCCTCAGAGAAGATAAAGGCCAGTCAGCCCGGTCCCAGGTTGCGGGAGCAACGTCGTTGATGAGCTGTTTCGGCCAGCATCCAGTCCTGTTCCTCCAGTGTTCCTGTCCTTGCCCGGCTCCTCACTTTGAACCCCGCTTCGCCCGTGGAGGACTGTCTGCTGTCCCTCGACTCAGGTCCTGGACCTCGCCCCACGGTAACTTCCCCCTGGGACCAGCACAGGACCAAAATGTGGTCTAAACCCCCCCTTTAAATCCATATCAACGAAAAGAAAAGAACTCTCTCTAAAACTCACCTACAGGTGGTACCTAACCCCAAGAAAACTAGCGCTAATACGCCCAGGAACCTCACCAAAATGCTGGAGAGGGTGCACCTCCACAGGCACATACCTCCACATGTGGTGGGAGTGCCCCAAAATCCAACTATTCTGGACAACAACCATAAAAGAAATAAATAAAATAACCAAGCAAGTATTAGACATCACCCCAGAACTGGCCTTACTAAACATCTTCCAAGACAATAATGCCCATTCACACCACAAAGAACTCATAACCCACCTGCTCTCAGCAGCCAGAAACACCATAACCAGACACTGGAGAGACCTGTCAGGAGTGAGCATGGACCAATGGTACCAAATAGTATGGGAAACAGCCCTACTAGAAAAATTAACCAATAAACTGACATGGGGACAAACAGAAGAAGACGCCTTTATGGCTCCCCTTTATCACATACACAGCCCAACAAGACAACGACAAAAAAAACCCCAACAGCATACAAATCAATATGGCTAACCTGATCCAAAACACCCACCCACACATGAAAACAGAGACCTACAGGTGAGTCTCCCCCTGGGCCCACCTTGCCCAACACCACGGCTTGCCCCCTTGCCAGCCTGGGCAAGGTGCGTGGGAATCCTGGGCTGCCCAGACGACAAGATCTCAGCCTTGCTGATGTGGTCCAAGGGAAACCAGAGGAAGAAGGAGGTGTGTACAAGGCGCCATTCAACTGCCTTAGGGACTCTGCTCTAGATTTTGGTAGGGTTGACTCCTGAGCCTTTTCTCCACTCGGAAATATCCCGCAAGGCAGCGGAGCTTTAGGATCAGAGTTTTCCTTCTCCTGGATAAGACACCTACGTTGACAAGCCCCATCTGCCCCTGGAGACTTTTATCACATGTGATGGACTTGTGATAAAGTTAAGAACTTTTGGGAGTGAATTTACAATGAACTCAAGAAAATATTTAAATACACCTTTCCCCCCAAAACCAGAAGCCTTTTTGTTGGGTTTGATGGGGAAGGAAATTAAGAAAGCAGACCAAAGACTCTTTATGTATGCCACAGCAGCGGCAAGAAACATCCTTGCCCCAAACTGGAAATTGCAAGAAATTCCTACTATTGTGGAGTGGCAGACGAAAACGATGAGTTAAGCAGAGCTAGCCAAACTGACGCGGGTGGCGCTGTGGGTTAAATGACAGAGCCTAGGGCTTGCCGATCAGAAGGTCGGTAGTTCGAATCCCCGCGACGGGGTGAGCTCCCATTGCTCGGTCCCTGCTCCTGCCCACCTAGCAGTTTGAAAGCACGTCAAAGTGCAAGTAGATAAATAGGTACCACTCTGGCGGGAAGGTAAACGACGTTTCCGTGCGCTGCTCTGGTTTGCCAGAAGCGGCTTAGTCCTTTTGGCCACATGACCCGCAAGCTGTATGCCGGCTCCCTCGGCCAATAAAGCGAGATGAGCGCCGCAATCCCAGAGTCGTCCATGACTGGACCTAATGGTCAGGGGTCCCTTTACCTTCACCTTTAGCCAAACCGATGGGAAGAATTTGGGATCAGGACGATCAGAGGTTTCGAGAAAGTTGGAGTAAATTTATGGTGTATATAAAGGACAATTGTAAAACTCTAAAAAGACTGGCAGGATTGAAATGGCTCCTACAATGTACGACAGATATAAGGTTAAAAAGTAGAAGACGTGACATAAGAAAAAAAGGGACACCCGCTGAAGGGATGGAGGGAAGTCACAAGCTTGGCAGGGCTAAAAGTATTTATGTGATTTAATGTATTGTATTGTAAAAGTATGTATAAGGAAAATAATAAAAATAAATTTTTATTTATTTTTTAAAAAGACAAGCCCCATCTGCCCCTCACTTCCCTCTACAGCACGTGCAGAAATCGCCTTCTTGACCAATGAACCCAGTCTTTTGGTCTCAAGCCTATCTTCGCATCTTCCCCCTCTTGGACTCAAGCCTATCTTAACTCAGTTTAGCCAGACAGTCAAAGCCAGGGGTCAGCAAACTGACCGTGCCTCAGGCCGGTGTCTGCAGCGCCGATCGCGCAGGGGTGCGCGTGCCCATATGCGTGCGCACAAGCTATTTCCGGCGCACTTCCAGGTCGGAGGAGCACCAGAAATAGCTTGCGCGCATGTGCACCGGCCTCCTCCGACCCGGATGTGCGCCACAAATAACACTTGTGCATGCATACAAGCTATTTCCGGTGCTCCTCTGACCCAGAAGTGGGCAGCTGCGCAGCGCAGCACCGGTAAGAGCGGGTAACGGGAGTTGCCGCGGGCCGGATAAACGAGTCCCTTGGGCCTTATTCAGCTCGCGGGCCTTAGTTTGGGGACCCCTGCTCAAAGCCATTTCCTGGGGTGTGGCCGCTGTCGCCTGGTGACAGCTTCTAGGAACCACATGTGAGAGCTGAGTGCAGGTAAAGGGACCCCTGACCATTAGTGGACGACTCTGGGGTTGTGGCGCTTTATTGGCCGAGGGAGCCGGCGTACAGCTTGCGGGTCATGTGGCCAGCATGACTAAGCCGCTTCTGGCGAACCAGAGCAGCGCACGCAAACGCCGTTTACCTTCCCGCTGGAGCAGTAGCTATTTATCTACTTGCACTTTGACATGCTTTCGAACTGCTAGGTTGGCAGGAGCAGGGACCGAGCAACGGGAGCTCACCCCGTTGCAGGGATTCAAACCGCCGCCCTTCTGATCGGCAAGTCCTAGGCTCTGTGGTTTAACCCACAGCGCCACCCGTGTCCCAGTAGGACCCTGAGTGTAGGGTGGGGACCAAAGGTGAATAAAAGACCGCAGAAGGACATGTGTGTCCCCACCAGATGTACTACCCTAACACAACATAACCCTCTCTCGATACAGTATATAAAATCAGAGATAACCTTGAGCTTCATTCAAAACAAGGGTGACAGCAATTTCGATAAATAAACCAAGTAAGTTTTTTGTGTGTTTTTTTAAAAGGAGCTCATTAGCGTTTTTTTGCATTTAACAAGCCAGCATCTCATTTGGCTTTCCTGACCTCTGGGGGCTACTATGTCATCCGTCTCCCGCTTCAGCTGCTGTGATGGAAAGGCTTTGGGGATGCTCTGCCAATCTGTGCCTTCCCCCACAATATTTTATGTATCTCCCATGTCATGCAACGTCGCAGTGAGACATAGTTTCATAAAAGGTGGACAAGATTAACGAGAGAAATGATATATGTGTGTGTCAGAGGCGTAGCTATGGCAGAGGCCCCCGGCTAAAATTTATTCTGTGCAACTTTAAATTAGAGAGCCGTATCTCTGAAGCCAACGTAACAGCAACAGTTTTACGGCCAGAATAAATGTTCCAACTCAATACAGTTCCGGTTACCACAGCTCAAAAAAAATGATACAGCGTTAGTCCAGCTTTTACTTCATTAAAATGCCATACCAAACTGTCCACAGGGCTTAGCAGAATAGATTAACAGTGAATTTACAAACCCAGTGCATCCGAAAGCCGGCAGCAAACGGAAAACATTTGACCTCAACACAGAGCCCAAAACTATAAATTAGGAAAGGTCCTTTGTTGCTTGAATAGCAGCCCTGAAAGTTAATATTCACTTATCTTCACAACGGCCCTGAAAGGAAGACTAAGCCGAAGGTTCCAATTTGCCCAAGCAGAAATTTCAGCCCAAAATCGCATATCCAATATCCTTTTGGTCATGGCACGCTGGAATTCTGAAATTGCTTTCTACACACATATTACTGTAAAGGTCAGGCGCAGATTTCATAAGCACAATCTCTGCTATGGAATACACAGATATTGATACAACTGCCGTTTAATGCTATTCTTCTATTGATTGCCTAATCTCATTGACATTTCAATGAAATCAATCAGCCTGCCAGATTCTGGCTTTTAAAAAGGGAGAGGGACACACACACACAAAAATGTTTTAATCTTTATAGTGCACCATCAACGTGCATGTCACTTCAGAGCAAACTTTGCCAACCATGTGTGTTATGTACTGAAGTTCTCACCCTGGGCCAGCAGGGGGATACTGTAGATTTTCTGTAGTACTGTAGTTTTCTGTAGTTACTGTAGTTTACTGTAGTTTTCACTCAGGTCCACATATGCAAATAAGGGATTGAAAGTGACGTTCAGTGATTGGATAGTTACAGAAAGTGGTTACTGTTGCGTTGTAGTGGAGCTCTATATAAGCAGGTTGGCTGAACCCTTCAGTTCATTTCTGTTCTGGCCTGTGAATAAACAAGAGCTGTTTGAAGAATCGCTGTGTCATCTGATATGTTCACCCACAACTTAACAATGTGCCCTCTAGATTTTGGGGACTATGGCCAGTGTTAGAATTTGGGATAGGAAAGCTAGGAGCCAAATGGCTTCTGGTTGTGGGCGCCAAAACAGAATGTCGAGTTGCCAGCAACACTTTTTATTTATTATTTTGATAAGCTTGAACGAATGCACAATTGACATAAGAGACACGTTGTTAATATCACATTTTAATCAGAAATTGTTCACACCTGCTTAATTTGGTGTTTACAATAAAGGCGCTGGTACCATACTTCAGTTTTCAAAACACTCTACTCTTTATTCTTAAACTCCTTAACATATTGCCCATCTTTAACATATCCTTCGAGGCTTCAAAGCGCATACATTTCAGTAATCCTTGAGTGTCAGCCAGGCGCAAAAAAATGGCACCCAGACTTCTTGGGGTGCTCGCAAATGGGGAATCTTTAGGTGCAAAGTGCTCCTGGCGCCCTGCTAATCTTGAACCTTGACTACAACTCCCATCAGCCTCTGCCAGCACAGCTTGTTGGAAAAGGCTGCTTTAGAGAGTAGAAGCAGGAAGGTCCCTGGCCCAGAGGCCTTACAATCAGCAACCTGCCATTCCACTGTATTAAGAGAAGCTTGAGAATGGAACCAGCAGCCGGGTGAACTCCGGTCCTCGGAACAGCATCAAAACAGCATCACACAGCTTCAGAAGCCTTCAGAAGCTTGAGCAGACCTCAATCAGCAGAGTGAATAACACACAACAGAAGTGGCGGACAGAGGCATACGTAAAGCGTATTTACAAGCAGTTTATTCAGCATCAGCATCACAACAGCTCTTCTCACGCACAAGCAGAATCCAAGCAAAGGAACAACACCCTCCCCTCATGTGGTTTCCAACAACCGGAATTCAAAACCATGCCACCGCCGACTGCGGAGGCAGCAACATTATAAAGCCATCTAGGCTGGCAGCGGCCATCGCTGCCTCATGTGACAGTGAGTTCCACAGTTTAACTCTCTGCTGCGTGAAGAAGTGCTTTCTTTTATTTGTCCTCGGCAACCTCAGAGCCAGGGGCAGCTGGCAGGAACAGAGGGCAACACAAGCCAGTGTTAGCCAGCTGCTCAACTCCGTGTGTGTGTGTATATACAAGAAGGAATGAGAATCTCACTCCTGTGTGGGATAATGAAATGTTAAGTGCATGAGTAATGTGCGTTTAAGAGTCCTAAGTGGAAAGTGTGAGTTGTTGGAATACACACACCTGCCATGGTGTTTCGAGAGAGTGCCAAAGAAGAACAGATACAAAGGTGGCATTATACTCAAAACACATCGCTATCGCCACTTTGAAGGCAATGCCATTAACTCCCAAGCGGCGATTTCGTGAACGTTAAGCTCGCGTTTACAAAGGAACGGATTTTTACTACTTTTGGGCTTTATCACCTCTGCATCTTTCCTTTCGTTCCAGAGAAACTGACATGACAGCTTAATCTAGATCCCATTAGTCATCATATCCTGGCATGCCCTCCCACTCAGCCAACAAAGTCTGTTTGATGTAAAAGAATTCTTTTCGAGCACATTTAGAAAATCGACACTGGCAGAGCGATGCTTTGCGATGAGCTCCCACATTCCTCTGCTGGGGAGGGATGAATTTGTCCGTTTCAGTTTCTCATTTCTCCCCCCTCTTAAATTCCGTCTGCCACATTCCTGCACCAGTTTGCAATCCCTCCATGTGTGTGTGTGTGTGTATATATATATATATATATATATATATATATATATATATAGTCCTCACAAAAGATTCACTTAATATGCACACACATTGTTGCATTTCTGCAAAGGTACCAATTATCATACCCGGCCTTATCTAATACGCCCATTTCTGCAGAGCAATCTTCTGTAGCGTAACGCCTTTTTGCATGCTCCTTTTACAAACATATGCATTCCTAGGGAAACTTCCCCAAAATAACATGCCTTTTCCCCCCTGCACGTTTACTGGGTTGGAAAACTGTGCCGCAAAATTTGGAGAAGTGCAAGTTTCAAAGGATGGCTGCATTTTGGGTCATAGAATCAGAACTGGAAGGGACACCAATGATCATGTAGTCCAACCCATGGAAATGCAGGAATATGCAACTGTCTCTTACAAGGATCGAACCCGCGACCTTGACATTATCAGCACCACACTCTAACCAACTGAGCTATCTCTGTTGTTTCAGGAAATGAGACTTAAAGGTAAAGGGACCCCTGACCATTAGGTCCACTCGCGGACGACTCTGGGGTTGTGGTGCTCATCTCACTTTACTGGCTGAGGGAGCACAGCTTCTGGGTCATGTGGCCAGCAGGACTAAGCCGCTTCTGGCAAACCAGAGCAGTGCACGGAAACGCCGTTTACCTTCCCGCCAGAGCGGTACCTATTTATCTACTTGCACTTTGACGTGCTTTCGAACTGCTAGGTGGGCAGGAGCAGGGACCCAGCAACGGGAGCTCACCCCGTCGCGGGGATTCGAACCGCCGACCTTCTGATTGGCAAGTCCTAGGCTCAGTGGTTTAACCCACAGCGCCACCCACGTCCCCTAAATGAGACTTAGATAGGTTCAAATTATGACACAATATGAGCCAATTTTCTGCCCGTTCGTATTCTTTGCTTTCTGGAATGAGTAAAGAACAAGGCAGGCAGGAATCTTCTTTGACGTTCCCTCGTAGCCAAGTAAAATTGACTTCCATGAACACGGTGTTAACAGTAAGTCCGTAAGTGACTGTGGAGGCCAATTCTGGATCCATACATCCTTCCACAGTGGGGACATTGGTTTCTCAGTAGGAATTGATCACGGTGTGGATTTGCCAAGAGTGCCTTCCTCTTAGCATGTTTCTCCCTTGCGTCCTGAGTTCGAGCGTCTTCAAACCATATGACACCTTTGGTATAAAGGCTGTTCTCCAACTGGAGCGCTTGCAGGCCGGTGTTTCCCAGTTGTCGGTGTTTATACTATTTTTTTTTTTAGATTTGCCTTCCGAGAGTCTTTAACCTCCTTTGTTCACCACCAGCATTATGCTTTCCATTTTTAAGTTTGGAATAGAGTACAGTGGTACCTCGGTTTAAGAACAGTCTGGTTTAAAAATGATTTGGTTTACAAACTCCGCAAAACTGGAAATACTGTCTTAGTTTGAGAACTTTACCTCGGTCTAAGAACGGAATCCGAACGGTGGAAGGGCAGTGGCGGTGGGAGGCCTCATTAGGGAAAGCACACCTCGGCTTAAGAACAGTTTCAGTTTAAGAAAGGACTTCTGGAATGGATTAAGTTCATAAAACGAGGTACCACTGTAGTTGCTTGGGAAGACAATAATCAGGCATCCGAAAAACATGACCAGTCCAACGAAGTTGATGTTGAAGAATCATTGCTTTGACACTGGTGATCTTTGCTTCTTCCAGTACACTGGCATTAGTTCGCCTGTCTTCCCAAGTGATTTTTCGGAGACTCCATTGATGGAATCTTTCGAGGAGTTGGAGATGCCGTTTATAAGTGGTCCATGTTTCACAAGCATACAAGAGAGGTTGGCAGTACAATAGCTTCGTAAACACGGAGGCTCTGGTGATCTGACTAAAGCATCCTCAAGGCGGAACAGAAATAAAATGTGCTAACTTGGCGAAGCTAATACTGGCCGCAAATATTGTTTTGTTGATTGAACAGGGATGCCTCTGACCCAAGCTCCCCTAATTAAAACTAATGAGGGAAACAGAGAAGGGCGTTTTGAGTTGTGGTTTCACAGTTACAGAATTCTCTGCTGAGTAAGGTCTGCCTGAGCTCAGTCCTTCCCGGCTTTTTCGGGTAAAGTCACACAACGCAGGGGTGTTAGCAAAATCTTAACAAAATAAATGGATTTTTTTACGGAAGATTTTTTTTAAAAAAAATGGTTTTGTTTCAAATATATGCACATGGTTTTGAGATGATAAACTACTTTCAATGCTCTATCCAGGATGGGAAGCCCAAATACGACAGACAAATAAAATTTTAGGCACTGGCAAGAACTGGAGGAGGCTAACAGAAAAAATAACATTTTTCGCTTCTTAAAGAGTATTTTAGCATCACAAGCAAAAGGCTCCAATGTTTGCAGACCTCAAGCACTCAGCACAGTGTCTAGAATGTTTTGAGGCAATTTGCTAAACTTTATGTTATAATTAAGACCTCAGGCCCGGGGTTGCAATTAATTTCCAGGTAATTGACTTTCCATATATATTATAATAACAGCAATTCACAAGCGTGTTACCATCTTTGTAAACATAATGCCAATCTTTCGAAACCTGGTTCGTTTTCTTCATTTCCCAACAACTGGGGGATATATATACTTTTAACCAAGATGTCTGAAACTCTGGAGTGCTGCTGCCAGCCAGTGCAGGCGATATGGAGCCAGATAGACCAGCGGTTTGACTCTGCATAAGTGTGGATGCCCTGGGAATCTGATTCAGAGACTGAACCTGAGGAATCCCAGCCTGCACAGGAGTCCCCGCCTCCAGAACCAGCTGAGCCGGGGCTGGGGCCTGAGCCTGAAGGGTCCTCACCTGTGCTGGAGCCTCAGGTGCAGACACCAGCTGAATCCGCTCTGGCTCCGGAGGTGATGGAGGACCCATTGCCTGCAGGTGCTCCACTCTCAGCCCCATCAGGGGAAGGTGAGGTTGCCTCTGGGTCCAGTAACCCTCCAGCCTCTCCTGAACTGCAGAGGCTCAGGGCAGAGAGGCGGAGGGAACTAAGTTCCCGCAGGAGGAGTGCTTGCCTCCAGGCCAGGAGAGGCGAGTCACCTGTGGACCGGGGCCGCCCTATGCCTCAGAGGAGATAAAGGCCAGCCCGCCCAGTCCCAGGTTGCGGGAGCAACATCGTTGGTAACCTGTTCCTGCCGGCACCCTGTCCTGCTCTCCTGAGTTCCTGACCACGCCTGACTCCTCGCTTTGGACCTCGCTTCGCCCCTGACGGACAGCCTCCTTACCCTCGACCTAGGACTGGACTTGGACCACGCCGCACGGTAAACACCCCCCCCCCCCAGGACCAGCACAATAAGGCAGTCTCCTATGCAAGCTGGGCCGTTTAAAAGATAAGTGTACAATAATCCTCAGTTTCTCTCTCACTGCAAAAACATAAGCAGGCAAATCTCCCTTCTGAAGCACCTGTCGGCATCAGATTAACGCTAAGGAATGTAAAAGGTCTTCTCATGGGATTTAACTAAATTGAACAAGATAATCCTGTAAAACAGTGCTGATATCTGAACACAGCAAACCAGGATATAATTTTGTTTCAGCTTAATGAGGCCACTATCTCATTGAGCGCTAGGCATGTCCTCGCTTTCAGAAAACGTTGCACGGATAAAAGAAAATACGTCTTCACACAGCACGTAGCTAAACTATGGAACTCCCTGCCACATGAGGCAGCGATGCCTGCCAACCTGGATGCTTTGAAAGAGGGACAGACAAATTCATTGACAGATTCGCTGATGGCTATGCTCTGCCTCTTCTCTGTCTCCTCTTTTTCCAGGCTAAACGTGTATGATTTAGCCAAGATTCCTGCATTGCACGGGGTTGGACTAGATGACCCTCGGACCCCTTCCAACTCTACGATTCCATGAGAACTGTATACAGCATTCCAAATGCAAGTGTACCATATACAAGCCTGCCTAATATTTGACTGCAGAATTTACATTGCATAGGCATGGAAGGCTTCATGGGGGCTTATTCAAGTATTGGCATAAATGACAAAACAGGAAGTTTTATAAAAACCAAACGCTGGCAGTTGGCAACAGCACCACTCCAGATATCTAAGCCTAGCGGCCTCAGGACACTCTGTGGCCCAGAATCTTGTTTGCTTGTGCTGTTCTGTCTTCCAAAGCAAATACAGTGGTACCTCGGGTTAAGAACTTAATTTGTTCTGGAGGTCCGTTCTTAACCTGAAACTGTTCTTAACCTGAGGCACCACTTTAGCTAATGGGTCCTCCTGCTGCCGCCGTGCGATTTCTGTTCTCATCCTGAAGCAAAGTTCTTAACCCGAGGTAATATTTTTGGGTTAGCGGAGTCTGTAACCTGACGTGTCTGTAACCTGAAGCGTCTATAACCCGAGGTACCACTGTACTCTATTCTGAACTAAAAGAAATGGAAAGCGTAATGATTGTGGTCAACAAAAGAGGTTTAAAGACTCTTGCCGGGCAAATCTAAACAAAATGAAGTATAAACACCGACAACTGGGAAACACTGGCCTGCGAACGTTCCAGTTGGAGACGAGCCTTTTCCCAAAGGTCTCAGGGGCTTTGAAGACACTCGAACTCAGGACGCAAGGGAGAAATGTGCTAAGAGGAAGGCATGCTTGGCAAACCCTCACCGTGATCAACTCCGCCCGGAAACCTATGTCCCCACTGTGGAAGGACGTGTGGATCTAGAATTGGCCTCCACAGTCACTTACGGACTCACTGTTAAAACCGTGTTTATGGAAGACAATCTTACCCGGCTATGAGTGATTGCCGAAGAAGAAGAAGAAGAAGAAGAAGAAGAAGAAGAAGAAGAAGAAGAAGAAGAAGCTGTTCTGCGTACACGCTGTTCCCAACGAAGAAATCATCCGCCTCACCCCTCTGACACTGTTCCTTACTCCAAAAGGCTCTGAGATGCTTGAAGCCAGACTTTTTCTGCAGCAAAGACTTGCTTCTTAAAAGACACACAGGGAGAGAGGCTTTACTTGCTGAGATGGATTTCTGAAGGACAGGGAAAACGAGCGGGCAAGGGCAAAGGAGGACAGGCCGAACTTTGACGGAAGAGTTTGGGCTTATTAGAGAGAAGGCTTGTTTGTTCTGTTTGATGCTTGGAGGCAGGCGCATCGCTGAAGCAGAACCAGCAGGGGAGGGGGGCACATGTCAACCGAGGAGCAGGAGACACAGCGCAAGATGAATGCCCTCCTGCGCCGTGAGAGGATGGAGACGGCGCTGAGGGAATTCAAATTACAGGTACAGGGGGGAGGATCTGCGAGAATACCAAAAGGGAAGCTGGACCAGCTTGGCTTTCCCCCTTGATTCCTGCTTTAAGGAGGTCTTATTTATTTCAATGGGACGCGGGTGGCGCTGTGGTTTAAACCACAGAGCCTAGGACTTGCCGATCAGAAGGTCGGCGGTTCGAATCCCCGCAACAGGGTGAGCTCCCATTGCTCGGTCCCAGCTCCTGCCCACCTAGCAGTTCGAAATCAAGTCAAAGCACAAGTAGATAAATAGGTACCACTCTGGCGGGAAGGTAAACGGCGTTTCCGTGCGCTGCTCTGGTTTGCCAGAAGCAGCTTAGTCATGCTGGCCACATGACCCGGAAGCTGTACGCCAGCTCCCTCGGCCAATAAAGCGAGATGAGCGCCGCAACCCCAGAGTCGGCCATGACCGGACCTAATGGTCAGGGGTCCCTTTACCTTTAAGGAAGGATTTTTTTTATTTTGTTCCGACTACGGCAGACCAACACGGCTACCTACCTATAACTAATACAGCGGTACCTTGGGTTACATACGCTTCAGGTTACATACGCTTCAGGTTACAGACTCCGCTAACCCAGAAATAGTGCTTCAGATTAAGAACTTTGCTTCAGGATGAGAACAGAAATCCAGCGGCGCGGCGGCAGCAGGAGGCCCCATTAGCTAAAGTGGTGCTTCAGGTTAAAAACAGTTTCAGGTTAAGAACGGACCTCCGGAACGAATTAAGTACTTAACCCGAGGTACCACTGTAATAATAATAAACCTCTGCTCTCTCCCCATACCCTGCCATCCTCCCAGCTCTCTTTGATTTCTCCCAGAACAATCAAAAATTAAGATTTCGACTTTGGCAGGAAGGCTGCTGAAGATGCTTAGAGCTTGCAAAACCGACACCAGCATTCAGTTCCTCCCATGGTGAGGGGGGTGGGGGAAAACCACAGCCCTTCTCTGCACAAATGAGCACCCCATCTCACCGCAGAGCAGATCTGAAGCGACGGCTGCCCTGCGCAGGACCCCAAGCGGGTGACTCTGTGTTATTTAAACGCCCGGCTGCCGGGAGAGCCAGAGGGCGGCTTTTTGCCTTCCGCCACCCAAAATAAGCAGCGCGTTCTATGTATAGCCAAACCCAGGGCTGCAATTAATATCAGTGGCCAGGCCTGACTATGGGGAAATGTCACAATGCAGAGGCACTCAATTGCCACCCTGGGAGGGTGAGGGATCGCAGAGATATCCAAAGGGTTCCTGCTTTAATTTTACGGCCGAAATACCCTGTTGTTCCCAGTCGGGAAACGGAAGGCTCTGCTGCAAAGATGAGAGAAATTCATGGAGGAGACGGCTAGCAATGGCTGTTACAACAGCTATTTTCTGCCTCTACGGTCAGAGGCAGGAATGGTCCTGGGTCTCAGTTCCTGGAAACTACAGCAGGGGAGAGGGATCTTGCGTTCGAATCCTGCTTGTGAGTTTCCCTCAGACACCTGGTTGCCCATGGCAACAACAGGATACTGGACCAGATGATCTGATCCATCATGTTCTTCTTATGTTTATAAAAAACAGGCAGGCTCAAGGACACAAAGTCCTCATTCTTCACTTGTCAGGAATTAACCTTTGGAACTCCCTGCCTACTGACACCAGGCAGGGGCCTTCGGTTTTTGGTGCTGGCTAAAAGCATCAGAAGGTCGGCGATCAGAAGGTCGGCGGTTCGAATCCCCATGACGGGGTGAGCTCCCATTGCTCGGTCCCTGCTCCTGCCCACCTAGCAGTTAGAAAGCACATCAAAGTGCAAGTAGATAAATAGGTACCGCTCCGGCGGGAAGGTAAACGCCGTTTCCGTGTGCTGCTCTGGTTCTCCAGAAGCGGCTTAGTCATGCTGGCCACATGACCCGGAAGCTGTACGCCGGCTCCCTCGGCCAATAAAGCGAGAAGAGCGCCGCAACCCCAGAGTCGGTCACGACTGGACCTAATGGTCAGGGGTCCCTTTACCTTTACCTAAAAGCATTCTTGTTTAGCTAAGCCTCCCCAGACACATGTCTCAATCCGCTTTTTTTAAAAGCATACTGTCGCGTTCCATTATTTGGGGAAAGTTTTAAATTCTGGCTCTTAACCGGTAGCTTTATCGGTTTATTCTTTGCAATAAAGCCACAGTGAGGTTTATAAAAACCAAATCAATAAAAGCAGTAGGCTGAAGGGCCCAATAAAGTTTCATAGAATCACAAAATTGTTAAGCTTAGAAACACCCCATGAAAGCAAGTCCACAACCACACGAAGGAGTCTGTGTCCCTTTTTGCAGATTGAGAAAAAACACATCTTTGTGTTTTTTCACATTCACCCGGTGCTATACCAGCTGCACTGGCTCCTGGTGGGGTACAGGATCAGGTTTAAGGTGCTGGTTTTAACCTTTAAAGCCCTATACGGCCTAGGACCCTCGTACCTACGGGACCGCCTCTCCTGGTATGTCCCACAGAGGAACTTACGGTCTTCAAACAAAAACATCCTGAAGGTCCCAGGCCACAGAGAGGTTAGGCTGGCCTCAACCAGAGCCAGGGCTTTTTTGGCTGTGGCCCCAATCTGGTGGAACGCTCTGTCACAAGAGACTAGGGCCCTGCGGGACTTGACATCTTTCCGCAGGGCCTGCAAGACAGAGCTGTTCCACCAGGCCTTTGGCCAAGGCACAGCCTGACCCCCTCCTTTGGCAATCTTCACAGAACTTTAGCCTAACGGTTGCCATCAATTTGATTTGAATTAATTTCATAATGAAATGATTTTAGAATGTTGTACTATTTTATTGTTGTTAGCCACCCTGAGCCCGGCTTCGGCTGGGGAGGGCGGGATATAAATAAAATTTATTATTATTATTATTGTGCTATGAACGGGTCAGTGTGCCTGCATCCTAAGAGCGGCAGAAGATTTCTGTTTTCCCTGCTTCGCCGAAGAGTGTTCAAGCTCTTGAGTGTTCCTTATTGCCTTTCACAGCATACACATGCATGCGCTAATGTTGTGGCGGCAAGAGAGCACGTGAAAGCCCCTGTGGCACTATCCTGTTTTATTGCGCTAGAAGCCAAATTGAATCTTGCTCCCCTGAATGAGGTCTCCGCGCATTAACACGGCCCATTTGCTACTCAACTGAGCAGGGCAGTGGGAAAGCAGAGGGCATCTCTCTCGAGCCATTATGGGAGTTTCTCTCTGCGATGATCGCTGTGAATAAGATCCCTAAATTGCAAGATGGCTGGGAAAGCCCCACATCCTTTCCCTGTACAAAAAGCTACTAGTATCCGACTGTTGAGCCCATCTGCAACCACCAAGTCTAAGGGGGCGGGCTGGAGAGAATGTTGGAGCAAAGGCTGTAAGTTATAAAGTGGAAAGAGGGAGTGTGTGTGTGTGTGTGTGTGTGTGTGTGAGAGAGAGAGAGAGAGAGAGAGAGAGAGAGAGAGAGAGAGAGAAACCTGGGTACCATCTGCACTGTACACTTAAAGCAGGGACGCAGGTGCGCTGTGGTCTAAACCACTCAGCCACTTGGGTTTGCCGATCGGAAGGTTGGCGGTTCAAATCCTCGCAATGGAGTGAGCTCCCACTGTTCCGTCCCAGCTCCTGCCAACCCAGCAGTTCAAAAGCACACCAGTGCAAGTAGATAAATAGGTACCGCTGCAGCGGGAAGGTAAACAGCATTTCCGTGCACTCTGGCTTCCGTCACGGTGTCCCATTGCGCCAGAAGTGGTTTAGTCCTGTTGGCCACATGACCTGGAAAGCTGTCTGTGGACAAACGCCGGCTCCCTCAGCCTGAAAGTGAAATGAGCACCGCAACCCCATAGTTGCCTTTGACTGGACTTAACTGTCCAGGGGTCCTTAACCTTTTACACTTAAAGCAATATCATGCCACTTTAAACAGTCATGGCGCCCCCCCCAAAAAAATCTTAGGGATATTATTATTACAGTAGTACCTCGGGTTAAGAACTTAATTCGTTCCAGAGGTCTGTTCTTAACCTGAAACGGTTCTTAACCTGAGGCGCACTTTCGCTAATGGGGCCTCCTGCTGCCGCTGTGCCGCTGGCACGCAATTTCCATTCTTATCCTGGGGCAAAGTTCTTAAACTGGAGCAACCACTTCCTGGTTAGCGGAGTTTGTAACCCGAAGCGTCTGTAACCCGAGGTACCACTGTGTTGTTGTTGTTGTTATTCTCCTCTACCTATCTGGCTGCGTTGCCCCCAGCACTCTGTGTGGCTTCCAGCACATTTAAAAACATAATAAAACATCAAACATTAAAAGCCAAGAGTGATAAGAGAGTACTTAGGAGAGCCCTTGCAGAGCTCCAATTTCCAGAGTGGTTGAACAGTCCTAGAACTTTAGGACTGGGACTCCCAATGGTCATCTAGCCCAACCCCCTTGCAGCACAGCCAGCCCCTCTTCCCAGGGAACTCTGGGAACTGTAGTTCTGCAGCACCTGTCTTGCACGCAGCGGGTCCCAGTTCCGATCCCCCGTATCTCCACATAGGGCGAGGAGAGGCTGTAATCCTGGAGAGCAGCTGCCAACCAGTGTAGGCAGCACTAACCTAGATGGACCAGTTGTGTGACTCAGGCTCCTATGTTCCACCCAGAGCCCAGACCCAGAGCAGGCGACCGCAGCTTGCAGCCTGCTCAGAGATCAGGAGGACAGCACCCCGTGCCGTCCTTGGTTGTACCGTATTTTTCGCTCTATAGGACACACTTTTTCCCCTCCAAAAATTAAGGGGAAATGTGTGTGCGTCCTATAGAGCGAATGCAGGCTGCGCGGCTAAGCCCAAAGCCAGAACAGGGAGACGGAGCGCTGTGGAGCGCTCCGTCTCGCTCTTCTAGCTTGGGGTTAGCTGCGCAAAGCCTCTGCAGTGCAGTGGGGTGAAGTGCCCTGCGGAGGCTACAAAGGCTGTCCCTGAAGCCTCAAGCCTTTGGAGAGCAGCAGGAACTTGCGCTGCGCTCTAAAGGCTTTGAGTCAGCGAAAGGAACCCGAAGCCTTTGGAGCGCAGTGCGAGGT
Source organism: Podarcis raffonei (assembly GCF_027172205.1). Classification (NCBI taxonomy): domain Eukaryota; kingdom Metazoa; phylum Chordata; class Lepidosauria; order Squamata; family Lacertidae; genus Podarcis; species Podarcis raffonei. The sequence goes on along the minus strand of NC_070605.1, from coordinate 9,567,973 downwards.
CCCGCTGCGCTCCAAAGGCTTCAGGGATCTTTGAGGCTGGCGGTGGGGGAAAGCAGCACTTCCCTCCACTGCCAGCCCCAGAAGCTTGGGAGGCAGCGGCAAGGCTGCATGCAGCCTTTGCACTGTTCCCCGACCTGCTCTTTGGGGCTGGTGGAAGGGGAAAGCAGCGCTTCCCCCCGCCAGCCCCAAAGAGCAGGTCGAAAGGAACCTGAAGCCTCCGGAGCCCAGCGGGAACTCCCGCCACGCTCCAGAGGCTTCGGGTTGCCTTCACTGAAGCCTGGAGAGCGAGAGGGGTCAGTGCACAGTGACCCCTCTCGCTCTCCAGGCTTCCAAGGTAGCCGGCTGAAGCCTTCAAAGCGCAGCGGGAACTCCCACTGTGCTCCGTAGGCTTCGGGTGAATGCACCTTGAACGCACCTTGTTTTAGAGGGGGAGAACAAGAAAAAAAATTTTCCCCTGTTCTCCCCCTCCTATGGTCCGGTGCGTCCTATAGAGCGAAAAATACGGTACATTGCAGGCAGCTGAGAAGCGCGGAATAATTCTGCCTTGGAAGAGCCCTGCAGCCAACCTGTTCCTTCATCCCCGATCCGTTCTGAGCAGAAGAGGAGGGAGCCCAGCTTGCACAGACACACTCGCTTAACTCCAATTAGCACCAGCGGGAGATGGATCAGCCTAGCAAAGGGTCGATGCCTCGCTAGCCGCTCGCTGCTGCCAGCCGGGAGCCTAAATTTAGCCCCGGCGTGCTTCCTTTTATTACTGTTATTCCAAGGATTCCTGGAGGGGCAACAGAAATAATGACAGCCAGGTGCAAGCGGGAAGCCCATTAGTGCAACTGAGGTCACAAGCCGGGGGTGGCCAGGATGTTAACAGGTTCTCTTGACATTCCTAGCAGCCATAAACACAAGGCTCAGGGCTGTGCTATAATTGCAATTCTGCAAGATGCACTGTCCAATGCCAAGACCCTATAGGACTCTTAAATACAACCCGTGCATTTAGAAGCAGATCCAGAGATCATTCAAGGGTTTGGAGGTGGGCTCAGAAATGTGCCTTTTGCAGGGTCTCGTTCCTTACAAACACGCACCTGCATTTTAACAAGCCGGTCTATTTGTTAATGCATCCCAGTATTACCGTATTTTTCGCTCTATAGGACACACTTTTCCCCCTCCAAAAATTAAGGGGAAATGTGTGTGCGTCCTAGGGAGCGAATGCAGGCTCCTTGGCTTCAGCGATAGCAACGTGAAGCCTCCGAAGCGCAGAGGGAGCGCTCCCTCCGCGCTCCTTGGCTTCACGTTGCTTCAGGGATAGCTGCCTGAAGCCTTCGGAGCGCAGCATGAGTTCCCACTGCGCTCCGGAGGCTTCAAGTTCTTTTTGCTGAAGCCAGGAGAGCAAGACTCTCCTGGCTTCAGCAGAGAGGGAGAGCTGCGCAGCGCCCCTTCAGCCAAGCGGGAGGAGAAATGGAAGGGGCTCCATTGCTCCTGCCGCTTCGCTTAAGGGGCGCTGAGCAGAGAGGGGGAGAATTTTTTCCCCTTGTTCTCCCCCTCTAAAACAAGGTGCGTCTTATGGTCGGGTGTGTCCTATAGAGCGAAAAATACAGTAATTATGATGGGCAGAGGTGTATTGGTCCAGGGTCACAGTCCAGGGTCATGTTAACAGAGAAATCTGAGGGCTCCCTTAGACAAAAAACAAGGACACCAGCCAGGAGTACCAGAGCAAAACAGCAGCCAGTAGGCTTGGTCTTTATCGAAGACTGTCGCGACAGGACTCCCACCTGCCACAAGGTGGAACAAGATGGAAGCCCAGAACAAAAGGGAACCCAAACTTTTATTAGCTGCTAATCCCCATTTTACACCCCCCCCCAACTACATCATGGTTACATCATGAAAGGGGAGGTCTGGTGGCAGTAATCTGAGCATCCTGGACCCTGCCCCATGGTTCTCCTTGCCCTCCACCAAACACCCATCAAGTGTAACAAAATAGATATTTACATTTCCCTGTTTCCCAGCCAAGTCAATCACACCCTTTTGTCTTCATCTGGGTTTGTTATTTCTGGAATGGCTGCCTGTCTGGAACTCAGGTATCAGGATACCAGGGATTATCACTCAGGCAGAGGGGCTGCTGAGTAGCTGAGCTCACATGTCTATAGGAATTTCTGAAGTTTTCCAGTGAGCCAGTACATAATTACATTTATCAGTGAATTGTTACATTTGGTATGCTGCAGCAAAGGCCCTTTGAATAGATAGGAAGAAACTGCGATGAAGTGTTTTGTGGGGACAAATCACAAAAGCCACAAAAGTGATTGTGCTGATTTTGCTAGTGGGTTGCATGTGCATGATATCTGCTGGAGGGGCAACCCCCCCCCCAAACTATACATAAATTCCTGCAACAGTCAAGGCATTATATGGAATAATGATATTGGAAACTGCTACATTTATTTACAAGGAAATTCAGCTGGAAGAGATTAGAGGAAGTCAAGAAATATGTTTATGAAGTTGGATTTTAATTAATTAATTAACTAAGTCTTATTGTATGCGGTGGTATATGTGAGGTGTGAAATACTTTTTTTCTTTTCTTTTTAATTTTTATTTTGTTATTGTTTTTTTTCTTTTTCTGTTATGTTAAAGTTATGTTTTTGTAAGAAATTTAATAAATATTATTGGGGGGGAAAGAATTGCAGAGACGGAAGGGGACTTGGGGGTCATCTAGTCTAACCCCCAAATCTAGCCCAGCATCCTGTTCTCACTGTGGCCAAGACCCAGTTCCCTCCATTGATGATTCCACAAACTGAAATACGGGAGACATTCTGCCTCCAACAGCGAAGGTAAAACACAGCCATCAGGGCTTGGCATCACCACTGCCTACCATTGAAAGGTGGAACGCCCCTGAACTAAAATTACACCCATTAACTCAAGTAATAGCAGCTCATTCTTCTGAAATATAGAAAATGGGGGGGGGACGGACTAGCTGAGAAACCAGGCAGATTAACCCTTGTGCTAGAACCACACAGCATTAGTTCAGCTGCTGCAATAAAGGAGTGATTAATCTGAAATGCTTCATGAGAAAAATGACTGCTGCCCATTTTAAACTGCTCATTTCCAGTGAGGGAGTTGAGACAGATTGCTTTGGCTCCTGGATTCATTTTTCAAAGGAGGAACATAAACATCCCCACGGTGGAAACGTTTAGCGACTCCTTCCAGCTTTCCACTACAGGGAGCGGCGAGATGCGCCTCAGAAGCATAGCTGTCAAGCGTCCCTTATTTGGCGGGAAAGTCCCTTATCCCAGCGCCGTGTCCCGCTGCTGTCCCTCCTTATTGATGATGTCCCTTAAATTTCCCGGGTTTCAAAGGAAGCAGCTCCTCTCCCTCCCTCCCTCCCTCCCTGCCGGCCAGGGAGGAGGGAGGCTCCAACTGTGTTGCTTGGCTGTGTTGCTCGCCCAATAAGGAGTCTAAGAACGACTGGGGGGTGGCGCTTGCATGCCTTGTGCCGATCAAATCAGCCGCATTGCTGGGGACTCGCATTTGCTCAGCACTTCCCAGCGGAGAGGTGATGGTGGTTTTCCTTGCTGCATCCCCTTTGCCGGGTTGCTGTGCTGTGGGAACCACCGCTTGAGGCTTTGTTTGGCTGGGCTTTCTGCCTTTGGCTCAGAGGGGCTCAGATGTTGAACATACCTGTGTTCAGAAAATCCCTTATTTTGGCTGCTGATCCCTTATTTTCGAGGCTGCTAGTCCCTTATTTTCAAATCTGTAAGTTGACAGCTATGCTCAGAAGCATGTCAAAGCATTTAAACTCTGGTGCAACATATACACTCAGTTTTTAAAACGAGCATCTTTCAAATGAATGGAATCAGTCTCGCTCAAAAGGGTTTGCCATCTATACCACTCGTTCAGTCTAACCTTTGAGCAGTTTGAGAAGTTCCCCAGGCGCCAGGTGCGCTTTGCGACTCACACAGGTCCAATTGCAAACACGTGGAGATCTCTGGGTGCCAGGTGGGTGGCTGACATCTTCACCTGACTGGTCCCTCCAGCTTTCTTAAGCAGGAAGGTGGAAGAGTTTATTTCTTGCATTTATATCCCTCCTCTCTACGGTTCCCCTCCCCAAGCAATCAGAGACTACGCCTGCATGCAGCCAACCTCTCCTCTGCCCTTTTCACGCCTCTTCTGGTTCTGGGAGACAGCAGGGAGGTGGGCTTCTCACAGCAGGAGGGGAAGACACCCTTGAGTGTTCACCTCCCTTGTCAAGGAGTGTGGGTTTTATGGATGCAGAACTTTTTCAAAACATGCATGCAGCCATTTTTTTCTGGTTAGTCTGCGGGACTCGAGGTCAATGCACAGAGAAGGGAACTATATCTTCTGCCACTGAGCAGCTCTGCATCTTTCTGCACACTCTGTCTATCCCATCTGTTCTTTACTTCTGCAACTGGATACACTCTCACGAGCTGAAGTTTTGAGCCTTAGTGGGGATCCAGTAAGAACTTGGACTTTGTAATCATTTCTACACTTTTGTTGTTGTTGTTTAGTGGTTTAGTCGTGTCCGACTCTTTGTGACCCCCTGGACCAGAGCACGCCAGGCACTCCTGTCTCCCACTGCCTCCCGCAGTTTGGTCAAAGTCATGCTGGTAGCTTCGAGAACACTGTCCAACCATCTCGTCCTCTGTCGTCCCCTTCTCCTTGCGCCCTCCATCTTTCCCTACATCAGGGTCTTTTCCAAGGAGTCTTCTCTTCTCATGAGGTGGCCAAAGTCTTGGAGCCTCAGCTTCAGGATCTGTCCTTCCAGTGAGCACTCAGGGCTGATTTCCTTCAGAATGGAGAGGTTGGATCTTCTTGCAGTCCATGGGACTCTCAAGAGTCTCCTCCAGCACCAGAATTCAAAAGCATCAATTCTTTGGCGATCAGCCTTCTTTATGCTCCAGCTCTCACTTCCATACATCACTACTGGGAAAACCATAGCTTTCACTATACAGACCTTTGTTGGCAAGGTGATGTCTCTACTTTTTAAGATGCTGTCTAGGTTTGTCATTGCTTTTCTCCCAAGAAGCAGGCGTCTTTTAATTTCGTGACTGCTGTCACCATCTGCAGTGATCATGGAGCCCAAGAAAGTAAAATCTCTCACTGCCTCCATTTCTTCCCCTTCTATTTTGCCAGGAGGTGATGGGACCAGTGGCCATGATCTTTGTTTTTTTGATGTTGAGCTTCAGACCATATTTTACGCTCTCCTCTTTCACCCTCATTAAAAGGTTCTTTAATTCCTCCTCACTTTCTGCCATCAAAGTTGTGTCATCTGCACATCTGAGGTTGTTGATATTTCTTCCGGCAATCTTAATTCCGGCTAGGGATTCATCCAGTCCAGCCTTCCGTGTGATGAATTCTGCATATAAGTTAAATAAGCAGGGAGACAATATACAGCCTTGTCGTACTCCTTTCCCAATTCTGAACCAATCAGTTGTTCCATATCCAGTTCTTAAACCTCCGTAAACTATCGCTCATTAATTCTGCTGCCTCCGTGTGTGTTTCTTGGGACTCAGCACGGGAGTTACACTTCACGCAACCGCAACTCGGCTACTTTCTGCCCATGCCCTGGAGCTGCCGCACTCTGGCATGGAGACAGGACAGTGACTGAATTCGCACCTGACTCCTCTCTGCCTCTTGGCCTCCTTCCTCCCACCCTCCTGCTTCAGCTTCTGCCTCCAGTTCTGGGCTTCCTCTGTCACAGACTCTCCCCGCTCACTAAACCCTGTTACCTCTTAAGCTTCCAACATCTCCTCCTCCCTGTCCTCTCCTTCTGACCACCCATTGTGGTCCCACCACCACTCCCTGGGCTCTGCGCCTTCTTCCCTCGAGGGTCCCCCAGCTGGTTCCTCCCACCATTCCTCTGCGTCCATAACATTCAGATACACAGTACAGGTGGCGCTGTGGTCTAAACCACTGAGCCTCTTGGGCTTGCTGATCAGAAGGTCAGCGTTTCGAATCCCCGCGACGGAGTGAGCTCCCGTTGCTCTGTCCCAGCTCCTGCCAACCTAGCAGTTCAAAAGCACACCAGTGCAAGTAGATAAATAGGTATAGCCTGCGGCGGGAAGGTAAACAGTGTTTCTGTGCGCTCTGGCTTAACATTGCACCGGAAGCAGCTTAGTCCTGCTGGCCACATGACCCGGAAAGCTGTCTGTGGACAAATGCTGGCTCCCTCGGCCTGAAAGCGAGATGAGCGCCGCAACCCCATAGTCACCTTTGACTGGACTTAACCGTTCAGGGGTCCTTTATCTTTACACCACGGCATAATTGGCGCTACTGCAGGAGCCACAAAACACCTGTTCTGCATTGGTGAGAACTCAACGGTTTAGTGCGGCAGCACCTAACCTTTTGGAACTCCCTGCCTATTGATATCAAGCAGGCACCAGCTCTCTCGGCCTGAAAGCGAGATGAGCGCCGCACCCCGCCTATCACTGGACTTAACCGTCCAGGGGTCCTTCAACTTTACCTTTTACTGGTGGATATGTCAGCAAGTACATCCATTCTCTTCGCCAGAAATAGACTTTGCCAAAAGCAAATTTGCTTAAGCTCTGCTGCTGGCTCTCCCCATTGGTCCCAGGGGCAGAATTTGGCGTTTCAAATTTAATAATAATAATAATAATAATAATATATATATATATATAAATATATATATATATATACACACCCCGCCCTTCCCAGTTCAGGAAACCGTGCTCAGGGCGGCTAACAACAAATTTAAAACACTTAATTGATGCAACAAAAAAACCAGCATAAAATATGGTATAAAGTGTAAATAACAATAAAATCAAAAATCAATTTAGGGTGGAAATCCATCCAATAAACACTAGATGATCACCAGGGCTAGCTGGCTTAATTAGTCCCGCTTGAGCCAGCGAGGAGACCTTGTGCAACCCCGGCCTCTCACGCTACGTTTCAGGGCACTGCTGTGGCGCCCCCTGCAGTGTGGCGCCCAGTACGGCCGATCCAATCGTGCTGCCCTAAAATCACCTCTGCCCACCCCCCAATTGGGGCTGTTCCCCTTTAAATGAGTCCCTCTCCTGCTGCCAGGAAGTTGGCACAGTGTGTTTTCTTTCTGTCTTTCCTGAGCAGTCGGTATGAAGCCGAGGCTCTGGAAACCCTCAGACAGGAAACAGCTGTCTGATCACAAAAATCTCCTTAGATTAGCTACTCTCTCACACTGGGCCCATCTGCGAAGCTACCAGGAAGAGGGATGGAAAAGCAGCCGTCTCCTGGCACCGTTCTGAATCAGCTCCCTGCCCTTCAAAACACCAGCTTCCAGATCTCTAATGCATTAACTGGATGCAGGGAGGTCGTGCAAAAGCCCAAGTACAGCAGGGATGAGGAACCTGGAGTCCTGGCTCTCCGAGAGGCAGTGGTGGTTTAGTGGTTAGAGCAGGCTTCCTCAGCCTCAGCCCTCCAGACCCTTTTGGCCTACAACTCCCATGATCCCTAGCTAGCAGGACAAGTAGTCAGGGATGATGGGAATTGTAGTCCCAAAACATCAGGAGGGCCAAGTCTGCCTATGCCTGGGTTAGAGTGTCAGGGTGGGGCCTAGGAGTCCAGGGTTCGAATCCCCGCTCAGCCATGAAGCTTACTAGGCTTTTTGGGGGGAATTAAATTGGTTAAATTGCTTTCTGTTTTTGGAATTAAATTGCCTCCGTTTTATCCGTTCATTTCATTCTCAAGTGCCTCCGACAACGAGAGAAAAGCACATCACAGGGAGATTTCGTACAATAGGAGGCTAATTACTAGCTTGGGAAGAGCAGAGTAAATAATAGCAAGAACTGGGGCTTTGTCTTCTGTGAGCTGCCTTTCCACGTATTCACGTAAAAAAGGCAGAAGAAGCGGCAATCAGGAACCCGACCCACTGGGATTGTATTTTATTTTTAAAAGCAATGAGCCGAAACTGTAGGAGAAAGGCAGTTTCAGGGATGCAGGGATCTAAACCAGTAGTGGTCCTTTTCCAAAGGACGCAGGTGGGCTTGCCGATCAGAAGGTCAGCGGTTCAAATCCCCGCGACGGGGTGAGCGCCTGTTGCTCAGTCCCAGCTCTTGCCAACGTAGCAGTTCGAAAGCACACCAGTGCAAGTAGATAAATAGGTACCACTGCGGCAGGAAGGTAAACGGCATTTTCGTATGCTCTGGTTTCCGTCACGGTGTCCTGTTGTGGAAGGTGGGGGACTCGCTTTAAGCAGCTTGGATGATCATCCTACCTTCCAGATCAGGAGAAAACAATTTGTTCTTTCTTCCATGTGACAGTTTGGGGGTGACTGGTTTCGGGTGCACCAAACAACACGGTGGTTTTGCACATGTGCCTCTCACAATTTCGGAACTGGAGATCAACCAAAGTGCACAAATTGGTACTCAGTGCGAAATGCAGCCTCCTCGGTTCAAAATCAAACAACGCACAGCTAAGTTTCTAGGCCTCAAGGAGCGCAGGAACATTGCAGCCATCAAACTCAGAACCAAAATACCAGGAAAAGAACCAAATGTTCTTGAAGCAGCCCAAAATATTGTTTGGGGAAAAAATGAATGGAACAGGCATCTCCACTGCTTTGATTCTGCCTCCCATGCCCCGCTGAAAATTTTTCAAGAAGAATCTCTTGTTTGCATTTTGAACTTTCATTCCCCAAGATAAAAGGGGGAAATCTTCCAAGCAGGGGAAATGTAACAGATGTACTTTTTGTTCAACGCGAGAAACACTCAACAAATCCCTTTAATGCACAGGATCTAAAGCTCTAACCCCAGGGGTTTTGGCTTCAGGAAGCAGCCTGAATCCCTGAAGCTTCCAAGGCAACAAGCGTACTGCAAGCTGTCTCCAAAAATAAAAATAAAACGATGTAGATTTCCTCGGAGAAAAGCCCGCACCAGGAATAGAGGTTCTCCAAGTCTTTGAGAGGCCCAGCGTTCAAAGAGTTAAGCCCGAGGCAGGAAAGATGGAAGGGAGAAACGGTAGCGGTCTGATTTTGCAAGGAAGAAATACACAAAAGGCACTCTGCGCATGCTCTGGGGGCACTCTGCTACAATTTTCCCGAATAAGAAACCCAATTATCCACATGATTATAGTAGTAATAATAATAATTTATTATTTATACCCCGCCCATCTGGCTGAGTTTCCTCAGCCACTCTGAGCGGCTTCCAGCAGGATATTATAAACACAGAAAAAGATCAAACATTAAAAACCTCCCTAAACAAGGCTTGCCTTCAGATGTCTTCTAAGTCAGATAGCTGTTTATTTCCTTGACATCTGGCGGGAGGGCGTTCCACAGGGCGGGCGCCACTACTGAGAAGGCCCTCTGCCTGGTTCCCTGTAACCTCACTTCTCACAGCAACGGAATAGCCAGAAGGCCCTCGGAGCTGGACTTCTGTGTCCGGGCAGAACGATGGGGATGGAGACACTCCTTCAGGTATATTGTAAGTTTCAGGGGTTAGATGAGATGACCCTTTGCGTAAGGTTACCAGACGTCCCCGTTTCCTGGGTACAGTCCTCGGATTTACAAATCAGTCCCCATACAAAATCCATTGAAGTTGAAAAGTGTCCCTGGATTCATTGGGGAAAAAATCTAGTAACCTTACCTTTGGGTCCTCTACATTTTATGATTCAAGCTGATTTTTTTTTTAAGCCACCTAGGGTGGGAAAGGGATGCGGGTGGCACTATGGGTTAAACCACAGAGCCTAGGGCTTGCCGATCAGAAGTTCGGCGGTTCGAATCCCTGTGACGGGGTGAGCTCCCGTTGCTCGGTCCCTGCTCCTGCCAACCTAGCAGTTCGAAAGCACGTCAAAGTGCAAGTAGATAAATAGGTACCACTCCGGTGGGAAGGTAAACGGCGTTTCCGTGCGCTGCTCTGGTTCGCCAGAAGCGGCTTAGTCATGCTGGCCACATGACCCGGAAGCTGTACGCCGGCTCCCTCGGCCAATAAAGCGAGATGAGCACCGCAACCCCAGAGTCGGCCATGACTGGACCTAACGGTCAGGGGTCCCTTTACCTTTTAAGGTGGGTAAGGGAAGGAGCTGGCGGGTGAGGTGTCGAAAGGAAGGAAGTTCAAGGAGCAGGAAGAAGCAAAAGTACCAGAAAAAACCCGAATTTGCAGTTCAGAATGCTGACTCTCAAGCGCTTCCTTCCTTCATATCCTGCTCTGCAGAGAAAGTGTCATGAGAACAGCTGCCCTCAGCTTCGTTTTCTACCGCAAACTCAACAACTTCCGTTTGCTTTCTACGCATTTGCACAGTCCAGCAGCAGGAAGCCGCAGGCAACAAACAACACTTGCAGCTCGCCTCTGGCGAGTCGCTTTTAACACTAGGCGAATAGCTGCCTCCAGTCGCCCCCCGCAACCTTTTGCCAGCTGGAGAAAGCACTCAAACAGTGTTCTTAGCTGGCTGTTCCCAACCCTAGGGTTGATGCAAAAACCGAAGTATTAAAAACTGAATATTCCCACGCACTCGAAAAATGTTCGTGTGCCACCCTTCAGAAAAACTGTACAATGAAATCCATACATATATAAAAGTTAAAATCAGAAATCAGCTAACTATTGTAGTGAAGTGTGTTCTCAATTGCCTGAATCTTTATTTGCAGAGCATTTGAAGTCAGCTAAGGAGAAGAAAAACCCTGCAAAAAATAAAAATAAAAAATTGACTTTTTTATTTTTTAGTCTACTCAAAATCCTAAACGAAGTGTTAACAAAATGGCAAGATTCGATTGCGAAATCTGCTTAGGGAGGAAACAAAAAGAGAGAGAGATTTATAATATTAATATCACAAGGACTTCTGAACAGCAAAAGCGAATCCTGGGGCACATTTATCCTGGCCAGGTCCCTGGGAGGTGAAGGACAGAGCCAAGAATTGGATGCAGGAAAGGTGCGCTGGCAAAATGCCTGGAACGCAAGTCGCTCTCCTGAACATCTTTATCGCCAAAGGAAAGAGGTCATTGCCATGCAAGGCACATCTGACAGCGGCTCGAATCCGACCCCCCCTTCCGCCACTCATCTAAAATAAGGTAGGACAGCTGCCAAAATATTTTCATAAGCCAAGTGATGTGCTCAGCTTAAAATTATGCTAATGATATTCCTCATCAGCATCCGAGTGGCATTTTTAGAACAGGCGGCATTGCCTCTGTTGTCGGGCGCAGGGAGAGAGGAGATATACAAGGCAAAGCAAAGGCAGGGCAGATCTTCAATTAAGCTTGCAGGAATCCGTGCCACAAACCAGGCATCTATGGGAAGAGGGAAATTGTCCTTTTGAAGGACCAGGTGCGCAGCCTGGGAGTCATTTTGGACTCACAGCTGTCCATGGAGGCGCAGGTCAGTTCTGTGTCCAGGGCAGCCGTCCACCAGCTCCATCTGGTACGCAGGATGAGACCTCCCTGCCCGCAGACTGTCTCGCCAGAGTGGTGCATGCTCTGGTTATCTCTTGTTTGGACTACTGCAATGCGCTCTCCGTGGAGCTACCTTTGAAGGTGACCCGGAAACTGCAACTAATCCAGAATGCAGCAGATAGACTGGTGACTGGGAGCGGCCGCCGAGACCACATAACACCAGTCTTGAAAGACCTACACTGGCTCCCAGTACATTTCCGAGCACAATTCAAAGTGTTGGTGCTGACCTTGAAAGCCCTAAATGGCCTTGGCCCAGTAGACCTGAAGGAGCATCTCCACCCCCATCGTTCTGCCCGGACACTGAGGTCCAGCTCCGAGGGCCTTCTGGCGGTTCCCTCGCTGCAAGAAGTGAGGTTACAGGGAACCAGGCAGAGGGCCTTCTTGGTGGTGGCGCCCGCCCTGTGGATGCCCTCCCATCAGGTGTCAAGGAAATAAACAACTATCTGGCTTTTAGAAGATGTCTGAAGGCAGCCCTGTTTAGGGAAGTTTTTAATGACTGATGTTTTAATGTATTTTTAATCTTTTCTTGGAAGCTGCCTAGAGTGGCTGGGGAAACCCAGCCAGATGGGTGGGGTATAAATAATATATTATTATTATTATTATTATTATTATTATTATTATTATTATTATTTCATTCTCCTAGGATGGCAGCATGCCACAAATGGCTCACAGGTTCCTTCAGGAAGGTGTGATGATCAACATCCATGGGAGAGAATCTTTTGCAAGTTTATGTGCATCATCCCAACCTGAGCTGGGGGCTGAACATTTGTAGATTTGCTGGACTATTATCCTTGACCATTGGCCTTTCGGGCTCAGCCTACAGAAAATGACCATTAGCTTTATAAATGCATAGAAATCAATATGTCAGTGCTTTAAACCTTGAAAGCCCTAAATGGCCTCGGCCCAGTAGACCTGAAGGAGCGTCTCCATCCACATTGTTCAGCCCGGATACAGAGATCCATCTCCCAAGGGCGTTCTGAGGGTTCCTTCACTGCAAGAAGTGAGGTTACAGGGCCTTCTTGGTAGTGGTGCCCTCCCTGTGAATCCCCCTCCTATCAGGAGATAAAGAACTGCACAACTTTTAGAAGACATCTGAAGGCAGCCCTGTATCAGGATTTTTTTTAATGCGTGATGGTTTGTTATGTTTTTATATGTGGCTGGGGCAACCCAGTCAGATGGGCATGCTGTAAATAATAAAATTATTATTATTATTATTATTATTATTATTATTATCATCATCATCATCATCATCATCATCACCATCATCAATAAAGTCACATTTTCAGAGGAATAGCAAAAACAAACAGGAGATGAAGCAATTTTGTTTGTTCAGGGGGTGCTTGCCCCATGTGCTAGATTTACGAAAAAGAAATAAATGGGGTCTTTCATCACTCCCATCCTAAAAATGTATTTTATGTGAAATGGTCCGACTTCTCTAATCACTACAACACGCTGGCTCTAAAGCCACATTTTATTCCCCAGACTTTTGCCTCGTGGCCAGGAAACGACTGAGAGGAGCAGAGTAAGAGAGAACAAAAAACAGTGCCATTTCTCCTATTTTGAAAGTGTATACATCATCACTACAGGAAAACACACTTCTTCTTTTTGCTATTTGCCCCCGAGTGCCCAAGGCCAGTTTAGAGTCAAGCGCCAGGGGAAACGGCAGGATTTTCGCACATTAGGGTTTTGTGAAGCGGACACACTCAGGGACATACCAGCAAGCGGTTTTCACACATCATGGCAGGATCAGGCAACTTTCCCTGGAGGGAGAGCAGGAGGAGGGGGGGCGGACGACCTGATATTCTGAAACTCTGGAGAGACATAGCATATGGTCTCAGAACACCGGCAGAAAGCCAGCCTTCTATTTTCAGTCTTCTATTTTCAATCTTCCACAACAATTTCCTCAAAAGGGAGAATGACTTACAGCAGGGATGGCTCTGCCAAGGCCCTTGAGCCTCTGGCAAAGTATATAAGTGCAATCTGGAGGCATCAGACCAAACCGGGGTTAAAGGAGCTGAGATATCAATTCCTTGTACAACGTGGTCTGAATTGAGAAAGCCATGGTGTGCAATCATCCAAACCAGAACATAAAAACATGGTACAAAGTTGTGGTGGTGTTGTTGTTGTGGGTATGGGGGATTCCCTGGTCCTGAATGGGGTAATTGGGGTTTTTCCTGTTGTTATTCTGTCTCTCACAGCTACAATAAACCTTCCATTAAAATTATGGACTGGTCATTTCTTCCTCAGAGGGCAAACAGGCAAATTTAGCAGGGGATCAAATACTTTCCCCCTCACTGTATATAAAAACATACAGCCCTGTCTAGGGAAGGGGTTTTTTATGTTTAATGTTTTATTACAGGTGGACCAACACCAGCTGATGACACGGCTCCCCAAATCAACACAGACTGTGGAAACTTCACACTGTTCTTCAAGCATCTGGCATTGTGTGCCTCCCCATTCTTCCTCCAGACTCTGGGTCCTTGGTTTCCAAATATGATGCAAAAGCTGCCCTCATTAGAAAAGAGGTTTGGGGAGCCATGTCATCAGCTGGTGTTGGTCTACTGTGCTTCATTAAGTCCAGGGTCAACACAGCCGTCTACCAGGAGATTTTGGAGCACTTCATGCTTCCTTCCACAGACGAGCTTTATGGGGATGCTGACTTCATTTTCCAGCAGGACTTGGCACCTGCTCACACTGCCAAAAGTACCAAAACCTGGTTCAATGCCCATGGGATTACTGCGCTTGATTGGCCAGCAAACTCGCCTGACCTGAACCCCAAAGAGAATCTATGGGGCATTGCCAAGAGAAAGATGAGAGACATGAGACCGAGCAATGCAGAAGAGCTGAAGGCTGCTATTGAAGCATCCTGGCCTTCCATAACACCTCAGCAGTGCCACAGGCTGATAGCATCCATGCCACGCTGCATTGAGGCAGTAATTGATGCAAAAGGGGCCCAAACCAAGTACTGAGTACATATGCATGCTTCTACTTCTCAGAGGTCCAATATTGCTCTATTTGCAGTCCTTGTTTTGCTGATTTCATTTAATATTCTAATTTTCTGAGATTGCTAATTTGGGGTTTTCATCAGCTGTACGCCATTATCACCACAATTATAACAAAGAAAGGCTTGTCATATCTCACTTTGCATGTCATGAGTCTATCTCATATATTAGTTTCACCTTTTAAGCTGAATTACTGAAATAAATGAACTTTTCCACAATATTCTAATTTTCTGAGTTTCACCTGTAATAAAACATTAAACATTTTTTTTTTAAAAAAAACTTTCTGATGTCTTCTGAAGGTTGTATAGTTACTTATCTCCTTGGTTCGGGGATCACATAACTCCATATGCTCCAACATTTCTCCACTGAAAATGAAAAGGTAAAGGTAAAGGTACCCCTGCCCGTATGGGCCAGTCTTGACAGACTCTAGGGTTGTGCGCCCATCTCACTCAAGAGGCCGGGGGCCAGCGCTGTCTGGAGACACTTCCGGGTCACGTGGCCAGCGTGACATCGCTGCTCTGGCAAGCCAGAGCCGCACACGGAAACGCCGTTTACCTTCCCGCTAGTAAGCGGTCCCTATTTATCTACTTGCACCCGGGGGTGCTTTCGAACTGCTAGGTTGGCAGGCGCTGGGACCGAACAACGGGAGCGCACCCCGCCGCGGGGATTCGAACCGCCGACCTTTCGATCGGCAAGCCCTAGGCGCTGAGGCTTTTACCCACAGCGCCACCCGCGTCTCTCCCACTGAAAATAGGGATGTCCTAAGTAGAAGTGGGACATTCTGGGATCAAATAAGAGACTGGGACGGCTTCTGTAAATCCAGGACTGTTGCTGGAAAATAGGGAAACTTGCGAGGGCCTGTGCTGGCTATTTAAAGAGCACTCACTCTGCTTACACAGAACCGTCTCCATTGGGAAGTTGTGGGTTCTTCTTCCTTGTAGGTTTTGAAGCCATCTGTCATGGATGCTTTAGCTCAGATTCCTGCACTGTGTGGGGTTGGACTAGATGAACCTCAGGTTCTATGATTCCATGTGCATTTTCCCCATTGTTTGTTGTTTAGTCATTTAGTCGTGTCCGACTCTTCGTGACCCCCTGGACCAGAGCACACCAGGCACTCCTGTCTTCCACTGCCTCCCGCAGTTTGGTCAAACTCATGCTGGTAGCTTCAAGAACACTGTCCCACCATCTCGTCCTCTGTCGTCCCCTTCTCCTTGAGCCCTCCATCTTTCCCAACATCAGGGTCTTTTCCAGGGAGTCTTCTCTTCTCATGAGATAGCTTTCCTTATTGCGAGAAGTTTGATCTCTCGGGGGAAAGCGGGCTCGCTGAGCAAGACCTCCCAATCAACTATAATTGTGCAACTTGAACGTACCGGCCAGCGTGCGATTGAATCCTGCCTGAAGTGCCCAAAATCTTTGAACACTGCTGCTTTCCAACTGAGCATCCCTGACAGTGCAGTTGCAAAACGTTCCTGAAAAGGGAAGGAAACGCCTGATTCCCTCCATGCCAAGGCCATTCATTATAAAACCACACTTTGTTTAAGAATTTGCTTCTTGGCTGAGCTGCTGCAGGTAGGGGCAAATATTTGAAGTGTTTCTGTATAGCGGCTAATGGGGGGGAAAGCCTCTTCAAAGCAAAAGTGATTCACCATTGTCAGAAGCACGGTTTACAGCTCAATTAAAGTGGCTTAAAAGGCCAGTTCGTTATTATTATATTTTCCGTCTCTTTGCTGCCTGCTCCCGTCGGAAATCACATACGCTGGCATTATATAGCAGTGGCGATAAACCCACACACTGATTCAAGAGGGACGTGAGAAGGTTTGGTTGCTGCGATAAAGCCTAATTTACTGCCTACGGAGCCTGCAGAAGCTGCTTTGCCTGCAGAAGGGGGGGAAACCGTTCGCATTGCAATTTACTGTGACCCAGCCTCAATTAAGGTCCAGGATACCTGAAGGAGCATCTTCACCCCCATTGTTCTGCCCAGACACTGAGGTCCAGCTCTGAGGGCCTTCTGGCAGTTCCCTCACTGCCAGAAGCCAAGTTACAGAGAACCAGGCAGAGGGCCTTCACGGTGGTGGCACCCGCCCTGTGGAACACCCTCCCACCAGATGTCAAAGAGAACAACAACTACCAGACTTTTAGAAGACATCTGAAAGCAGCCCTGTTTAGGGAAGCTTTTAATGTTTGATGTATTACAGTATTTTAATATTTTTTTGGAAGCCGCCCAGAGTGGCTGAGGAAGCCCAGCCAGGTGGGCGGGGTACAAATAATAAATTATTATTTTTTTTCATCTATAAATTTTTATTCATATTTGCACATATATACAAGAAAAACATAAACAAAAAATCCACCACATACCTTATACAAATTATATCCACTTCACAAATCATAAATAAAACACACAGCTGAGTTAGTCTTATTATTACTATTATAAGGCCCTGGGTAGCTCAGCTGGTTAGAGCGCTGTGCTGATAACACCAAGGTCGCAGGTTCGATCTCCATATGGGATAGCTGCGTATTCCGGGGGGATGGTCTAGATGACTTTCAGGGACCCTTCCAGCTCTACGATATTACACAGCATTCCCGTGAGGACCAATATCGCTGCACAATATAAAACCGAGTGTAGGTTCAAAAGAAAAAATGGCTTAAAAGACACAAAGGCAGGCAGGGACGAAAACGCACCTCATCAGCCAAAAAAGATTGCCTGCATTCTTCGAGCGGCTCTGTCCAACCTCTTACGGGAAGCTAAGGAACTACCTACACTACCACCTGAAGATGTGGGGAGAGGAGAAGACCCTCTCCGGTTGGCTGTAGAGCTAATTCAAAGGCCGGACGAAACGACAGCACCCTCTGCTACCAGCCCAAAGGAAACATGAGCAAGTTGATAGAAATGAGCCCCAGGCTATGTGATAAAGTGCATGACAGTGGTACCTTGGGTTACAGACACTTCAGGTTACAGACTCCACTAACCCGGAAATAGTACCTCGGGTTAAGAACTTTGCTTCAGGATGAGAACAGAAATTGTGTGGCGGCAGCGTGAGGCCCCATTAGCTAAAGTGGTGCTTCAGGTTGAGAACAGTTTCAGGTTCAGAACGGACCTCCAGAACGAATTAAGTTCTTAACCCGAGGTACCACTGTATTGACTGGGGCTTCTGGGACTAGTAAGCGACTGCAGAGGAGCACCCGCCTAGAGCCACACTGTGGCAGAAGCCAGGGTTAGAAACTCAGATATACAGTGGACGCTCGGGTTGCGAACGTGATCTGTGCGGGAGGCACGTTCGCAACCCGTAGCACCGCGTCTGCGCACACGGGGATTGTGATCTGGCGCTTCTGTGCATGCGCAAAGCGCGATTTAGCACTTCTGTGCATGCATGAGCACAGAAACCCAGAAGTAACCCGTTCCGGCACTTCCGGGTACAGCGCGGTGCGCAACCCGAAAACGCGCAACTTGAAGCGTCTGTAACCCGAGGAATGACTGTACAAGCTGGGCGCCAAATGGCTCCTTAAACCAGGGTTACAGTCACCAAAACATAATGCCTAGTTGCCATTTTTGGGCCAGATGTCTCAAAAATGGTATTTTCCAACACAGCGGTCCCTTGGTTCTCAAATTTATTTATTTATTTATTTATTTATTTATTTATTTATTTATTTATTTAAGTTTTACAAAACATATATCACATATAACAAAACGAAAACATCAACAACGAACAAAAAATACACACTTAACAAAAAAAAAGAAAAGAAGAAAGAAAGAAAGAAAAATTCCACTTTTTAAATTTCAAAAATCCATATCCCTCTTTCCTGACCTCCTCACATCCCCCTTTTTTGTATTCCTCTTTTTTCCGTCCAATTCAGCAAATTCTAACCCTTTTCCCAAACTCGTTTAAAATTATATATTTCCAGTTATTATGTCTCTAATTTCCCATATCTTGAACCTTTACACCACCTTATATACTTTGACATAATATTATTCTAGTCATACCCCCTCCTTGTTAAAATTCCTCTTTTCAGAACTCTTTTAACCATGTCCCAAATGCCGTGTTGCCTTCACCTCCCACATCATTTTAACACTCAAACATTTTACAATATTTTTGTAGATAGTTCTTAAACTTTTTCCAATCCTCTTCCATCAATTCTTCCCCCTGGTCACGGATTCTGCCAGTCATTTCTGCCATCTCCATGTGGTCAATCACTTGCATCTGCCACTCTTCCACGGTGGGTAAATCTTGTGTCTTCCAATACATGGCGAGAAGTATTCTTGCTGCTGTTGTTGCATACATAAAAAATGTTCTATCTTTCTTTGACACCAATTGGCCGACTATGCCCAAAAGGAAGGCCTCTGGTTTCTTAGGAAAGGTAAATTTAAATACCTTCTTCAGTTCATTATATATCATTTCCCAGTAAGCCTTAACCTTTGGGCACGTCCACCAAAGGTGAAAGAATGTTCCCTCAGCTTCTTTACATTTCCAGCACTTGTTGTCAGGCAGGTGATAAATTTTTGCAAGCTTAACTGGGGTCATGTACCACCCTTGGTTCTCAAATTTAATCTGTTCCGGAAGTCCATTCCGAAACCAAAGCGTTCCAAAACCAAGGCACGCTTTCCCATAGAAAGTAATGCAGAATGGATTAATCCGTGCCAGACTTTTAAAAACAATCCCTGAAACAGCATTTTAACATGAACTGTGCTATCTAGCGAGACCATTGATCCATAAAATGAAAGCAATAAAGAATGTACTGCAGTCACACAATCAATCAATCAGTAGCTGAACTGGGTTCCACACAGTCACAAAAAACAGCCACAGAAACGCAAAATAAATAGCAAAAACAGACAGACCTCAGCGTAACACTCAAACTGGAAGTGTGGCTCTCAAATCGGAAGCATAACACTCAAAACGGAGTATATTCGGCTTCCAAGAAAAGTTCGCAAACCAGAACACTTACTTCTGGGTTTGCAGTGTTTGGGTTCCAGGTTTTTTTGTGCACCAAGGCGTTTGAGAACCAAGGTACCACTGTACGGCCTTTTGGTTCCTGAAACTCATTCTGATAAAATATAACAGATAGAATTCTGCGGGATGTGTTTTGCTTTGTTGTTTAGTCGTTTAGTCATGTCCGACTCTTCGTGACCCCCTGGACCAGAGCACGCCAGGCACTCCTGTCTTCCACTGCCTCCCGCAGTTTGGTCAGACTCATGCTGGTAGCTTGGAGAACACTGTCCAACCATCTCGTCCTCTCTCGCCCCCTTCTCCTTGTGCCCTCCATCTTTCCCAACATCAGGGTCTTTTCCAGGGAGTCTTCTCTTCTCATGAGGTGGCCAAAGTCTTGGAGCCTCAGCTTCAGGATCTGTCCTTCCAGTGAGCACTCAGGGCTGATTTCCTTCAGAATGGATCGGTTAGATCTTCTTGCAGTCCATGGGACTCTCAAGAGTCTCCTCCAGCACCAGAATTCAAAAGCATCAATTCTTCGGCAATCAGCCTTCTTTATGGCCCAGCTCTCACTTCCATACATGTGTTTTGCTAGCATGTGAAAACAGCCCACGTCCAAGGATCCCCAGGCTCGCACCTCCAGATGGCGGAGGCATCAGGCAGCAACCTGGCGCCTGGGCATCTTCGCTTGGTCGCAAGCGGCCGATATAGCCAGACAAGCAGAACTAAAAATTATGCAGCAGGGAAGAGAGTCCTCAAGTAGATGCCAAGCCATTAGCATTTTCACACAGCAACAGATTTTTTAAAAAAGAAAGTTTCCTTCCTCTGCCAGCACAAGCACACTGCTGCTGCACACAAGAGACCCACACATCATTAGCACACAACGGCTGCTTGCAGGCTGGCAAAAGGTGTTTGAGCGCTGTGCCCAGACAGTTTCTCCAAGGAGCGGGACCAGTCAGGGCTAATCCTCAGGCTGCTCAGCTCAGGTGTCATGACCTAGAGTCTCAGAGACCTGTCACTATTTCTGCAGCAGGGTTTCTGCACAAAAGGGGAGCTTTTCAGTGACTACGATACGATAATCTTTATTGTCATTGTCCCATACAGAACAACGAAATTGAAAAAATCTACATCAAACATTCAAACACCAACACGCCTGCTATCCCAGCTATCCCAGCCTGGTAACCCCCTAAAACTCTGATAAGGGTAAAGGGACCCCTGACCATTAGGTCCATTCGTGGCTGACTCTGGGGTTGTGGCGCTCATCTCGCTTTATTGGCCGAGGGAGCCGGCGTACATCTTCCAGGTCATGTGGCCAGCATGACTAAGCCGCTTCTGGCGAACCAGAGCAGCGCACAGAAACGCCGTTTACCTTCCCGCCGTTTACCTATTTATCTACTTGCACTTTGACGTGCTTTTGAACTGGTAGGTTGGTAGGAACAGGAACCGAGCAATGGGAGCTCACCCCGTCGCGGAGATTCGAACCGCCGACCTTCTGATCGGCAAGTCCTAGGCTCTGTGGTTTAACCCCCTGCGTCCCAAAACTCTGATACCCCATAATTAAATACAATATACTCCCATAGAGACTACTTTACACTGCATTTAAGACCAAAATCGAAGCATTCAGGAGCGCTGGAAACTTGAGGCATATCCATGCCTCTCTTCTAAAAGCATTGGCTATTCTACGGTTTTCCCATTTCGACTCCATATTTAGCTTTTTAACTGCCTTAGCTTCCATTGGTGATAACCATCTTGGAGTCTTATTTTCCAGCAAGTCCTTGTATCTAACCCAGACATTCAATAGTGCTTTTCTGACAATATGATTTTTAAAACTTTTATGCGCTTTAACCTTGTCATACCACAAATATGCATGCCACCCAAAAATATTGTTAAATCCTTCCAGATCCAAAATGTCTGTGTTTTCAAGAAGCAGCCATTCTTTTAGCCAGCAGAAAGCTGCCGCTTCATAGTACAATTTAAAGTCTGGCAGGGCAAACCCCCCTCTTTCCTTTGAGTCCGTTAATATCTTAAATTTTATTCTGGGCTTCTTGCCCTGCCAGACAAATTTAGATATATCTTTCTGCCACTTCTTGAAACAGTCCATTTTATCCATTATTTGTAATGCTTGAAACAAAAATAACATTCTTGGCAATACATTCATTTTTATCACTGCAATTCGACCTAACAAGGAAAGCTTCAAGTTTGACCAAATCTCTAAATCTTTTTTCACTTCTGTCCACGTTTTTTCATAATTGTCTTTAAATAAGTTCACATTCTTAGCTGTCATGTTCACACCCAGATATTTCACTTTTTTAACCACAGCCAACCCCGTCTCATTCTGAAACCTTTCTTTTTCAAACTGTGTTAAATTTTTCTCCAATACCTTAGTCTTTAACTTATTCAATTTAAATCCTGCCAGTTGACCAAACTCTTGAATTATTTCCAAAACTCTTTTCGTGCTAGCTTCTGGCTCTTGCAGTGTAAGTACTAGGTCATCTGCAAATGCTCTCAATTTGTATTGTTTAACTCCGACCTGAATCCCTTTAACCAACTGGTCCCTCCTGATCATATTAAGCAAAACCTCCAGGACCGATATAAAAAGTAAGGGGGAGATAGGGCACCCCTGTCGTGTCCCTTTTTCAATCTTAAACTCTTCTGTTACAACATTATTTACAATTAATTTTGCTTTCTGTTCAGAATATATTGCACCTATACCATTTTCAAACCCTTGGCCTACCCCCATCCCCCGGAGGTTCTTCAGCATAAAACTCCAAGAAATGTTGTCAAAGGCTTTCTCGGCATCCACAAATATCAAAACGGCCTTAGTGTTTATATTCACTTCCAACTTCTCCAAAATGTCAATTATATTCCTTACATTGTCCGACAAATGCCTTTTCGGGAGAAAGCCCGCCTGGTCCCCATGAATCTCCTCCATCAAAACTCTTTTCAGTCTCTTTGCTAAAACATCAGCAAAGATTTTGTAATCCACATTTAGTAAGGAGATGGGTCGGTAGTTCTTAAGTTGGGTCTTTTCAGTCTCTGTCTTTGGTATAAGTGTAATATAGGCCTCTCTCCACGTATCAGGTGCCCTTTTCCCCTTCATGATCTCATTACAGACTTCCTTCAAAGGTTGTGTAAGTCCTTCCTTCAAAACTTTGTAATATTTGGAAGTCAGTCCATCTGGTCCAGGTGATTTGCCCAACGTCATGTTTTGAATGGCATCTTCTATTTCCTGTATTGATATCTCCTGATTCAAAATTGTCTTACTTTCCTGCGAAATCTTTTTCAACCCATTTTTCTCGAGGAATTGTTGTATATCTGTTTCATTCTGCGGCCCTTGTGTATACAATTGTCTAAAGTAGTTCTGAAAGCAATTTCTAATTTCTGCTGGGTTGCATATGTTCTTTCCTTCCACTTCTAAGTTTGTTACCGTGTTGAGTTTTTGTCTCTTCTTTATTTGCCAAGCCAATAACTTACCACATTTATCTGCAGATTCAAAAGACTTCTGTCTCATTTGTTTAATTTTCCATTCTATTTCTTGATTCATCAGTTCCATATATTGTGTTTGGTACAATTTAATTTCTCTTAGAATCTCTTGCGATTTTGGCTTCAATCTTAATTTCCTTTCCCCTTCTTTTATCTTATCCAGAATTTTCTCCTTCCTCTCATTTTGCTTTCTTCTCTTTAATGTATTTTGTTGTATCAAAAACCCTCTCATCACGGCTTTGCTTGCGTCCCATACTATTCTTTTTTCTACTTTAGTCCTTAGATTAATTTCAAAATAATCTTTCAGGGTTTTTTGGGCCTTTTTACAGATCTCCTCGTCTCTAAATAAAGTGTCATTCATTCTCCATCTGAAAGAGCCAGTTGTCGTTTGCTTCATCACCATCTTTACTGCATTATGGTCGGAGAGAGTTTTTGGGCAGATTTCCACTTTTTTTATAATTGACGCCATACTGCTAGTCACCCAGATTTGGTCGATCCGAGTCCATGTCATTTTGGCTTCAGAAAAGAAGGTTCCCTCTCTCTCTAATGGGTGTTTTGTTCTCCAAATGTCAATCAAGTCCATATTGTCAGTCATTTCAAAGAAAGTTTTTGGTAGTCTTCCATCTTTTGTAACTACCTGTCTTTGTGCTTTATCCATATTTGTTGAAACTACTCCATTCATATCTCCCATCATGATTAGTTTATAATCCATATAGTCCATTAAAGTCTCATGCAGCTTCTTAAAAAATTCTGCTTTCCCTTCATTTGGTGCATATATTCCCACTATCAAAAATTTTTCTCCTTGGAATTGAATTTCAATTGCCAAATATCTTCCTTGGTCATCCTTAAAGATTTGTTTCGGTTGCAGATTTTCCTTTACATAGATCACCACTCCTCTTTTTTTTACTCTGTCTGAAGATATAAATTCTTGTCCCAATCTCTTATTTATTAATAATTTTCTGTGTGTTCTTGTCACATGAGTCTCTTGTAGACAAATCAAGTCCAATTGGTCTTTCTTTAAAGCATGAAATATATTTTTCCTTTTTCGGGGGTTGTTTAGACCATTACAGTTCCAGGTTAGAAGTTGCAGAGCCATGATGAGGTTATTTACTCTTTCCTCCTACAGCTCCCAATTTTTGTTCCTCGTTCGTCGGTAGTTCCGTGTCCGTGTCTAATGAAGGATGCCCTTGCCCTGGATGCGTCTCTTTCTGTAGGTCTTCTTCGTGTTCTTCCAAGAACTTGTCTTTATCACTCACTGTCTTTATTCTTCTTTTCTTCCCCTTATATTTAAAAGACAAGCCTTGGGGGAACTCCCACCTGAATGGTATGTAGTTCCTTCTCAACAAAATCACCAGGTCCTTGTAGTGTCCTCTTGCGTCCAAAATATTTTTCGGGATATCCTTAAAAATCTCAATGTGAGAATCTTCAATTCGAAGGGTTGTTTGGTAATGCAGGTTCAATATCTTGTCCCGTTCCTCCTTTGATCTCAGAGTTATTAAACAGTCTCTGGGTCTGTTCTTCTTCTGCCTTGCTCCCAATCTGAATGCACTTTCTATTTTAAATTGTTCTTTATCCAGCTCCTGCTTCCAAAAGTCAGAAAATTCTTTTGTCAAATAGTCCACCAGGTTGTCTTCTTCCTTTTCCGGCACAAGCCTGATCCTTAGGTTCCTCTCCTTGCGTTGCATATCTTGCATTGAGAGTGCCAGTTCATATTCATTGAGTTTCTTAAACACTGGTGGAAATTTTCCCTCCGCAGCAGTCGCAATTTCTTTAGCTTCCTCAGCTATCTTTCTTGTTGTAGATAATTCTTCCAGTAATTTCCCAATTGCTTCTGCGTTTGAATTCACTTTGTTCCCAAGGTCAGTTATACTTTTTGTATTTGAATCAATTTTCCCAGAGATTTCTTCAATTTTTTTATTTGTTTCAGCAACTTGTACTTTAGTTTCTGCACCTTGCTTTTTTAATTCCTCTAAAGAGTCACTTATCTTCTCCAGTACCTTAGCAAAGGATTCTTCTGAAGACATTATTTTCACTTTTGCCTTTGGTATAGCTGTAATTCCCGAGGCTCCTGATACAGAAGCCCTTCTTTGCATGGAAGAGTCAACTTTGTATTGTCTGCCAGATCTCAAGGTTGTTTCTTGTAAATCCTCTTTCTTGTGAAGTTTCTCTTTACCATCTGCCATAACAAAGTCTTTTACTCAAGGTCATTCCCACACTCTGGAGCTGTCAGACAAAAAGTTCTCAGATTTAAAATTCCACTTGTTGCTGAAACAATTTATAAGTCCTCTAGAGGGCGTACAGTCAAATCCTTACTTTCAAATTAGTCTCCCACTCTCCATAAGTCAAGCAAAAGTCCTACTAGTTCTTTCCAATTGTTCTTTCTCTTTCTGAAAAATCCAAGTCAGTAAAATCCTGCAGAATAGCTTTACTGTGCAACAAAGTAAATGTTTCAAGTTGAGAGTAACCAAAGTCAGTTAGTTAAAGATACTTTTTTTTACCTTCTTGTATCAACAGTCCTAAGCCGGTTCCTTTTCTCCGGCAGTCCGATCCCAGGTACAGGAGCAGCGGTAAATAACTCGAATTCTTTTAAAAAGGCAGGAAAGCACTTTAAAATCTTCTTCCCTCCCCCTCCTGCCTTCGGGGAGGGAGTTCTTTACTTGGTGGTGGATTTATTAGCTCTCGCAGCTCCCCTTTCAATCGGTTACGGCTGAAATGTCTTTCGCTTTGATCTTTCTGCAGGATCTTTGATCTTTCTGGCCAAGATATTGGGAAATCTTGGAAAAGGAAGGGGACAAACTGAGATTGCAGAGTTTCGAAAAATTAAAAGGGAAGGTGAGAGATTGGTTACATTATCACCAAATAAATGAAATGTTTAAACTAGACAGAAAAACAGGCTTCCAGGTGGAAAAATCAAAATTAGAGACTGAACTGTTAGAATCCAGTACTAAGAATTTGTCAAAAATGTATAATCTGCTGCTGAAATGGAACACACAAGATGAAATGGTTAAATCAACTATGATTAAATGGGCTCAGGACATTGGTCATAACATTATGTTTGCTGACTGGGAAAAGTTGTGGACCACCGGGCTGAAGTTTACGGCGTGTAACGCCTTAAGGGAAAATATAATGAAAATGATTTATAGGTGGTACATAACCCCAGTCAAGCTTGCAAAAATTTACCATTTGCCTGATAATAAATGTTGGAAATGTAAAGAAAAGGAAGGTACTTTTTTTCACCTCTGGTGGACGTGCCCGAAGATTAAGGCATTCTGGGAAATGATTTACAATGAACTGAAAAAGGTATTTAAATATACTTTCACCAAGAAACCAGAGGCCTTTCTCTTGGGTATTGTCGGCCAGGGGGTGTTAAAGACAGATACAACCTTTTTTATGTATGCTACAACAGCAGCTAGAATACTCATTGCAAAGTACTGGAAGACACAGGATCTACCCACACTGGAAGAATGGCAGATGAAGGTGATGGACTATATGAATTTGGCGGAGATGACGAGCAGAATCCGAGACCAGGGAAGAGAAGCGGCGGAAGAAGAATGGAAAAAGTTTAAGGAGTATTTAAAGAAACATTATAAAATTGGTGACAGTTAGAATGATGTTGGATTAAAATAAATGGTTACTATCAGTAAGGGTTATGATAAAGAGAATAAGGGTGAATATTATAAATTTATAATAAAATAAGGCAAGATTTCGCTGAATAACTGTAAGAATTTGGAATACAGAAACGGGAAGTAAGGGGAGGTCGAGGAAGTAAGGTTTACAAATTGGGTTATGAAATGGTACTTGTTTTTATGTTTTATTATTGTCTGATGTTTGTTTATGTATGTTTTGTTTTTGTTATATTAAAAATTGTTCAATAAAAATATTATTAAAAAAAAAAAAAAATTCTACGGTTTTCCCCTCGGCGATACTGTTGCGAACAGGGATTTTCAACTCTGATCAATACAAATGATCAGAAAAGAGAAAGGCTTCTTTGTGTTAATTGGGATATGAGAATATGCCTCAAATTAAGACCTAATATAAATGAGATCACCTGGCAAAAGCAATCTCACACCTCTCATTGAGTTTGCATATAAGGTTGACAGTATTTGTATTTATCATTATATTTTGGAAATGACTCCTGTTCTTACATAGCTGCCTTGTTTTATACTTTCTGGACATCCCAGGACCCTATTACGGTCATACCTCAGGTTACAAATACTTCAGGTTACATTTTTTTGGGTTACAGACCGCCGAAACCAGGAAGTACCAGAATGGATTACTTATGGGTTTCGGCGGTTGCACATGCGCAGAAGCGCCGAATCGCACTTTGCACATGCGCAGAAGCACATAAGCACAACCCACGAATGCACAGACGCGCAGCTGCGGGTTGCGAACGCTCCTGGTTGCGAACGTGCATCCCGCACGGATCACGTTCACAACCCGAGCATCCACTGTATAAAGTAGTTGTGTTCTATGTTATAAATCAAGCACTGCTAGGAGTTGTTCAATGTATTTCTTATCAGTAAAAAAAAACTCGGTGTGGCAGAAGGAAATTCTTATTCCAAAAGCGTGGCCCAGAGAAAAAAGTTTGAGAACCAGTGAGTTAACCACTACACAACACCAGTGCAATAGGGGCTGTAGCTGGAGATGAGCATACAGATGTTCTGAGGACTTTGCAGAGGTCCAGACACACCATATTTTTCGCTCTATAAGACGCACCAGACCACAAGACGCACCTAGTTTTCGGAGGAGGAAAACGAGACAAAAAATATTCTGAATCTCAGAAGCCAGAACAGCAAGAGGGATCGCTACGCAGTGAAAGCAGCAATCCCTCTTGCTGTTCTGGCTTCTGGGATAGCTGCGCAGCCTGCATTCGCTCCATAAGACGCACACACATTTCCCCTTACTTTTTAGGAGGGAAAAAGTGAGCCTTATAGAGCAAAAAAATATGGTATTTGCCTGCTGTAGCAAATACAACATAGGGTCTTCAAACAGTTATAAATGTTATTACGGCATAGGTTTTCATGGGGAAACCCAGCCAGATGGGCGGGGTACAAATAATAAATTATTATTATTATTATTATTATTATTATTGACAGAGCCTACTGATGACAGAGGATTTTGAGGAGTCCAAAAAGAGCAGCAAACCCTGGAGAGGATTCAGAATTTAGGACTATTCTGGTTTTAAAGCAAGGATTCTAAGTGTCAGCCCTTCAAACTGACAGCATCTATTACCAGCCTCTGCTCTCATGTGACCATTCCCAGGTTCGCAAAGGAGGATTCTTGCTTAAGGAAAGGGGTTTGAAAGGCTCTGTGGATCCCTAACCAAGAATTTGACATACAGGGTGTTGATGGGACGCTCCGATTCTGCACATAACTGTGGCCTGCTGGAAAGTCTTGCTTCTAAGCTTCGCTTCTGCACATGATGCTGTACAAAACTGTTCCAATACTAAAGACATTCACTCACCACCTTAGAATGCTCAGTTCACAGTGAGTTCAGGAAAAACATTGAACTCTGACCTGTTCTTAATGCATAGTTGATCACATCTACGGAACATGACTACCATGCTCCTTTAAGTTTCCTATATCAATCATTAGTAATTGTTTTAAGTCCTACTATATTAATCATTGGTTATAATTTAATTAGGAGGTTTTCATGCCTGTCCAGTTATGTACCTTCCTTCTCAGCCTTTAATCTATTGATGATTAATGTCTATATGCAACCCTTTGCTTTGTACTTGTGTTAACCAATCAGCGACGAGCACATATGTTGCTATGCTGTAATATTCAATAAAAGGAACTCCCCGACTCATGTTCGGGAGATGCCTCCCTGATGACACTCGCTACCTGTCTGTCGTTATTTCAACCCAACAGGGTGCTATTATGCAGATCTCTCTCTCGCTCACTCAGTTAGGCGTGCCATCAATCAGCAGTCTTGCGCTGCAAACGGAAAACAAAAAAACTGCTGGCTGGGCCTTTTCCTTGCTGATACCTTGAAATATTAATTGGATTTTGAAAGACACAGAAGACAAGATCGCTTGTAAACGGCTATCGGGAGGAACAGGAGACCGTAATCCTCTCGCCTGACAGGGAAGATGACAAGGGCTCTGTGGCTATCACTGCCCTTAAAAGCACAAGAAAATCTATCCGCCTCAGAAGTTACAAGGGATATCCTTCTGTCATCCACTGCTACAGGATCCTTCCTTCTTGCAGATTACCAGGGGACAGCAAATACGGCAAAAAAATTAGCTGGGGCAATCAGAATAAGATCTACCACCTGACTGACGGGGGGGGGGGAATGAACGAATTCCTATGCCCCACAAATAACCCAGAGATGCATTTTAAATAAAAGCACACATCCTACTCATGTAAAAACAAGCTGATTCCTGGACCGTCCGCTGGCCGGATTTCAAAGGCGATTGGGCCGGATCTGGGCCTTAGTTTGCCTATAATGGGTCACAGGAAAAGGGGGAGAAATGAGATTGCAGGATCTCTTCATCCTGTCTGCTGGAAAACCAGCAAGTTTTGGCTTCCCGTCTCCTTGAAATCTCTCCGGTCCAACCGCCATTACAAGAACTCCGTAAGTACGGAACAGCACCTGTGTTTTCTTTTTTCCTCCTCCCTCCCGACCCCATTTCCTTTCGTGCCACGCCTTTTAGATTCCACAAGCCCAAGAACTGCCCTGCCACTTCCATTAGTAAGCAGCTCTGGGAAGCCTATTCCTTTCTGCTGAAGAACTGGGTAGAAATGCTAGAACCAGTTAAAACTGCCTGTAGTTCCGCAAGCAAAAATGACAAGGAGCGTAGAGCCTGCAGAATTCGCACACAGTTCCACAAGTAGTTTGCTTCACAACCGACAGAGTGGTCAAACCTTAAGTGCCTACACCTCTTAATCATCACAGATGAATCACATTCTCAGATTCTCACATCCGAGGCAGCTCACACACTCGCACAGACACCCCCCCCCAACCTCGCGAGATTTCAAAAACGGGGGCAGCCTGCCAACAAATACAGAATAAATTCCAGCGACTCACCTTCGTGGTGTCATCATGTGACCGCTGGTATCGTTTCCAACGGCAACCGTAAATCCCCGTCAGACATGACAAACACAACTGTGGCTCGTAGTACTGTAGCGGTTGGTGTTTAACCATGCTCTCCTTCCCGGATCGTCACCAGCCGGCTACCAGAAATCCATCAGGGCCTTGGGAAATGCCCTACAAGAAAAGAAAGTGGGCAGTCAGAAAAAGAAGCAACACGGAGAATCACAGAGTGGGGAGTTTTTTAACGTATCATTTTCAACAGTAATTAAACATACTTTTACATCTCATTCAATTTTTTTGCCTCCCATCACTCCTGTCTGAAAATTTTCCAATCTAGTCTCTTAGTATGCAGCTGGAGCCAGGAGCCTTGCCGCGGCATTCTGCACCCGCTGGAGTTTCTGGGTCTATTCTGGGCTATCGTGTTCCCTCTCAGTCTCCTCTTTCCCAGGCTAAACATACTCAGGTCCTTCGACCGTTCCTCATCAGGCTTGGTTTCCAGACCCTTGATAATCTTGGTCACGCTCCTCGGCACACCTTCCAGCTTGTCAACATCCTCATTAAGCTGGGGTGGCCAGGTAAAGAGAAGAAAGAGGGAGCCCAGATCGACTCGGAAATAAAAGCCTGATTTGAGGAACTGCACAGCATCCAAAACACCTTCCAAATGTAGAACGAGCAAAACAGCATTTGAGACCTCACACCCACCTTTCCAACATAGAATCACAGAATCGTAGAGTTGTAAGGGACCCCCAAAGGTCATCGAGTCTGACCCCTGCAATGCAGGAATCTCAACCAAAGGATCCAGGACAGGTACGAAAAAATGGTAGGACAATTAGTTAAGGTATAAAGTTGCAAATTTGATGAAAATCAACCTAAATGTTATAATGAAAAAGGGGTAAGGATATGCTGAACTAATGTTATGACTGGGAATACAGGAGAGGGAGGCGTGAGGAGGTCAAAGAAATAAGCGAATGAGAATTTTGAAAAAATGAGAAAATTGAGTTGGTTTTTAATTCTTTTTTTTCCTTTTCTTTTTTTTTTCTGTTGTTATGTGATTGAGTGTTTTTTCTTCTTTTTGATGTATGTTCTGTGGTTTTTCTGTCTTTGTATGCTTTTTTTTCGGTTATGATTATTGTTTGCTCTATTTGTGAAAACTTCAATAAATATTTAAAAAAACAAAAAACAAAGGATCCAGGACAGATGGCCAGCCAACCTCTGCTTAAAAACCTCCAAGGAAGAAGAATCCACAATCTCCCAAGGGAGTCCGTTCCACTGTCAAACAGCTCTTTACTCTCAGAAAGTTCTTCCTGATGTTTAGTCGTAATCTCATTCATTTATTCATTCATTCATGGGTTTTATATCCTTCCCCTCCTCCTAGTGTAGCACAGGGTAGCAAATGTCATCACAGTGTCATCACAATACAGTGGTACCTTGGTTCTCAAACTTAATCTGTTCCGGAAGTCCGTTCCAGAACCAAAGCGTTCCAAAACCAAGGCATGCTTCCCCACAGAAAGAAATGCACAATGGATTAATCCGTTCCAGACTTCTAAAAACAACCCCTAAAAGAGCAATTTAACATGAATTTTACTATCTAACAAGACCACTGATCCATAAAAATAAAGCAATAAACAATGTATTGCAGTCACACAATCCATCAATCAGTAGCTGAACTGGGTTCCACACAGTCACACAAAAAAGAGAGCTGCAAAAACGCAAATTAAATAGCAAAAACAGACAGACCTCAGCGTGACACTCAAAACGGAAGTGTAGCACTCAAAACGGAACACGTTCGGCTTCCGAAAACAGTTCGCAAACCGGAACACTTACTTCCAGATTTGCAGTGTTTCGGTTCCAAGTTGTTTGAGTACCAAGGCGTTTGAGAACCAAGGTACCACTGTAAGAATTAAAAGATTAGCCAAATCACCATCAAATATAAAACTTGTGTACAAAGCAGCAGCAGCTGAGTCAGGAAGGATTCTCAAGAACACCTCAAAGTTCTGGATGAATAGAAAAATATTCAAAGTGCATCTGAACGTAGCTGGGATGTTTCATCCGGAAAGGAGTTCACCACAGAACATCTCATCTCACATCGCCGACTATGAGACTTTCCCTACCCCAACCACAAAACCCAAGCCAGACAGCTTTAAGGAATGCACTTCTTCATTTCTGAAGTAAACAGGGAGTGGAAAATTTGGGATGTAATCATTATAAATAAAACAAGATATAAGCAATTATGGGAGAGAAGGGCCCATTAGAGGAGACTTTTAGAGCGGGGAGTTGTAACCACTGGAATCAGTACAAACGAAATGAAGAAGTAACAATGGATGTTGAGTCGGTATGATTTAATTAACCGGATGTATAATATATGATTATTGTGTATTACGGAACTGGGGAAAATCAAATAAAGGGGCGGATTGGGCAGGGTGGGGAATGAGATAAACAAAGAATGAAGGCGGAGGGTCACAGATCAGGGCTTTTGTTGCCGTTAAGCAAGATGGGCAAGGGAAAGGGGCTGGGTTGGCGAGCCCACCAATGACATTGACCTACATTTACCGTATTTTTTGCTCTATAGGACGCACTTTTCCCCCTCCAGAAATTAAGGGGAAATGTGTGTGCATCCTATGGAGCGAATGCAGGCTCCTTGGCTTCCGCAATAGCAACGCGAAGCCTCCGAAGCGCAGAGGGAGCGCTCCCTCCGCGCTCCGGAGGCTTCGCGTTGCTTTCGCTGAAGCCTGGAGAGCGAGAGGGGTCGTGCACACCGACCCCTCTCGCTCTCTAGGCTTCAGGGATAGCCGCCTGAAGCCTTCGGAGTGCAGCATGAGTTCCCACTGCGCTCCAGAGGCTTCAGGTTCCTTTTGCTGAAGCCAGGAGAGCAAGACTCCCCTGGCTTCAGCAGAGAGGGAGAGCTGCGCAGCGCCCCTTCAGCCAAGCGGGAGGAGAAATGGAAGGGGCTCCGTTTCTCCTGCCACTGCGCTGAAGGGGCGCTGAGCAGAGAGGGGGAGAATTTTTTTTTCTTGTTCTCCCCCTCTAAAACAAGGTGCGTCCTATGGTTCGGTGCGTCCTATAGAGCGAAAAATACGGTACCAGCCGGAATGCTCACAGTCACAGAATTGTAGACTCGGTTTGGGCCCCCAAGAGCTATCTAGTCCAACCCTCTGCAATGCTGTCCCTGCCAGCCAATGTAGGAGACAATACTGAGCTGGACAAACCAACAGCTGGACTCGGTATAAAGAATGCAGTGGCCCCGGTTTCCCACCTGGACAGGACAGTTTGATCCTATAACACAGCGGTTCTCAACCTGTGGGTCCCCAGATGTTGTTGGACTACAACTCCCATCATCCCTGAGCTCTGGCCTTGCTAGCTGGGATGATGGGAGTTGTAGTTCAACAACATCTGGGGACCCACAGGTAGAGAAAGGCTGCTATAACGCCAATCCTGGTCCCGCTACACTGGCTGCCAATTAGTTTCCGGGCCCAATTCAAAGTGCTGCTATGACCTATAAAGCCTTAAACAGCTCAGGACCACAATACCTCAAGGACCACCTCTTTCCATATGAACCTACCCGGACCCTGAGATCATCTTCTGAGGCCCTTCTTTGTGTGTCTCCTCCATGAGAGGTCCAGAAGGCAGCAACACGAGAACGGGGCCTTTTCTGGGGTGGCTCCCCATTTCTTAGGGTTGTGGGTTCAAGCCCAACGTTGGGCAAAAGATTCCTGCATTGCACTAGATTACCCTCGGACTACGCCGAAATGGCGAAACTGACCGGGAAAATCAGAAACCAGGAAGAGAAGAACTTTAAGAAGGAATGGGGATAATTTACACTGTACTTAAGAGAACACTGTAAACAACTAAAAACTTCGGCAGCAATCAAGTACCGTTTGCAATGTACTAAAAATTAAGGTAAAGCTGAATTATGTAAGAAAAATAGAGAAAATAAGTGAAACAGTGGAGAAAGACTGAAAATGGTAACCATGGAAGGGTTGGGGGGGGAGTCAAAGGATTCAAGGAATCCTAAATGATGATGGTGGTGTTTATTGTTTGAATTTAAATTTGTACAGTCATACCTCATGTTACGTTTGCTTCATGTTACGTTCTTTCAGGTTACGTCCCGCAACGACCCAGAAGTACCGGAAAGGGTTATTTCTGGGATTCGCCGTTCGCGCATGCACAGAAGCGCTAAATCACACTTCGCGCATGCGCACAAGCACCAAATCGCGCCGCGCACCTGCGAAGATACAGTGCTTCAGGTTGCGCTCTTTTCATGTTGCGAACAAGCCTCCAGAATGGATCCCGTTCGCAACCAGAGGTACCACTGTAATGTAAAACCCAATAAGAGAGAGAGAGAGATTAACCTCTTCGTCTGCCCGGTCGCCCTTTCAAACTTCATCACCCACCTGCCTCGTGCCGACAGGTAACAGACTCCCACGATGCAAAGCGGCTGGATCCTGGCCCTTCCACCATCCAGCCAACATCCTAAGCAAACAAGAACTGGGCTGAGAATAACATTTCCACTCTCTGGGCTCCCCCCACGGGAACTGCGGGGTTTTCTTGTTTTTTCTTCCCCCGAGTGCCTGTCCCAGTGGATTCCCTGTCCTCTCTTTGACAAAACCAGCCCCCAGGCCCTGGCCTGCGAGGAACCGATTCCCCTCTGGCCCCCGCAGCTCTGCCACAGGGGAGTCGCAGCCTATGAATGATTCAAGCCTCTGCCGGCTAGTGTTACGCGTACAGAAATAAAACAGGAAGCAGGACAAGGGGGAATCAATTATTCACGTTTTCGCAAGCTGCACCAGTCAAAAAAGAAAAGAAAAGAGAAACGGGAGGCGGGGGAAAGGAAAGATCACCCTGTGCCACCCATCAGCGATTGCTTTCCGACAACATGCAGAATCATCTCGCGGGACAGATCATGAAATCGGTTTGCTGAGTGCCAATACGAACGCTTGCTCAGAATAATTGCGAATTGTTTTGTTCTCAAGGAGAATTTATAAAGCTAGGTATGTATCTTCCCTGAGCTATCAAGTTGAAAGGATACATTCAGGCATAATACGCGGGTGGCGCTGTGGGTTAAACCACAGAGCCTAGGGCTTGCCAATCAGAAGGTCGGCGGTTTGAATCCCCGCGACGGGGTGGGCTCCCGTTGCTCGGTCCCTGCTCCTGCCAACCTAGCAGTTTGAAAGTACACCAATGCAAGTAGATAAATAGGTACCGCTCCAGCGGGAAGGTAAACGGCATTTCCGTGTGCTGCTCTGGTTCACCAGAAGCGACTTAGTCATGCTGGCCACATGACCCGGAAGCTGTACGCCGGCTCCCTCGGCCTATAAAGCGAGATGAGCACTGCAACCCCAGAGTCATCCGTGACTGGACCTAAGAGTCAGGGGTCCCTTTACCTTTAACAACTTTAAAGATGCCCTCCCCATGTCATTTCCGTAACACAACTAACACCAAACAGGCAAGGTGTTAATATCACCAAACATGTGAACGCCAGTTCCCAAAAACCCCTTTATTTGGCTTTTCAGTGGTTCCTTTACTAGCCAGCCACAAATATGCACCTCGCTATCAGGAAGGG
This sequence comes from Podarcis raffonei, assembly GCF_027172205.1. NCBI lineage: Eukaryota > Metazoa > Chordata > Lepidosauria > Squamata > Lacertidae > Podarcis > Podarcis raffonei. Next base: position 9,532,602 of record NC_070605.1, on the reverse strand, counting down.
AGGAAATGCTTTTACATCCACTGCCCTTAGCAGGCAGACCAAGTTCTGCTGATGAGCATCTTGGTCGAGAGCCAAGTTCCTACCATTACAATCTCCGGCGAAGAGCTGTTGGGATGAAAATAAATCAACACAGCCGGAGAGAAGCGGAGCAGCTTTTCCACGGTGCAAATGAATAGATGGAAACAGTTGCCACCTGCTGCCACCCCATTTCCCCATCAGCTTCCCTCTGCCAACCCACAACAACAAAAAATCACCTCCGGATTATGTGCAGGAAGTGTGAAAGTCTCACTCTTTTGATACAAGGCTCCACCTTGGTTGACGATTCGCCTACTGGTAATGAAGGATAACGATAATAAAAGTTGTCATCAAGATACAGTGGTACCTCGTGTGAAGTACTTAATTCGTTCCAGAGGTCTGTTCTTAACCTGAAACTGTTCTTAACCTGAAGCACCACTTTAGCTAATGGGGCTTCCTGCTGCCGCCGCAGCACGATTTCTGTTCTCATCCTGAAGCAAAGTTCTTAACCCAAGGTACTATTTCTGGGTTAGCGGAGCCTGTAACCTGAACCGTATGTAACCTGAAGCGTATGTAACCCGAGGTACCACTGTAATGGGGTCGTTCCTCTTAAATGTCTCTTACTCCAGCAAGGAAGGTGCAGGGCAGGGTATGGTCTGACCCTCCTAAGGCCTAATGCTGGAAACACCAATAATAATAATAATCATAATAATCATAATAATAATCATAATAGAAAGTGTAATGCTGGTGGTCAACAAAAGAGGTTTAAAGACTGTCTCAAGGCAAATATAAAAAAAATAGTATAACCACAGACAACTGGGGAAAACTGGCCTGTGAGTGTTTCAATTGGAGAACAGCCTTTACCAAAGGTGTCACAGGCTTTGAAGACGCTCAAACTCAGGACGCAAGGGAGAAACGTGATAAGAGGAAGGCACACTTGGCAAACCCTCACTGTGATCAACTCCTGCCCGGAAACCTCTGTCCCCACTGTGGAAGGATGTGTGGATCCGGAATTGGCCTTCACAGTCACTTATGGACTCACTGTTAAAACCGTGTTTATGAAGACAATCTTACTAGGCTATGAGGGATCGCCAAAGGAGGAGGAGGAGGAGCAATGATGATGTTAATGATGATGATGATGATGTTAATCTTGGCAGCGTCCAACATGTATAAAAACATGATAAAACATTAAACTTTAAAAGGTTTATACAGGGATGTCTTCAGATGTCTTCTAAATGTTATAGTTACTCATCTCCTTGACATATGACGGGAAGGCGTTAAACAGGGCAGGCGCCACCACCAAGAAGGCCCTCTGCCTGGTTCCCTGTAACCTCACTTCTCGCAGGGAGGGAACAGCCAGAAGGCCCTCGGCGCTGAACGATGGGGGTGGTGATGCTCCTTCAGGTCTACTGAGCAGAGGTAGTTTAGGGCTTTCAAGGTCAGCACCAACACTTTGAATTGTGCTCAGAAATGTACTGGGAGCCAATGTAGGTCTTTCAGGACCGCTGTTATGTGGTCTCGGGGGCCGCTCCCAGTCACCAGTCTAGCTGCCGCATTCTGAATTAGTTGTAGTTTCCGGGTCTCCTTCAAAGGTAGCCCCACATAGAGCGCATTGCCGTAGTCCAAGCGGGAGATAACCAGAGCATGCACCACTCTGGGGAGACAGTCTGCGGGCAGGTAGGGTCTCAGCCTGTGTACCAGATGGAGCTGGTAGACAGCTGCCCTGGAGACAGGATTTGCACCTCAATGGACAGCTGTGAGTCCAAAATGACTACCAGGCGGCATGCGGCAGCCAAACTGGTGACTGGGAGCAGCCGCCGAAACCATATAACACCTGTCTTGAAAGACCTACACTGGCTGCCAGTACGTTTCCGAGCACATTTCAAAGTCTTGGTGCTGACCTTGAAAGCCCTCAATGGCCTCAGCCCAGTATACCTGAAGGAGCGTCTCCACCCCCATCATCCAGCCTGGACACTGAGGTCCAGCCCTGAGGGCCTTCTGGCGGTTCCCTCCCTGCGAGAAGCCAAGTTACAGGGAACCAGGCAGAGGGCCTTTTCGGTAGTGGCACCTGTTGTGTGGAACGCCCTCCCACCAGATGTCAAAGAAAAAAACCACTACCAGACTTTTAGAAGACATCTGAAGGCAGCCCTGTTTAGGAAAGCTTTTAATGTTTAATAGGTTATTGTATTTTAGTGTTCTGTTGAAAGCCGCCCAGAGTGGCTGGGGAGGCCCAGCCAGTTGGGAAGGATATAAATAATAAATTATTATTATTATTATTATTATTATTATTATTATTATGCCTGATCCTTTAGGGCAGTGGTTTTCAACCAGTGTGCCGTGGCACCCTGGCATGGCTTGAATGATGGTTGGGGTGCTGCGGGCAACCCTGGCTTCCATCCCTCTCTCCTTCTCTCCCTCCTGATGCCCTCTCACATCTTTGCTTCCCAAAGGCTTGCACAGCCGTTTGTTGCAGCAGCCCTGGCTACAAGCTCCCTAGGCGAATGGTGGCTCTGGCGCTGGCCAGGGGGTGCTGGTTGCCAGAAGCTGAGGCGGCCTTGGAGTAAGCAAGCAAGTGGGTGAAGGAAGCCCAGCCAGCCAGTCTGCCAGGCCTTGGTTTTGGGGATGGACGGACAAGCCCCAGTACCCTGTGGAGCAGTGTGAGGGGGCACCTCTCTTTGGGACGGGGAGGGGGGCAGCTTAGAGACCAGAAACGGCCACAGCAGATACCCAGAGGACTCCCAAGGAGAGGGGAGAGGAGAGGAGGCTGAGGGAACCCTCCAGAAGGGAGGGTGTTAGAAAAGGGGTGAGGGGCTCCGGGGTCCCACAGGGGTGCCAGAGAAAGAACGCAGTTGGTCAAGGGAGCCACGGACTCAAAAAGGTTGAAAACCGTATTGTTTTTAATATTTGGTTGGAAGCCACCCAGAGTGGCTGGGGAAACCCAGCCAGATGGGCGGGGTATAAATAATAAATTGTTGTTGTTGTTGTTGTTGTTGTTGTTGTTAAGTTGTGGGTGAACATATCAGACGACACAGCGATTCTTCAAACAGCTCTTGTTTATTCACAGGCCAAAACAGAACTGAACTGAAGGGTTCAGCCAGCTTGCTTATATAGAGCTCCACTACAACGCAACAGCAACCACTTTCTGTAACTATCCAATCACTGAACTTCACTTTCAATCCCTTATTTGCATATGTGGACCTGAGTGAAAACTATCTACAGTATCCCCCTGCTTTAAGGACACAGTCACTCCATTCAGGACCAGGAAGCCCCACACACTTTCCCACCCCCTGTCCATCAGAAACAACACAATCTTTCCCCCAAGTTTCAGGAACGGAGAAATAAGCTCAGTGGTAGAGAACTTAAAAACATGCGGCGAAGCTATTGGATCAGGCCAATGGCCCATTGAAACAGAATTTAATGCAACAAGCTTGACTACCCAGGTGAGGTTATGCCCCCGCCACATGTTTCAAGCTAACCGTTTTTTCAAAACGCAATTCCAGTCAATTAATATTTGAGAGGAGAGGCATACGCAGCTCGGGCCCAATTAGCCAGATGTGTTTCGCATGGGTATCCATGACATTTTTAGCAGGAAGGGGTAAACCACGGTAACAAAGCGATAAGCGATTGCGAAGCCTATTAAAGATCTGGGTAATTGTGTGCCAAACACATTTGCAATCTCTCCAGGCTCGTTAGAAGATTACTTCCCATCTCGCGCACTGGGGGGAATACCAAAAATAAACTTTTCTTTATTATTTTTTCCACCTGCTGAAGTGTTTGCAAGCTCTGAAGGAGTGCCTCCGCCACTTGAGTTGCCAGAAGCACCCAATTAATCATAGAATCATAGAGTTGGAAGAGACCACAAGGGCCATCGAGTCCAACCCCCTGCCAAGCAGGAAACGCCATCAGAGCACTCCTGACATATGGTTGTCAAGCCTCTGCTTAAAGACCTCCAAAGGAGGAGACTCCACCACACTCCTTGGCAGCAAATTCCACTGTCAAACAGCTCTTACTGTCAGGAAGTTCTTCCTCATGTTTAGGTGGAATCTTCTTTCTTGTAGTTTGGATCCATTGCTCCGTGTCCGCTTCTCTGGAGCAGCAGAAAACAACCTTTCTCCCTCCTCTATATGACATCCTTTTATATATTTGAACATGGCTATCATATCACCCCTTAGCCTCCTCTTCTCCAGGCTAAACATGCCCAGCTCCCTTAGCCGTTCCTCATAAGGCATCGTTTCCAGGCCTTTGACCATTTTGGTTGCCCTCCTCTGGACACGTTCCAGTTTGTCAGTGTCCTTCTTGAACTGTGGTGCCCAGAACTGGACACAGTACTCCAGGTGAGGTCTGACCAGAGCAGAATACAGTGGCACTATTACTTCCCTTGATCTAGATGCTATACTCCTATTGATGCAGCCCAGAATTGCATTGGCTTTTTTAGCTGCCGCGTCACACTGTTGGCTCAATTAAGTCCTCCTGAATAAGCTGAAGGCCAACTCGGAATCTGTGCGAGGCCAGACAATTTTTTATTTTAAAAAACAACAACAAATAACCTGATTGAAACGAGATGGGATCCAATTGGATCACCACTTTGTTTGTCCTAAAAGAAGAGTAGAGAGGGAAACCCAGTCGGATGGGCGACATATAAATAATTATTATTATTATTATTATTATTATTATTATTATTATTACCACAAACACCACATTCCCTTCCAAAGACCACATGCCAAGGTGAAAGACTTCTGGGAAAAGATTTATAATTAATTGAAAAAAAATGTTGAAATATACCGTACATTCATAAAGAAACCAGAGGCCTTTCGTCTTGGAATAACAGGTTTGGAGTTGCCCAAGAAAGATGTTAAATTATTTTTGTATGCCACAACTGCTGCTCGTATTTTGTTAGCTAAAAAGTGGAAAACCCAAGAATTACCAACAATAGAAGAATGGCAAATGAAGATGATGGATTTTTCGGAGCTAGCCGACCTAACCGGAAGAGTCCGCGACCAGAAGGAGGAGGAGTATCAGGAAGAGTGGAATAAATTTAGTGATTATTTAGCTAAATTTGCTAAGTTAAACTAACTGAAAACAGCTTGCAGATACTTAATGGGCTTAGGATTTTATTTATGTTAAGTGATGAATTAATATGTTTAATTCCATAAGGTGAAGATCTAAGGATGTTAATGTTTAAGTTAAATTTCATAAAAATTGGGATTTGGAAAACCGTTAAAAGGACATGCAATGAAATTCAACCAAGGGGAAGCGATGAAGTCACTTAACAAAGTTAATAACTGTAATTTTCAATAAGGCTATGATTTATGTTTGTTTGTTTGTTTGTTTATAATATTGTGGAAACTAAATTTTTTTGAGAACAAAACAAAGACCACATGCCAGAGCAATGAATATGATGATATGGATTTGGGGAGGGACCCCCTAAACTATGGGTCAGCAAACTAAGGCCCGCGGGCCGGATCAGGCCCAACTGGATTTATTTTATTTTATTTTGTAAGCTTATGGGTTCAATGAAGCTCTTGAGGACGATGAGAATCGATCACAATTCACTCCGAGAACATCTGCCTGGCAGGTCATATTAGGGGGTTTTTAAGGCGAAGGAAGAAGCTATTTGCAAATCCATTTCATCAGCCGCCCCTTCATCAGCCTTTCACAAAGAGAAACCACGAAGGAATCATCAACTCTCTTAGTGGATGACTCCAATATCTATTTAGTCAAAGTGCTTTCAAGCCGGGGGGGGGGGGGCAGAGAATTCGTTTTTTATTACCCTGAACTCTTAATGCAGTCCAGCGCTTGCTATCTCCTTCCATCTGATATATTTTTCTCATTTTCCTGCTTCTGCGCCAAAGCCACAAAACACATTTTGCAGCAAGTAGCAGGTCTAAATTGCGCAAACCAATACAACAATATTCAGCCCAGCTGTACCCAACATATATCAGGAAGGATCGCTGCTTTCTGATATCGACTCTCCACCCCCAAGAAATCAGTGCCTTTTGGGAAGGGTTTTTTTAATTAAAAAATTGTGCTCCTGTGTCTAACTGCCTAACCAAACAGTAAAATCTGAATCTGGCTTGCAGCTATTTCACAATAAAGTGCAGAAACATCCATTATGGCGTTAAACATCTTTGCAAATTAAGACACCTTTCAACACACACAGGCAAAATCATTGCGGTCAGTTTATTAAGCCTGATCCTCTAGTCTTGCGGGTATTTAATCAGTACTTCCCTGTGCTATTTGTCATTTAATCTTCTTCCGTTTATAATTTTGTATTCATTTTGCATTTGGACATTACTGCAAGACCCCTGGAAGCTAAATAGCTCAGTCAATAGAATATGAGACTCTTAATCTCAGGGTCGTGGGCAGCGCCGGATTTATGTACAGTGGTACCTTGGGTTACATACGCTTCAGGTTACATACGCTTCAGGTTACAGACTCCATTAACCCAGAAATAGTGCTTCAGGTTAAGAACTTTGCTTCAGGATGAGAACAGAAATTGTGCTCCAGTGGTGCGGCGGCAGCAGGAGGCCCCATTAACCTGAAGTGGTGCTTCAGGTTAAGAACAGTTTCAGGTTAAGTACGGACCTCCGGAACGAATTAAGTACTTAACCCGAGGTACCACTGCATAAGCTAAACAAGCTATAGCTTAGGGCCCCACTCTCTTTGGGGCGCCCAAAAAACTTAAAGGAGGAAAAAACTGCATGTACATTTCCAAAATATAGGATAAAAATCAAATCAAATAAAACCTACATACAGCAACAGTGTTTTGTGTTGTGTAGGCTCCTATGATGTAAGTCATGGGTAGGCAAATTAAGGCCCGGGGGCCGGATCCGGCCCAATTGTCTTCTAAATCCGGCCCGTGGATGCTCCGGGAATAAGCGTCTTTTTACATGAGTAGAATGTGTCCTTTTATTTAAAATGCATCTCTGGGTTATTTGTGGGGCATAAGGATTCTTTCATTTTATTTTATTTTCAAAATATAGTCCGGCCCCCCACAAGGTCTGAGGGACAGTGGACCGGCCCCCTGCTGAAAAAGTTTGCTGACCCCTGATGTAAGTAATGGGCCCCACCTGCTAGCCTGCTCCCTAAAATATCACTGGTTTGCATTATTAAGTTTAAAAAATCATTGTAAGTTAGAGCTTAATAATTATTTCACTATTAATATACTTCTTAATTGTAGATCACTATTAATATACTTCTTCTTAATTGTATTTCAGTTTAACAATTAAGTTGATAAAAAACATATTTTGTTATGTGCAAATGACTTTAGATACCTATTAGGACCATAAATTACCATAGAGCAAATATTCAACACAAAAAAACAGCAACCATTTGTTGTTGACAAAGGACAGCTGGACATACAGTATAAAGGGCCCCGTTACCTTCAGTAGCTTAGGGCTTCATCAAACATAAATCCGGCCCTGGACGGATTTATTATTTATACCCCCCCCCCATCTGGCTGGGTTTTCCCAGCCGCTCTGGGCGGCTCCCAACAGAATATTAAAAATAGAATCAAACATTAAAAACTTCCCTAAACAGGGCTGCCTTCAGATGTCTTCTAAAAGTTGTGTAGCTCTTTATCTCCTTGACATCTGGTGGGAGCATGTTCCAAAGGGCAGGCGCCACCACCGAGAAGGCCCTCTGCCTGGTTCTCTGTAACCTCACTTCTCACAGGGAGGGAACTGCCAGAAGACCCTCGGAGCTGGACCTCAGTGTCTGGACTGAACGATGGGGGTGGAGACGCTCCTTCAGGTATACTGGGCCTTTGAGGCCGTTTAGGGCTTTCAAGGTCAGCACCAACACTTTGAATTGTGCTTGGAAACGTACAGGGAGCCAATGTAGGTCTGGCGAGATGAGGTCTCAGCGGCCACTCCCAGACACCAGTCTCGTTCTCCTCTTAACCTCCTCTTTTATAGGCTAAACGTACCCAGCTCCTTCCAGCTTGTCAACATCCTTCTTAAATTGTGGTACCCAGAATTGGATGCCGTCTTCCAGGTGTGGTCTGACCAAGGCAGAATAGAGTGGGCCTATGACTTCCCTTGGGACGCAGAGCCTAGGACTTGCCGATCAGAAGGTCGGCGGTTTAAATCCCCGCAACGGGGTGAGCTCCCATTCCTCGGTCCCTGCTCCTGCCAACCTAGCAGTTCGAAAGCATGTCAAAGTGCAAGTAGATAAATAGGTACCGCTCCGGCGGGAAGGTAAACGGCGTTTCCGTGCGCTGCTCTGGTTCGCCAGAAGCGGCTTAGTCATGCTGGCCACATGACCCGGAAGCTGTACGCCGGCTCCCTCGGCCAATAAAGTGAGATGAGCGCTGCAACCCCAGAGTCGGTCACAACTGGACCTAATGACTTCCTGAAGCTGAGACTCCAATACTTTGGCCACCTCATGAGAAGAGAAGACTCCCTGGAAAAGACCCTGATGTTGGGAAAGATGGAGGGCACAAGGAGAAGGGGACGACAGAGGACGAGATGGTTGGACAGTGTTCTCGAAGCTACCAGCATGAGTCTGACCAAACTGCAGTAGGCAATGGAAGACAGGAGTGCCTGGCGTGCTCTGGTCCATGGGTCACAAAGAGTCGGTCACGACTAAACGACTAAACAACAACAACAACAACAACAACATGACTTTCCATGAGCTGGACACTAGACTTCTGTTGATGCAGCCTAGGACTGCATTAGCTGTTTCTGCAACCAAAGAACCCCTGAAAGCTATTCACGGATAGCAACATAATGTTCCTTTGCTTAGAGCTGTACACAAATTACAGACGTTTCTGCACACAGCTCACACCACAGACTTTCAGCTGCTTGAGCATAGCATTGCAATTTAGGCCTCTTCATTTAGCCGCTTCATGCTTAGCTAGATAATTCTAAATGCTCAGGCGCCCGGGATGCTTGCAGGAGTGCGAAAGGGGAAGCAAATGATGTCCCTTTCCACACATCTCAGCTGCAGGGAGCAGATTTGGTTAAGAATAAGGTTGGCAATATTGGATAGTGAGTTGTGGTGCAATTTTATTATCTTCTGACGGCTGTGAAGCCGCTGAGGGTAATAAGGTTTGACTGACAGATACCTAGCTTGCATGTTCACACTAGAGCACCCCCCTGGAAGCCGACAGAACTGCTCCTTAAATATACATATACAGTGGTACCTCGGGTTAAGTACCGTATTTTTCGCACGATTGGACGCACCGGACTATAGGGCGCACCTAGTTTTTTTGGGGGGAAATAAAGGGGAAAAAATTTCCCTTTATTTCCCCCCCCCAAAGCAGGTCAGGGAAACCGAACCAGGTCGAGGAACAGCGGGATAGTGGCGCTGCGCCTCCCTGCTGTCCCCCGAGCTTGTGGGGCTGGCTGATGTCTGCCTGGCGCGTGGGGCGCTCTGCTTCAGGGCGCTCTGCCCGCCGGGCGGCAGGCTGCTATCCGCAGCTTGGGGAGCCTTGCGGGGAACTCCTGCAGGGCTCCCCACCCTGCGGATGTCTGCCTGGCGCGAGGGGCGCTCTGATTCAGGGCGCCCCGCCCGCCGGGCGGCAGGCTGCTATCCGCAGCTTGGGGAGCCTTGCGGGGAACTCCTGCAGGGCTCCCCACCCTGCGGATGTCTGCCCGGCGCAAGGGGCGCTCTGATTCAGGGCGCCCCGCCCGCCGGGCGGCAGGCTGCTATCCGCAGCTTGGGGAGCCTTGCGGGGAACTCCTGCAGGGCTCCCCACCCTGCGGATGTCTGCCTGGCGCGCGGGGCGCTCTGATTCAGGGCGCCCCGCCCGCCGGGCGGCAGGCTGCTATCCGCAGCTTGGGGAGCCTTGTGGGGAACTCCTGCAGGGCTCCCCACCATGCGGATGTCTGCCCGGCGCGAGGGGCGCTCTGATTCAGGGCGCCCCTCCCGCCGGGCGGCAGGCTGCTATCCGCAGCTTGGGGAGCCTTGCGGGGAACTCCTGCAGGGCTCCCCACCCTGCGGATGTCTGCCTGGCGCGCGGGGCACTCTGCTTCAGGGCACCCCGCCCGCCGGGCGGCAGGCTGCTATCCGCAGCTTGGGGAGCCTTGCGGGGAACTCCTGCAGGGCTCCCCACCCTGCGGATGTCTGCCCGGCGCGAGGGGCGCTCTGATTCAGGGCGCCCCGCCCGCCGGGCGGCAGGCTGCTATCCGCAGCTTGGGGAGCCTTGCGGGGAACTCCTGCAGGGCTCCCCACCCTGCGGATGTCTGCCCGGCGCGAGGGGCGCTCTGCTTTCAGGGCGCCCGACGCTCCGGGAAGCAGGCTGCTATCCGCAGCCTAGACATCCCTGCGGGATCTCCCGCAGGGTTGCCTAGGCTGCGGATGTGTTCCCGAAGCGCCGGGCGCTCTGCTTTCAGGGCGCCCGACGCTCCGGGAAGCAGGCTGCTATCCGCAGCCTAGACACGGCTAGCGGAGCGCTAATCCCGAAGCTTGGGGCTGCGGAGCTCAGCGCGCCCCAAGCTTCTGGGTGCCGGCAAGGTCTAGACGGCTAGCGGAGACCTTGCCGGCACCCAGAAGCTTGGGGCGCGCTGAGCTCCGCACGCCCCAAGCTTCGGGATTAATGCAGCGCTCCGCTTGCCGTGGGAGAGCTGGGTCTCCCACGGCTAGCGGATAGCTTCCTGAAGCCTGGAGAGTGAGAGGGCTCGGTGCGCACCGACCCCTCTCACTTTTCAGGCTTCAGCGAAAGCCTGCATTCGCTCCATAGGACGCACACACATTTTCCCTTGCTTTTTAGGAGGGAAAAAGTGCGTCCTATGGTGCGAAAAATACGGTACTTAATTCATTCCAGAGGTCCATACTTAACCTGAAACTGTTCTTAACCTGAAGCACCACTTTAGCTAATGGGGCCTCCTGCTGCTGCTGCGCCGCCAGAGCACGATTTCTGTTCTCATCCTGAAGCAAAGTTCTTAATCTGAAGCACTATTTCTGGGTTAGCGGAGTCTGTAACCTGAAGCGTATGCAACCTGAAGCGTATGTAACCCGAGGTACCACTGTATTCTTGTTTGCTCTTGTTTTTGTCTGTTTGTGTTGTATGTTTTGCAATAAAGATAATAAATAATAATAATAATAATAATAATAATAATAATAATTAACTTAATTCGTTCCAGAGGTCCGTTCCTAACCTGAAACTGTTCTTAACCTGAGGTACCACTTTAGCTAATGAGGCCTCCCGCTGCTGCCACGCAATTTCTGTTCTCATCGTGAAGCAAAGTTCTTAACCCAAGGTACTATTTCTGGGTTAGCGGAGTCTGTAACCTGAAGCGTCTGTAACCTGAGGTCCCACTGTATAATGAAGTCATCAGATGAACCTCCCTAGGGAGAACATTCCACAAACATGGAGCCACTGCAGAAAAGGCCCTGCTCCCATGTTGCAGGCCATCGAACCTCTGAGGCTAGAGGAACGACCACAAAGGCTGCCTCTGCCCATCTCGGTGCCAGAGATACCACCCAATATTAAGCAGTTTCAAAGTTTTTGTGGAACTGAAGAGTTGGAAGGGTCCCCAAAGGTCATCCAGTCCAACCCGCTGCAATGCAGGAATCTCAACTAAACCATCACTGAAAGACGGCCTTCCAGGCTCTACTTAAATGCCTCCAATGAAAAAGAGTCCTATGTTTACTTGATACAAAGGACTCAAGCAGGGAAAACTTCGCCGCTCTCTAGAAGCCACCTTTTACTACGTCAGGTCATTGGTGCACCTTGCACCTGGCTGCAAGGTCTGAGACAGGGGACATCCCCAATCATACCTGGGAGGTGCCAGAGAGCGTACCTGGGACCATCTGCAATCCAAGGAGAGATGGATCGCCACAAAGGGAGAGCGTCTCTTCTCCTGCAGACAGAATGGAGATACAGGCGATATGCCTCTTCACATACCAGCAAAAAACCCAAAACCTAAATAAATAGCAGGCTAGCAAGTTTCTTAGGGACGCGGGTGGCATTGTGGTCTAAACCACAGAGCCTAGGGCTTGCCGATCGGAAGGTCGGCGGTTTGAATCCCCGCAACGGGGTGAGCTCCCGTTGCTCGGTCCCTGCTCCTGCCAACCTAGCAGTTCAAAAGCATGTCAAAGTAGATAAATAGGTACCACTTCGGCGGGAAGGTAAAAGGCGCTTCCGTGCTCTGCTCTGGTTCGCCAGAAGCGGCTTAGTCCTGTTGGCCACATGACCCAGAAGCTGTACGCCGGCTCCCTTGGCCAGTAAAGCAAGATGAGCGCTGCAACCCCAGAGTTGTTCGCGACTGGACCTAATGGTCAGGGGTCTCTTTACCTTTACCTAGTGAGTTTCTTATTTCCAAATGTGGGTCAAGTGGGCCGAGGGGGGATTAGACCCACAGTGTCCTCTCTGCCATTGAGGCTACAATGGTACCGTGGTTCTCAAACTTAATCCGTTCCGGAAGTCCGCTCCAGAACCAAAGCGTTCCAAAACCAAGGCACACTTTCCCATAGAAAGTAATGCAAAATGGATTAAAGCATTCCAGACTTTTTAAAACAACCCCTAAAACAGCAATTTGACATGAATTTTGCTATCTAATGGAGCCATTGATCCATGAAATGAAAGCAATAAACAATGCACTGCGGTCACACAATCAACTAATCAGTAGCTGAACTGGGTTCCACACAGTCACAAAAACAAAATGATAAAGAGCCACAAAAACAAAAACGCAAAATAAATAGCAAAAGCATACAGACCTCAGCGTAACACTAAAAACAGAAGTGTGGCACTCAAGTCGGGAGCATAACACTCAAAACAGAGCACATTCAGCTTCTGAAAAAAGTTTGCAAACCGGAACACTTCCTTCTGGGTTTGCAGTGTTGGGGTTCCAAGTTGTTTGAGTACCAAGGCGTTTGATAACCAAGGTACCACTGTACTGCAATTCCAAAGGGAAGAGCTGATATTAAAACCTGATTTGGGAAAAGCATGGAAGAGTTATTACTTTGGTGTGCAAATCCTGATTTGGCAGGGACCACATTTTCCCCAACTCTGCACTTCTTCACTGCCTCTACGAAAGATGCTTTTTTGACCTTTAATTCAGTCTAAAACTTAAGCTGAGGTTAAGTGTGTGTTTGTTAATTAAAGGATCTTTAGCTGCACACGCGTATAATAATTTGCCCACGCATTAGCTTTTGGCCTGACAGCTTAGCAAGGGGAGGAGAAAAAAAACAAAACCAGAGAAGAGATGAGAAAGTAATTATGAAAGGAATTTCTCATTAAAGGAGCTTGTGGGGAAGACCTATGAACCAACCGCCTGGTTTATGCCAACCTGGAAGTGGCAGAAAAATGGCTTGGTTCCTTTTGAAGGGTGGCAAAGAACAAGAGTTATTTCAAGGAACTTTTATTATGTTTCTATATAAGCGTGAAGCACCCTAGAGTGGCTAGAAAAACTCAAGCCAGATGAGTGGGGTACAAATTAAAACAGTGGTCAGTAGATCATGATCTTTATTGTTGCGCAACAGGCCCCCACAGGAGCAAGAACTCTTTTAAAACTTCCCTCTTGCCCCCGAATACACTTCAAGCAGCTTCATTGATACAGAATCACTACATCACTATGATGTCACAAATGGGGAGGGGTATACAAGGGTTACACAAGTTCAACATTAGGCCACTTGATCAGACACCTTTCCCAACACCTCTTAAGTAAAGGTAAAGGGACCTCTGACCCCTGTCCAGTCCAGTCTCTGGGGTTGCGGCGCTCATCTCGCTTTACTGGCCAAGGGAGCGGGCGTACAGCTTCTGGGTCATGTGGCCAGCATGACTAAGCCGCTTCTGGCGAACCAGAGCAGCGCATGGAAACGCCATTTACCTTCCCTATTTATCTACTTGCACTTTGACGTGCTTTTGAACTGCTAGGCTGGCAGGACTGCATCAATAGGAGTATAGCATCTAGATCAAGGGAAGTAATAGTGCCACTGTATTCTGCTCTGGTCAGACCTCACCTGGAGTACTGTGTCCAGTTCTGGGCACCACAGTTCAAGAAGGACACTGACAAACTGGAGCGTGTCCAGAGGAGGGCAACCAAAATGGTCAAAGGCCTGGAAACGATGCCTTATGAGGAACGGCTAAGGGAGCTGGGCATGTTTAGCCTGGAGAAGAGGAGGCTAAGGGGTGATATGATAGCCATGTTCAAATATATAAAAGGATGTCACATAGAGGAGGGAGAAAGGTTGTTTTCTGCTGCTCCAGAGAAGCGGACACGGAGCAATGGATCCAAACTACAAGAAAGAAGATTCCACCTAAACATTAGGAAGAACTTCCTGACAGTAAGAGCTGTTTGACAGTGGAATTTGCTGCCAAGGAGTGTGGTGGAGTCTCCTCCTTTGGAGGTCTTTAAGCAGAGGCTTGACAACCATATGTCAGGAGTGCTCTGGTGGTATTTCCTGCTTGGCAGGGGGTTGGACACGATGGCCCTTGTGGTCTCTTCCAACTCTATGATTCTATGATTCTATGATTCTAGGAGCAGGGACCGAGCAACGGGAGCTCACCCCGTCGCGGGGATTCAAACCGCCGACCTTCTGATCGGCAAGCCCTAGGCTCAGTGATTTAGACCACAGCGCCACCCTCGTCCCAACGTCTTAAGTCCCCATCACGGAAAGAACAATAAAACTCTTGACATATCCTTGCCCTCAGGACTTGTATGGAGATGGGCTTTCAGAACACCTGACTTGCTCAACTGCCTCTGTGGATGTCAATTGTTCTCCCCTGGTCTCCCCCTGGGTGGGCGGCCGTGTCTGTGCCCTCACGCTTGGGGAATTATGGCAGGATGCTCTGTTCCTGCTGCCTCTGTAACTTCCCGCTTCTTGGTTCATGCATGGAGGTGGAGCCCAAATTCACCTTTCTTTAAGGGTTAAAATGGCGTTGGAATGAGGAGAGTCGGCTAAAGTATGGATTTTCTACGAATTTATGAAGCTAGGGATCTTCCCTGATCTGTCAAGTCGAAAGGATACATTCAGGCACAATAATTGTAACATTGTAACAATGTCATTTCCGTAACAATAGAGCCGCCTCATAGCAGACGTACTTTAGGGAACCACGGTAAAAGGTAAAGGTAAAGGGACCCCTGACCATTAGGTCCAGTTGAGGACAACTCTGAGGTTGCGCACTCATCTCGCTTTACTGGCCGAGGGAGCCAGCGTACAGCTTCCAGGTCATGTGGCCAGCATGACTAAGCAGCTTCTGGCGAACCAGAGCAGCGCACGGAAACGCCATTTACCTTCCCACTGGAGTGGTACCTATTTATCTACTTGCACTTTGATGTGCTTTCGAACTGCTAGGTTGGCAGAAGCAGGGACCGAGCAACGGGAGCTCACCCCGTCACGGGGATTCGAACCGCTGACCTTCTGATCGGGAAGTACTAGGCTCTGTGGTTTAACCCACAGCGCCACCCATGTCGGCCTCTTAAGTACCCATCACGAAAGAACAATAAAACTCTTTGCATACCCTTGCCCTCAAAACGACGGAGGTAAAGATGCTCCTTCAGGTCTACTGGGCTGAGGCTGTTTAGGGCTTTCAAGCTCAGCACCGACACTTTGAATTAAATTGTTCTTGGGTATTAGCTTACACAGTGGTACCTCGGGTTAAGTACTTAATTCATTCCGGAGGTCCGTTCTTAACCTGAAACTGTTCTTAACCTGAAGCACCACTTTTGCTAATGGGGCCTCCTGCTGCTGCCGCGCCACTGGAGCACAATTTCTGTTCTCATCCTGAAGCAAAGTTCTTAACCCGAGGTACTATTTCTGGGTTAGCAGAGTCTGTAACCTGAAGCCTATGTAACCCGAGGTACTACTGTATATCTGAGTTCCTAACACTGCCTCTGTGCCCACCAAGCTTCTTACAAAAACCTTCCACCCACAAAATAAATAAAATTAGACAAGCCACACTGCATAATACAATTAAAATGCAAGAGGGCAACAGCACCAGCCACTGTCATTTAGATGGTCCTAGGTGGATGTGATCAATCTTGCTTGCAGCCTTCCCTTTTGGCCACCTTGGGAACAGGATGCGGGTCTCTATGGGCCTGATCCCAGCAGCTGGGCAATTCTTATGCTTTGAGGGTTTTTTAAGACAGCGTTTCGGGGCAGCAAAGGAGAGAGGGCCTGAAAGCTGGAATGCAAAGAGGACCTCAGCACCTAGCAAGCTAAAAGGACTTTCAAGCAAGAATATTGTTAGCCCAGAAATGGAAGCAAGAAGAAATTCCGACGAAAGAAGAATGGCAGACGAAAATAATGGACTATACAGAATTGGACAAAATGACAGGAAGGATTCGAAACCTGCGGGACCAGAGATTTACAGAAGATGGGAAGAAGTATATGAACTATTTGAAGAGCAATTGTAACCAACAAATTACGCTAGCAGGACCACAAGAAGTTTTGTAAGGAGGAATATATGAAGTGTTACAAAGTAGATAAAGAATAGAGACATTGGTTATGAGTTTTAAATGTAACAGGGAAAATAAGAAATGTATACTAAGAGATTAGATTGGAAAATTTTCAGACAGGACTGATGGATGTCAAAAAAACTGAATAAGATGTAAAAATAGTTTTAATTACCGTTGAAAATGGTATGTTAAAAAAGAACTAATAAAAATTTATATATATAAAAGGACTTTCGAGCCGGCCTCTCCTCCATGCAAGAGATATAACAGCAGCGCAGTTAAGTATTTAGTTTTAGTTGCTTTCTAATCTGTTTTGTTCTCACAACAATAATACAGAAATGTCCAGATAAGGATAAAACACTTGAAGGCCGGAACAATACTCCGGGAACATTTGTTCCCAAACAATTACTGCAAGAGCAGGGATGATTCACTGAAAAGCCGTTGCTGCCTCGCACATCAGCCTTAGAGACAGCTTGCGATGCTCAGGGCATATCTAGGATGTTAAATCTGCACTAAGCAAGTGACTAAAAGTAAGGGAGTACATGTGCTGGGGGTGGGGAGAGAGAATGACTTGAGTTCTTCAGAAAGGGAGTTCGCCCGTCTTCCACTGCCTGCAGAATGAGAAACATGCCATAGGCTCAGATGGTGTGACTGGGAGCGGCCGCCAAGACCACATAACACCAGTCTTGAAAGAGAAACACTGGCTCCCAGTACGTTTCCGAGCACAATTCAAGGTGTTGGTGCTGACCTTTGAAGCCCTAAATGGCCTTGGCCCAGTAGACCTGAAGGAGCGTCTCCACCCCCATCGTTCTGCCCGGACACTGAGGTCCAGCTCTGAGGGCCTTCTGGTCGTTCCCTCATTGTGAGATGCAAAGTTACAGGGAACCAGGCAGAGGGCCTTCTCGGTGGTGGCACCCGCCCTGTGGAACCCTCTCCCACCAGATGTCAAAGAGAACAACAACTACCAGACTTTTAGAAGACATCTGAAGGCAGCCCTCTTTAGGGAAGCTTTTAATGTTTAACAGACTACTGTATTTTAATACTTTGTTGGAAGCCGCCCAGAGTGGCTGGGGAAACCCAGCCAGATGGGCAGGGTATAAATAATACATTATTATTATTATTATTATTATTATTATTATTATTATTATTACCGCAGAGTGCAACCCAAAAGTGCGCAACCTGAAACACATTCAACTCAAGGTATGACTGTACAGTGGTACCTAGTGTTAAGTACTTAATTTGTTCCAGAGGTCCGTTCTTAACCTGAAACTGTTCTGAACCTGAAGCACCACTTTAGCTAATGGGGCCTCCTGCTTCTGCTGCGCCGCCGCCGCACGATTTCTGTTCTCATCCTGAAGCAAAGTTCTTAACCTGAGGTAATATTTCTGGGTTAGCGGAGTCTGTAACCTGAAGCATATGTAACCTGAAAAGCGTATGTAACCCGAGGTACCACTGTATTTCCTGCGGCATTTAAAGCCCACAATGTCAGTGGTACAGCATGGGATGGCAGGAGGGGAAGCAGTTCCGGGCACAAAATTCTGAGGGGGCGCAACCAGGTGCCCCCATGACAGGTTCCCTGGCATAGCTGAGGTCCTGCAGCCTTCTAGAGTCGCAGGGAGGCCAGCTGAACCGGGGCCAGGCCTTTGGGGCTGGCGGGAAGACTCCTTCTCATTGCGACCGGTGAAGGGACACCCATGCCCCCTGCCCCCTAGGCTCACTGAGCCGGGAGGTGGCAGAGCATCCAAGCCGAGAAGGCGCATGGAATCCGACAGCAGCAGCGGCAATGCCAGAGTCATGTTCCTGGCAGGCTCCACGCGCCTCCAGCCTAGCTGCCCAATCTTCCAGGAGATGCGACACTTGCCCCAGCTCAGGCAACCCATGCTATGCCACTGTGCACTGTGGTTTTCACAAACCATAGTTTACCCCTCATTTGGATACAAAAGCAAAGTAGCTACAGCTGAAAAAGCAGAAAGTTAGGTGGGAAATAGGGCTGGGCGATGTCTGGTTTTCAACATCACGATATATCACCAGATAAATATCGTGATATATCGAAAAAGCAGAAAGCTAGGTGGGAAATAGGGCTGGGCGATGTCTGGTTTTCAACATCACGATATATCACCAGATAAATATCATGATATATCGAAAAAGCAGAAAGCTAGGTGGGAAATAGGGCTGGGCGATGTCTAGTTTTCAACATCACAATATAGCACCAGATAAATATCGTGATATATCGAAAAAGCAGAAAGCTAGGTGGGAAATAGGGCTGGGCGATGTCTGGTTTTCAACATCATGATTTAGCACTAGATAAATATCGTGATATATCGAAAAAGCAGAAAGCTAGGTGGGAAATAGGGCTGGGCGATGTCTGGTTTTCAACATCACGATATAGCACCAGATAAATATCGTGATATATCAAAAAAGCAGAAAGCTAGGTGGGAAATAGGGCTGGGCGATGTCTGGTTTTCAACATCACGATATATCACCAGATAAATATCGTGATATATCGGTGGCAGAGGGTCCCGCCTACCTCCACATGGCGGTGGAGGGTGTGCCATGCTTCCCTGCAGTAGCAAAGGGCCTTGCCACACTTCCCCGCAGTGGCGGATGGTCCCGCCGTACCTCCTCACAACAGCAGAGGGTGTGCCGCGCTTCCCTGCAGCAGCCGAGGGCCTTGGCAAGGCTCCCTGCAGCAGTGGAGGGCCTTAAAATGGAAGAAAGTTGTAGCTTTAATAAAAATATTAAATAAACGTCCCTATATTTAAGATAAGGGATGCGGGTGGCGCTGTGGTCTAAACCACTGAGCCTCTTAGGCTTGCCGATTGGAAGGTCGGCGGTTCGAATCCCCACGATGGTGTGAACTCCCGTTGCTCGGTCCCAGCTCCTGCCAACCTAGCAGTTCGAAAGCACGTCAAAAGTGCAAGTACAGTGGTACCTCTGGTTACGAACTTAATTCATTCCAGAGGTCCGTTCTTAACCTGAAACCGTTCTTAACCTGAGGTACCATTTTAGCTAATGGGGCCTCCCGTTGCTGTGCCGCCAAAGCACGATTTCTATTCTCATCCTGAGGTAAAGTTCTTAACCTGAGGTACTACTTCCAGGTTAGCGGAGTCTGTAACCCGAAGTGTTTGTAACCTGAGGTACCACTGTACGCTCTGGCGGGAAGGTAAACGGCGTTTCCATGCGCTGCTCTGGTTTCGCCAGAAGCGGCTTAGTCATGCTGGCCACATGACCCGGAAAAAATGTCTGTGGACAAACACCGGCTCCCTTGTCCTGTAAAGTGAGATGAGCGCCGCAACCCCAGAGTTGTCTGCAACTGGACTTAACTGCCAGAGGTCCTTTACCTTTACCTTTTATTATTAAGATATTTTCAACTAATTTATGAGTAGTTTAAGTGATTTACTAGTCAAGTTGCATTTGCTTCTCCACTCAGAGGTCTATGTAAGTGGAATCTGTGCATGCATAAACACCACTGAATTCAACTAAACTTACTTCTACTTTCCTGGGAGTAAGCCCCATTGAATTCAGTAGGGCTTGCTTGTGAGTAGACACACATTTGCTTTCACTGCTTACTGAAAAACACCCTCCCCACCATTCTCACACGGCACCCAACCTGCCATTTCAGCATAAGGCAGCCAGCTAAATCTTCTCCCCTCCATTCCCGCCCTCCCAAAGCCCCCCCCCCAAAGCCCTCATCCCACCAATTTCTCCCTTTTTATCAAAGGGAGGCAGGGAGGCTATGCAAGCAAAAAGATAAGTCTCCTTTACATTTAAAAAAACACACACTTCTCCGTTTTAATATGGAGGAAAGCTATTTAGGGGGAACCGACAACATAAACACCACCAGAAAACGAAGATAAAAACTCTTCCCCCTCTATTTTTCACAGGTGAGGGAAGAAAGAATTGCTTTCTTTGTTTACTTTGCCTCTTTGATTGTTAGCAGGCTCTGAATAATTTGCTGAGCTCTAAGTGGAAATGAACCCTAAAAGTTTGCTGCTTTGTGCGATGTGCCTGCAACTTATCTGCAACTTATCTGTTGAGCTAGCCCCTGGGAAACTGTCAAGTCTCCACCAGTATAACACCTCCTTGAAACACCTGATGTTATTTCAATACAGGTGTGATTTATTGAACAGCCCTAGTAATATAAATAAATAAATAAATAAATAAATAAATAATGTTTTATTTATATCCCGCCCTCCCCAGCCAAAGCCGGGCTCAGAGCGGCTAACAACAGCAAAAAATACAACATTAGTAGGGAACTAGAGCAAACTGCCGTTTACTTTGGTAGCTGAACGGGGCAAATTATGGTTTGCACAAACTGGAGTGTGGACTTTGGATGTAGCAGGAAACCATGGTTTGTTTGAATCGGGAAGGATATCTGAGCACACAAGGGAGGTGAGAATCTTGCAAGCCCAAGGATCAGGCACAAATGGCCAAATGGCGGTGGTCTTAGGCACCAAGAGAGCCCACAGTCCACCTTGGATAATTGAAAAGAAAATGCAGCTTACAGGCAGTAAAAAAAAAAAATGTCATTTGACAGTGCCTGAAAAGAAGCCAGAGAATACGCTTCATCAGATTCTATTTGGCAGGTAGAACCCTAGAGTCCTTCCTTGGCTAATCTAAACAAACAACTTGATAGCAGAGAAAGTTTCGAAAGTGACAGCTCTGGAGAACTGACCTTCTACAACAGCATAAAATATACAGAGAGTTTAAAACACGAACCAGGTTACAAATTGTTTGCAAATATCCTAGCTAACAGATTTTAAAAAATATTAAATGAATATATACATCAAGATCAAGCCGGGTTCCTACCAGGAAGACAAATGGAGAATATAAGGAATATTTTGAATATAATAGAATATTTGGAGGCTAAAAATGAAAAGAAAGTGGCAATGATGTTTATAGACGCTGAAAAAGCCTTCGATAATGTTTCTTGGAAGTTCATGATAAAGCTGTTAGAACAAATCAGAAGCGGTCCCAAGTTTTTAAAAGCAATAGCAGCAATCTATTCAGAACAAAAAGCTAAACTAATTATAAATCAGGTGATAACGGATGATTGTAAGATCCAAAAAGAACAAGACAAGGATGCCCATTATCACCATTATTTTTTATTCTGGTTTTGGAAGTACTTGCCAAAAACATAAGAGCAAATACAGTGGTGCCTCGCAAGACGAAATTAATTCGTTCCGCAAGTTTTTTCTTCTTGCGAGTTTTTCGTCTTGCGAAGCACGGTTTCCCATAGGAATGCATTGAAAATCAATCAATGCGTTCCTATGGAAACCGCCTTCAGACCAGGTCCGGGGACAGTCTGTCCCCCGACCTCTTCTGAAGGCTGGGGGGGGGGGGAACAAGGGCTTTTCTTCCCACCGCCAGCCTTCAGAAGGCTGTTCTGAAGGCTGGTGGTGGGAAGAAAAGCCCTTCTCCTCACCTCCCACCTCGCAAGCTCCGGGGACAGGAGGGCTTTCCTCCCGACTCCCAGCATTTTAAAAGCCCCGGGACAGCGGAGACTTCTCTGCTGTCCCGGGGCGATCTGAAAATGCTGGCGGGCAGCAGCGAAGCCTTCACTGCCGACCCCCAGCATTTTAAAAGCCCCCGGGACAGCGGAGACTTCGCTGCCGCCCGCCAGCATTTTCAGATCGCCCCGGGACAGCAGAGAAGTCTCCTGGACCTCTTCTGAAGGCCGGCGGGGGGCGAAAGGCTTTGCTCCCCACCGCCAGCATTTAAAAGAGGTCCCCGGAGATTTCCCTATGGGCTTTCTTCTTGCGAAGCAAGCCCATAGGGAAATTCGTCTTGCGGAACGACTCAAAAACGGAAAACTCTTTCGTCTTGCGAGTTTTTCGTTTTGCGAGGCATTCGTCTTGCGAGGCACCACTGTAAAGAGATTACAGGTGTAAAAACTGGGAAAAGTGAATTCAAGTTAAAAGCATATGCAGATGACCTAGTGATAACAGTGGAAGAACCTAAAATTTCGCTCACTAAAGTAATAGAAAAAATTCAGAATTTTGGGGAAGTGGCTGGATTTAAGCTAAATAGGAATAAAACTAATTATTAGTTAAAAACATGAAGGAAGAAGGAAGAACCGAATTAGAACAAAACATTGAGATTGAAGTCCATAAAAAGGTTAAATATTTAGGGATTTGGTTAACATCAAGAAATATAAAACACGAGCCAGAGATCAAGCAGAGACCAATAATGCATAAGAGGCTCTACCTCTTCTCCTGAGCATGTGCAGAGTACATTCTCCATCACCATGAGGTAACCACAACTTGCCACCACAAGCCCAGAAGTCTGGCCATTCCTTTGAGATGGTGATTTCCCAATTCCTGAGACAATGGGAAGGTTCCCTCACCCCCTCCCTCCTTGCAGAGAAAACATTTGGTCAGTTTGGGAGTCAAAATGGTTTCAGGACAATGGTCTTCCTATGCTGCTCCAGACATGTGGTCCACATATCTATGTATGCGCTTGGTTGGTACATTTATGAACAATTATTATATATATATGACCTTTTTTTTTTCATTCCCAAGCACACTATCACGTCACAGTCCAGAGTCTGGGAACAACCGATGCAAGATAATGTCTCTTAAGCTCAATTTGCCAAACTGTTTTTAATGAATTATTGCAGCCGCTGGAACATGCAAAGAAAGCTCATTTGTCATATAGCGAGCGACTGCTGCAAATTGTTCTCTCAATGTACAAAGAGTACCGATGTACTGAATATTTGTTTCCCTAGCCTCTTCGACTCCTAAGATTTCCCTACGTGAGGCCTTAAATGCCGAAACGGAAGCTTCCCCTTTGACCCAACAGGGTAGCATTAGGGATACTGTATTGGATAAGGTGAGTCTGTCCCTCTTAAGCCCGCTTAAAGCTTCCTATTATTAGAAAAACCAACACAAACTCTCTCCAGCCGCACAGAATTAGCCTGGGATCAGCCAGCTATTTGCAGTGGGGCAAAAATTTGCACCTGCCAAGCTAACACCCTGTGGCTTGTTACTTTTGCAGATCTGCGTCAACAGAAAAACAGGCAGAGAACAAACCAAAGTAGTATGGCCTGTGTACTGTAATGAACAAAAATCTGCCCTTATTCCCTTATGGGGGACACCAGAGCCCTTATAGAGTCCTTTGTAGGTTCTCCATCGGTCGGAGAAAAGAACAAAGGCCAAGCAGAGAATATTGAGAAGCAAAGCAGCTAGTAAGCCTGATCTTTATTGAACTGTTGCAACAGGGTGTCCCCTTCACACGCAGGAGAAAGAGGAGGACCCAGAACCAAGGTGTGTCCGCCCTTATATAGACATTTTAAATTGCCCGCCCTGGAGTCCAAGACCACCCACAGATACATCATACATACATCACAGAAGGGGTGTAGCTCAAAACCACCCCCCAGATACATCATACCTACATCACAGAAAGGGTGGTCTACAGCAGAAATTTGAGTGCGTTGTTTATCTCCTGTCGTTGTTTACCTCCTGTCTGCCAGGTTACCTGTTTAATGGTCACCTGATTGGATTACCTGGGGAGCCTGGCCAGTCTTTGGTAATGATAAATACTTAGTTCCTGAGCCAGGTCACAGGCTCACACCCTATTCATACACAGACATACCCTTAAGACAGGATTTGTGAAGGAAAAGACAATGGGGAGGCTTTTCCATTTTTCCTTTGACTTTGCAGAGAAAACATTTGGTCAGTTTGGGGGCCAAAATGGCTTCATGGCTGTTTTCCTGTGCTGCTTCAGACATGTGGTTTATATATTTATGTACGTGTTTGCTTGGTACATTTATGAACATTTATTATATATAGACCTTAATTTTTTTATTTCAGTACACATGATGTATTTAAAGCACACAATTTCACCCAAGGAATCTGGGAAGTGTAGTTTGTTCAGCACACTGGGGATTGCAACTCTATGAGGGGGTAAACTACAGTTCCCATGATTTTTTGTGGGGGACGAACGATGGACTTTTAATGGTGTAAACAGGAGATTCGAGAGGTACTGCGGTCACAAGCTCATGGAGGAGAAAGCGATCTGCGGCTAAAAGCCGCAGTGACTACGCTCTTTTACCACAGTGTTGCTCGGCCACGGTACTATGCATGTTGTTTAGTCGTTTAGTCGTTTCCGACTCTTCGTGACCCCCTGGACCAGAGCACGCCAGGCACTCCTGTCTTCCACTGCCTCCCGCAGTTTGGTCAAACTCATGCTGGTAGTTTTGAGAACACTGTCCAACCATCTCATCCTCTGTCATCCCCTTCTCCTTGCACCCTCCATCTTTCCCAACATCAGGGTCTTTTCCAGGGAGTCTTCTCTTCTCATGAGGTGGCCAAAGTCTTGGAGCCTCAGCTTCAGGATCTGTCCTTCCAGTGAGCACTGAGGGCTGATTTCCTTCAGAATGGAGAGGTTTGATCTTCTTGCAGTCCATGGGACTCTCAAGAGTCTCCTCCAGCACCAGAATTCAAAAGTATCCATTCTTCGGCGATCAGCCTTCTTTATGGTCCAGCTCTCACTTCCATACATCACTAGTGGGAAAACCATGGCTTTTACTATACGGACCTTTGTCAGCAAGGTGATGTCTCTGCTTTTTAAGATGCTGTCTAGGTTTGTCATTGCTTTTCTCCCAAGAAGCAGGCGTCTTTTAATTTTGTGACTGCTGCCACCATCTGCAGTGATCATGGAGCCCAAGAAAGTCAAATCTCTCACTGCCTCCATTTCTTCCCCTTCTATTTGCCAGGAGGTGATGGGTCCAGTGGCCACGATCTTCGTTTTTTTGATGTTGAGCTTCAGACCATATTTTGCGCTCTCCTCTTTCACCCTCATTAAAGGTTCTTTAATTCTGCCTCACTTTCTGCCATACTAACCTAGAAAGCAGCCTTATGCCAAGTCAGAGCCTTGGGTTCCTATAGCTCAGTATTGCCAGCACGGACTGGCAGCTCATGTCCAGGGTTTTGAACCCGGAACTCGACGGAAGCAGAACTCGGCCGAACATCCGCACAAAGCAAAACACAGCAACACTTCTGGAACTCACAGAAGTTAGCTTGCAAAACGCTGGCACGTCTGACAGCTTTTCCTCGGATAAATTTAATGTTTAGGTAAGTGGGAAAATAACTGGTTGGGGGCCGAGCGGATTCCTGCTGGACTGCAGGAACTTCACCGTCTGTTTTGAACAACTCCCAGAAAACAGATGCAGATTTCCATCCAGAGGCGAGGGACGAAAGCAAACAACTCTGAGAGTCCCCAGGGAGCAGAGAGCCATAAACAGCTGCTATTTCTGGCCTCATTATTTGCTTTCCTCCCCCACCCCCCCACAAAACGCACAGGATGCAAATTAAACTCTGCTGAAAACGTGGAGGGAAACTATTTTCCAATCAATAAATGCCTTTAAGCAGGGGGGGGGACACCCCACCAGCTGGAGCTTACTGGCCACTTGGAAGGTTTCCCTCTGAAATGGATGGATAATTTTCGGAGAGAAGCAAGTTTTCCCTCTTTGTTATGAGAGAAGGAAGAGACCCCCCGCGTTCTCGAGGAAGCTGTTTGTTTTTCGGGCTCCCTGTCTCGAAAGACTTTGTTGCATTTCTAGGCTGGGGCTTCTTGCGGTGCCCAGAAATTGCTCCTCTGTTGAAAGCTAAAGGCAGAATTGCAACTGCCTACCTACACATCAGTGAGAATATTCTCCTCCTTTTGATGAATATAGATCACGCCATGTTTCATAACTCTGCCGATGTAACAATGCCCCCGGGCGTGATTTGCAGTGGATGAGCAAGCATTTGTCTCCCAGTTGTTTCAAGAATGGAGACAAAGCCACTATTCCCGCCTAAATCCAGCTGCTGAAACCGAGAAGGGCCGTAGTTCAGTGGAACAGCACCCGCCTTGCAAGAAGGAGGTCCTGCGTTCAATTCCCGCCATCTCCAGATAGTCGGTTCTCAATCTGTGTGTCCCCAGATGTTGTTGGACTACAACTCCCATCACCCCGAGCTCTGGCCTTGCTAGCTAGGGGTGATGGGAGTTGTAGTCCAACAACATCTGGGGACCCACAGGTTGAGAAAGGCTGATAGAGCAAGGAGACTACTTCCTGAAATCCAGGAGAGCCGCTGCCAGTCAGTGCAGGCAGTAATGAGATGGACCAGTGATCTGAGCTAGTGTTTGAAAGCAGCGAGGCGCACTTTGCAGCAGCCTATCAGCCGCTTCAGGAATCACTGCCCTTCCTTGCCAACAAAGGTCCGTATAGTTAAAGCTATGCTTTTCCCAGTAGTGATGTATGGAAGTGAGAGCTGGACCATAAAGAAGGCTGATCACCGAAGAATTGATGCTTTTGAATTATGGTGCTGGAGGAGACTCTTGAGAGTCCCATGGACTGCAAGAAGATCAAACCTCTCCATTCTGAAGGAAATCAGCCCTGAGTGCTCACTGGAAGGACAGATCGTGAAGCTGAGGCTCCAGTACTTTGGCCACCTCATGAGAAGAGAAGACTCCCTGGAAAAGACCCTGATGTTGGGAAAGATGGAGGGCACAAGGAGAAGGGGACGACAGAGGACGAGATGGTTGGACAGTGTTCTCGAAGCTACCAGCATGAGTTTGACCAAACTGCGGGAGGCAGTGGAAGACAGGAGTGCCTGACGTGCTCTGGTCCAGGGGGTCACGAAGAGTCAGACACGACTAAACGACTAAACAACATCGGCCACTTGCGACCAAGTGAAGATGGCAGGATGGCGCCCAACGTCTCCACCCTCAGGAGGTACATGTCTGGGCATCACTGGATCTTGACTCTTTGCACACACTACACCACATTCTGCAGAGCCTCCATCAGTTATATTTTATCTGCATAATCGGAATGAATTTCTGGAACCCAAATAAATACAGTGGACGCTCGGGTTGCGAACGTGATCCGTGCGGGATGCACATTCGCAACCGCAGCGTTCGCAACCCGCAGCAGTGCGTCTGCGCACGCACGGGTTGTGATTCTGTGCTTCTGTGCATGCATGACTGCCGAAACCCGGAAGTAACCTGTTCCAGTAATTCCGGGTTTCGGCTGTCCGTAACCCGAAAAAATGCAACCTGAAGCATCTGTAACCCGAGGTATGACTGTAGCAGTAGTAGTAGTAATAATAATACAGTGGTACCTGGGGTTACATATGCTTCAGGTTACATTCGCTTCAGGTTACAGACTCCACTAACCCAGAAATAGTGCTTCAGGTTAAGAACTTTGCTTCAGGATGAGAACAGAAATTGTGCTCCGGCGGTGCGGCAGCAGCAGGAGGCCCCATTAGCTAAAGTGGTGCTTCAGGTTAAGAACAGTTTCAGGTTAAGTACAGACCTCCAAAACGAATTAAGTACTTAACCCGAGGTACCACTGTAATAACAACAGCAACAACAATTTATACCCTGCCCGTCTGGCCAGGTTTCCCCAGCCACTCTGGGCAGCTCCCAACAGAACATGCAAAACACGCTAAAACATCAAACATTAAAAAACTTCCCTTTCGGTGCAGCCTGAGAAGGAGCAATGAACAACGTTTTACAGGGGTACCTTGGTTCTCGAACTAAAAACCGTTCCAGAAGTCCGTTCAATTCCTGAAACAGTTTGACAACTGAGGGGCAGCTTCCGATTGGCTGCAGGAGCTTCCTGCAGTCAATCGGAAGCCACGTCGGATGTTCAGCTTCTGAAAAATGTTTGCAAACCAGAACAATTACGGCATTCGGGAACCAATTTGTTCAGGAGCCAAGCTGTTCGAGTACCAAGGTACCCACTGTGGAAGGACGTGTGGATCCAGAATTGACCTCCACAGTCACTTACGGACTCGTTGTTAAAACCGTGTTGATGGAAGACAATCTTATTCGGCCACGAATGATTGCCAAAGAAAGAAGAAGAAGAAAATAAAGAAGTAAAATCAACATCCCCTTCAGGACTCTGCATTGGAAAGGAAGATGGAGAGCAGGCTTGGTACATTTCCTCCCAGGGATACAATCCTGCTGTTTGCTGGGTCCTCCGTGGTACCCAAAGGATGCGCTAAGCAGAGTTTGAGAGCCACTGGGCAGAGAGAACTCAGCCATGTTTACAGCAACTTATGCAAACAGGGAAATTTCCAATGCAAATAAATACTTTGAAGTTCTTTTGTGGGTTATTCACGCAGATCCCCTAAGGAGGGAGCTGTGTGCATTGCAGGCCACGTGAAGCAGCTCTTCAAAGCCCTGGACCCACAAACGCACGTCCGTCCATCCCCCACGCTTTCCCAGGAGCAATCAGCTCCGTACATTCGCGAAAGCTCTCGTCCCCGGGAATCTCCGTGTGTGAGGAATCTTGCAAGAGCCACGACACCCTTCGCATCGCATATTGTTGCAGAGGTGCGGGTCTGCTGCTTTCAAGAGCCGCCAGCCATCAACTGCAACATCCAGCCCCAGCATGTCAAAAAAACAACAACACGTTTTCTTTATTCTGCAACTTTGCTGCCGGCTTTCCGCTGGGTAGACCTGGAATCTAAGCCCTGCCAACTTCGGCCAAATATCTCACCATATTAAGCTGGGAGATACAGGGAGATTTTCCATTGCTATCACTTATAGTTTTAGTTATTGAATTATTGTATTTTAATATTTTGTTGGAACTGCCCAAAGTGGCTAGGGAAATCCTTATTTCCCGATGAATAGCCTTTAGACTCTAATGTAACTTAAATAGAAAACTATCTTTAGAAAGATTTTCCCTCCAATAGCATTTTATTTAAAAAATCCGGGTTAAGAACTTTGCTTCAGGATGAGAACAGAAATCGTGCTCCGACGGCGCAGCGGCAGCAGGAGGCCCCATTAGCTAAAGTGGTACCTCAGGTTAAGAACAGTTTCAGGTTAAGAACGGACCTCCAGAGCGAATTAAGTACGTAACCAGAGCTACCACTCCCTGCTGCCAACCAGAGGACTCCCTGTTGCTAGGTAAAGGTAAAGGGACCTCTGACCATTAGGTCCAGTCGTGGCCGACTCTGGGGTTGCGGCGATCATCTCACTTTATTGGCCGAGGGAGCCGGCGTACAGCTTCCGGGTCATGTGGCCAGCATGACTAAGGCGCCTCTGGCGAACCAGAGCAGCGCACAGAAATGCCGTTTACCTTCCCACCGGAGTGGTACCTATTTATCTACTTGCACTGGTGTGCTTTCAAACTGCTAGGCTGGCAGGAGCAGGGACCGAGCAATGGGAGCTCACCCCGTCGTGGGGATTCGAACCGCCAACCTTCTGATTGGCAAGCCCTAGGCTCTGTGGTTTAACCCACGGTGCCACCCGCGTCCCTATCCTGTTGCTACTTAGCTTCAAAGTAAGAATAATAATAAAGTGTCCACGGATTCATTGGAAAAAATCTGGTAACCATACCCTAGAAAACCGCTCCTGGGAGAGAGTTCCACCCAGTTTGGGAGCACTGTACTAAACCCCTGACCGCCTTCAGCTGCCCCAGAAGGCCACGTTCCGCATCTCAGCAGAAGCCACTCTTTCCTTCGGTCCACCTGCAGGAGGTGGTGGTTTTAGCCATTAGCAGTGAAGAAGCATCTCGGACAATTCATGAATAATTGCTGGCTGCTGTCTCCATTACGAGCCGGAGATCTTCCCCGTGGATTCCAAATACCTTAGCACTGGCCGCCTGCTACGAACCGCTTCCATTAGATGCTATTACTAAGGAAGGCGGTTGATCGCCCTCCCGAGATGAAGGGAAACAATTCAGCCCAGAGCTCAGGACCGGTCGATGCTAACTGCCCCTCCACAAAGGACGATGAGAGCAGAGAATTAGGGTTGCAGGTCACTCTTGAGTTGCCCCCGGGGCAAGATAAAACAGCTAACAAATATAATAAATAGAAGGTAAAATGTGGAACACCTTGATGGCAGAAAGTGAGGAGGAATTAAAGAACCTTTTAATGAGGGTGAAAGAGGAGAGCGCAAAATATGGTCTGAAGCTCAACATCAAAAACACGAAGATCATGGCCACTGGTCCCATCACCTCCTGGCAAACAGAAGGGGAAGAAATGGAGGGAGTGAGAGATTTTACTTTCTTGGGCTCCATGATCACTGCAGATAGTGACAGCAGTCACAAAATTAAAAGATGCCTGCTTCCTGGGAGAAAAGCAATGACAAACCTAGACAGCATCTTAAAAAGCAGAGACATCACCTTGCCAACAAAGGTCCGTATAGTTAAAGCTATGGTTTTCCCACTAGTGATGTATGGAAGTGAGAGCTGGACCATAAAGAAGGCTGATCACCGAAGAATTGGTGCTTTTGAATTCTGGTGCTGGAGGAGACTCTTGAGAGTCCCATGGACTGCAAGAAGATCAAACCTCTCCATTCTGAAGGAAATCAGCCCTGAGTGCTCACTGGAAGGACAGATTGTGAAGCTGAGGCTCCAATACTCTGGCCACCTCATGAGAAGAGAAGACTCCCTGGAAAAGACCCTGATGTTGGGAAAGATGGAGGGCACAAGGAGAAGGGGACGACAGAGGACGAGATGGTTGGACAGTGTTCTCGAAGCTACGAACATGAGTTTGACCAAACTGCGGGAAGCAGTGGAAGACAGGAGTGCCTGGCGTGCTCTGGTCCAGGGGGTCACGAAGAGTCAGACACGACTAAATGACTAAACAACAACAACAAATGTAGAACCTCAGAGATGGGAGCTGAATGAAGCATCTCTTTCTGGGCCTCTGGGCTCTTCGAAGGTCATACGTCCTTCTAAGGCACACATCTCACTAACTCAGAACGAAGGTAAAATTCGTATCTGTTGCTCAGCCCATGTTTGCCTCGTAACACTGGCCACTGCTGACATGGGGCCCTCAGAAAACAGCACAAAAAGGAATGGAGCCCTTGAATTGAAATGAAATAAGGGCTCCGCACTCCTGGACTGGGAGCAGCCACCGAGACCATGTAACACCTTCCTGAAAGAACTTCATTGGCTCCCAGTACATTCTCAAGCACAATTCAAAGTGTTGGTGCTCACCTTGAAAGCCCTAAACGCCCTGGCCCAGTATACCTAAATGAGTGTCTCCACCCCCATCATCCAGCCCGAACACTGAGATCCAGCGCCAAGGGCCTTATGGCAGTTCCCTCGCTGCGAGAAGTGAGGTTACAGGGAACCAGGCAGAGGGCCTTCTTGGTGGTGGCGCCCTCCCTGTGGAACGCTCTCCCTGCAGATGTCAAAGCAATAAACAACTGTTTTAAAAGACAGCTGAAGGCAGCCCTGTTTAGGGACGTTTTTCATCTCTGACGCTGTATTGTTTTTGATATTTGGTCAGAAGCCTCCCAGAGTGGCTGGGGCGACCCAGTCAGATGGGCAGGGTATAAATTGTTGTTGTTGTTGTTGTTGTTGTTGTTATATTTTATTTCCCACAAAGGGAGGACCAGACAGGAGCTATTTGGGTTTCTTTTAAATGCACTTTTTAATCAACTTCTCTGAGGTCCAAGACAGAGGACGCTGGGAGGAGGGGGCTGTCAAACTGGTACAAAGCAGCACAGACGTTCTCGAGCGCAGGAGGAATATCCGTGGAAAAACATCCTCTGCGAGATATGCAGGGAGGGGGAAATGAAATCCTCCTCGCCGTACAGGAAGTCCTAGACAATGCATCGATCGGGACAGACATTAGGAAGCCAATTCTGCAGGGGACCTCGAGCGTTGCTCCAAACAGGATCTTCCCCCACCCCATTCATAATTCACAGCATCCCTATAAATAAATAAAAAGAAGCGTTTCTATACATCCCCCCAGTACATAAGGCCACTGCAGTCGACGCATTAGAACTCTAGAGACCTTTGAAAGCAGGTCCAGCCACAATGTGATCCTGCAAATAACCTCCTCCAAGTTCATTTAAATTGAGTGTTTTTTGGAAAAGAGGCTTCTTTTCTCCATTTTTGGCATTCACCTCCTTTGTTTACAAGGTCCTTGGCAGTCGGTCCACCTCTGGCTCTCGTCTACTCCAGCAATGTGGTTTAAACATCATGTTTCTAACAGATCTTGGTTGTTTTACTACAGACGCAGCCTAGAATTAGGAACAGACAAACCTTCTCGCTTTAATTTCTCTCCGTTTCTCCTTTTTCCCCAATCTCAAATTCATTCTCCGCACCTCTGCATCTATTTGCAAAGATTTTTTTTTTTATTCCCGTGAAGATACGTCAGCATTTTAGTGTGAATTTCTCATAATAAACAGACATTTTGCCTGCAGTTTTCACTAATATACACATTTGTGAAAGTCATTTTCATTATTATTATTTCTTAACCCACCCTTCTCCATGAGGCCACAAGACAGGTAACTTCACCAATTCAAAAACAGAACATGAAAAACAGTTAAAACAGATTACCATCAAGATTCACTTTTTCCTTGGCAGATCGATTTTTGTGCACATTGCATCACAAAATTCAGGGCATTGCAAATTTCAAAAAGTGGCTCTGCTTCAGTTTGCTTATTGGTTCAAGGAGTGTGGACTGGGTATTTTCTCTTTAAAATGAAAACAAAATTGGATTTCTCCACCATTTTCCTACCTGTAACCCTCAAACATTCCCACATGAAGAAGAGGAAGACTTTGAAAATGATGCAACAGTGGTATCTGACTCCTAGTAAGCTAGTGAAAATGTGTAAGACAAGTAAAAATACCTGCTGGAAAAAAAGGGATGCAGGTGGCACTGTGGGTTAAACCACAGAACCTTGGGCTTGCTGATCAGAAGGTCGGCGGTTTGAATCCCTGCGACGGGGTGAGCTCCCATTGCCCGGTCCCTGCTCCTGCCAACCTAGCAGTTCGAAAGCACGTCAAAGTGCAAGTAGATAAATAGGTACTGCTCCGGTGGGAAGGTAAACGGCGTTTCGATGCACTGCTCTGGTTCGCCAGAAGCGGCTTAGTCATGCTGGCCACATGACCCAGAAGCTGTACGCTGGCTCTCTCGGCCAATAAAGCGAGATGAGCGCCGCAACCCCAGAGTTGGCCACGACTGGACCTAATGGTCAGGGGTCCCTTTACCTTTACCTTTACCTTAGCTAGTGAAAATGTATAAGACAAGTACAAATACCTGCTGGAAATGCAAAGAAAAAGAACATATGTGGTAGCTGTGTAAAGTAATAAAAGCATTCTGGAAAATGATATATAATGAATTGGGGGGGGATGTTTCAAATAACCTTTATTTTTTTAAAAAAAACCAGAAGCTTTTTTTATTAGGAATTTTGTAGGTACCAACATTCCAAAGGAGCAGAAAAAGACTTTTTATGTATGCGGCAAGAGCCGCATGGATGCTACTAGCCCAGAGACAGAAAGAAGACAAAATCCCTACCAGAGAGGAATGGCAAACCAAGCTGTTGGAGTACACCGAAATGGCAAAATTAACCGGAAAGCTAAGAAACCAAGAAGACAAAAACTTCAATAAAGAATGGAGGGGGGAAATTATAATTTATTTAGGAGACCACTGTAAGCAGATGAAAATATTAGCAGGATTCTAATAACACTTGTAATGTAACAAATATTGTGGACAATATGGAGAGGAATAGGGACGCGGGTGGCACTGTGGGTTAAACCACAGAGCCTAGGTCGGCGGTTCGAATCCCTGTGACGGAGTGAGCTCCCGTTGCTCGGTCCCTGCTCCAGCCAACCTAGCAGTTCGAAAGCACGTCAAAGTGCAAGTAGATAAATAGGTACCACTCTGGTGGGAAGGTAAACGGTGTTTCCATGCGCTGCTGTGGTTCGCCAGAAGCGGCTTAGTCCTGCGGGCCACATGACCCGGAAGCTGTACGCCGGCTCCCTCAGCCAGTAAAGCAAGATGAGCGCCGCAACCCCAGAGTTGGCTATGACTGCACCTAACGGTCAGGGGTCCCTTTACCTTTTTAATAACGCTTGTAATGTAGCAAATATCATGGACCATACGGATAGATATAAAATATGGATTACAAAACAATAGACAATAGTGGAAAAAGTTGACAATAGAGGGGAGGGTCGGAAGTCTGGAGCTTCAGAGAAATCTCTAAATATGGATATGTATTTTGAGTTGTTATAATTCTACACTTGTAAAACAAAAATAAAAGTATTTGAAGAAGAAGAAGAAAACTTAAAGAGTGTAGCAGGATTCTCCATCCAGTTCCCTTCCTCTTCTAGCTCCAGCCTCTGACAGCCACAACCAGGACCCAACGTGTAAGAAAAACGCACAGAGAAACGCAAGAAAACTTGGAAGCATTCCATTATCTAAGACGCATGTCGAAAAAGAAACATAAAAGAATTAAATGATACAGACTTCCAACAGATTTATAGTCCTCAAAAAACCGAGCTGAAGAAGGCGTTTACTCCGAAACAGGGCCCTGTCCTGGTTACCACTACTGAGTCGTACATCTGATTCACACTCCGGATACTCCTTTTCGGCCCTATTTGATTCTTTATTCTTTATTCTGATTCTATATAATATGGACTCCTTTTGACTGCCATTGAGACTTGTACAAAATAATTGTTGTGTACTGGTATTTTATGTACCTTTATACTATATCACTGCATATTTGAAACCACATTATTTCTGTACTTAAAAGTTTTACCTTAAAACTATCGTACTTACACGTTGTGTTTAAATTTACTATTAGCTTCAAACTGTTATTCTTAGCAGAATATACACGTTTTTCTTTTCAACTCTCGAGTAGGAATTATTCCTTATATTGAAGGGACAGGGAAGGTATTCCCTGTATTTTATATTTAAGTAAATTGTTCTGCTCTGATAAATTCTTTTCTAAATTGCTCTGTTAAAATTGCATATTATCCTGCTTTGCTGAATTGGGAAGAGGCCCACTTCCTCTTTCTGCCGGCTAGCAGACAGCGAGCAGCGGCTTTGCAAGCTGGGAGCTACTTCCTCTTTCTGCTGGCTAGCAGGGAAGCCCATTTCCTGTTTTTTCTCTCAGCTAAGTAGAAACTGCAGTACTCTCTGCACATGCTCTCTGATGCAGTAATGCAAGAGAAGAACACACGAACAAGGGAAGGAGGGGCGTTTAGATAGCCATATGCCATATAAGGAAGTAAGCTAAAACTTGCCAGCTGATTGGAGAAGGTTTTGGGGAAGCTTGGGGGAGGGAAGGGTGTTTTCAAGGTATAAGAAAGTTTGCAAATGTGAAATTGGGCGTAGCCAGTCTTTGGAGAGGACTCCACTGGCTGCCTCTGCGCAGATCTCAATAAATCTCTTTTCTCTGACCAAGAAGTCTCTGGAATTGTTTTTCCCCTCTGGCCACGGGGTTGGTGGACCGCTGGACCTCCGGGTACTGCTAATCTAAGGCTTCATTTTGGGGGCTCGTGTCCGGGATGGGTCCCCACCCCACGAAAGGTGGACCGAGGGGCCAGACTCGACCGGGTGAGCAACCAGGACCAGGGCTCGCAATCTCCAGCGCGCACCCTGCCAGTTCGTAGGGGGAGATCGCCACGCTGTGCCTGAGCCGAGACACCCAGTCGAGAGAGAAAAGAGGACGGCCGAAGGAGGGGTCCGCAGCGGAACAGGTAAGCCCAAGGGAAAGGGCGTGGTAGGAAGCCCGATCAGCTTCCTCTGGCTGTGAGCAGTAGAGTGCCGCCAGAAAAGGGATAAAGGGTCTGGCTGTGAGCAGTAGAGTGCCGCCAGAAAAGGAACAAAGGAACTGGCCGTGGCAATAAGGTGCCGCCCCGCCAGACAGGGACGGGAAAAGGGAAAAGGGGAAACAGAGGTGGCAGTAGAGTGCCGCCAGTAAGGTTGGGGAAAGGGGAAACAGAGGGAAAATTATTTTGGTGTGTTTTGTGTGTTGCATGTTGGAATTATATTGGGGTGTGTTTTGTGTGTTGCATGTCAGATACTCCAGCGGCTGAATTGTCAAGTGTGGGCCGGGGCTTAGCGTCCCCTTGGCCGAGCGATTGCAGGGCTGTGCATTTCTTAGCAACGCGAGTTCGCCAAGTCACAGTCTGTAGTGGTTGGTGTGTGAAAGGATCTTAAGCCCGGTTAGGAGCGGAGTATCTGAAAAAAAAAAAAAATGGGGTCTGGGGCAAGCCAACGTAGTCCTCTGAAATGCTTTTTAACCAACTGGAAAGCAGCTACGAAGCATGATGATTGGGTTCAAATTGAGAAGAGAGAGGATGTGAGGTTGATTGGCCCACCCAAGGAACTAATTGGCCCTTGGAGGGCAGATTTAATTTGCAACTAATCAACCCACTATATCAAAATATCTTGAACGTCCACCCAGACCAGATCCCTTATATTCCTACCTGGAAAATCAATGTAGAAAAGAATCCACCGTGGCTGAAAGCCTGCCGAGGCGACGCCCCACAAAATACAATTTGTGCAGTCTGACCGGCAGGGAAGTCAGAAAAGCCTCCGGTGATATCAGAGCCGGAAGGAGAGGAAGGAGAAGAGGGGGAAGTCATTAAACCGCCGCCACCCTATGCTCCACCAACTGCCCCTCTAGCGAATCCCCCAGGCCCAGGGCCCCAGGACCAGGGAGGAGCCGGCCCTCAGCCTGAACCCTCCAAGGTTGATGAATTAGAGAGCAAAGAGGAAGAGGATGATGAGGAGTTTATGAAGGGACTAATTGAGTTAGCAAAGAAAGGAAAAAATGTGGACACAGTATCAGACAATTGAGATTGCAACAGTATGTACAACCCTATGCGAAAGAAGTGGATGTTAGTTCCCATTTGTTGGCAGCAGCAGGATGTTTCCCAACACAAGGGAAGTAATGGCAGAAGGAATGGATAGAAGCAGCAACCAGGGCGTCCCTCTATAAGTCCCATAAGGCACAGAAAAAGGGTGGGACTGCAATGATGCCTCTATGCAGAGTGTATGACCCACCAGCCCCCCAGGACAGGGTGGGGAAGCACCACCATGCACTTATACAGTCCAACATGTGCCTTTTTCAAGTGCTGATGTGTGCAATTGGAGAAATTAGAACCGTACCTTTGAGGAGAACCCAGATGATATTGCCAACGCCCCATTATAAAGGCTGCCTTTGTAGCTCAGGCAGCGTCCAATATTCGCCAAAAGAAAAAATCCAGAAGCATGAGGGGTGCATCGGCCATGGGCTGGAATAGATGTTGAAGTTAGCTCAAACCACTTACAATCAGAGAGATGAGGAAGCCCAGAGGGGAAAAAAAAAAAAAAAGGAGAAGTATCAAACAAGGAAGTTGATGGCATTACAGGCCACCACACCCACCCCTCAGGAAAGAGGAAGTGCCCGGGGAGGAGGGCGAAGCCGTCTGGGGAGGAATCAGTGCGCCATCTGCCGACAGGAAGGGCACTGGAAGAGAGAATGCCCTATTCTATTATTAGGAAGAGATTTGTTGGTAAAGTTGCAAGCCCAAATTACTTTTAAGCCATCGGGAGAAGCCACATTGTCCAATATGTCACTTGGGGAACTGGTTGTGGAGGCACCCCTGAGGGAGTACTGGCACCTCATGATGGTAAAAGAAGAGGAGGGACCCATCCCCGCCAGTATTCTGGAACAAGTGAACCCCCTAGGAATGGCAAAGAATGTCCCACCAATAATCGTGAAGCCCAAGCCATTTGTCAATCCTGTTGCAGTAAATAAGTATCCCATCCCACGAAGGGCGACTGAAGGGGTGTAGGTGCATCTAGAGCGACTGCTCCAACATAGGATCTTGAGGCAATGCCAATCACAGTGAAACACCCCTTTGTTACCAGTGAAGAAAGGAAGCAGGCTATTATCCTGATACCAGAGGCAAAGAACTGCAGAGAACTCTGTGGCTTTCTGGGGTCTGCAGGATTTTGTAGGATATGGATATTTAATTACAGCATCATTGCCAAGCCTCTACATGAGTCAACCAGAGGAACTGAGAGAGACCCCTTTGTTTGAAACACAGAACAACAGCAAGCCTTCGTGGATTTGAAGAGGGCACTACAGCAAGCCCCAGCGCTTGGCATCCCAAACCCTGAGAAACCCTTTATTCTATTCGTGGATGAGGACCAAGGGACGGGGAAAGGGGTTTTGTGCCAAAAATTGGGAAGCTGGCAACAGCCAGTGACATGAAGGGTACCTGAGCGCCTGACGCCTACAGAGCAAGGTTTACCGCCGTGTATGAGAACAGTTGTGGCAGTAGCCACCCTACTGAACAAAGCAGACAAATTTACTTTTGGCCAAGACACTGTTTGTGTGACCCCGCATGCAGCCCCAGCTCTGCTTGACATGAAGGGTACCTATTTTCTCTCCCAAGCGAAGATGAGAAAGTGCCAGATGTTACTGCTGCATCCGCGTTTGAAGTTTCAGGTCACCACCGCCCTCAACTCAGCTACCCTGTTGCCAGGAGAAGGTGAGGAGCAGATGCACGATTGCATTGAAGTAATGGATGAAGAATATTTTAGCAGGCCTGACCTCAAAGATGAAGCAAACCCCCACTGGCCTTCATGGTTTGTGGATGGAAGCAGCTTTGTTAAGGCTGGACAGCGAAAAGCAGGCTATGCAGTGGTAGCCTTGGAAGACCAAGTGATTGAAGCGCAGCCACTCCCGCCTGGAACGTCGGCCCAGCTGGCATAAATAACAGCGTTCACCAGAGCCTTGTGCTTGGCAAAGGGACAGAAGATAAACATTTATACTCTAAGTATGCCTTTCTGACTTTACATGCCCATGGAGCCTTATGGAAGGAAAGAGGTTTGCTTACCTCCAGAGGAAACCAGGTGGCCCACCCACAAGCCTTATTGAACTTTCTGGATGCTGTATGGGAGCCCAAGGCAGTGGCAGTTATCCATTGTTATGGACACAAAACTGGACTAGGAGAAGTGGCCAGAGGAAACCGACTAGCAGACAGGGTGGCCAAGGAAGCAGCCCGGGAACCAGCTCCCGCGTCAGTTATTGGAGCACTGGTCCCTGGAAGGATCTTGAACACCGCTGATAAGCCAATATACACCAAAAAGGAAAGGGACACTGCAGATGCCCAGGGGCTGACTATGTCCAAAGAAGGATGGTACCTTACTCATGATGACAGAATATGGATTCCAGAGTCCCTTTCTCAGCAGATTACTCAGAGATACCATGAGTCCACCTACATGGGACCAGATGCCACAACCAGACAGCTGAAGCAGTGCTTCTATATAGCCCACCTTTATCAACTGGCAGCCCAGATCTCCAGGAAATGCCTGCTGTGTCAAAAGAATAATCCTAGAACCGGACCCTTGGCTCCCCCGGGGATTCAGCATAGTGGAACTGCACCCATGGAAGACCTTGTTGTGGATTTCACTGAATTGCCCCGCTGTGGACTATACCGCTACCTGTTCGTGGCGATCTGCACGTATATAGAATGGGTTGAAGCCTGGCCCACCAGAACTGAAAAGGCATTTGAAGTAACCAGGTGCCTGCTTAGGGAGATCATTCCCCGCTATGGACTACCTAGGTCAATAGGATCTGACAATGGACCAGCCTTTGTCCACTCAGTTTTGCAATAACCCCCCATGCTAGTCAAAATGTGCAGTTTAATAATTATGTGCAGTAATTCTCCCGAGATTTTTTCTCTTTCTTAACAGGTGGACCCAGGCCCACTGCTGTTACCTCACCCCTTGGGTCCACCACACTTAAGTGAAGAAGGCTATTTTAGATTGGACAGTTACACCAAATCCTGATGATCCTCTGAAGCTAACCATCTCCAGAAGAGCGCCAGACAACCGCCCTACTGGACAAGTGGATGGGAGGGACGCCCGCGGGCAGCGTCCCCAACGTAGAGACTTTTTTCCCCAGCAAAATTTAAGGCACCGCCAGGACTTTTGATATTGGGGCCAGAACTCTTTGATATAGTCACTCCGTATGTCAGGCCTCTGCAAGGGTGGATATATTCCTGTGGGTATATGTTAATATATGTAGAGGGAGAAGCCCCTTTCGGATACAGTATGTTGGGAGGAAATCATGAGAGTATTAAGCATCCACAAGGACAGGTGGGAAAATTGGTTAAGATAATAGGCTCCTCCTCAGAGAGGTGGGACACAACCTCCCAAAAAGCAAGGCAGCTGATAGAGCACGAGTATCAGTGGGCCCTTCAGCAATAAAATAGATATGTCCTAGATAATATTTCAGTCACCATTGATCACATGGAAACAATGATAGCCAGGAACCCGCTGAAAACTACAGGAGGTGATCTATGGGGTTGGTTATATTCCTGGCTGCCTCATGGCAGTTGGCTCAGGCATATTGTGGTATTATTAGCAGGGCCGCTGTTAATCCTTCTGCTTTTTTTTTTTTTTTGCTTCTGTATATCCTGCTTCGTGCAATGCTTACAAGGTGTGATGCAAAAAGAATCATGGCCCTTATTGCTCTTCCCCAGGATTATAAACCCGAGAGACCAGGACGAACCTAGGAGATAGGTTGTCCCAAAAGAAGAGGAGGGAATGAAGGGACAGGGAAGGTATTCCCTGTATTTTATATTTAAGTAAATTGTTCTGCTCTGATAAATTCTTTTCTAAATTGCTCTGTTAAAATTGCATATTATCCTGCTTTGCTGAATTGGGAAGAGGCCCACTTCCTCTTTCTGCCGGCTAGCAGACAGCGAGCAGCGGCTTTGCAAGCTGGGAGCTACTTCCTCTTTCTGCTGGCTAGCAGGGAAGCCCATTTCCTGTTTTTTCTCTCAGCTAAGTAGAAACTGCAGTACTCTCTGCACATGCTCTCTGATGCAGTAATGCAAGAGAAGAACACACGAACAAGGGAAGGAGGGGCGTTTAGATAGCCATATGCCATATAAGGAAGTAAGCTAAAACTTGCCAGCTGATTGGAGAAGGTTTTGGGGAAGCTTGGGGGAGGGAAGGGTGTTTTCAAGGTATAAGAAAGTTTGCAAATGTGAAATTGGGCGTAGCCAGTCTTTGGAGAGGACTCCACTGGCTGCCTCTGCGCAGATCTCAATAAATCTCTTTTCTCTGACCAAGAAGTCTCTGGAATTGTTTTTCCCCTCTGGCCACGGGGTTGGCGGACCGCTGGACCTCCGGGTACTGCTAATCTAAGGCTTCAATATTGAAACTTGTGGCCTGAGCTCTTGGTATATTCTTTTTAGTGTATTTCCAACAAGAACTCCAATTTCTTAAACAACAACCAGGACCCAAGCACAGAGAAACCATTGTCCACAGCCCTCCCACCCATTTTATGATTAACTGCTTCCTTTTCCTGTATGCCCCCCGGGTCACATCAAACCCAAAGTCACCCTTGACCAGCTTGCACCCGCTGCAACGCTTTCAGCCAATGGACTTTCGTTCCACCGCCCATAAATTCACACAGCGGGTGGCAAAGGGGGTCCATGCGCCCCTCGTCTTTCAGGAGACACACACAGGAAAATAAAATAAACCATTGTATGCATCACTTACAATATTTGCTAGGTATCCCTAACCAGAAATGCGCAAGATGTGCAAATAAAGCATAATTAGAACACGCTGCACTTAAGCGAACGGTACAAGCTGTGGCTTTATTAACGATCTATTAAACCAATCTTTGTTGCATCCTTTCAATTAATTTTTGTGCTACTTGCTGGAAAACGATATAATACTTATGGATAATAGGCTGTAGAACAAGTAAAAAATCCAAACACGACCTTATAAACTGCCGTTGTTTTTTTCCTGAAGGCGTTGGCAGTGTGGAAAGAAATTTCACAAACGTAATTTTAAACCAGCAAATAGAGAGAATAAAATGTGAGACAGCACGACTGGACCCCTAAACAAGTAAAGAGCAAACTTCAACAAAGAAAAGTTATTCGGAATTTAAAATCCCAGGGCAAATAAGAAGGCCTCTGCTTTCTTCAACCCATCCTACTGTCTCATACAAGCATAGATGTTATGAACTCCAACTCCCATCAAGCCCAAAGCTCAGAGATCATGGGATTTGTAGTCCAGAACATCTGAAAAGCTCCATATTAGCTACCACTGTTTGAGGGGCACTTCTGACACCAGTTCTACACCACCAGAAATTAATTCTTCCTTTCCTTTTCAACTACATGCAGCCCTTGGAAAGGGGGAAAAAACAAAAACAGCAAGAAGAGGAATACCTCAAGGATAGCTTCCATAACCAAGGATGCAATTCTGTATGTGCTTTCCAGAGAGCAAACCCCTTTGAACATTGGGGTAGACATCCATAGGTACAGCCCCACAAGTGTTCTTCAGGGCAAGGGAAATGCTGTTACGTGGAGGATATCTCAGAGAGGATGGAGCAAGCTTGTTTCCTCATTCTCTGGAGGGCGAGATTCGAACCCATGGCTTCAAGATACAAGAAAGGGGATTCCGACTAAACATCAGGGAGAACTATCGGAGGCCAAAAGCTGTTTGACAGTGGAACAGATCTCCACAAGAGATGGCCTCTCCTTCCTTGGATGAGGAATGAGAACACACAGTAGCCATATAATGTTGATAGTTCTTTGGGGAAGAAAGGGAAATGCCGAATTTTCCGTGTATAAGACAATGCTTTTTGCTAAAAAGAAAAAATTAGGAAAAATTGGGTGTCGTCTTATGCATGGATAAAGGTAAAGGGACCCCGACCATTAGGTCCAGTCGCAGACGACTATGGGGTTGCGGTGCTCATCTCGCTTTATTGGCCGAGGGAGCCGGCGTACAGCTTTATTGGCCAAGGGAGCAAGTGTTTGTCCACAGACAGCTTCCGGGTCATGTGGCCAGCATGACTAAGCCACTTCTGGCAAACCAGAGCAGCGCACGGAAACGCTATTTACCTTCCTGCCGGAGCGGTACCTATTTATCTACTTGCGTCCGGAACGGATCCTGTTCACAACCAGATGTACCACTGTACAGTGATACCTTGGGTTAAGAACTTAATTCGTTCTCGAGGTCCGTTCTTAACCTGAAACTGTTCTTAACCTGAAGCACCACTTTAGCTAATGGGACCTCCTGCTGCCAACGCCATTCGATTTCCTGAAGCAAAGTTCTTAACCCGAGGTACTATTTCTGGGTTAGCGGAGCCTTTAACCTGAATCGTCTATAACCCGAGGTACCACTGTAGTTGCTTAGGCAGACGATCACCAGGCATCCGCACAACATGACCAGTCCAACGAAGCTGATGTTGAAGAATCATTGCTTCTACACGGATAATCATTAATGAGCGACTCCAGCATCTCTAAGTAGGGCCGGGCAAAAGACCCCTACCTGAAACTATGGCCAGCTGCTGCCAGTCAGTGTAGTAGACTATACTGAACTACGTTGTCCACTGGTCTGACTCTGCATAAGACAGTTTCCTACATTCTTTGCAGCCAGCACCCTCTGGCTCCATTTAGAAAACCTATTAGTGACCACCTGCCCATTCTGTTTCCAGTGCTGTTGTGCTCATGTTCTGTGCTTGCCAGTTTCCTACAGGCCAGATCCTGCAGGCTCTTCTTATTTTCCTAGCATTGGAATGGGGGCTCTGGTGCTGGTCCTGAGGCTTAGACAGGTCCCTCATAGGTTGTACATCATAGTACCTATTAAGTCTGAGCAATTTTTGTGCCCTGTGCCTCTGTTAATAATAATAATAATAATAATAATAATAATAATAATAATAATAATAATAAAATAATTTTATTTATATCCTGCCCTCCCCAGCCGAAGCCGGGCTCAGAGCAGCCAACAACAATTAAAGTAACACAGTTTACATAAAATCACAATCAATTAATTGAAATGCATTCTAAAATCAATTCAAAATCAAATTAATGGCAACCATTGGGCTAGAGTTCTGTGAGGTTTACAGAAGGAGGGGGTCAGGCTGTGTCTTGGCCAAAGGCCTAGTGGAACAGCTCTGTCTTGCAGGCCCTGCGGAAAGATGTCAAGTCCCGCAGGGCCCTGGTCTCTTGTGACAGAGCGTTCCACCAAGTCGGGGCCACGGCCGAAAAAGCCCTGGCTCTGGTTGAGGCCAGCCTAACTTCCCTGTGGCCCAGGATCTCCAAGATGTTTTTATTTGAAGACCGTAAGGTCCTCCGTGGGACATACCAGGCGGTCCCATAGGTGCAATGGTCCTAGGTCATATAGGACTTTAAAGGTTAAAACCAGCACCTTAAACCTGATCCTGTACTCCACCGGGAGCCAGTGCAGCTGGTATAGCACCGGGTGAATGTGATCCCGTGGCAAGGACCCCGTAAGGAGTCTCGCCACGGCATTCTGCAC
Source organism: Podarcis raffonei (assembly GCF_027172205.1). NCBI lineage: Eukaryota > Metazoa > Chordata > Lepidosauria > Squamata > Lacertidae > Podarcis > Podarcis raffonei. Next base: position 9,488,228 of record NC_070605.1, on the reverse strand, counting down.
CCGCTGGAGTTTCTGGGTCAGCCTCAAGGGCAGCCCCACATAGAGCGAGTTACAATAATCCAGTCTGGAGGTGACCGTCGCGTGGATCACAGTGGCTAGGACAGGGCGAGTGAGGTAAGGAGACAACTGCTCTTCTTCCTAGATCTTGTTTTATTTTTTGTTTAAAAGCCTCGAAGGAGCTTTGGCGCTCATTTAGAACAACACGACTTGTTCCTCTTCCCGCAAAGCAAGCATGCTAGCATGGAACGAGGTCTGCAAAATGTGTGGAGTTTTCCCATTGTGTGTCTCTCCCAGATGTTTTTTAATTATGGGGTGGCTGGGCTGCTCTCCATTGTGCCGAGTTTAGGAGCTGACATAATTACACCTCGAGCTATTTCTCTCTCCCGACAAGCCGCCTTTGCATGTGGCAGAGGGATTTGCAACAAAAGCTTTCCGGGAAGTTCCAGAGCTGGAATCTACGGGCACGTTATGTCTGTGTGTGTGTGTGGTCTCTCTAGACAAATACTTCCGTTTACTCAGTCTCAGCCAGGAGATGGCTCAATTTGCTCTGGCGTGTGTGAGGGCTCCGTTCTCTCTGGGTTTATTAGGCTTTGGGGAGATTAACTGAACTAATTCTGAAGAGGACAATTGCCGCAAGGTGTGGCAGATCCTTTCGTACCAACCATGGGATAAAATGGCCCTGAGACCTTCGCTTGGGGGAAAATATCACTGTAGAAATTTTCAGGATGTGGCAAAGAATGCTTTGCTCAGGTTGCTTTCGTGTGACCTGCACAAATATTTCTGTGAAAATGGGGAAAGAGTTGACATTATGTTTGCTGACTGGGAACAGTTATGGACCACCGGTATAAAGTTTACGGCATGTAATGCCTTAAGAGAGAATATTATGAAAATGATATACAGGTGGTACATGACCCCAGTCAAGCTTGCAAAAATCTATCATTTGCCCAATAATAAATGCTGGAAATGCAATGAAACGGAAGGTACTTTCTACCACCTTTGGTGGACGTGCCCAAGGATTAAGGTCTTCTGGGAAATGATCTATAATGAAATTAAGAAGGTTCTTAAGTGTACCTTTCATAAGAAACCAGAGGCTTTTCTCCTGGGCATGGTGGGCCAATTGGTGTCAAGGAAAGATAGGACGTTCTTTATGTACGCTACAACAGCAGGAGTTCTACTAGCAAAGTATTGGAAGACACAAGAACTACCCACGCTGGAAGAGTGGCAGACGAAGGTGATTGACTATATGGGACTGGCTGAGATGACTGGCAGAATCCGTGACCAAGGAAAAGAGACGGTGGAAGAAGATTGAAAGAAATATAAAGTTTATCTTAAGAACTGTTGTAAAATTAATGAGTGCTAAAATGTCATGGGTAAGGTAAAACAGAATTGCAGTGGTAAATGATTGGGTAAGAGAAGAAGGATTAAAGAAAATGAATTATAAGTAATTGAAATCAGGGGTTGCTGGAAAATTTTAAAACAGGGATGCAGAAAAGGGAGGCATGGAGAAGTCGGTGAAATAAGGCTTAAGAAAAAGAGGTTATGAAATTATACGTGTTTATATGTTTGTTTGTCTATGTATTGTGAGTTGTAATGTGTTTAATTCATGTTGGAAAACTAATAAAAAATTTATTAAAAAAAAAAGAGTTGGTATCTGCGTTGGATTTGAATAGATACCATATGCACACTGTTGTTTTTTAATCTCTCTGTGTGTGGGTGTGTTAAAAAAATGCATGCATAAAAAAACATTTTAAACTATTAATATCATAGATGACCATCCAGCCTCTGCTTAAAAACCTCCAAGGAAAAAGAGCTCTATAATACAGGAGTACCTTGGTTCTCAAACTTAATCTGTTCTGGAAGTCCGTTCCAAAACTAAAGCATTCCAAAACCAAAGCGTGCTTTCCCATGGAAAGTAATGCAAAACAGATTAATCCGTTCCAGACTTTTAAAAACAACCCATAAAACAGCAATTTAACATGATTTTTACTATATAACGAGACCACTGATCCATAAAATGAAAGCAATAAACAATGTACAGTGGTACCTTAGGTTAAGAACTTAATTCGTTCCGGAGGTCCGTTCTTAACCTGAAACTGTTATTAACCTGAGGTACCACTTTAGCTAATGGGGCCTCCCGCTGCCGCTGCACTGCCAGAGCACAATTTCTGTTCTCATCCTGAAGCAAAGTTCTTAACCTGAGGTACTATTTCTGGGTTAGCGGAGTCTGTAACCTGAAGCGTATGTAACCCGAGGTACCACTGTACAAACTCCATTTTCTCTGGCTTATTGTGCTTCTCCAGGGGAGCGGACCCCAGCACCCCTCGCCCTGCAATATTTGCAGTAACTCGCTGGGTAAAAATAATCATCTCCAATCCAGTTGCCAAGGATTTTAAAAAAGCAAACAAGACAAGCGGCTGACGAATTACTGGAAAGCATCTACATCTCCTGTGGCTTCCAGGCATCGCCAGGCACTGTTCGCGTTCCAGCTGGCTTGAGAGATTGCAGACATCATTTGGCTGGTCCTGCCGATACAGTTGATGCCAAGGCGGAGAGAAAGACCTCATACGCAGACCGGCAAAAAGTGAATTTCTTGCTTATACGAACATAGTAAAGGTAAAGGGACCCCTGACCGTTAGGTCCAGTTGTGGACGACTCTGGGGTTGCGGCGCTCATCTCGCTTTACTGGCCGAGGGAGCCGGCGTACAGCTTCCAGGTCATGTGGCCAGCGTGACTAAGCCGCTTCTGGCGAACCAGAGCAGCGCACGGAAACGCCGTTTACCTTCCCACCAGAGCGGTACCTATTTATCTAATTGCACTTTGACGTGCTTTCGAACTGCTAGGTTGGCAGGAGCAGGGACTGAGCAACGGGAGCTCACCCCGTCGCGGGGATTCGAACCACCGACCTTCTGATCAGCAAGCCCTAGGCTCTGTGGTTTAACCCACAGCGCCACCCATGTCCCTATACGAACATAGGGGGTTGCCTTATACTGAGCCAGGCCACCTAAGCTCAGTATTGTCTACACTGATTGACAGCAGCCCTCCAGGGTTTGGGGCAGGGTTCCCTTGCAGGCCGAAATTGGGACCTTTTGCACGCAGGGCAAATGTTCTGCCACTGTTCTATGGAGCTTCCCTGAATGGCCCTGAAGGCCATTTACACAGAAGATGCAGACCTAGACTCACAATCCTGCGGTTGGAAAGCAATTCTATCGGTGCACAAGCACTATGCATACCAGTTTAGGCAACCCTAAACAGTTTTGTTGTTGTTGTTGTTTAGTTGTTTAGTCGTGTTTGACTCTTCGTGACCCATGGACCAGAGCACGCCAGGCACTCCTGTCTTCCACTGCCTCCTGCAGTTCGGTCAAACTCATGCTGGTAGCTTGGAGAACACTGTCCCACCATCTCGTCCTCTGTCGTCCCCTTCTCCTTGTGCCCTCCATCTTTCCCAACATCAGGGTCTTTTCCAGGGAGTCTTCTCTTCTCATGAGGTGGCCAAAGTATTGGAGCCTCAGCTTCAGGATCTGTCCTTCCAGTGAGCGCTCAGGGCTGATTTCCTTCAGAATGGATCAGTTTGATCTTCTTGCAGTCCATGGGACTCTCAAGAGTCTACTCCAGCACCATAAAAATTGAAAAATGAGGTAAATGATGGGCGACCACAGCAGCGAGCAGCTTCTGAAGCCAGCCAGCGCCAACTGCGCTACCAGGCTGGCTCTGGGCTGCTGAGGCTGCCGTTGCCATGCTTCCCGGGGACAGATTTGCAAAGCCGCGGACTGTTCCCGGGAACCAGGGACGTCTGGTAACCCAATGTTGGAAGGCTCAGGACAGACGAAATACAGTAACTTTCAAAATTCCCGTCTATAAATACTGCCAACTTAAGCCGTCTTTGTTTTGGGAGCAAGAGAGGCCTACACGCGCAGCTGAACACCACTTACGATAATCACAGCTCGCTCCCAGCCTCTTCTGTCATCTTTATCTCCATCTCTGAGCAGGCACCATAATTCGACCGGTAATGGTGTGATAATGGCATGCTGCACTTGCTGGCTGTTTACAGTTGAGATTCTGAAATATTTCACCTGGCGCTGGCAATTCCCTGCTTCTCTCATCCCGGAGAAATCTGACTTCCGCCACTCGAATCAGCACCATCGCCACACCCCGGCATTCTCCTTTAAGACCAAACTCTCTACAGTGGTACCTCGGGTTACATACGCTTCGGGTTACGTACAGACTCTGCTAACCCAGAAATAATACCTCAGTTTAAGAACTTTGCTTCAGGATGAGAACAGAAATTGCGTGGCAGCAACAGGAGGCCCCATTTGCTAAAGTGGTGCTTCAGGTTAAGAACAGTTTCAAGTTAAGAACGAACCTCCAGAACGAATTAAGTACTTAACCCGAGGTACCACTGTATTTAAATATACAGTCATACCTCGTGTTAAAGTCACTTCAGGTTGAGTGTTTTCAGGTTACACTCCGCGGCGACCCAGAAGTAACAGAACACAGGTTTCACCGTTTGCACAGACGCTCAAAATGAAGTCACGCGCATGCGCAGAAGCGGTGAATTGCGACCAACAGGTGCGGGTTGCGTTCTGCTCTGGATGCAAACGGGGCTCTGGAACGGATCCCGTTCGCATCCAGAGGTACCACTGTATATCTTTATTGTTTTAAAATAGATACATTTATGCCAGGAAAGCAAACAAACCAACCAACAAACATACAATCAAATAAGGAAGCTCCTGCAGCCAATCAGAAGCTGCAGAAGCCCCATCAGACATTCAGCTTCCAAAAATGGTTCACAAACTGGAACACTCACTTCCGGGTTTGCGGTGTATGGGAGCCAAAACGTTTGAGAACTAAGCTGTTCAAAAACCAAGGTACGGCTGTATTTTGTTTTAATGTGGCAGTTTTCACATGTTCGTTTTAGATTGTAAACACCTCGGGGCAGAGACCCATTCTCTTCCACTCTGCGTGGTGCCGTGTACTCTGGCATTATGTAGGGTTGCCATATTTCAAAAAGCGAAAATCTGAACGCAAAAGCAGTTGAGGGTTTTTGGTTTGGTTTGGTTTTGCCCAAAGGTGTGGAACTTTTTTGGCAAAATCACAAAAGAATGTGTTATGTATTGAAGTTCTCACCCTGGGCCAGCAGGGGGATACTGTAGATAGTTTTCACTCAGGTCCACATATGCAAATAAGGGATCGAAAGTGACATTCAGTGATTGGATAGTTACAGAAAATGGTTACTGTTGCGTTGTAGCGGAGCTCTATATAAGCAGGCTGGCTGAACCCTTCAGTTCAGTTCTGTTCTGGCCTGTGAATAAACAAGAGCTGTTTGAAGAATCGCTGTGTTGTCTGATATGTTCACCCACAACTTAACATAATGTTTTTGAGCTATTTTTAAGGGAAATCACCCAAAACGACACGGCCAACATGAATTGCCACACGGCCGGACAAAGTGGAGGTGTGTTCATATTTCCAACTCTGACAAGGCAAGTCCAAGAGGTCAGGGAAGGCGAAATACCAGACTTCTAACTCATGACCTAACCCTGCTCTGAAATCACATTGCAACAGGCTCATCATCAGAAAGCCATCACACACCCTTCATCCTTGTAAATTAATTGGGCAGGGAGAGGACCAGCGGAGTAGCTCACCGCACCCTGCTCTTAACATTTTCTTTTCGAAAAAGGAACAGAAACTAGACACCTTTTAATTACGAAACAATTCTGAACATTTTCCAAGCAGGGGGAAGACAGAAGCCACTGCAAGGTTTTCTACAGATGTGAGGCAGTTGCCAACATTTCCCTCCCTCCGGGGGGAAAAACCACACAGCTGGGGAGGGGAGTTTGCTTAAAAGGAGGGGAGCTTTCAACATCCCTGACCCCTCAGTACACAGAACTGCATTTACTAAAAAGCTGGGCGGTGTTTATCCTTCCTCTGCTTCCTATTAGATATCACGGCCTGGCAAGCATTTTGTTATTACAACTTTTAAAAGGTTTTTTTCCAAGGCAGGCATGTGTTTATTTGTCGTTTGGGTTATTTGCCCGTTAAGCTGAGATCCATGCAACCACGTTTTTGTTGTTCTTGTTTATCCATTAAGCTAAAATCCATGCCATTGTTTTGCAGTACAGTGGTACCTTGGTTCTCAAACTTAATCCGTTCCGGAAGTCAGTTCCAAAACCAAAGCGTTCCAAAACCAAGGCACGCTTTCCCATAGAAAGCAATGCAAAACAGATTACAGTGGTACCTCAGGTTAAGTACTTAATTCATTCCGGAGGTCCGTTCTTAACCTGAAACTGCCCTTAACCTGAAGCACCACTTTAGCTAATGGGGCCTCCTGCTGCCGCTGCGCTGCTGCTGCGCGATTTCTGTTCTCATCCTGAAGCAAAGTTCTTAACCCGAGGTACTATTTCTGGGTTAGCAGAGTCTGTAACCTGAAGCGTCTGTAACCTGAAGCGTATGTAACCCGAGGTACCACTGTAATCCATTCCAGACTTTTAAAAACAACCCCTAAAACAGCAATTGAACATGAATTTTACTATCTAACAAGACCATTGATCCATAAAATGAAAGCAATAATCAATGTACTGTACTATACAATAAATAAGACAGTATTGTAGATGATAAAAAATATAATTAATTTTTTTTCTTAGCTGCACAGATGTTAGTCATTGTTTGGATAGGGGGCTTTTATCAAATTCCGCAGTCACACAATCAATCAATCAGTAGCTGAACTGGGTTCCACACTGTCATAAAAACAAATCAACTTAAAAAACCTCAAAAACAAAAATGCAAAATAAATAGCAAATACAAAAGCACCAAACCTAATCCGTTCCGGAAGTTCGTTTGACTTCCAAAATATTCAAAATCCAAGACACAGCTTCTGATTGGTGCAGGCGCCCCAGAAACAATAGCCAACAACCGCATTGGAAGTTCAGCTTCCGGAAAACGTTCAAAAACTGGAACACATACTTCTGGGTTTCGGCGTTTGAGAACCAAGGCGTTCGAGTACCAAGGTACCACTGTATTGGGGTGGGGTGTCATGATTTGTGTGACCATCTATGCAAAACGATACTGGTTTAGTGCATGAATCATAAAGGTAAAGAGACCCCTGACCATTAGGTCCAGTCGTGACCGACTCTGGGCTTGCAGCACTCATCTCGCTTTATTGGCCGAGGGAGCCGGCATACAGCTTCCGGGTCATGTGGCCACCATGACTAAGCCGCTTCTGGCGAACCAGAGCAGCGCACAGAAACGCCGTTTACCTTCCCGCCAGAGCGGTACCTATTTATCTACTTGCACTTTGACGTGCTTTTGAACTGCTAGGTTGGCAGGAGCAGGGACCGAGCAACGGGAGCTTACCCCGTCATGGGGATTCGAACCGCCGACCTTGCGATCGGCAAGTCCTAGGCTCTGTGGTTTAACCCACAGCGGTGCTAAAAGAGCCCCCTTTAGCTACTGTCTTTCTGGAAAGAACCCAGGGATCATCTAGTCCAACCCCTTGTGATTTAGGAATCACAGCAAAAAAAATCCCTTAAAACCCTGGGCCTGAGCATCAAGTAAAAGCAGAGAGGGAGGACCTTCAAAAGAGGCAAAATTGTTCATATTAAATCATGATGATTAGAAATCCAGAAAAACAATTAAAGAAGAAAGTTAAGTTTAATTGGGGGGAAAGAGTGATAGTCAATGTCTAAGAACTAAATTAACAGGCAATAGGAAGAAACTGTGTGAAAACAAGGGAGAAGAAGAAATGTTTCATCACTTTTGCTTCAGACAGGGATGGAATTACATTTGCCCTTGTTCTCTTTCGAGGGAGAATCTCGGCTGTTAAAACGATAATATTACCCTAGGCGAACTTTCTGTCTCGGACATTGCCTATTAAGATATCAAAGCAAAAAATGAATAAATGGCAATAACTGTTATTAAAATTCATCGGTGGGGGGGAGGGACACAGCAAGAATTAAGACGAGATTAGTACATGGTATTCCCAGTAGTGATGTATGGAAATGAGAGCTGGACCCTAAAGAAGGCTGATGGCCGGAGAATTGATGCTTTTGAATTCTGGTGCTGGAGGAGACTCTTGAGAGTCCCATGGACTGCAAGAAGATCAAACCTCTCCATTCTGAAGGAAATCAGCCCTCAGTGCTCACTGGAAGGACAGATCCTGAAGCTGAGGCTCCAAGACTTTGGCCACCTCATGAGAAGAGAAGACTCCCTGGAAAAGACCCTGATGTTGGGAAAGATGGAGGGCACAAGGAGAAGGGGACGACAAAGGACAAGATGGTTGGACAGTGTTCTCAAAGCTACCAGCCTGAGTTTGACCAAACTGCGGGAGGCAGTGGAGGACAGGAGTGCCTGGCATGCTCTGGTCCAGGGGGTCACGAAGAATCGGACACGACTAAACGACTAAACGACAAAGTACATGATGGAAAGACAGAAGTGATTATCACTCCCAAATATAAAAGTTGTTTGGCCAAGTTTGTGAACTGGATTTCAGAATGTGGAAAGTCTGATTTACCTATATTTGAGGAGAATCTGACGGAGGTCCAATTACATAAAATGCCGTGAGGAGAGAGCTAATTTAGAACGAATTATATAAAACAAAATTCCTTGATTTTGATCCGGCTGAGAATTTGGGATACATACAAAAGGCTGTTGTTGTGCCCAACTAACGCACCATTAAAACCAGAATTAGATGTTTGCAGAGCAGTGGGTTGGAGAGCCTTTTCCAAGATGGGAGCACCACATCCCCTTCAAAGGAACTTTATGGGGGCCACATCTTGTAGCAGTAGGGGCCGGAATCAAAAGCAAATGGGGACACAAAGCTCATTCGCTCACAAAGCCTTCTCAACCTCTATCCAGGCAAATGAAAAGCATTATCAGAGTTCAAGGCCCGACAGAAAGGCCCATGGCTACGAAATGAGAGCAGATTCAGATCTCAGGTGTGTGGATAAACCAGGCATAGGCAAACTCAGCCCTCCAGATGTTTTTGGGACTACAACTCCCATCATCCCTGACCATTGGTCCTGTTAGCCAGGGATGATGGGAATTGTTGTCCAAAAAAATTCTGGTGGGCTGAGTTTGCCTATGCCTGGGATAAACTATGGAAGGATTGTGGGGAGTATACAAAAATTAAAGGAAGTTTAAGCCAGGAAAATCCCACATGGTATGAACACTGTAAAATACTGCTAAAATAATTATCCAAGAAATAAGCCAGCAGGAAAGATGCAGGCAGAAGAAAAAGGCTAGAATGAAGCTGCAGCCAAATGCATAGAGGTGAATCTGTGTAAATAAGATGAGCCTATGATGTGATGGAAGTAAGAGCTGGACCATAAAGAAGGCTGATCGCCGAAGAATGGATGCTTTTGAATTCTGGTGCTGGAGGAGACTCTTGAGAGTCCCATGGACTGCAAGAAGATCAAACCGATCCGTTCTGAAGGAAATCAGCCCTGAGTGCTCACTGGAAGGACAGATCCTGAAGCTGAGGCTCCAGTACTTTGGCCACCTCATGAGAAGAGAAGACTCCCTGGAAAAGCCCCTGATGTTGGGAAAGATGGAGGGCACAAGGAGAAGGGGACGACAGAGAACAAGATGGTTGGACAGTGTTCTCGAAGCTACCAGCATGAGTTTGACCAAACTGCGGGAGGCAGTGGAAGACAGGAGTGCCTGGCGTGATCCATGGGATCATGAGGAGTCGGACATGACTAAACGACTAAACAACAACAACAAATGATGTGACTCAGCTGTAATTTTGGTATTGCTCTGCTTCAATATGCTACATTTTGCAGAGTGTACTTGGAGTTTATTTAAGAATAAGCAACTAAGAAAAAAAGAAGGACATACATATATATCCTTGGTGAAATGTTCTGGCCTCGGGGGAAGTGGGAGAATAATCTCCCCTATGGTAGCTTGATGTTGGTTTGGTTCCTACTCTCCAGGGCAGGAGAAAGCAATCAATCATCATCATCATAGTAATAATAATAATTTATTATTTCTACCCCACCCATCCGGCTGGGCTTCCTCAGCCATTCTGGGCAGCTTCCAACAAAGTATTAAAATACAGTAATGCATCAAACATTAAAAGCTTCCCTAAACAGGGCTGCCTTCAGATGTCTTTTAAAAATAGGATAGCTGCTTATTTCCTTGACATCTGATGGGAGGGCAGTTCCACAGGGCGGGTGCCACCACCGAGAAGGCCCTCTGCCTGGTTCCCTGTAACCTCACTTCTCGCAGGGAAGGAACCGCCAGAAGGCCCTCGGAGCTGGACCTCAGTGTTCGGGCTGGATGATGGGGGTGGAGACGCTCCTTCAGGTCTACAGGACCAAGGCCGTTTAGGGCTCTCATTCAGCACCAACACTTTGAATTGTGCTCGGAAACGTACTGGGAGCCAATGTAGGTCTTTCAAGACCAGTGTTATATGGTCTCGGCGGCCGCTCCCAGTCACCAGTCTAGCTGCTGCATTCTGGATTAGTTGTAGTTTCCGAGCGACCTTCAAAGGTAGCCCCACGTAGAGAGCATTGCAGTAGTCCAAGCGGGAGATAACCAGAGCATGCACCACTCTGGCGAGACAGTCCGCGGGCAGGTAGGGTCTCAGCCTGCGTACCAGATGGAGCTGGTAAACAGCTGCCCTGGACACAGATTTGACCTGCACCTCCATGGACAGCTGTGAGCCCAAAATGACTCCCAGGCTGCGCACCTGGTCCTTCAGGGGCACAGTTACCCCATTCAGAACCAGGGACTCCTCCACACCTGCCCGCCTCCTGTCCCCCCAAAACAGTACTTATCAGGATTCAATCTCAATCTGTTAGCCGCCATCCATCCTCCAACCATTCTCCAATTATTATTATTATTATTGAAGCCAGAGCAGCTTTCTCCAACCTCGTGCCCTCCAGATGTTTACGACAACAACTCCCAGAATGGCCATTCAGGTTGGGCAGCACTGGTCTGACAGGAAGCCAGGCGGTTCCTGCAGATCAGCCAGGGTGACTAACAAATTGAGACAACTGAGTAATGCATTTGCAAAAAAAAAAAAAGTCCACTACGCCTCTCCCTACGAAGCACATCATTTTCTCTCTGGTTTGACAAGGTCCTCAGGTTCTGCAGCTGACAAGGCCTCTGGGTGGCCTGATTTTTTGCCCGCAAGCACTTGGCATGCTCATGGCGACGCAGTCACCCATAATGGCCTCCTCGGCCGAAATATGGCTTTGGTTATGCTCGCTTGGGCATTGTACAGCTGCTGCAGCGGCTGCTGCTGTTCACCTCTGCCAGACGGGCTGCCTGATCTCTTCTCCCCAGAGATTTGTGGGGAGAGGGAGACCGGATCCAGGGCTTTCCTCACATGCAAAATGTAGGCCCAGCTACCGAGATGCAGCACAGATCAGGCGGCAGTAAAAAGGCAGAGGGTTAATGCCTTTTAAAGCCACCTACGTTCTGTCTTCTGTTCTTGACCTCCGCATTCCCATACCAGGAAAACAACTTCGAAACTAGGACTTGGAAGCCACCCTCATGCGGTGCTCGAAATTCAATCACCAGCTGAAATATACTTGGAGTAGAGAGTGGATTTCATGGTCTTTATTCAGCTCATAGTGGTGAGGAGGAATGGAAATTCCCCCAGAATGTCTGCCTTATATACATTATTTACACAACGGGACCCATGTGATTGGCTCATTCCGGGATTCTCCTGTAGGCCAATCAGGTTGCGGATTCCCTTCCACCTGGAGCTGGATTGGGTGGCTCCTGTGGACCAATCAAACTGCTGCATTCTGGATCCTATTGTTCTAGGACCAATCAGACTGCTGCATTCAGAATCCTATTGTTCTAGGACCAATCAGACTGCTGCATTTTGGATCCTATTCAACTCAGTACATAACACCAGGCCTTTTTGTGCTTCCGGAGAGGGTCCAATTGTGACCACGTGGAGATTTCTGGGTGCCGGGTCAGTGAATTTAAAAACCTCTGCCTTAGTCCACAGTTAAGACCATTTCCATTACATGCAAATCTCCTTCCTGCATATTGGAATGAGTGAATTGTTGCAAGAGTTAGCTAGAGTGGAAATCACAGAATCGTAGATCTGTAGCCCATTTAAATAGGGTGTGTCCGGGTGGAAATTGCTGATAGCTCTATTTAAAAAAAAGCTCAACTTTTGTGTCCAGATTTTCACCTTTTGAAATATGGCAAGCGTAAAATGTTTGGGGGAGAGAGGGATTACTGAGTTGTCCTTGCTTTTGTTTTTATGACGGATTATGTTTTTTCATATTGTGATTTTATGCTGCGAACAGCCCTGAGACCTGTGGGTATCCGGCGGTATGCGAAATTAATCATCATCATAATTAATAATAATAACAAAAACAAGCCTACACCCATAGCTTCACCCATTTTCCGCCCTGGCTCCACTCAACACTGCCCTGTGGCCCCCGGGAGTTCATGAATGCGGCCCTCGGAATGAAAAAGGTTCCTCATCACTCTTTGCACAAAGAGAACTCTGATCAAGGCTGGGCTATGTTTGCAAAGAAAAAGACATTTTTGAAAACCAGAGGAATTCTTGCGAGGTGTGGCTGGAAATGATATAACAAAGAGTGACCAGAAACTGTTCCTTTATGCTAATACCGCGGCGAGAATACTACTCTCACAGAAATGGAAGCAACATTAAATACCCACAGTTGAAGAATGCCAGCGGAAACTCACGGAGTGCACAGAAATAGCAAAAGTGACTGGAAAAATCAGAGAACAGGGCGACGAAGCATTCCAAAGAGATTGGGTGAAATCTACAACATACATAGAAAAGAACTACCGTCTTACCTCGGGTTACAGACGCTTCGAGTTACGCATTTTCAGGTTATGGACGCACCGAAACCCAGAAGTACTGGAACGGATTGCTTCCAGGTTCCAGCGCTTGCGCATGCGCAGAAACACTAATTCACGCTTTGCGCATGTGCAGAAGCGCCGAATCGCGACCCACGCGTGCGCACACGCGGCACTGCGGGTTGCGAATGTGCCTCCCGCACGGATCACGTTCGCAACCCAAGCGTCCACCCTATACACAAAGAAAGACACTCACGGGACTGAAATAGACCTCACAATGTTTATCAAAAATCATTCGTTTTGGATTTAAGAATATTGAACAAACATATTACAACAATTGAAGGATGTACATGAATTAAATTTTGAATAGTATTAGACCATAGTATTAAGTACACATAGAACGTAAACATGACAAATGGGTAAATATAAAGAAAAAATAGAGAAACCAGAAGAAGGAGGGAGAGAAGTAAAAATTCATTTAGAATTAAAGTATTAAGGTTAAAAGAAATAAGGTATGTCTTATGTATTAAAGGTAAAAGGTAAAGGTAAAAGTAGAGACATCACCTTGCCAACAAAGGTCCGTAAAGTTAAAGCTATGGTTTTCCCAGTAGTGATGTATGGAAGTGAGAGCTGGACCCTAAAGAAGGCTGATCGCCAAAGAATGGATGCTTTTGAATTCTGGTGCTGGAGGAGACTCTTGAGAGTCCCATGGACTGCAAGAAGATCAAACCTCTCCATTCTGAAGGAAATCAGCCCTGAGTGCTCACTGGAAGGACAGATCCTGAAGCTGAGGCTCCAAGACTTTGGCCACCTCATGAGAAGAGAAGACTCCCTGGAAAAGACCCTGATGTTGGAAAGATGGAGGGCACAAGGAGAAGGGGGCAACAGAGGACGAGATGGCTGGACAGTGTTCTCGAAGCTACCAGCATGAGTTTGACCAAACTGCGGGAGGCAGTGGAAGACAGGAGTGCCTGGCGTGCTCTGGTCCATGGGGTCACGAAGAGTCGGACACGACTAAACAACAACAACAAAAGGACCCTTTGACTGTTAGGTCCAGTGGCGGACGATTATGATGGCAAAATTTGGAAAATCTGTAAAACCAATAAAGATTATTTTTTTTAAAAAAAAAGGCATTTTTGTTAATAGGATTCTCCTCGAACCCATGGCAAGTGTTGGCCTTCACAAGGCCACCAACCAAAGGGAAAGGAGACCAGCCAGCATCACATTGAAATGGAAGAATCCTAACTTGCAGGTTTCCCTGAAAGCAACTACCGTGCAGATCAGTGGGGCTTACTCTGAAGCAAGCACATGCAGCCCCGCAGCCGTTGATTAATCCCCCCCCCCCAAAAAAAGCACAGAGAGGCAGAGAGTCACGGCACAAGGCAGGTTAACGTAGACGTTCTCGGCTCCATAAATAACCTTGCAATCTGACAGACACACGAAAGGATAACACGTGCCCCGGCTTAAGAATCAAGGCAAACTTGCTCATAAATCACAGCCTGCCTCGTTGCCCAAGGAGGCAGTAGATCTCTCTTCGGCACTCAGCCACAAAGGCAGCAGCTCCTTCCTACATCCGATACGTCCAAATGGAAAATCAGCCGAACAAACGGCAAAATTCACCGGACAAGGCAGAGCGGGGGGCAGGGGTGTCTCAGAATGGCAAAGCTTGAATGAGACAGCTTCACTCACAGGCACACAAAAAAAGATCTGTTGCTTAAACAGGGCTGGATTAGAACCATGTCGTTGTTGTTGTTTAGTTGTTTAGTCGTGTCCGACTCTTTGTGACCCCCTGGACCAGAGCACGCCAGGCACTCCTGTCTTCCACTGCCTCCCGCAGTTTGGTCAAACTCATGTTTGTAGCTTTGAGAACACTGTCCCACCATCTCGTCCTCTGTCGTCCCCTTCTCCTTGTGCCCTCCATCTTTCCCAACATCAGGGTCTTTTCCAGGGAGTCTTCTCTTCTCATGAGGTGACCAAAGTATTGGAGCCTCAGCTTCAGGATCTGTCCTTCCAGTGAGAACTCAGGGCTGATTCCCTTAAGAATGGAGAGGTTTGATCTTCTTGCAGTCCATGGGACTCTCAAGAGTCTCCTCCAGCACCAGAATTCAAAAGCATCATAAAGAAGGCTGATCGCCAAAGAATGGATGCTTTTGAATTCTGGTGCTGGAGGAGACTCTTGAGAGTCCCATGGACTGCAAGAAGATCAAACCTCTCCATTCTGAAGGAAATCAGCCCTGTGCGCTCACTGGAAGGACAGATCCTGAAGCTGAGACAGTGTTCTCAAAGCTACGAACATGAGTCTGACCGAACTGCGGGAGGCAGTGGAAGACAGGAGTGCCTGGCGTGCTCTGGTCCAGGGGGTCACGAAGACTTGGACACAACTAAACAACAACAATAATTTGGATGTTTATTTAAATCCTGCCATCAAGTCTATTGCCTTTCTTTGTTTCTGCAAATATAGTATGAATGGTTCCCAGTCTCTGTTGCCTTTTTCTCTTAGTCTTTCTGTCATTTTTGCCAGTTCTGCATAGGTCATCAACTTCTCTTGCCATTGTTCTTTAGTTGGTATTTCTCCAGTCTTCCAGTTTTGTGCAATCCACATTCTTGCTGCTGTAGTGGCATAGATAAATAAAGTCCTCATTTCTTTTGGTATGTCTTGACCTAAAATACCTAATAAAAAGGCTTCTGGGGTTTTTTTACAAAGCTAAACCTTGCTGACCCCTGCTCTACAATATCCTTTTTGAGATGAGGAAACCACCTGGCGAGAGAAATTTCCCCCAGCCTATACAAGAAGCTTGCTTTCAAACAGACACATTCTCAAACCGGATGTGAAAATTCCTGGGTATCTGAATCTATACATTCCGTGACTTCCCTTTCCCTTCCTTCTACAAAAACTCAGCGCACACCCAAACAGGTTCGTCTGACCAAAACTCACTTGGAGCTTAATCTAAAAGGACAGGATTTTCATTAAAAGGTTTTTATTTTAATTCACAAACCCCCACTTATTTTTCTTTTTAAATGAATGCTTTTAATACAGTGGTACCTTGGGTTACATACGCTTCAGGTTACATACGCTTCAGGTTACAGCCTCTGCTAACCCAGAAATAGTGCTTCAGGTTAAGAACTTTGCTTCAGGATGAGAACAGAAATCGTGCTCTGGCAGCACGGCGGCAGCGGCAGGCCCCATTAGCTAAAGTGTTGCTTCAGGTTAAGAACAGTTTCAGGTTAAGAACGGACCTCCAGAATGAATTAAGTTCTTAACCTGAGGTACCACTGTATTTCAAAAGCATCCTCCCTTCTGGACGGTGTAAAGGAATAAGATCTTACAGAAAAACAAGGCAGCCTGCTTAAGACGGCAGATGAAACGTGCAGAAACAGAACATCTCTGACTCTTGCTTACTGCAAAAGACAAAAGCCCTCCTTCTTTGCCATACTAACTCCGATTCCTTTCCCTCCTGTCTGAAAGCAGGCAAACAAGACAGGATTTGTGGAAGCTGCTGCAGACAGATTAAGCCCTGCTGCCTCTAAAAATAGGAAGTGCTTCAAATCTGGAAAGGGCAAAGATTTCAGGCGTGGAAAGATCCCTGTTTGCCATCTGGTCAGAGACTAGAATTCCTGCAGACAAGATGAATGGAGTTTGGTACAGCTGGGAAACGTACAAATTTGAAGAGCTGACTATCGTTTATCGATTGCGTTCAGAACTCACCTCTTCCTCCAAGCAGTGTTCGAAATTAGCCAGGCACCAGGCACATATTGCACCTGACTATCGGCCACCTGCGACCAAGTGATTGATGCCCAGGGGCCAGGATGGCGTCTAATCTCTCCATCCAGGGATATTGGATCTGGACTGTTTTCACACACTAACACCCCATCCTGTACCATTCTATCGGTCGTATTTTATCTGCACAATCGGAATGGATTTCTGGAACCAAATTGCTTTTACTGTGCAGCCTGAGCAGGAGAAGTCGCCATTTTTTAAAAAGCCAGAAGCATTTTTACTTGGTATTCTAGGTCAGGACATCAATAGGCAAGATGTTAAATTGTTCTTATATGCAACAACTGCGGCAAGAGTATTGTTAGCCCAGAAATGGAAGCAAGAAGAAATTCCGACGAAAGAAGAATGGCAGACGAAATTAATGGACTATGCAGAATTGGACAAAATGACAGGAAGGTTTCGAAACCTGCGGGACAAGAGATTTACAGAAGATTGGAAGAAATATATGAATTATTTGAAGAGCAACTGTAATCAACAAATTACACTAGTAGGCCTACAAGAAGTTTTGTAAGGAGAAATATACGAAGTGTTACTAAGGAGAAAAAGATAGAGATACTGGTTATGAGCTTGAAATGTAATAGGGAAGATAAGAAATGCATACTGAGAGATTAGATTGGAAAATTTTCAGACAGGATTGATGGAAGTCAAAAATTTGAATAAGATATAAAAGTATGTTTTATTACTGTTGAAAATAATATGTTAAAAAAACCAATAAAAATTATATTTTAAAAAAAGGAGAAGTCGCTATTTGGAAAAAGAGGTCAGGATAGGCCAATCAAAAAGTGGACTGGTTGGATCAAGTGACCTTTCTTCTTTAGGGTCTCAAAGCTCTTAACCTAGCTCCAGGTTGCCATCCGAACTAGCCAGATGTTCAACTGAGAATCAGTCACAGTCAGTCCATCATTTGAAAAACAAAGACTCTAGAGCGTCTTGTCCCAAAAAATGGCAACTAGACATTCCATTTTGGCAACTGTAACCTTGGTTTAAGGAGCTATTTGGGGCCTAGGTTAAATATCTGAGTTTCTAACACTGCCTCCAAGGTGCTCAAGGTGGCCGTACATTTGTTCTTGTTCCCACAACAACCTTATATAATAATAATAATAATTTATTATGTATACCCCGCCCATCTGGCTGGGTTTCCCCAGCCACTCTGGGCGGCTTCCAACTGAATATTAAAAACAATACATCACCAGACATTAAAAACTTCCCTAAACAGGGCCACCTTCAGTTGTCTTTTAAGAGTAAAATAGTTGTTTATTGCTTTGACATCTGCTGGGAGGGCATTCCACAGGGCAGGCACCGAGAAGGCCCTCTGCCTGGTTCCCTGTAACCTCACATCTCGCAGAGAGGCAACCGCCAGAAGGCCCTCAGAGCTGGACCTCAGTGTCCGGGCTGAACGATGGGGGTGGAGACGCTCCTTCAGGTATACTGGACCGAGGCCGTTTAGGGCTTTCAAGGTCAGCACCAACACTTTGAATTGTGCTCGGAAACGTACTGGGAGCCAGTGTAGGTCTTTCAAGACCGGTGTTATATGGTCTCGGCGGCCGCTCCCAGTCACCAGTCTAGCTGCCGCATTCTGGATTAGTTGTAGTTTCCGGGTCACTTTCAAAGGTAGCCCCACGTAGAGCGCAAGTGGGAGATAACCAGAGCATGCACCACTCTGGCGAGACAGTCCGCAGGCAGGTAGGGTCTCATCCTGCGTACCAGATGGAGCTGGTAAACAGCTGCCCTGGATACATAACTGACCTTTGCCTCCATGGACAGCTGTGAGTCCAAAGTGACTCCCAGGCTGCGCATCTAGTCCTTCAGGGGCACAGGTACCCCATTCAGGACCAGGGAGTCCTCCACACCCGCCCGCCTCCTGTCCCCCAAAAACAGTACTACTGTCTTGTCAGGATTCAACCTCAATCTGTTAGCTGCCATCCATCCTCCAACTGCCTCCAGACACTCACGCAGGACCTTCACCACCTTCACTGGTTCTGATTTAAAAGAGAGGTAGGTTAGGATAAGAGAGACTGCCTAGGCCAAGGCCACCCAGTGAGCTTCATGGCCGAGTGGTGATTCGAACCCATGTCTCCCAGATCCCACACCAATATTCTTCTAACCACTACACCACACTGGTTACGTGAAGTTGCTCTGTGGCAGGTTGCACAAAGCTGCATTAAAAAGTCCCAAACACCGCAATGCATCTTTGCTTAACAATGCATTTTTAAAATATGCTCCTAGATACATTACATTAGACTGTTAACAGTTTCATGCAAAACACCTGGTATGGGTGTATAAATATGCTAAAAAGCCTATTTAAGTAGAGAGGGGGAATTAATTGCTGTTCAGGTGCTCAGTTGTGGGTTGGTGGGGTAAGAATACGCCCTCCCCTCTTGCATCATATATTTGGTACCCATCCCTGAACCCATTTCCCTCTAGATTTGCCTGCTAAGTCCCATCAATCAGGGTTTATTGGGATGCAAGACACATTTTCCACTTATGCTCATACACAAACAGCTGTGGGCTTAGGAAATTTACACCCAGGGAAATGGAGCATCTGTTCCATTGTGCTAAGAAAAAAGGAGATTTTCCAGATTTTCCAAAAAAAGTGGGGGGGAGGATGCAAAAGCTAAATGGGGAAAACATGGAGGAATGTTGCTTTGAGCAGAATGCCAAATCAGGGGGACGTATTGCGGTGTGACCTGGATAACCGACACCCTGTGTTGTGGGTGGGTTCGTTTAGATAGCCACAACACCCGATTGGTAGGTTCCCTCGAAGCTGGGTGCAATCTGGCCAATGGGACGCAGTCCAAACGGTTCGAGGGACCTATTTATGCCCATGCACGTGACCCAGAGCTTCCTCTTTTGGTGTGTGCATTCGGAACACCCGCCCACCTCTCCCTACTTTTAGGGCTTTGCGCTTGACCTTCCTATGCCGTCGTGTGTCGTCTGTCGTTGGGACAGGGGCACAGCAGGAATTTCCCCCACTTGGCTGATGGGCTGTTGCCATTTGGGTTTCGCCTGCCACGTAGCAAATCGTCACAACTTGTAAGGTTGCGGATAGGCTCTGGTTCGGGTGATAGGGATGGGAGAACGCTCTCGCCATCCCTATGTGAAGAATATTCCGTTAAAGGAATCCAGGGGCTCGATGGTTTGGTCAACCCCTAAGAGGGGGTTGTGCCCATGCCTGAGTCCAGGGGGGCATTTGGGTGGCAGAGATAGCCTGTTCCCAGCTTCCCGCTTATCCAGGTGTTCACCCTTGGCTGACCTGTGCTGGAACCCTGGGTCAGCGCTACCTGCATGGCAGGGAGCTAGTTGAACCAGAGCCTATGCAACCACTCACTTTCTGTAATCAATAAAGTTGTGGCCTAAATTCTGCGAAAACCAAAAATTTGAGTCATGTGTTAATTGCTTTAGGGGAGAGGTTTCTGGGTATGAACACGCAAAAGAAGGATACTGTAGGGTTGGGGAAAGTTCAGAGAAAGGATGCTGAAATAATCGAGGGGATGAAGTGACTGCTCCGTCTGTTGCAGCAACTGGGACTTTTTAGTTGAGAGAAATGGAGACTGGGGAAAGGTGTACAGTATAAAAATTATGTACGGTGTGTTGTGAAGAAAACTTTTTTATGCCCCTTGGGGACATGCAACAAAGCTGAACCCTGGAAGGTTCAGGACCCGCACAATGAAATGCGTCTGCACATAATGCGTAGTGAACCTGCGGAACTCACCGCCACAAGGTGTACTGATGACCAACTCGGATGGCTTTAGAAGCAGATTGGATAAATTTGTGGAGGACAAGGGTGTGTCCTACATCCAAGTGCCAGAGTGCTAGGCCTCAAACGCCAGTCAATGAGTATTGCAGGTTGGGAAAGCACCGCTGCACCTCAGGTCCATTCCTGGGCGTTTCCCACAAGACATCTCATGGACCCTGTGAGAGAACAGGACGCTGGACGAGACAGGCCTTTGGACTGATCCAGCAGGCTTTTCTTATGTTCAAACACAGAGCTGTTCCACAGTGAACGCTCTGCGTCAAAGCTGCCCAAATCTTCGCTTGGTCATGTGCTGAGCCTTCGCCAGCAGCCAAAGACGATGGCAATTGCAGCCCAGGATCATCATATAGGCAATCGGTTGCAGTTGCCACAATGGAACGTCTAGGCACTTTTTTGCAGTGAGGTTGTTTTGTATATTATTATTATTATTATTATTATTATTATTATTATGGATGCTCGGGCTGCGAACGTGATCTGTGCAGGACGCACATTCGCAACCTGCAGTGTTTGCAACCCGCAGCTGTGCGTCTGCGCACACAAGGGTTGCACTTCTGCGCGATTTAGCACTTCTGCGCATGCGCAACCGCCGAAACCCGGAAGTAACCCGTCCTGGTACTTCCAGGTTTCGACAGTCTGTAACCCAATAAAACGCAACCTGAAGCGTCTGTAACCCAAGGTATGACTGTATTATTATTTCTATACTGCTTTCTGTTTCTATACTTGCCAACAAAGGTCCATATAGTTAAAGCCATGGTTTTCCCAGTAGTGATGTATGGAAGTGAGAGCTGGACCATAAAGATAGCTGATCACCAAAGAATGGGTGCTTTTGAATTCTGGTGCTGGAGGAGACTCTTGAGAGTCCCATGGACTGCAAGAAGATCAAACCTCTCCATTCTGAAGGAAATCAGCCCTGAGTGCTCACTGGAAGGACAGATCCTGAAGCTGAGGCTCCAATACTTTGGCCACCTCATGAGAAGAGAAGACTCCCTGGAAAAGACCCTGATGTTGGGAAAGATGGAGGGCACAAGGAGAAGGGGAGGACAGAGGACGAGATGGTTGGACAGTGTTCTCGAAGCTACGAACATGAGTTTGACCAAACTGCGGGAAGCAGTGGAAGACAGGAGTGCCTGGCGTGCTCTGGTCCATGGGGTCACGAAGAGTCGGACACGACTAAATGACTAAACAACAACAACATTTCTATACTGCTTTCTAAGAAAGAAAGAAAATCTCAAAGTGGTTTACAACCCATTAAAACATCAAATAAAACAAATTAAAGCTTCAAGGAAAAGATTTCAGATCCTTCCCTAAGTGACATGTTGCTTTGTCACCAACCCAAAGATCACGTCGTGGTCGCAATTGGACCCACGCCAGTAGCAAAACACACCTGACACCTGGCTAAATTCTAACACTGATCATAGGTTCCCCAACAGTGTTAGAAATTAGCCAGGCGCTAGGCGCATTTTGCAACTGGCGTGGGTCCAACTGCGACCACATCAAGACCTCTGGGTTGGCAGGTTGGCAACTGACAGCTCCATCTGGCTGGCCCCACCAGCTTTCTTAAGCAGGTCAGAAGAAGAGATTATTGATTGCATTTATATCAAACCTTTTTCTCCAAGGGGTACACCCCCCCTCCTCAGTTAATCCCTACAGCGACCCTGTGAGGTAGGTGCAATGGCTGATTCCAAGGTCGCCCAGTGAACTTCATGGCAGTGGGGGGATTTGAACCCGGATCTCCCAGGTCCTAGTGCGACACTCTAACCATTACACCACACAGGCTTCCCAGAGTCCTTCTGCTATGGCACAGCCCTATAAATTAAGTAGGTAAACATGGAGAAAGCAAAAGGTCACTCAGAGAAGGATCTGAAATATTTTCCTGGAAGCTTGAATTTGCTTTATTCAGGATTGCTTGATTTGATGTGTTTTTACGTGTCACAAATTGTTTTTTATATTCTTTAAAATGTAAACCGGTATAGAAATGAAATTATTAATAATAATTACAATAATAAATTTCATTGTAGGAAACAACAAATCAGTCTAACTAGCATCATTTATACTCCCGATACTGAAATCAATTATAAAACTTAGAAAGAAAGAAATTTAAATTATATTGTGGTTGTTTGTTTGACGTCTCCATTATTTGTTTGTTTGTTTGTCTGTTTTCCCATAAATGTATTTATTTTAAATCAATAAAGATATACTTTTAAAGGGGGGGAATAAATTCCATTGTAAAAAAAAAAAAAATAGCACCTAGACATTCTGTTGTGGCTTCCGTAACCTAGGTTTAAGGCACCATTTGGCAATAAGCTTATATATCTGAGTTTCTAGCATTGTATCCAAAACCCTCCCCTGCAGGGAAGCCCATTTGTAGGCTGCTCAAAGCCATTTCCCAAGTCCTCCGCCACCTTTTAAATGCCTATATCAGGTAGTCCAGTTTCACACCCATCTGACGGATGAACAGGGGTCAAAAGGCTGAAAGAGAGCAGTTACCGAAGGCCACCCAGCGGGCGGAAATCTCTGCTTAGCCGAAGTGAGGATTTAAAAGCTCACAGTTCAATGTTCTTCCTCGCTGAGCGACGCCACCTTGCAGTTATTTAAGGACAGGCTTAGAGCAGATGAGAAAAGGAATCCTGGAAATAAGGCAAAGCACTGCCACAAATTTTTTTCTGCAGCTCCACGCACACACAGGCCCTTCCTAATTTTCCACCTCTGCTCATTAATCCGATTTCTTTTATTTCCTTTGGACAGCTCGGGAACGCTTCATTCCCAACCCTTTGTATCCACCGTGTCAATAGGATTTTTTCCATCCATTACAGGGCGAGTTGAGCGCATCCCTTCGCCTCGCTTGCTCCACGGCTCTCAGGCGAGCTCGGAAACCCCCAGTGGAAATACGCAAGGGGTCGAGGGCATGCGAGCCACAGGCGCCCGCAACTGGAGCCTGGCTGCCCAATTTCTCTGCAAAGGGGTCCTGTTACTGAAGAGGCAAGCTGATTCTTTAAAGCAAGCAAAAGACGACCTCTTTGCCAGTATGACAGGTCAAAACATAGATAAAATTGACAGTTCAAAAGAAGAAACTGGTGTACACAACACAACGGCATGCAACATCAGGCTTGCCCAAACAATGAGGTTTTTGGCAGGCATCGAAACCAGGGCAATAAAAGCACAGGCGTAATATCAAGTGGCAGGGAGTTCCAGAGGGACCGGGGCTGCCACATTAAAAGAGAGATTCCTTGCAACATTATTTGGCCTGGAGCCTGGAGTAGCTGCCTTCCTCTGCTCCGGAGGGGGCTTTGGCATAAATCGCATCCCTTCACCGCCCGCAGAACCAGGTCACATCCATTGCGACCATCTCCCTCCCTACTGCCCCGAGAGAGAAGTGCTCAGATCTGAAGGCGCTGCAGCTGTAACACCTCCATGGTGCTATCAGCTTGTCCAAGCCATCGGGCTTATTTAGACATTAAGGAAGGCTCTTAATTGCTCGCGTTGACCCAGCCCACTCCTCCTGGCTAAGCTGATGAGGTACCATTAATCTTGCTCAGGTGGTCCAAGATATCCGTACAGATAACACCCCCAACATCTGTCTCCTGTGGGACAAGAAGCTACAATTAGAACTGGATATGGAACAACTGATTGGTTCAAAATTGGGAAAGGAGTACGGCAAGGCTGTATATTGTCTCCCTGCTTATTTAACTTATATGCAGAATTCATCATGCAAAAGGCTGGGCTGGATGAAGCCCAAGCCGGAATTAAGATTGCTGGAAGAAATATCAACAACCTCAGATATGCAGATGACACAACCTTGATGGCAGAAAGGGAGGAGGAATTAAAGCACCTTTTAATGAGGGTGAAAGAGGAGAGCGTAAAATATGGTCTGAAGCTCAACATCAAAAAAACGAAATCATGGCCACTGGGCCCATCACCTCCTGGCAAATAGAAGGGGAAGAAATAGAGGCAGTGAGACATTTTGCTTTCTTGGGCTCCATGATCACTGCAGATGGTGAGAGCAGCCACAAAATTAAAAGATGCCTGCTTCTTGGGAGAAAAGCAATGAAAAACCTAGACAGCATCTTAAAAAGCAGAGACATCACCTTGCCAACAAAGGTCCGTATAGTAAAAGCTATGGTTTTCCAAGTAGTGATGTATGGAAGTGAGAGCTGGACCATAAAGAAGGCTGATCGCCGAAGAATGGATGCTTTTGAATTCTGGTGCTGGAGGAGACTCTTGAGAGTCCCATGGACTGCAAGAAGATCAAACCTATCCATTCTGAAGGAAATCAGCCCTGAGTGCTTACTGGAAGGACAGATCCTGAAGCTGAGACTCCAATACTTTGGCCACCTCATGAGAAGAGAAGACTCCCTGGAAAAGACCCTGATGTTGGGGAAGATGGAGGGCACAAGAAGAGGATGACAGAGGACGAGATGGTTGGACAGTGTTCTCGAAGCTACAAACATGAGCCTGACCAAACTGTGGGAGGCAGTGGAAGAGAGGAGTGCCTGGCATGCTCTGGTCCAGGGGGTCACGAAGAGTCGGACACGACTAAACAACTAAACAACAACAACAATTTCAAACAGTGCTGGCACCACACAGCCATGCTGGCTCAGGGTGACGGTGGGAGTCGTAGTTCCAAACAACAACAGCGCCAGTGTAGGGCAGTGTCCGACTCAGACCTGGGAGACCAGGGTTCAAATCCTCACTCAGCCATAGAAAGCTCTTTGAACGTGTCCTTGGGCCAGACACTGCCTCTAAGCCTAACCTACCTCGCAGGATTGTCGTGAGGGGGTGGAAAGGGGAGAGGGAGAACCACGTGCCTGAGGTCCTTGGGTGAAAGTTGGGATATCGACGTGATAGATAATAGAACATCTGGAGGGCACTAAGTTGGGGAAGGCTGACAGGGTAGCTAAGAGGAAAATAAATTGCACTAACAAATGTCAAGGGAGATCTCTTTTGAGCTTGGGATATTCCCGCTGGCATGGAAACATCAGCTCCCCGCAAGGATGATCGCACACATTTGCCTCAAGACTTCTGTGCAAATTCCCACGAGGGATTTGCACAGGTCACTGCGGAAACGCTATAGGCAGATGTGGCCTTTTGGGTAGAGGGTGAGACCATCGCTGCCACCTCTCCTGTCCAGATTCGGCCAGGGAGTGCCGGGGGAGAAGAGAGACAAATAGTTCCGTCCTAAATTAAGTGAAGCAGAGATTTATAGCATGAGCGGAACGAAGTCAGCCGAGCGAGCCAAGAGACGCTCGTCCAAGACGTCGGGGAAACATTAACTTCAAAAATACACATCCCGCTACAACCCTGGACATGCTGAGCATCGGTTTTAAGGGCAAGCCAGTTCCAAAACGCTTTGGCAAAAGGGAGCAGGAAGATGAGGGAGGCGTCATGAACTAATCACAGAACGGACTTCCCAGTATAATACAGGGGTGGGAAACCTTTCACAGCCCAGGGGCCTCATTCCTTCTTAGGCAAGCTTTCAGGGGCCACATGCAGGTGGGCAGGGCTAGAAGCAAAAGTGGGAGGAGCAGCAAATTTTCTCAGGCATCCATCTCTATTCTCCATCCATGCAAACAAGAAGCATCACCCTCAGAGTGCAAGGACAAGAGAAAACACTCAAGAAATTCTGTGGAGAGAAGAGGCAGGGCTGAGGAGGGAGCGTGGCCTTCAGAGAGGTTCGAGGGCCACCAGGCCTAAGTTTCCCTATCCCTGACACATGGTCCAAAAGAATGAGTGGATCTCACACTCGTCAGATCTGCTTCGCAATTTTTGCTAGAACCCCAATGTTTCCATTTTCCCATTTGTTGATTATTATGTCGTGATTGTGTTTCAGTTTATGTAACTCACCTGGGCAGTTGATTGTGGGATGAAGCACAAAAGAGAGGCCAGAAATAGAAAAATAAATCAACAAACAAATACCACCCAAGCACAGCCAGGTGCAAAAGGTGTTAGGGGGCTTCCAGACTGTTGTTATTTTCAAGGCAGGGGGAGGCGGGCAAGGAACCAATCACAGAGTGGGACAGTCGGGTTGAGCAGTTATAGTCGACTGGGAGGCCTCGCACACAAACCCGCTTCCCTCCACAAAAAGATCGTACTTTCTTTCTCTTTTTTTGCAATTACGGAAGTGAAGGGGAAATGCAGCAAAAAAGGCGGAACAACACTTGTTTGACGCAACTTGGTCTAACCTCCCTGCAAACGTATCAGGATAAACACACAATGCACAGATCACCTGGAAGCAGCCATACAGTTAGAAGGAAAGAACAGGGTATGGCCAAAGCACCTCCTGAACCCTAGGAATTTGCTTTCAGAGCGGAGATGAGCTCACAGGCCTTTCACACACATGCAAAATCCACTCCTAGTCACATCACTTCATTTCAGCTGCCAAATTGGGTGGGAGAACGTAGTTCTGTTCCTGCTGTAAACCAACAGAGTCCAGTCTCCATTCATCCCTGCTTCACGGTAGCATAAACAGAGGCCACAGCCGCTCCATAATATTTAAAGCCCTCTTACCACTTTAACAGCCCCGGCTTCCCCCAAAGCATTCTGGGAAGTGTAGTTTGTCAAGAGTGGTACACATTGGTGGAAGACCCCTATTCCCCAAAGAGCTACAATTCCCAGGGTTCCCTGGGAGCAGCGACTGACGGTTAAACCCCTCTGCAAATTATATAGCTCTGTGAGGGAAATAGGGGGTCTCTTTACACCTCTCCGTAGCCTCAGCAAACTACACTTCCCAGGACTCTTTGGGGGATGCCATGACTGCTTAAAGCAGTAGCGTAGTGCTTTAAAGGTACAGAACAGATGTGGTCAGAGGCAACAAGTCCTAGCCCCAAAGCACTTACATTGTAGATTTGGGCAATGAGGAGCCAGAGATCTTTGAGCCACGGTTCCTTCATTTAAATGGTGCGGCTGCTATGCCTTTACCCAGCAGAAATTCAGCTAGGAAAGGTTTTCCCCATCAGGGTATTGGGATGCTGTGGGGGTAAGCAAGATGGTGAGCTGCACCTGATGAACATCTACCTCCCGGGCAACTAACACAGCACAAGAGACTTAGAGGAATGAAAAGGATCGCTTTACTCAAGGGAGGTGGCACCATCTTCAGTACAGCCCCCCTCAGAGAGGATAATTCACACATAAACACAAACAACCCAAAGACAAGGAATAACAAGATACAGGAATCTAAGTTGGGTGATCTCTCTCCTGTTTTCTTTAACAAAAAATGCACCTGAGAATGCATTCCTTTGCATGCCCTACTTACTACGGAGTAAATCCCACCGAAGGCAGCTGTACCTCCCTACCTCCCAGCAAACTTGCATAGATGGAACGGAGTTGAAATGGGATCCGCAGCCACTCCTAGGGTTGCCAACTTTTAACCTTGCCTCCGTGGCTACACCGGCACAATTCCGCCTCCAGCGCATAGCAGGCTACCCCGGCCGAGCTCCTCTCAAAGCCACAGGAGCAGAACCACCCCGGCGAGTTGGCAACCCGAAGAACCTCACACTTGCGCGTATCCAAGCCGCGCGTTAAGGAGCGCTCCTCATGCGCTCCAGGGCAAGCCACGAACACCGGGGTTGAAAAGATATTGCGAGGCTCGATTCCACAGACCCCATAAAGGGTCCACCTCCCCGAGCGCGCAAAGACCTGAGTGCGAGGAGTCCCCGGCGCGCCGGTTTTGGGGGAAGGGGCGCGCCAACCGCGCCAGGGCGTCCCGGAGAGGCGCCGCGCTTACCTTGGCTCGCCTCGGTCGAGAAACGCTCCGGCTCCGCCGGGCACTTGTGGGGCTGCCTCGGCGCCTTCCTGCTCCCTCGGCGCGCTTGTGTAACCTCGGCGGCGGCGGCGGCGCCTCGGTGCCTTTGGAGAGGCGAGGCGCGCCGGGCGCAAGCGACCCTTGGCCGGACTCTGCCGTGTTCCTCCCTCGCGCAGCGGCGGCCCTGCGGGACCCAGAGCCGGGGAAGGACGGGGAGCGGCCGGGCCCGTCTCTTGCTTCTCTCCCCCCCCCCCCCAGGCTCTGCGCTCCGGGCAGGCGGCGGCGGCGGCGGAGTTGCCGCAGCGCCAAGGAGCGGAACAAAAGCGAGCTCTCCAAGGCGCCCGAGCCGTGCGCCCTCCTCCTCCTTCTCCCTCTTTCTCCCTTCTCCCGCTTCTCCTAATCCCGGCCGGCTTGGCGGCGCTTCGGCTACCCCGCTCGAGTAGCCCCGGGCTGGGTCATCGCGGCTCCGAGCCACCGGGCTTCCAGGACGGCCGAGAGAACCGCGTCTGCTCCAACCCGGGCGCCCGAAGACGAGCGAGGCGGAGAAGGAAGCAGAGGCGGAGCTCTCCGCGCCCGGACCCGCCCAGCCACGCAGCCAGCCAGGAAAGCGGGGACTATAACGCCGTTCAGCCCCGGGACCTTTCTTTCTCCCCGGCGGGAAGGTGATTGTTGCCCGTTTTCAGCCAGGAAAGGGTCACGGCAGGCAGAGAGTCCGGGGAGACCCAGCCTTCAGCCCCGGCACCTTTTGGTTTGGGAACCGTTCGCTTTCCGATCTCAGCCAGGTAGGGAAGCGTTTGGTTTCCAGCAACATTCAGCCCCGGGAAATTATATTATTAAAACGGGGAGAGGGGGCGCAACTTGAATAAAATATTGGGGGGAGGCAGGTAAGCCTAAGCCCCGCCCCACATAATCGATCACAAGACACGGCGCACGCACACTATTTGAACGGCAATGTCTATTAACGGGGGTGGGGGAGCTGTCCCCTTCCAAATATTTTATTGGGGCACCCGAAGGGACCTCGACCCCTAGGAGTTGGCTTCTATGCATTAAACCTATTATGTACTGAAGTTCTCACCCTGGGCCAGCAGGGGGATACTGTAGATAGTTTTCACTCAGGTCCACATATGCAAATAAGGGATTGAAAGTGACGTTCAGTGATTGGATAGTTACAGAAAGTTGTTACTGTTGCTTTGTAAAAAGGTAAAGGGACCCCTGACCATTAGGTCCAGTCATGACCGACTCTGGGGTCATCTCGCTTTATTGGCCAAGGGAGCTGGTGTACAGCTTCTGGGTCATGTGGAGAACCAGAGCAGCACACGGAAACGCCGTTTACCTTCCCGCCGGAGCGGTACCTATTTATCTACTTGCACTTTGATGTGCTTTCGAACTGCTAGGTTGGCAGGAGCAGGGACCGAGCAACGGGAGCTCACCCCGTCGCGGGGATTCGAACCGCCGACCTTCTGATCGGCAAGTCCTAGGCTCTGTGGTTTAACCCACAGCGCCACCAACGTCCCACCGTTGCTTTGTAGTGGAGCTCTATATAAGCAGGCTGGCTGAACCCTTCAGTTCAGTTCTGTTCTGGCCTGTGAATAAACAAGAGCTGTTTGAAGAATTGCTGCGTCGTCTGATATGTTCACCCACAACTTAACAAAACCTGCATGCATCCAGAGAGGAAAAGGTTGCTACAGTAAGCAAAATTTTGCTGCTTCCGAGGGAATCAGCCCCAGCACCTATTTTTCAAACATCTCCCAGCATTCATCCCTGTAGCACAGAAAGATGATGAGTTCAGCTGGGGAACGCAGGAAGCTTTGTGTAGCCGTTTAGCTCAGTATTCCCAGCACTGGCTGGCAGCAGCAGCTCCAGGATTCCCAGCCGTGCCGGGAGATTGAACCTGACACCTTCTGCATGCAAAGCAGATGCTCTAACCACCGACTTACAGCCCTTCCCGGAAGATACAGGAAGCTGCCCCCTAACAGAGTCAGACTACCATATGGACCTCAGTATTGCGCGCTCTGACTGGCAGCATCTCTCCAAGGGGACATTCTCATCTTTACCTGGGGATGCCGAGGATTGAACCTGGAAACTCCCAACAGTGGTACCTCGCAAGACGAATGCCTCGCAAGACGGAAAACTCGCAAGACGAAAGGGTTTTTGGTTTTTTGAGTTGCTTCACAAGACGGATTTCCCTATGGGCTTGCTTCGCAAGACGGAAACGTCTTGCAAGTTTGTTTCCTTTTTCTTAAAACCGTTAATACAGTTGTGACTTGACTTCAAGGAGCAACTCATAGCACGCGGTGTGGTAGCCTTTTTTGAGGTTTTTGAAGACTTTGGTGATTTTTGAAGCTTTTCCAAAACTTTTCCCGAACCGTGCTTCGCAAGACGAAAAAACTCGCGGAACGAATTAATTTCGTCTTGCGAGGCACCACTGTACAGTGGTGTCCCGCAAGACGAATGCCTCGCAAGACGAAAAACTCGCTAGACGAAAGGGTTTTCCGTTTTTGAGTTGCTTCGCAAGACGAATTTCCCTATGGGCTTGCTTTGCAAGACGAAAAAAAATTTGGTTTTGAATTTCTGTGTGGTGGCTGGCTGGGGGAACAGTTGGGGAGGGGTTTGCAAGAATCTGGGAGCTTGTGTGGGGTTTTTTTTGAATTTTTATGATTTTCTGTGACCATTGGGCCACTCTGCTGTTTTTTAAAAAAAATTCTGGGTTTGAATTTTGAAATGCTCTTTACAGTATGTGTGACTTTAAAGAGCACTTAATAAACTCTTGTTGTACCAAATTTGGCTTTGTTTGGACTTTTTTTGACCATAGGAACGCATTAATTGAGTTTCAATGCATTCCTATGGGAAACCGTGCTTCGCAAGACGAAAAATTCGCTAGACGAAAAAACTCGCGGAACGAATTAATTTCGTCTTGCGAGGCACCACTGTACATGCAAGGCAGGTGCTCTGTTCCTGACCTCCTTCAGCCCTTCCCCAGGAGCCATAGGAGCCAACTCTTTGTCTTTGTCCCCCAATAAAATAATTTGAGGGGAAATCAGAAGAAGCACCAACATTGAAAGACTGGCAAAATAATTTTTTTGAAATGATTGAATTAGCAAAAATGACGTCAACAATTAGAATGCAATCTAATCAAAATCTCAAACAGGAATGGAAATGTGTAGCAGAATATACGACCAAAAGATGCTCCAACAAGAATTTGTTGATATGTATAGACTGATTTCACAAAGTTAAGCTAAGCTAAGCAGATATATAAGATTGAATGTTTAATTAAGATACAAAATTACAATCTCAATAATAAAGTTACAAAATAATAACAAGGAAGTCACCCACGGGTGGAGGGAAGACACGGGGCAAGAAATAAGAAATGGATAAATGTTGGTACATAATGAAATGTGTCTTTGTCCATGGAGTTTTCTTGGCAGGGATACTGGAGTGGCTTGCCGGTTCCTCCTCCAGGTGGATCATGTTTGGTCAAAACTCTCCACTATGACCTGTTCATCTTGGGTGCCCTGCATGGCATAGTTCATAGCTTCTCTGAGTTCTTCAAGCCCCTTCGCCACGGCAAGGCAGTGATCCATGAAGGGCAGAATTGATGAAGGGCAGAAGAATGGATGCTTTTGAATTCTGGTGCTGGAGGAGACTCTTGAGAGTCCCATGGACTGCAAGAAGATCAAACCTCTCCATTCTGAAGGAAATCAGCCCTGAGTGCTCCCTGGAAGGACAGATTGTGAAGCTGAGGCTCCAGTACTTTGGCCACCTCATGAGACGAGAAGACTCCCTGGAGAAGACCCTGATGTTGGGAAAGATGGAGGGCACAAGGAGAAGGGGGCGACAGAGGACGAGATGGTTGAATAGTGTTTTCGAGGTTACCAGCATGAGTTTGACCAAACTGCGGGAGGTAGTGGAAGACAGGAGTGCCTGGCGTGCTCTGGTCCAGGGGTCACGAAGAGGCGGACACGACTAAACGACTAAACAACAACAACGAAATGTGAAAATGTGAATTTACGAATATAATGTATATGTATCAATATGTAAAGATTGCATATATGTATTGCAACATTAATAATAAATAAATTGATGGGCATTGCCATTCAAATGGAGGATGCGCACTGCACCATGTGATCAGTTATGAAGCGCAGGGCTTACCTGCTCCCTCTCCCCATATTTTAGTCAAGTCGGGGAAGTCCAGGGCAGCACTTTGGATCTCATTGAAGTCCAGAGAGGGTTTCCCCTACAGACCTCCAACATTTCTCTGATAAAAATAGGGACGTCCTATTCCATAATTATAATTTTACTATTTAGACCTACATTTGCTCCCAGTACTTTTCTGAGCACAATTAAAAGTCTTGGTGCTGACCTTGAAAGCCCTAAACGGCCTCAGCCCAGTAGACCTGAAGGAGCGTCTCCACCCCTATCGTTCTGCCCGGACACTGAGGTCCAGCTCTGAGGGCCTTCTGGCGGTTCCCTCGCTGCGAGAAGCCAAGTTACAGGGAACCAGGCAGAGGGCCTTCTCGGTGGTGGCGCCCGCAGCTCAATATACAGACTGATAACCTTAATTCTGTCTTCCTCCTTCATATTTTCTTTGCACGGTTTTCTTTACAGGTTTCGAGGCAAAGAGATAACTTAAAAGGTTCGGAATCTGCAGCTTATCAGGAACAGGGACCGGATCCTGTCCTTTACAGCAGTGTTAGGCTGAAGAGCAGCGACTGGCGCAAGGTCACCCAAGGTCAGCCTAGGTCCTAGGCTGACACTCTAACCACTACACCACACCACCGACCTAGGATAAGCCTAATTGCTTTAGGAATCCAGGGATTTACCAAGTCAGATCATCACTGGTCCACCTTGCCCTATATAACCTGCACTGAGGCTCTCCGGGGTTTTCAGATATTCACATTCCGTACCTGGAGATGCCAGGAGCTGAACCTGAAATCCGTGGCATGTGAGACAGATGCTCTGCCATTGGACTGCAACCCTTCCCCCTATAGGCCTTTTATTTCCAGCGAGGCGGAATAAGCTCTGTCAGATGTCGCATCAAGTCTGCCAGCTGGGCTGGGTTGCCAAAACAGACACTTGAAGAAGGAAATAATATTTCTGAAGCACCTGGTAGCAGCCAAGGAAATCCAACGTATGGTGCTGACCTTGAAAGCCCTAAACGGCCTCGGCCCAGTAGACCTGAAGGAGCGTCTCCACCCCCATCATTCAGCCCAGACACTGAGGTCCAGCTCTGAGGACCTTCTGGCAGTTCCCTCCCTGCAAGAACTGAAGTTACAGGGAACCAGACAGAGGGCCTTCTCGGTGGTGGCACCCGCCCTGTGGAACGCCCTCCCATGAGACGTCAAGGAAATACAGTGGTACCTCAGGTTACAGACGCTTCAGGTTACAGACGCTTCAGGTTACAGACTCCGCTAACCCAGAAATAGTACCTCGGGTCAAGAACTTTGCTTCGGGATGAGAACAGAAATCGTGCTCTGGCGGCCCAGTGGCAGCTGGAGCCCCATTAGCTAAAGTGGTGCTTCAGGTTAAGAACAGTTTCAGGTTAAGAACGGACCTCCGGAACGAGTTAAGTTCTTAACCCGAGGTACCACTATAAACAACTATCTGACTTTTAGAAGACATCTGAAGGCAACCCTGTTTAGGGAAGTTTTTAATGTTTGATGTTTTATTATGCTTTTAATTCTGTTGGGAGCCACCCAGAGTGCCTGGGGAAACCCAGCCAGATTGGTGTGGTTTAAATAAATTATTATTATTATTATTATTATTATTATTATTATTATTATTATTACAACTACTACAAACTCACTCACATGTGCACTGTACGTACAATTTAAAGCACATATGTACCACTTTTAACAGCCAAGGCTTCCCCCCAAAGAATCTTGGGAACTGTAGTTCACCCCCTCACAGATCTACCCTTAACAAACTACAGTTCCCAGGATCCTTTGCAGGGACCTTTAAATGGATGGTGCAACCATCTTGCCACGATGCACCAGCAGCTGGGAGGGCCAAAAGCATCTTGGGCCAGGCCTGAGCAGCCTGCTTACATGCACAGCACCACACCGCAGCCCATGAGCAAACAGTTCTCAGCTGGCGCCCTGGCATTTTCAGCTGGTTCCTCTCACCCTGCGGCTTGGGCACCCTGTGGCTGCTCAGACCGCCTGCTCCCTTTGAAGCTGCACCGACTGCAGGCAAAGCAATTACCGCAAACACAATGGGAGAATTTCCGTCGCTCTCTCCAGCGACAGCAGGCGGATAATAGGATCAGCGCTTCGGCCGCCTTCCCTCGCTCAGCAGCCGTCACAGCCTCCGGAGCGCACCATGTGCAGCAGCAGATCACCTTGCGCGAGGTGTCAGGGGGAGCCCAGGAGACGCACTGTGAAACGCACACACTCTGCCCTGCAAAATCTCCAGGCCAACGTACGTGTTGTCGATATCTATGTGTGTTTTCTTCCATTTTTTAATCATCGCGTTGTAGATTTGGAAGGGGTCATTTAGTACAAGCCCCTGCAAGGCAGGAATCCTTTGTGCAACACGGGCCTCGAACCCACAGCCCTGAGGTTAAGAGTTTCATGCAGAAGGCCTTCTCGGTAGTGGCACCTCCCTGTGGAATATCACTCTCTTCAGATGCCAAAGAGATAAAGAACTACAGTGGTACTTCGGGTTAAGAATTTAATTCGTTCTGGAGGTCCGTTCTTAACCTGAAACTGTTCTTAACCTGAGACACCACTTTAGCTAATGGGGCCTCCCGCTGCCGCCATGCAATTTCTGTTCTCATCCTGAAGCAAAGTTCTTAACCTGAGGTACTATTTCTGGGTTAACAGAGTCTGTAACCTGAAGTGTCTGTAACCCGAGGTACCACTGTACAGTCATACCTTGGGTTGAAGTAGCTTCGGGATGAATATTTTCGGGTTGCGCTCCACGGCGACCCAGAAGTAACGGAGTGCGCTACTTCCGGGTTTCGCCGCTCGCGCATGCGCAGACGCTCAAAATGACGTCACGCACATGTGCGGAAGCGGCAAAACGCGACCCGCAGACGCGCAGTCACGTCTTACGTTTACTTCAGGATGCGAAGGGGCTCCAGAACGGATACCGTTCGTATCCAGAGGTACCACTGTACACAACTTTTAGAAGTCATCCCAAGGTAGCCGTGTATCAGAAAGTTTTTAATGTTTGATTATTTTACTATGTTTTATATATGCTGTAAGCCGTCCAGAGTGGCTGGGGAAACCCAGCCAGATGGGCAGGGTATAAATATTATTATTATTATTATTATTATTATTATTATTATTATTATTACACTTTACTGACTGAGGTATCCCAACTTTATTTGGGGCTTTTTTTGGTAAACTTTTTAAAAATTAATATTTCATTTTGCAATGGTATATAAAACAGAGAGAAGCGTTATAACACCAGGCGGAAATTAAAAGATGAGAAACAAAACTATAAAATAGGCAAGTAGAATGAGCACAGCTGCATGTGGGTTGAAATAACAAAGTCCAAGTAAAGACTATCAGTGTTATCTACAGAACAGTAATTTTAATTTTATTATTTATACCCCATCCATCTCTGAGTTGCCCCCGATTATCAGATTATCAAGTCTAGTCCCAGATTTGCGAGGTTTGTGATGAGAAATGATGGTTCTGCTGCACGTGTCCTAAAAGAATGCCAAATCTTATGGAAAGTCTCTGGGGATTCTGATCCTTGTCGAAATCTCAAATTATGGATGATTTTATCCATTATATTCCAGAGTGAGTGGTACCAAGCACCCGGTGTAAGATTTGGGGCTGTTTTCCCTATCTCTTCCAGTTCTTCTGGCCCAATGAGGGTTCGAATCTGAGACAGAAGGCTGCCGAACTAGTCAGACAAATTTATTTATATGACAGTGGCCTTGTCACTTAAGTATACTCATCAACATCCCAAAAGAATGAGCAAGGTTAGAAGAGATAAAGTGAAGTGGCAACACCCTCCAGACTTTTGGATGGACTTTCCCTCCTACCCACTATTAGGGCTAGGCAATATATCGTCCAAAACTGGTTTGAAGACCATATCGTGATTATCGGTTTCACAGTTTTTGACCTGGCAATATATCGCAAATCAAGATGTGTGTGTGTGCTGTGCAAAAATCACAAAAAAACCATGAAGCCAGCCAATACCTCTCCATAACTCCATCTTTATTTCAGGCATTGTGATATAGGTAAAAAAGGTAAAGGACCCCTGAACGGTTAAGTCCTGTCAAAGGTGACTATGGGGTTGTGGCGCTCATCTCGCTTTCAGGCCGAGGGAGCCGGCGTTTTTCCACAGACAGCTTTCCGGGTCATGTGGACAGCAGGACTAAACCACTTCTGGCACAATGGGACACCGTGACAGAAACCAGAGCACACGGAAACGCCATTTGCCTTCCTGCCGCAGCAGTACCTATTTATCTACTTGCACTGGTATGTTTTCGAACTGCTAGGTTGGCAGGAGCTGGGACAGAGCGACGGGAGCTCACCCCGTCACGGGGATTCGAACCACCAACCTTCTGATCAGCAAGCCCAAGAGGCTCAGTGTTTTAGACCAAAGCACCACCCACTCCCTTCCATTGTGATATATCAGTACATCAGTATATTGTGATGTTTAGCTGGTGATATACAGTGGATGCTCGGGTTGCAAACGTGGTCCGTGCGGGAGGCACGCTTGCAACCAACAGCCCCATGTCTGTGCATGCGCGGGTTGCGATTCGGTGCTTCTGCACATGTTCCGGTACTTCCAGGTTTCGGCGGGTCCGTAACCCGAAAAAACGCAACCTGAAGCGTCTGTAACCCAAGGTATGACAGTATCACAAAGTTGGAAACCAGATATCACCTCTGTATAGGAGAACAATAGCTAGAGCTTTGTGTGAGAGCTGAGTCGGAAGCAGACGGGAGGCGGGAGACACACAGACCTCCGTGCTCTGTGCTGGATCCAAAGTTGTGACTAATGGAGAATTAAGATCTGTTGAGGTGTTAATGCTCTGAGCTCCTCCATCTCATGCTCAGGTTGTAAAAGGTAAAGGTAAAGGGACCCCTGACCATTAAGGCCAGTCGTGGCCGACTCTGGGGTTGCAGCGCTCATCTCGCTTTACAGGCCGAGGGAGCCGACGTTTGTCCGCAGACAGCTTCTGGGTCATGTGGCCAGCAGGACTAAGCCACTTCTGGCGGACCAGAGCAGCGCACGGAAACACTGTTTACCTTCCCGCCAGAGCGGTACCTATTTATCTACTTGCACTTGGACGTGCTTTCGAACTGCTAGGTTGTATACATGTGTAATAAAAGCATTTATTCTAAAGACACGATTGACCCTGCTTGGCAAGTGCCTGGGACCCCTCTCACTGCTCAGAGACATGGGTGATGTGAACTTTATATTCTTATAAGCAGCATCTAGGTTTCAGCTTTTCAGCTTTCAATGAAGACAATCTGATTTTCCAGAACTTTTCATGGATAATTTATCTCACTCCCGCTGTTTTCTTTATTGCTGCTTTTTATTATTGCTGCTGCTGCTTTTGCTGCTCCCTGTGGTTTGTCTGAATCTTTAAAAAAAAACAAATTACAAGCTGCAATTAATAAATAAATCAAAATAGCGATCCAGCTTGCTGAACAGTAGGATAGAGATTTTAAAATGTGCAGACGACAGCAACCCGAATTGCACCAGTCAAGAAATTTTATCCACTGGACTTCCAAAGGGCCTGAGTTTGTGTGGCGGACCAACCTGAAGCATCGTGGCATCGCCAGGCGAGCACAGCTCCAGAATTTTTGGCCGAGGAGAGCATGGCACCAAGATAAGCAGGAATGTGATCCGGCAATGGAATAAGAGGCCTTTTGTTCAGCAAACAAGGTCCGAGTCAGTAGCGTGTTGTTGGGAGAGTCACTCCATCCGAACGGCCTGCGAATAAGATATGGGAATAGAGAATGCATAGGCTCCGTGACTCCCTTGGGAACAAAAAAACGTATTAACCCAAGAGATCACTTATCAAGAATGCGACTGTAAAGAGAGGCCTATGAAAGGGATTGATTGATGTCCGGGAGCATGGCGTCCAGGTTTTAATGAATAACAAGCTCTTAGCCATTATTGATTAATAGTGGGAAAGTATCTACCGTGTCTGTTGGTTGGCTGCTTCCAGGGTCGGGAAAACATCCTGCAATCTGGTATTCCGTCACATCGAATACACCGAGGTTTTAGTCCTCATGGCTAAGGAGAGCAGCTAAGCCTATTGCTTTCTTTAAAGCAGAGGAGCCGTTCTCCTTTTCCATGGTTTTTTTGTCTTGTCTTTTTTGCCCAAGTTAAATATTTACAGGAGTTACAGTGCAGCTGTAAACAGAGAGATGTTTCAAAGCCATTAGAGAACCAGAGTGAAATCAGCAATGACTGGGAACTGAACCCAAATGCAGTTAATGGGACAAGCTACATAGATATCTCCCATTTTATCAAGCACATCCCAGTGGGACTATTGGCTTATGAGTTCCAGCCTTGCTCATCAAAAAACACTCCTTCCTTCTTACACCTTCCAAATGGTATGTGTCTGACTGCCAATGGTTTTTCCTGGGTCTTTTATCCAGCTGTGTGATGCAGAAATTAAGCTATTGGCAGTTTTCTCAGCAGTAAAAGCTTCACTCACAAGAGTCATAGGAACGTGCAAGCCCACCCACCACGACAAGGTGATTGCCTGCGAGCGCTCCAGTTGGAGAACAGCCTTTACCAAAGGTGTCATGGGCTTTGAAGACACTCGAACTCAGGACGCAAGGGAGAAACGTGCTAAGAGGAAGGCACACTTGGCAAACCCACACTGTGATCAACTCCCACCCGGAAACCTGTGTCCCCACTGTGGAAGGATGTGTGGATCCAGAATTGGCCTCCACAGTCACTTACGGACTCATTGTTAAAACCGTGTTTATGAAGACAATCTTACTCGGCTACGAAGAAGGAAGGAAGGAAGGAAGGAAGGAAGGAAGGAAGGAAGGAAGGAAGGAAGGAGGGAGGGAGGGAGGGAGGGAAGGGCAAAGGTTTGCTTGCTTAACTTCTACGCTGCTGTCAAAGGCACAGGAGCAGAGTCAATAAAGAAAGTTGACAACTCTAAGCTGGAGGTACGATTGGCCTTCATTTCTGTATATCTTAATGGGGAGAAGCCCATAAAAGCAACTCAATAATAAGCTGCAGAAACAGTTTTGCAGACTGAAAACCAGCAGAGGTGATGGGAGTTTCCAGGGTATTGCGCTAAATATCACATGTACCACATTCTGCCTGTCTGGAGAGAAGTCACATGCTCTCCAAACATTCCTCAGATGAAAATAAGGACATTTCTCATTCCCCACCAACCGGCCCTTCTTAACACACACACCCATTTTTGTCCCATCCCCCCTGCCACCATTTCAGCACCATTTCAGCAACAGGACACAGGGCCCATAGCCTTCAAAAATGTACAGTGGTACTTCGGGTTAAGAACGCCATTCGTTCTGGAGATCCATTCTTAACCTTAAACTGTTCTTAACCTGAAGCACCACTTTAGCTAATGGAGCCTCTCGCTGCTGCCGCGCCGCCGGAGCACGATTTCTGTTCTCATCCTGAAGCAAAGTTCTAAACCCAAGGTACTATTTCTGGGTTAGCGGAGTCTGTAACCTGAAGCGTCTGTAACCCGAGGTACCACTGTACTGAGAAAACCCCTTTATCCTGGTTTTATTTTATTTCATCCTTTGGTAGATTTACAAAAAGGAAAAACACACACACACACCAATAAATAAATTTTAGAAAGGGGCAAAATAGACACAGATGCACAAAGCTGGTGGAGGGGGGTCTGTGGTCTAAACCACTGAGCCTCTTGGGCTTGCCGATCAGAAGGTTGGCGGTTCGAATCCCCGCGACTGGGTGAGTTCCCGTTGCTCGGTCCCTGCTCCCGCCAACCTAGCAGTTCGAAAGCACGTCAAAGTGCAAGTAGATAAATAGGTACCACTCTGGCGGGAAGGTAAACGGTGTTTCCGTGCGCTGATCTGGTTCACCAGAAGCGGCTTAGTCATGCTGGCCACATGACCTGGAAGCTGTACGCCGGCTCCCTCGGCCAATAAAGCGAGATGAGCGCCACAACCCCAGAGTCGTCCGCGACTGGACCTAATGGTCAGGGGTCCCTTTACCTTTGTTGTTGTTGTTGTTTAGTCGTTTAGTCGTGTCCGACTCTTCGTGACCCCATGGACCAGAGAACGCCAGGCACCTCTGTCCTCCACTGCCTCCCGCAGTTTGGTCAAACTCATGCTAGTAGCTTCGAGAACACTGTCCAACCATCTCGTCCTCTGTCGCCCCCTTCTCCTTGTGCCCTCCATCTTTCCCAGCATCAGTGTCTTCTCCAGGGAGTCTTCTCTTCTCATGAGGTGGCCAAAGTACTGGAGCCTCAGCTTTACCCTTTACCTTTACCTAGGATGAAATCAGGAGCCAGGATGGTTTTTGTAATTCCGGGACTGTCCTTGGAAAAAGGTAAAGGACCCCTGGATGGTTAACTCCAGTCAAAGGCGACTATCGGGTTGTGGCGCTCATCCTCACCTGAGAGACCGGGCATGTTTTAGAAATTCCTTCTCCACACACAGAGTTGCAAAAATTCAGGATGACCAGCCCTGGCTCAGCAATTTCCAATTACGGATTTCCTCGGTCGCATAAACAGCGAGGCTTCCTGTAAACATTTCTCACTTGGAAAAATATATAATTTCGCTTTGGAACTAAAGAGGGGCTTAAGCTGTTTCCTAAGGAGTAAACATCCACTTTTACTCGGCCCTGCCAATTAAATCCTTCAAGCCCTCTGCAATTTCAAAGGAAATTCAGAGCAATTAAATATAAACGGCACAGGCTCTGTCTTCTAACTGATCTCAACCCTGTATGGGAGAAGAAGGCCGGTTGGCAGGGCAGGAGGAAACTGCACCATCTCCTTTCTAAACGTTTAATGGCATTTGCTTTGCCATCGAGTCGGGTTTCACCCCAACCCCCTCAATCGGCAATTCCAGATCTTTGCAAACAAAGCAAAGTTGGTCTCTTGGTTGTGACATAAACAGGGAAACCTGAGCATGCATGCAAGAAGCGGATGAGAGCAGGTTTGCGGGGACATTGTCCTGTCCTTGTGCCTTCAGCAAGACCTTCATCTTCAGAAATCAGCAGAAGATAGGGTTGCCAGACATCTGGAATACTGCAGCCGCAAGCGAAATGTCCGGGGAAATCCGTACTGTTATGTACTGAGTTGAATAGGACCCAGAGTGCAGCAGCCTGATTGGTCCTAGAACAATAGGGTCCAGAATGCAGCAGTCTGATTGGTCCACAGGAGCCACCCAATCCAGCTCCAGGTGGAAGTGAATCCGCAACCTGATTGGCCTACAGGTGAATCCCGGAATTAGCCAATCACGTGGGGCCCATTGTGTATATAATGTATATAAAGCAGATATTGTGGGGGAACTTCCATTCCTCCTCACCACTATGAGCTGAATAAAGAGCATGGAATCCACTCTCAACTCCGAGTATATTTCACGTACATATGGCAACCCATGTCTCCCGTGTCGTTTATGCTGATTTCCCTCAGAAATAGCTCAACAACTTTGGCCAAAGCTAAAAAAAAAAATCAACAATTTTTCTGTACAGAAACATGCCTGGTAATAGATATGGTCGCCTGTGGGCGTCTGCCTGGCAAACCAATGTTTACCAAAGGCACAAGCACCATGGCTACAAAAAACAACAACCACAACCTTTCGTACACCGCTTTGAGGCTTTTTGCAAACAAGCAGTGTATAAATTTTATGAAATAAATAATGATAAATGAATAAAAGAGAGCAGCTCTTTCTTCCACTACATGTGCACAGACAATATATTGGGCCAGGATTAGGACCCATCCAAACATCCAAGTATAGTTATGATTTGCACTCTTTTTCAAAAAATAGATTTTATTGGAATTTAGAAATAGGTATGCAGAAATTGCAAAATGTGGAGTAATGTGCATTGTGAAAGATGTTTGTGCTTTGGTTCACCTACTATTTTGCAAAGCGTGGACTGGGCAGGTTTGCCTTACTTTCTTTGGCTCCATGATCACTGCAGATGGTGACAGCAGCCACAAAATTAAAAGACGCCTGCTTCTTGGGAGAAAAGCAATGACAAACCTAGACAGCATCTTAAAAAGCAGAGACATCACCTTGCCAACAAAGGTCCGTATAGTAAAAGCTATGGTTTTCCCAGTAGTGATGTATGGAAGTGAAAGCTGTACCATAAAGAAGGCTGATCGCCGAAGAATTGATGTTTTTGAATTATGGTGCCGGAGGAGACTCTTGAGAGTCCCATGGACTGCAAGAAGACCAAACCTCTCCATTCTGAAGGAAATCAGCCCTGAGTGCTCACTGGAAGGACAGATCCTGAAGCTGAGGCTCCAATACTTTGGCCACCTCATGAGAAGAGAAGACTCCCTGGAAAAGACCCTGATGTTGGGAAAGATGGAGGGCACAAGGAGAAGGGGACGACAGAGGACGAGATGGTTGGACAGTGTTCTCGAAGCTACCAGCATGAGTTTGACCAAACTGCGGGAGGCAGTGGAAGACAGGAGTGCCTGGCGTGCTCTGGTCCATGGGGTCACGAAGAGTCAGGCACGACTAAACGACTAAACAACAACAACAACAAAATGTTAATCTAGATAAAAGCACAACCTAGAAAAAAAAAGAGAGCTAGAAAAGAGGAGAGAAAGATTGACAGGAAAGAGAAGAAAGAAAGCTAAGAAATAAAGAGAGAAAGTAAAAGAAGGAAAATAAAGACCTAATTCATTGTCTATCAGCTATTTATAACCGTTATTCAACTCATCCACTCCAATATTACACCTATCAAAACCACTTTCTATAAACCAACATCATCTTCAAGCCCAAATGTCCTTAATTCATTTTCTTTTTCATGCAAAAAGTCGATAAGAGGTTGCCAATCTTTAGCAAGTGTTAACAATGATTTTTCTCTGCTTAAACATTTCTCCATCTCGGCTAAGTCCAATCATTTTAACTGTCATTCCTCCATTGTTCGTAAAGATGAGTCTTTTACATCTTTGTGCATATGAAAGTATTTTTTTATTACGCAATTATGATTTGCACTCTTGAGGGCATTATACACGACCCCACTTCAAATACTGTTTGCGCCTGCAAAAGTTTAGGGGCAGACACACCGCTTCGTTCTCAATCCATGCATTCCTGGTGGCTTCTTGCTGAAATCCTGCCACTTTTCCTATGACAAATATTCTGCATTTGTTCCCTTGCTGCTGTTGTTGTTGTGCTATAGTGCAAGAGTTCCCCTCCACTGGGGAAGCAACGCAGAACAACTAAGAAAGCAGAATGGCG
Source organism: Podarcis raffonei (assembly GCF_027172205.1). Taxonomy (NCBI): domain Eukaryota; kingdom Metazoa; phylum Chordata; class Lepidosauria; order Squamata; family Lacertidae; genus Podarcis; species Podarcis raffonei. The sequence continues at coordinate 9,444,831 of NC_070605.1, read as the reverse complement.
TGCAGATGCTCCAGTATACAGTGGTACCTCTGCTTACATACTTAAGTTGTTCCGGAGGTCCGTTCTTAACCTGAAACTGTTCTTAACCTGAGGTACCACTTTAGCTAATGGGGTCTCCTGCTGCCGCCGCACCGCCGGAGCACGATTTCTGTTCTCATCCTGAAGCAGAGTTCTTAACCCGAGGTACTATTTCTGGGTTAGCAGAGTCTGTAACCTGAAGCATCTGTAACCTGAAGCGTATGTAACCTGAGGTACCACTGTACATCCAGCACTAATGCACTATGACCAGGACATTTGCAGGGAAACCAAAATGCTTGTTTACAAAGCTATGGTACTACCAACCTTGTAGTATGCTTGTGAAACATGAACCACTTATAAATGCCATCTCCTCAAAAGATTCCATCAACGGTGTCTCCAAAAAAATTTACACATCCCTTGGGAAGACAGGCGAACTAATGCCAGTGTACTGGAAGAAGCAAAGATCACCAGTGTCGAAGCAATGATTCTTCAACATCAACTTCATTGGACTGGTCATGTTGTGTGGATGCCTGATTATCATCTTCCAAAGCAACTGCTCTATTCTGAACTTAAAAATGGAAAGTGTAATGCCGGTGGTCAACAAAATATGTTTAAAGACTGTCTCAAGGCAAATCTAAAAAAATGTAGTATAAACACCAACAACTGGGAAACACTGGCCTGCGAGCGCTCCAGTTGGAAAACAGCCTTTCCCAAAGGTGTCATGGGCTTTGAAGATACTCGAACTCAGGGCGCAAGGGAGAAACGTGCGAAGAGGAAGGCAGGCTTGGCAAATCCACACCGTGATCAACTCCCGCCCGGAAACCAATGTCCCCACTGTGGAAGGACGTGTGGATCCAGAACTGGCCCCCACAGTCACTTATGGACTCACTGTTAAAACCATGTTTATGGAAGGCGATCTTACTCGGCTATGAGAGATCGCCAAAGGAGAAGAAGACTTTGACTGCATCAATGGCATGTTGCTGAAGATACCTACAAAGCACCCATCTGGAGGGACTCTACAGTCCATCTCATTTGGAAAACAGAATGCAATATCCTGATGTGAGAAATAGATTCCCCTGGGATCGCTGGCTGCCATTATGTATCTAGCAGGCTTCCTGTCCTTTTAAGAAGTGTATGACAGGTTGAAGTTCAACAGATGAAGCTTTCTCTGGCACTGAGATTTGATGCAGCGGGAGTCACGCCTGTCAAAATTCTGCTGTCCTACCACCATTGAAAGGGACGCAGGTGGCGCTGTGGGTTAAACCACTGAGCTTCTAGGGCTTGCTGATCAGAAGGTCGGCGGTTCGAATCCCCGCGACGGGGTGAGCTCCCGTTGCTTGGTCCCTGCTCCTGCCAACCTAGCAGTTCGAAAGCACGTCAAAGTGCAAGTAGATAAATAGGTACCACTCTGGCGGGAAGGTAAACGGTGTTTCCGTGCGCTGCTCTGGTTCGCCAGAAGCGGCTTAGTCATGCTGGCCACATGACCCGGAAGCTGTACGCCAGCTCCCTCGGCCAATAAAGCGAGATGAGCGCCACAATCCCAGAATCGGACACGACTGGACCTAATGTTCAGGGGTCCCTTTACCTTTACCACCATCAAAAGCCACATAAGAAATGCAAAGGGGAAGAAAAGTTTCACCTACTGAAAATCTACTCGCATTAAAGACCTAGGAGAACTGTCAGTGAGGAGGAGTTGACCGTTCTTAGTATTTTTCAGTCGAAGAGTGTTTCACATGCAATATCCTCACAATGGCCCTGTAAGGTTGGACATCAATTGCTGTCTTCTCCGATTTGCATGTTGAGCAGGGAGCAGCTTATGTAAAGTCATCCATTCAGTGGATTCTATTTTTTATTTTTCCAAAAACTTTATTAGTTTTCACAATATTATAAACAAACAAACACACACACACAAAACAAACAAACAAAAATCATAGCCTTATTGAAAATTACAGTTATTAACTTTGTTAAGTGACTTCCTCGCTTCCCCTTGGCTGAATTTCATTGCATGTCCTTTTAACGGTTTTCCAAATCCCAATTTTTATGAAATTTAACTTAAACATCCTTAAATCTTCACCTTATGGAATTAAACATATTAATTCATCACTTAACTTAAATAAAATCCTAAGCCCATTAAGTATCTGCAAGCTGTTTTCAGTTAGTTTAACTTAGCAAATTTAACTAAATAATCATTAAATTTATTCCACTCTTCCTGATACTCCTCCTCCTTCTGGTCGCGGACTCTTCTGGTTAGGTCGGCTAGCTCTGAAAAATCCATCATCTTCATCTGCCATTCTTCTCATTCAGTGGATTCTAATGCCTAGAGACAAGATCTGAGGGAAGGACTTTCTGATTCATCTGCCAGTTTCTTGGCTGCTCTGATCCTCTCTTGTCTGTGCATCCAGTCTAAGCACTCCTTCCATGCTTCCTCTATTTATTTCCTCGTCGTTGTCATGCTTTTGCCCAGTGCAGTTAGCCAGCAGTTACTGGCTTTTGCACAAACAGCAGAAAGCGTGTTGCAACTCCTTGGTTTCTGCTAGACATTAGCTCACGTTCAAAAATGTCCCTTTTGCAATCCGTACCTTGTGACCAAATACCAGGGAACACCCTGACACTGGTGACATAAATCTGGCCTCAAGGGGTGCCATGAACTTTCTTGAACTTGCTGGTTTTTAAGGGCTGCAAGTCGTTCCCGCAAATAATCCACTAGCTCATTAATTGCAGGGGTTTTTTAAAAGGGTATTTTGCCCTCTCCAAGAAAATAAAATAGGATCATAATTACAGGAGCAAAACTAAATGGTGCATGGATAAAAGAAGTGTTGCAAGTCCACCCTTCCAGCATGTCAGATATTAAAGTAGTTCTGACTTGCAGTGTGCTTGCGGTGTCTCAGGAAAGCCCACCACTCAATTGCAGAACACTTGCTTGGAATCCAGAAGTCTCCACGTTCGAATCCTGGCATCTCCAGGGATGCAGGAAGCTGTCTTAGACCAAGTCAAACCACTGGTCCATCTAACTCAGTACTACCTACACCAGAGATGTGGTACCCATGGGTCTCCAGATGTTGGACTACAACTCCCATCATCCCTTAGCATGGACCTTGCTGACTGGGGATGATGGGAGTTGTAGTCCAACGACATCAGCATGGGGAAGGCTGTATTACACCAAGTTGGCCTTAAATATACTCAGAGTCGAGAGTGGATTTCATGCTCTTTATTCAGCTCATAGTGGTGAGGAGGAATAAAAGTCCCCTCAAAGTATCTGCTTTATATACATTATTTACACAATGGGCTGCACGTGATTGGCTAATTCCGGGATTCTCCTGTAGGCCAATCAGGTTGTGGATTCACTTCCATCTGGAGCTGGATTGGGTGGCTCCTGCAAACCAATCATCCTGCTGCATTGTTCTGGGACCAATCAGACTGCTGCATTCTGAATCCTATTGTTCTGGGACAAATCAGACTGCTGCATTTTGGATCCTATTGTTCTAGGACCAATCAGACTGCTGCATTTTGGATCCTATTCAACTCAGTACATAAACACGGCCCATCTTCCTGAAAACTTTAATTGGCCTGTAAAGTGGCAGATTACAAAAGCTGCGGTGGAAGGAAACCTAAACGGCATGTTTTGTCTTGCCTGCTTCACAGACACGTTCTGTTTTTTTGCAAGATGCCTCTGATGGTCCGGTGGGCAGACAAAAGATGTTATTTGCAAGCAGGCTTGGAGACGTATCATGCAATATGTGTTCTGAGTGCTCTGTTGCATAAATGAGATTTCCCTGTGCTTTTTTTCTAGCTGGGAACCTTTAATAATAGGGTGGCGGGGAATTCTCCCATTGTTACCTCCGTGTGCCAGGAACGAGTAGACCCTTTGAAGTTGTCCTGATTGCACAGGTATTAAAAAGGAGCATGAGAAAGAAAAGAAAAGAAAATACAATAATACTAGTAATATGAATAAAACAGCACTTGTGAAGAATGAAGCATCACACACAATCTTTGAAAAAGACATTTGCGTTTGTATGTTGTCTAAATTTTTGTATGTTTTTGTATTATTAATAATAATGGATATATTTTAATAATAATAATAATAATAATAATAATAATAATAATAATAATAATTTTTACCTGTTTATTAATGGAATTGAACCCGGAAACTCATCCATGCAAAGCTTGATTGAGCTGCAGTCTCTTCACTTCTGGGCTTCAAGCTGTTTGATCTTGAACGGAGCTGAAGAGTGTTAAGCCACAAGTTCTCTCACACATTTGCCAATTGCATTTTCATAATTTGCTGTGCCAGTTTAATTATGAAACATCAGAAATTAAGCCGAGAGGTCACAAGCCTCCGGGAACCAAAGTGAGGAATTTGCTGGTGTCGCGTGTGACTCAACCATCACCCCCAAGTCCCCACGGCTAAAGGAAGGCGTCCTCAACAGAACACACTCCAGATATTTTTGGACTACAACTCCCATCAAGCAGAGCTGGGAGTTGTGAAGAAAGGTTGCAATGCAGTATTGGGGACTTCTGTAGTCTAGACTACAGAAAAGGCAAGGAAGAGGTGACATGATAAAAGGAATGGGCATGTTGTTGTTGTTGTTTAGTCATTTAGTCATGTCCGACTCTTTGTGACCCCATGGACCAGAGCACGCCAGGCACTCCTGTCTTCCACTGCCTCCCGCAGTTTGGTCAAACTCATGCTGGTACCTTCGAGAACACTGTCCCACCATCTCGTCCTCTGTCGTCCCTTTGTCAATGTTGTGACACGCATCACTTGGGAAGACAGGCGAACTAATGCCAGTGTACTGGAAGAAGCAAAGATCACCCATGTCAAAGATCACCCGTGTTCAACATCAGCTTTGTTGGACTGGTCATGTTGTGCAGATGCCTGATGATCGTCTCCCAAAGCAACTACTCTATTCCGAACTTGGAAGCGTAACACTGGTGGTCAACAAAAGAGGTTCAAAGACTCTCTCAAGGCAAATCTAAAAAAATGTAGTATAAACACCAACAATTGGGAAACACTGGCCTGAGAGCGCTCCAGTTGGAGAACAGCTTTTACCAAAGGTGTCGTGGGCTTTGAAGACACTCGGACTCAGGATGAAAGGGAGAAATGTGCTAAGAGGAAGGCACGCTTGGCAAACCCTCACCGTGATCAACTCCTGCCTGGAAACCAATGTCCTCACTGTGGAAGGACGTATGGATCCAGAATTGGCCTCCACAGTCACTTGCGGACTCACTGTTAAGACCATGTTCATGGAAGACAATGTTCATGGAGAGCCAGTATGGTGTAGTGGTTAAGAGCAGTAGTCTAGTAATCTGGGGAACCGGGTTCGTGTCTCCGCTCCTCCACATGCAGCTGCTGGGTGACCTTGGGCCAGTCACACTTCTCTCAGCCCCACTCACCCCACAGAGTGTTTGTTGTGGGGGAGGAAGGGAAAGGAGAATGTTAGCTGCTTTGAGACTCCTTAAAGGGAGTGAAAGGCGGGATATCAAATCCAAACTCTTCTTCTTCTTCTACTCGGCTACAAGGGATCGCCAAGGAAGAAGAACACTGAAATACCACTACCCTCCACAAAATGCCATGGTTGCCTTGGCCATCTGTCCTGGACGCTTTAGTTGAGATTCATCAGTATTGCAGGGGGTTGGACTAGATAACCCTGGGACCCGCCTTCCAACTCTACAATTCTAGAATTCTGTAGTAGTAGTAGTAGTAGTAGTAGTAGTAGTAGTAGTAGTAGTAGTAATTTATTGTTTATACCCCGCCTATGTTGCTGGGCTTCCCCAGCCACTCTGGGCAGCTTCCAACAAAATATTTAAATATGTGAAAGATTTCAATTCCCTTTTCCTTTTTCCGATCTAGACCCCTCTACCAAGCATTTTAAAAAGCAAGCTTGCCTCGGCTTCGATGGCACGAACCTGTCAAATTCATCGGCAATGGCCCTTGCCGGTTCTCTCCTGGCTGTCAGTAGGCGGGCAGCGGACCTGTCAAGCGATGGCCTTTGTGTCACTGGGCTGCTTGCTCAGAACTGACACCCGTTTCCAGGGCGTCGGAAGCCAGCCATGTGGAATGAAGCGGCAGTCCTGCCCAGGGCAGCTTTCCTGGTCTCAGCGCCGGATTTGGGAAAGTGTGGGCAGTTTCCGCCCAGGGCGGCGAGGCAAGGGAGCACAAAATTGAGAAGATCAATTCGGGGGTGCTGAATTTGGGGCTCGCCAGAGCACACAAGATGACCAAAGTCTGCCCCGGGTGCGTTGGCTGGTAGCTGGTGGGAGTTGGGAGTCTGGAGGCTGACTGGTGGTTGGAGGAGAGAGCGGTGGGGAGGGCAGAGGAAGAGAGAGCGTGCCCCATAGTGGCTCCTGTCAGGGGCTGCAGAATCAGCTCAGCTTGTTAGCTCCCTCAACCTGAGATGTTGCAAAAGGTGCGTGATGAGTTTCACTCCTGGCAAGATGTGCATGTGCTCTTAATAATAATAATATATAAGCATAAAATACGGTATAAAACATGAATAACAATAAAATAAAAAATCAATTTAGGGGGAAAATCCATCCAATAAATATTAGATGATCCCCAGGGCTAGCTGGCTAAATTAGTCCTACTTGGGCCAGCGAGGAGACCAGGGGAGAATTAGCTGTGGGATCCCAGAGCGGGTAATCTTCATAAAAAGGGGAGAAGGGGAATAAAAGATCAGGCTAAGTTCAAATTGAAAGCCAGGCAGAATAGCTCTGTCTTACAGGCCCTGCGGAAGGAGATTAAATCCTGCAGGGCCCTGGTCTCCTGGGGCAGAGCATTCCACCAGGTCGGAGCCATCACTGAGAAGGCCCTGGCCCTGGTGAAGGATATTCTGGCTTCCTTAGGGCCCGGGACCTCTAAACTATGGTTGTTCATGGACCTTAAGGTCCTCTGCGGGGCAGACCAGGAGAGGTGGTCCCGTAGATACGAGGGCCCTAAGCCACCTCTTCTTAATGGAGGAGAGGTGCCCCTGAAAGCCAGTTGAATACATCTCTGAAATACCCATTAGGGCAATCCCTTTATTCGGCCAAGGAAAATGTCACCAAAGAGTGTGGAACCCAGTGGACTCTGGTGCATTAGGATAAATGGGGTGTTGCCCCTGAAACCTCAGCTGGCCGCTGCCTCCCTGCTTCATTGCTTGCAACCAGTCCAAAGGGCCGCACTGGCCCCCAATTTCCTCCTCCTCCTCTGCCCCATTGCAGAACTCAGCTGGAACAAGCCCTGGTTTAACCTCCGAGCAAACTTGGTGCAAGGATGCTCGATAAATAGGTCGGGGGGAGCAGGCCTTCAGGAGCATCGCTGCAGAGGCTGTCACAAAGAACATCCAGCATGCGTGTCTGGCAGATAAAAACACGTGGATCAAAGACATCATCGTGTAATTGTGGTTTGGAGTCAACTAAAAAACGGGGTAAACAGGAAACACGCGGGGAATGTCTATCCTTTCTGCGCTCTCTGAAAAACCATTTTAAATTCCTGCTTACATAAAACCAATCCTGCTGTTTCCGCTGCCTCTCTTCCACCTCTCTGAATTCCCCATTCTCTCTCTCTCTCTCTTTTTACAGCCACCGACTGAATGTCAGCAGAAAATAATTCCTTTAATGAGTGTGCAGAGATACATCAGCTGACTGGGGTTTACCTCGGCAAAGTCTGGCAGGTCACAGGGGGTCAAATTCTGCAGCAGGCGGGTGTTTAATCCCAGCCCTTTATAGGACACGAGACTCGGCAGCCCAAGTGTGTGTGCATCCCAAGAGGAAAGGGCTCTTCTTTCCAGGAAGGGACTTCTGCAATGAATACGGGGCAAAGATGGTCTGGGGTCTTCAGATGAGTTTGGCAGCAGGGATTAAAGGGCGTATGGGGAATTCGGGTTTACACATTTTGAGTAGTAGTAGTAATAATAATAATAATAATTTATTATTTATACCCTGCCCATCTAGGGACGCGGGTGGTGCTGTGGGTTAAACCACAGAGCCTAGGACTTGCTGATCAGAAGGTCGGCAGTTCGAATCCCCACAACGGGGTGAGATCCCGTTGCTCGGTCCCTGCTCCTGTCAACCTAGCAGTTCGAAAGCGCGTCAAAGTGCAAGTAAATAAATAGGTACCACTCCGGCGGGAAGGTAAACAACGTTTCCGTGCGCTGCTCTGGTTCGCCAGAAGTGGTTTAGTCATGCTGGCCACATGACCTGGAAGCTGTACGCCGGCTCCCTCGGCCAGTAAAGCAAGATGAGCACCACAGCCCCAGAGTCGGCCACGACTGGACCTAATGGTCAGGGGTCCCTTTACCTTTACTACCCTGCCCATCTGGCTGAGTTTCCCCAGCCATTCTGGGCGGCTCCCAATCAAGTGTGAAAAACAATACAGCATTAAATATTAAAAACTTCCCTAAACAGGGCTGCCTTCAGATGTCTTTTAAAAATAGGATAGCTGCTTATTTCCTTCACATCTGAAGGGAGGGCGTTCCACAAGGTGGGCGCCACCACCGAGAAGGCCCTCTGCCTGATTCCCTGTAACCTCACTTCTCGCAATGAGGGAACTGCCAGAAGGCCCTCGGTGCTGGACCTCAGTGGGTTAAAGAGCTCTGTGCCTCTAGCACAGGGGTCAGCAAACTTTTTCAGCAGGGGGCCGGTCCACTGTCCCTCAGAACTTGTGGGCGGCCAGACTATATTTTGAAAAAAAAATCGTATTTTTCACTCTATAAGACGCACCAGACCACAAGACGCACCTAGTTTTTGGAGGAGGAAAACAAGAAAAAAATAATTTTGAATCTCAGAAGCCAGAACAGCAAGAGGGATCGCTGTGCAGTGAAAGCAGCAATCCCTCTTGCTGTTCTGGATTCTGGGATAGCTGCGCAGCCTGCATTCACTCCATAAGACGCACACACATTTCCCCTTACTTTTTAGGAGGGAAAAGGTGAGTCTTATAGAGCAAAAAATACGGTATATATGAACAAATTCCTATGCCCCACAAATAACCCAGAGATGCATTTTAAATAAAAGGACACATTCTACTCATGTAAAAACACGCTGATTCCCGGACTGTCCGTGGGCCGGATTTAGAAGGCGATAGGACCGAATCCGGCCCCCGGGCCTTAGTTTGCCTACCCATGCTCTAGCAAAACCAATCCACAGGGTGAGGGGACATAAAGCAGGCTTTTTGCTTGTTTGGGAAGTTATACGGACGCAGGTGGTGCTGTGAGTTAAACCACAGAGCCTAGGACTTGCCGATCAGAAGGTTAGCGGTTCGAATCCCCGCGACAGGGTGAGCTCCCGTTGCTCAGTCCCAGCTCCTGCCAACCTAGTAGTTCGAAAGCACGTCAAAGTGCAAGAAGATAAATAGGTACTGCTCTGGTGGGAAGGTAAACAGCGTTTCCGTGTGCTGCTCTGGTTCGCCATGACCCTGCTGGCCACATGACCCGGAAGCTGTACGCTGACTCCCTCGGCCAGTAAAGCGAGATGAGCGCCGCAACCCAAGAGTCGGCCACAACAGGACCTAATGGTCAGGGGTCCCTTTACATTTACCTTTAGGGAAAGGCACTGAAGTGTGGGGTTCGAATGAATGGCCAAGAGGAAGATGTACAGATGTCCCAAAAGCAAATCAGGATAGATGCAGAATAATAAAAGTCTGTTGTCCTTTAACATGTACCCCTGAACTGATTAGAAGGAACGATCAGTATATAGACAAACGCAGAGCTTCCCAAACTTTTTGGGGGGCCCTCTTGGTTCCATAAACCCAGCACCCCCTAGCCTATAAAAAGAATTGTTCAGACTAGCAGTTTGCACAACCCACCAGCTCTGGACACTCTTTGTCTGTGTGTGTGTGTGCGTGTGTGTGTGTGCGTGTGTGTGTGTGTGTGGCTCCAGGCCCACAAGGCAGACGGCTAATTTGACTCATCTGCTTATCTGTGTGTAATTGCCCGCCTTGTTCAGCATGTACTTAATTAGAAAGCTGGTTTGCTGTTCTAGGGTGGAAGCTGGAGCACCCGCAACTGTAAAAAATCGAACGCCCTGAACAGTTATGTAAGCTCAGAGAGAGAGAGAGAGAGAGAGAGCAAGCCTGGATTAGACTCTATTTGCAAAATTCAGCTCTTCCCAGCAGGTAAAAACACTGCAAAACAAAATAACCACCCCTGACTGGCAAGGGGCAGGGAAATCTTAAAGAGTTTCAGCAAGGAGGTAGATTAGCTGCCTTTGTTCCTCTCCGTATCTTGAAGTCTGAAACCTTAGCAGCTCTCCTGGTTTTTGCTCTATATATTTTTGCACCCTATATATAGAAATATATATATATATATATATATATAGAGAGAGAGAGAGAGAGAGAGAGAGAGAAGTAGAGACATCACCCTGCCAACAAAGGTCCGTATAGTAAAAGCTATGGTTTTCCCAGCAGTGATGTATGGAAGTGAGAGCTGGACCATAAAGAAGGCTGATGGCCGAAGAATTGATGCTTTTGAATTCTGGTGCTGGAGGAGACTCTTGAGAGTCCCATGGACTGCAAGAAGATCAAACCTATCCATTCTTAAGGGAATCAGCCCTGAGTGCTCACTGGAAGGACAGATCCTGAAGCTGAGGCTCCAAGACTTTGGCCACCTCATGAGAAGAGAAGACTCCCTGGAAAAGACCCTGGTGCTGGGAAAGATGGAGGGCACAAGGAGAAGGGGACGACAGAGGACGAGATGGTTGGATAGTGTCTTCGAAGCTACAAACATGAGTCTGACCAAACTGCGGGAGGCAGTGGAGGACAGAAATGCCTGGCGTGCTCTGGTCCATGGGGTCACGAAGAGTCGGACACGACTAAACGACTAAACAACAAACAACAACATATATAGAAATGAGCAGAACAGTGATATTTGAGGGAGCAGGCTGGCAGACAGGGCCCATGACTTACATCCTAGGAGCCTACACAACACAAAACACTGTTGCTGTATGATGTAGGCTTCATTTTATTTGTTTTTTATCTTATATTTTGGAAATCTACATCCAGTTTTTTCCCCTTTAAATTTTTTTTGGGGCGCCCAAGAGAGTGGAGCCCTAAACTACAGTGGTACCTCAGGTTACATACACTTCAGGTTACAGACTCAGAAATAACCCAGAAATAGTGCTTCTGCTAACCCAGAAATAGTGCTTCAGGTTAAGAACTTTGCTTCAGGATGAGGACACAAATCGTGCTCCGGCAGCGCGGCGGCAGCAGAAGGCTCCATTAGCTAAAGTGGTGCTTCAGGTTAAGAACAGTTTCAGGTTAAGAACGGACCTCCGGAACAAATTAAGTACCGGTACTTAACCTGAGGTACCACTGAATAGCTTGTTTAGCTTATATGAAAATCCGGCACTGGCCACTGCCTGCCTTACCTTAAAACCAGCTCTGCCAAAGCTGGCAGCCTCCTAATGTTTTGGACCACAGTTGTGCCGGGTCTCCAAGTAGAGTAACTTTCGTTGAAGAGTATATGTATGCACAAATGCACTGTGCCATAGGGACGGAGAGGGGAAAGATAGAATCCCTTAATGTTCCATGCAACACATCAGGGAAAACAAAATACCCATCTTGCTTCCCAACAGCAGCGATGAAAAGCATTCGCAATATGCAGGCAATAACAGAGGAATTCTGCCGCCCACAATCTAGGTCCCTGGTGCTTGAAGAATCTCCTTCCTCTCCGAAATGAGGCCCTGGCATTTGCCCTGAAGTCCTTAGCAAGCAGAACTGCTGACTTAAGTTTCCTCATTTGCGGCCTCCCAAGATTAGCACATAACGGGCTCCTGGAAATCACCCGGGCTCTAGAATGCAACAGGAGATTTATATTTCTGGCTCATTGAGGCAAATACAACCCTAGTCCAAAAATCTTTCCCCCTCTCTTTCTCTTTCTCTTTCATCTCTCTCTCTCTCTGCTCACGTCCCTCTTCTGTCTCAGAACAGGAACTCCCGCTGACACGGTTCTTTTATTCTTTTTCTATGCTTTTCAGTTTTATACATTTCACTCATTCATTTTACAATCATTTCAACATCTCAAAACTCGACTTCCTTTCCGCTCCCCCCTTTGTGCGGTTCCTAAAGTTTATTTTTAATATCTTATGCATATCCAAATTAACTTAATTTGCTCATTTATTCATCTACAGTCATACCTCTTGCTACGTTCGGTTCAGGTTACATCTTTTCAGGTTGTGTCCCGCGGCGACCTGGAAGCACCGGAAAGGGTTACTTCCAGGTTTGCCGCTCGCGCATGCGCAGACACTCAAAATGATGTCACGCACATGCGCAGAAGCAGCGAATCGTGACCCACACACACGCAGACACGGGTTGTGTTCTGCTCATGTTGCGAACGGCGCTCCAGAACGGATCCTGTTCGCAACCAGAGTTACCACTGTACTTCACATATACAGTGGTACCTCGGGTTAAGTACTTAATTCATTCCGGAGGTCCGTTCTTAACCTGAACTGTTCTTAACCTGAAGCAGCACTTTAGCTAATGGGGCCTCCTGCTGCTGCCATGCCACTGGAGCACGATTTCTGTTCTCATCCTGAAGCAAAGTTCTTAATCCGAGGTACTATTTCTAGGTTAGGGGAGTCTGTAACCTGAAGCATATGTAACCTGAAGCATCTGTAACCCGAGGTACCACTGTATACGCTTATGAAACTGCAGGTTATTACAATAATCCTGCCGATGTTCTTGTCTGTTTACATCTGCAAATATTCCTTCTGACACAATTTTAAGACTGTATAGTCTGTGACTGAGAGGCTATATTTTGGGTAAAATAAATAAATGAATCACAATTTCAGTGGGGTCAAAGCAGAGATCCAAATGTTGATAACAGCCTCATTTTAAAAATATTTCCCAACAAACCTCTGATGGCCCATCAGGTAGAGAGGACTGTCCTCTGTAAAGATGGACACCTGGCCCCTTCTCTGCATTGCTATGAACATCTCTTTATGTTCCTGCTGTTGCTCCCCAGGTAGCTGGGCCCAGAAGAGGATGCCAGAATAAATTTTGGTTCCTGCAACCTATTTTGGGGGCATGTGTGCATTCAGGGACAGATTCAGGTTTGATGAGGCCCTAAGCTACTGAAGGTAATGTCCAGCTTCATATGTCCAGTTGTCCTTTGTCAGTAACAAACCGTTACTGCTTTTTGTGTTGAATATATGCTAGATGGTAATTTATGGACCTAACAGGTAAGAAATGCAGGAAAGAAATTTTTTTAATTTAAATTTTTTATCATCTACAATATTGTTTTATTTATTTTATAGTACATTACATTGATTATTGCTTTCATTTTATGGATCAATGGTCTGGTCAGATAGCAAAAGTCAGGTTAAATTGCTGTTTTAGGGGTTGTTTATAAAAGTCTGGAACGGATTAATCCGTTTTGCATTACTTTCTGTGGGAAAGTGTCCCTTGGTTTTGGAATGGACTTCCGGAACGGATTAAGTTTGAGAACCAAGGTACCACTGTACAATGGTACCTGTACAGTGGTACCTCAGGTTAAGAACTTAATTCATTCTGGAGGTCCGTTCTTAACCTGAAACTGTTCTTAACCTGAGGTACCACTTTAGCTAATGGGGCCTCCCGCTGCCGCTGTGCGATTTCAGTTCTCATCCTGAAGCAAAGTTCTTAACCCAAGGTGCTATTTCTGGGTTAGCAGAGTCTGTAACCTGAAGTGTCTGTAACCTGAAGCGTCTGTAACCTGAGGTACCACTGTATATAGAAAGGAGCAAACCAGTGATATTTGAGGGTGCAGGCTAGCAGGTGAGGCCCATGACTTACATCATAGGAGCCTACACAACGCAAAACACTGTTGCTGTACGTAGGTTTTATTTTATTTGTTTTTTATCTTATATTTTGGAAATGTACAGGTAGCTTTTTTCCCTTTAAATTTTTTTGGGGCCCCCAAGAGAGTGGGGCCTTAAGCTATAGCTTGTTTAGCTTATACGTAAAGCTATGGTTTTCCCAGTAGTGATGTGTGGAAGTGAGAGCTGGACCACAAGGAAGGCTGATCACCGAAGAATGGATGCTTTTGAATTCTGGTGCTGGAGGAGACTCTTGAGAGTCCCATGGACTGCAAGAAGAACAAACCTATCCATTCTGAAGGAAATCAGCCCTGAGTGCTCACTGGAAGGACAGATCCTGAAGCTGAGGCTCCAATACTTTGGCCACCTCATGAGAAGAGAAGACTCCCTGGAAAAGACCCTGATGTTGGGAAAGATGGAGGGCACAAGGAGAAGGGGATGACAGAGGACGAGATGGTTGGACAGTGTTCTTGAAGCTACTAACATGAGTTTGACCAAACTGCGGGAGGCAGTGGAAGACAGGAGTGCCTGGCGTGCTCTGGTCCAGGGGGTCACGAAGAGTCGGACACGACTAAAGGACTAAACAACAACAAATCCTGCACTGGTTCCTGCAACCTATATTGGGGGCATGCATGCATTGCATTTCTAACTGCTACCCTTGCAGGAAAGTGTTTTAGAAACGGTTACGTTTCGCCACCTGCTGGCAGACACAGGTCTCTGCCTCGGGAGCAATTTAACACTGGTTTTTGTTTTTTTAAAAAAAGGAAGTCTCTTATTAGGTCAGCTTTATTAATAGAATGACTGGATGCAGGATTATTTTGCACTCTGAACACTTCCCCCCCTACAGAAATACTATCCGTTCCCGATGTGGTCAGCTGAACTTCAAGGCTGTCAGTGATGACATGGTACTATTCTGCATGTGCAGAGGGAATGGAAGGGTCATGGCTCGGTGGAAAAAGCTTATGTTTGCAGTCCAAAGGCAGTGCTGGATTTACGTACAGTGGTACCTCTGGTTAAGTACTTAATTCGTTCCAGAGGTCTGCTCTTAACCTGAAACTGTTCTTAACTTGAAGCACCACTTTAGTTAATGGGGCCTCCTGCTGCCGCCGGATCATGATTTCTGTTCTCATCCTGAAGAAAAGTTCTTAACCTGAAGCACTATTTCTGGGTTAGCGGAGTCTGTAACCTGAAGCATATGTACCCCGAGGTACCACTGTATAAGCTAAACAAGCTATAGCTTAGGGCCCCAATTTCTTGGGGGCCCCCAAAAAATTTAAAGGGGAAAAAACTCGATGTACATTTCCAAAATATAAGATAAAAACAAATGAAATAAAACCTACATACAGCAACAGTGTTTTGTGTTGTGTAGGCTCCTAGGATGTAAGTCATGGGCCCCGCCTGCTCCCTCAAATATCACAGGTTTGCTCCTTTCTATATACAGTGGCACCTCAGGTTACAGACGCTTCAGGTTCCAGAGTCTGCTAACCCAGAAATAGTACCTCGGGTTAAGAACTTTGCTTCAGGATGAGAACAGAAATCGGGCTCTGGCAGCACAGCGGCAGCAGGAGGCCCCATTGGCTACAGTGGTGCTTCAGGTTAAGAACAGTTTTGCTCATTTCTATATATAGGGTGCCTATATTCTGCACGTGCAAATGGCTTGAGATACCTATTAGGTCCATAAATCACCACATAGCATCTATTCAACATGAAAAACAGTGACAATTTGTTGTTGACAAAGGACAGCTGGACATATAAAGGGCCCCATTACCCACTGAGAGTCTGCTCAGATGCATATTTTCTGCAGTCCCCCCCCCCCGGGTTTTCAAATAACAGTTTATTATTCATTCATCTGTCCTCAGGACTCAAACCTGAAACCAGGGGGGAAACAGGAGCTCCAAGAGTCTAGAATTCCCAACTGGGCGCCCAACGGTGAAGGGATGAAATGAATGGAACCAAGCTGTTTTGGTGGGGGATGGGACAGGAAAAATGTGGGAGTTGTAGTCCCGCTGGGCGCCTGGGGGGAGAACTGTAGCGGCCATGACAAGGGGTTGGGATTATTTTCCCCTCTGAAATGAACAGGACACACTCCGTATTAACCCACAGGGAAAAGAAGCTGAGTGTGGGTGCACCGCGCTAGAATTCCCACACAGGTGCCAGGAATCTGAGCCTGGAATCAGAAAGGGGGGTTTTTTAGAGGAGGGAAATAACAGGGATAGGAAGTGCGATAGAATGAAATGAATAGACTCAAGGGCAGGGGGTCTTAGCGCTGCTGGGCACCTGGGGGAAATTGTAGCGCCAATGCCAGGCATCCTTCTGCAGTGTGTTATTGACTCAATAATAATGAATTGCCCTAGTGGTGGATTTATACAGGATGAGCATCAGTAATTCCGCTTAATAATTTTCCTGCAATATTTTCTTCCATCATTTGTGCATGTTGAAATTTTCAACTTTCAAATTCCCGAAATGAGGGGTGCTAATAAGTTGTAACAAGGGTTGCAAAACTAACTAACTAACTAACTAATTAACTAACTAACTAACACCAACCCTGGGAGACCTGGCTTCAAATGAAGCTTGCTGGGTATGACTTTCAAGTCAGTCCCTATCTCTCGGCCTCACCTACCTCACAGGGCTGTTGTGGGGTATAAATTTTGGGGTTTTTTATTTATTCATGTGATTTTCCAAATTATTACAAATCAAACCAAATTACTATAATTTAATACAATTTCTTAAAATCAGAATTCCCGCTCCTGTTGCAGATTTCCTGCTCCTGTTGCAAATGATATTGAAAGACATTTTGATTGAGTTAATAATAACAATAATAATAATAATAATAATTTATTATTTGTGCCCTGCCCATCTGGCTGGGTTTCCCCAGCCACTCTGGGCAACTTCCAACAAAGATTAAAAATACATTAAAATGTCACACGTTAAAAACTTCCCTGAACTTGTCAATAATAATAATAATAATAATTTTATACAGTTGTACGATTCTGTGATTCTGTGACTTCTAGGAGGCTCCTGAAAACCCTGGCATTGGTGCTGGTCGCAGCAAATTGCTAATCCCTGAAAACGCGCTTACATTTCCCCCCTGAACTGAGCCTGCTTGGTGTGGCTAACCTGGAAGAATGGTCTTGCTAACTGAAGACAGAGGGACAAATTAGAGCAGCCATTTGTCAGACTCACTGTCTAGGCGCACATCCCAAATCAGCGCTAATGTCTCCTGATCTTGCCTTCCTGCCTCTTCTGCTTCCACAAAGCAAGATGTATTTATCTGGGCTAAATTTGTCTCAACTTGCATGTTCCACATTGCCATTTGCTGTCTTGCATTTCCTTTTCATTGGGATGGTTTTAGTTGCTGCCTCCTGTATAATGTTACGAGCCTCCATCCATAGTTCTTCAGGCACTCTGTCCACCAAATCTAAATCCTTAAACCTGTTCCTCACTTCCACTGTGTATTCATAAGGGATTTGACTTAGATTGTATCTTACCGGCCCAGTGGTTTTTCCTACTTTCTTCAGTTTAAGCTTGAATTTTACTATAAGAAGCTGATGATCTGAGCCACAGTCAGCTCCAGGTCTTGTTTTTGCTGACGGTATAGAGCTTCTCCATCTTTGGCTGCAGAGAATATAATCAATCTGATTTCGATGCTGCCCATCTGGTGATGTCCATGTGTAGAGTCGTCTCTTGTGTTGTTGGAAAAGCGTGTTTGTGATGACCAGCTTGTTCTCTTGACAGAACTCTAAGGACAGATCCTGAAGCTGAGGCTCCACTACTTTGGCCACCTCATGAGAAGAGAAGACTCCCTGGAAAAGACCCTGATGCTGGGAAAGCTGGAGGGCACAAGGAGAAGGGGACGACAGAGGATGAGATGGTTGGACAGTGTTCTCGAAGCTACAAACATGAGTTTGACCAAACTGCGGGAGGCAG
The DNA here is from genome assembly GCF_027172205.1 of Podarcis raffonei. NCBI lineage: Eukaryota > Metazoa > Chordata > Lepidosauria > Squamata > Lacertidae > Podarcis > Podarcis raffonei. Next base: position 9,427,119 of record NC_070605.1, on the reverse strand, counting down.
TGGAAGACAGGAGTGCCTGGCGTGCTCTGGTCCAGGGATCACGAAAAGCTGGACACAACTAAACGACTGAACAACATCAAGTGGGCTACTGTAGAGCGGTCTTCCCCAGCCAGATGTTTTGGACTACAAAGCCCATCAGCCACAGCCAGCTCTGGGCTACAGTGGTCTGGCTATTTGTGTCCAGGGATAGATGGGGGACCCGTCCACTGAAATAGCAAAGTGCATCACCTCAGGCCCTGAGGAGACAGCGTAACCGAACCAAACTTGAGACTCATCCAAACTGTTAGAACGTTTCCAATGGCAATTTAAAGCCTTAACGCTTTTTGTTTTGCTGACCCAGGGAGGGCTGGGAAACTCTAGCTCGGTTTGACAGCAGAGTGTGAAATGCTTCGCCGAGCTGAGTCACACAGAGCCGAGGGTCTCCAGGCAAGATGTTTCCTTCTAAAGGCAGCTTGATCCTTCATGTTCAGGCACGGCGAGGAGGAGGAGACGCGTTAGAAGCATTTCAGGAAGATGACGAAAGGCTGCCCTCCAGGAACGCTTTTTGGAAAAATCATTTGATGGCTTAGAAACCGCAAGTGGAGCTGAATCACAGAGAAGGAAGCCCCACCCCATCTAAAACTGGTGCGGCCTGCAAACTGTGGTTCGGAAAGTGCACATGAGGTTGAATCCTGACAAGACAGAAGTGCTGTTCTTGGGGGACGGGGGCAGGTGGGTGTTGAGGACTCCCTGGTCCTGAATGCGGTAACTGTGCCCCTGAAGGACCAGGTGCGCAGCCTGGGGGTCATTTTGGACTCACAGCTGTCCATGGAGGCGCAGGTCAATTCTGTGTCCAGGGAAACTATCTGCCAGGTCCCTCTGGTTTGCAGGATGAGACCCTCCCTGCCCGCGGACTGTCTCGCCAGAGTGGTGCATGCTCTGGTTATCTCCTGCTTGGACTACTGCATTGCGCTCTACGTGGGGCTACATTGGAAGGTGACCCGGAAATGATAACTAATCCAGAATGCGGCAGCTAGACTGGTGACTGGGAGTGGCTGCCGGGACCACATAACACCGGTCTTGAACGACCTTCATTTGCTCCCAGTACGTTTCCAAGCACAATTCAAAGTGTTGGTGCTGACCTTTAAAGCCCTAAATGGCCCCGGTCCAGTATACCTGAAGGAGCATCTCCACCCCCATTGTTCTTCCCGGACACTAAGATCCAGCTCTGAGGGATTTCTGGCGGTTCCCTCCCTGTGAGAAGTGAGGTTACAGGGAACTAGGCAGAGGGCCTTCTCGGTAGTGGCGCCCGCCCTGTGGAACGACCTCCCACCAGATGTCAAAGAGATAAACAACTACCTGACATTCAGAAGACATCTGAAGGCAGCCCTGTTCAGGGAAGTTTTTAATGTGTGACATTTTAGTGTATTTTTGGTCTTTGTTGGAAGCCGCCCAGAGTGGCTGGGGAAACCCAGCCAGATGGGCGGGGTACAAATAATAAATTATTATTATTATTATTACTACTACTACTACTACTACTACCCCAATTTGCTGTGTCAATGACTCAGTTTGGGAGCGGCACAAAACACAGGGTTTGCAACACAAGACTAGCACTCAGCTTTGACATGAGATTTGAGGGGGTGGGACCTGAAATTTTAGAGCCACATGTTAATGCAGCTGTTCAACATCCTGTTTTCACATTGGCCAGCCAGGTGCCAGTGGAAAGCCTGCTAGTAAAATTTTGGGAATAGCTTCAGAGCTTCAAGACAGAGCTGTTCCACCAGGCCAAGGCACAGTCTGACCCGCTCCTTTGGTAATCCTCATAGAACTCTAGCTCAATGGTTGCCATGAATTTGATTCTGAATTGATTTTAGAATGTATTTCAATTAATTGATTGTGATTTTACGTAAACCGTGTTACTTTTATTGTTGTTAGCCATTCTGAGCCCGGCTAGGGAGGGCAGGATATGCCGTATTTTTCGTTCCATAAGACGCACCTGACCATAAGGTGCACCTAGTTTTTAGAGGGGGGATTCAAGAAAAACAATATCATTTAAAGGGAGCGCTGAGCAGAGCCTGTTTGCATCCCAGGCTCTGCTCAACGCTCCCTTTCACGAGCCGCGTGTGTGCGGCGCTTGCAGGCTTTTCCCCGAGGAGGAAACCACACACACTCTCTGTGCGGCTCTTTAAAGGGAGGTTGGTGGGGGAAGTGAGAGAACCCCACAAGAGCCGCGCACTGTTTAAAGGGAACGCGGCTGTCAGGGAATCAGGAGCAGGAGCACTGGGGAGAGAGGATTGGGAGAGCGAAGGGGAAGAATCTGAGGGCAGCGTAGGGGAGTATGACAGTGGCCCGAGAGATTCCATGAGCTTCTCCAGCGAATCAGAAGATTCCCAGAAGGGGGCGCCGATGGTCAGGGCAAGGGGGGTCCCAGGGGGAACGCACCAGAAACAAGGAGCCAGAGGGGAACCCCAAAGCAGCAGTGGAGGATCGGGACCAGTTTCCCCACCAGAGCATAGTGGGGGGGAGGAGTCACATGTGTCAGGGCCAGCGTCTCCTCCAGAGAGGGAGTCAGGGCTGACCACGCCTCCATCGGAGAGTGGGGGAACGGAAGGGAGGTCAGTTGCAGCTAGCCCCCCCGAAGGGGGAAGCAGTGGCAGCAGCAGTGAAACGGTCAGGAGGAAAGCTGCTGGCTGGGCGCGCGCGCCAAGTTCAAATGTGCAGGCGCGCGGAACAGCAGGAGACCCGGATGGGGAACCAGCTCCTAAAGCCCGCCGGAGGGAGGGAGAAGGCTCAGGGGAATCAGCGGGAGAAGAGGCTAGAAAGGGCGGAACCCCGGCGGGCAGGCGGACCCAGAGGAGGAAGGAGCAGCGGAGAAGGTGGAGCAAGGCTAGGATCTTAAATTGGTGTCAGGGGGGAGGAGACTCAGACGGAGCATCAGTGGTCTGACACTTTAGACGTGGGGCTGCGCGCTGCGGCTCTGGAAGTGAAACTGAACTTCAATAAAGACTTTTATACTTAACAACGAAGCAGCGTTGGTCCTTTGTGAGCTGGGACCTAGGGTAGCCCTGACAGTATGCTCCGTCTCCTATAAAAACCTCGCAGCGTGAGTTGGTGCAGCGAGGGGCAAGACTTGGTGTTTTGCGAGCTCACGAAGATAGGCAAAGATGACTACAGAGAGCCAGGTGAAAGAACTGCAAGAAGCAGTCACGACGCTTTACGCAGAAGTAGCAGCATCCAGGAAAAGAGAAGAAGAAGCAGTAGCGCTCTGCCGGGATCTGCAGGCCAGGTGGGACCGTTGGGGGAAAGAGGGGCTGCCAGGACCCAAACCGGAGGGAGTTGGCCTCGGGAAGAGGGGGGGCAGCCTAGTAGCCCACTTTGATGGGAACCTGCAGCAATACCCTAACTTCAGAGCTGACGTGGTTTACGCGCTCAATTTGCTTCGGAAAGACTTTAGAGATGAGGAAGAGAAGGTGGGCTTCATAATCACTCATTTGCATGGGGAAGCAAAAGCGTGGCTGCGGAATTTGTGGCGCGAAAAAGACCCCGCCCTCAAAGATTCCGATGCATTTATCAAAGCTATGGACGCTTGCTTTAAATCTACGGTAGATGTAGATATTGCTCGGAGGGAAATGCATGGACTACAGCAAGGGAAAGCGACGGTGAGGCAATATCACTCGCGCTTTTTTGCCTTACTGAACGTGCTGGGCTGGGAGAAGGACTCTATTGCTGTCAGAGACCTGTTCTGGGAGGGGCTAAGTGGAGAGGTGAAAGATGAGCTGGCAAGAGGGGAACGGCCCCAAAGTACCCAAGAAGTTGCCCAAAGAGCGTTGGCGATTGGTGTGCGCCTGGAAGGACGCCCTTGGAGCAGGGAGGAAGGACGTAAGGCAAGCACCCCAGCCAGGACAACCCCTTTCTTTCCCAGAGAGGCGGGGCGGGCGCTGTCCATGCCTCCTTTGGGAAGGGGAGAAGAGCCGATGGAGATTGGTGGTGCCAGGGCTCAGACTGCCAGCAGAGCCCAAACACCGGGAGCAGTCAAGGGGAAGGCTCCTAGAGGGACCAGGAAGTGTTACATCTGCGACAGTGCACAGCACATGGCCAAAGAGTGTCCCCAGAGGCTCCAGAAGCACACTGCAGCCTCAGCAACAGTAAAGGGAACAGGTGAGCAGCCGAAACAGCTGCAGGGGGAAGAAGAAGCCTGGTTGGAAACAGAGCCACTGGGGCCCAACCAGGCAAGTCAGTGAAGCAGTCCCCAGAGATTTTACAGCCCACAGACCCCCTCCCACCCAAACCAGTGGTGCAACTCACCGCATCGCTCCAGTTGCCCAATGGGCACACCATGCAAGTACCAATAACCATTGACTCTGGGAGCAACGCAGACTTTATGGGAGTGGACTTTATCAAGCAACATCGCATAGCACTCATGCCAGCCACGATGCCCCTAAACGTCGTCACGGTCGATGGCAGGAAGCTACTGGGAGGAGAGGTGGTACAGCAAACACCACCGATGGTGATGCAAATTGGAAACCACCGCGAAGTCATCAGCTTCAACGTCACCCACCTGTCGGACACGCCCATAGTGTTGGGTATGAGTTGGCTGGATAGGCACAGCCCGGCATTAGCATGGTACCAGCGGCAGTTGACCTTCTGCTCCTCCTACTGCGCAGAACACTGCATCCAGACCCGCCAGGAGGAGGAGGGGCAAGAGGATGAACCGCAGCTACACCTAGGCATGGTGCAAGCGGTACCCAACAAGTACAAGGAGTTTTTGGAGGTCTTCTGCGAGAGGGAAGCGGATAAGCTGCCTCCCCACAGGCCTTACGACTGCAATATTGACCTCCTGCCGGGAGCGACGCTGCCGACTGGGAAACTGTATTCCATGTCTGAAGATGAACTGCAAGAACTCAGGGAGTTCATAGATCACAACTTGAAGCGGGGGTTCATCCAAGAATCTAAAGCAGTGGGGGGCAGTCCCGTGTTTTTCGTGAAGAAGAAGGACACGCCCCAACGGAGACTCATAGTTGATTATAGGACCATAAATTCCAAAACAAAGCCCGCAGCATTCCCCATGCCCAAGATCGACGACCTGCTCGCGACGGTGAGGAAGGGACGGATCTTCACCAAGTTGGATCTACGAGGGGCGTACAACCTTATACGCATGCGGGAGGGCGATGAGTGGAAGACAGCCATGTTTACACCTTTAGGCACCTATGAATATCGCGTAATGCCTTTTGGTCTGCAAAATGGCTCCCATACCTTCCAAGCTTTCATGCATCACGTGTTAGCGGGACTCCTCTACAAGAAGTGCGTCTGCTTCCTGGACGACATCCTGATCTTCTCGGAATCGCAGGAGGCTCACGAGAGGGACGTCAAGGAGGTCCTGCAGAGGCTACGGGAGCACAGACTTTACGCCAAATTAGAGAAGTGCCAGTTCGACATGACGGAGGTGGATTTTCTGGGCTACAAGCTGTCCGACAAGGGACTCGCCATGGACAGCGCCAAGGTCCGCGCGGTGTTGGACTGGAAGAGCCCGCGCAATCGGAAGGAGGTCCAGAGGTTCGTCGGCTTCGCCAACTTTTATCGCAAGTTCATCAAAGGGTTCGCGAAGGAGACGGCGGCCATCACGGACACCCTCAGCTCCAAGAAGAAGAAGTTCACCTGGACGGACCAGGCGGAGCAGTCCTTTCGGAGACTCAAGCGTCTCTTCGCGTCCGAAGAACAGCTGCTACATGTAAACCCCAGCAGACCAATGAGGGTTGAGACGGACGCCTCAGACAGAGCGGTGGGGGCCGTCCTGTTGCAGCAAGATCCGCAAGGGGAATGGAGGCCGTGCGCATTCTACTCCAGGAAACTCAGCAAGGCGGAACAGAACTACACCATCTGGGACAGGGAGTTGCTGGCCATTCATGCAGCTTTCAAGGCGTGGCGGCACTTCCTCGTTGGAGCCAGACACACAGTGCAAGTCCGCACGGACCATAAGAACCTGGAGTACTGGCGCACGGCGCGGTTCCTGAACCAGAGACACATCCGCTGGGCGGAGTTCTTTGCGGATTTCGATTTCCGGATAGAATACATCCCGGGAGACAACAACGTCATGGCGGATGCACTATCCAGGAAGCCGCAGTATCTCGAGGAAGCGGCGCCGGTGGCGGCCAAGCACATTTTCGCACCGAAAGCATGGGCGTGCGCTTCAGCTGCCGTGGACCTGGACGCGGTGCGTCGAGCGCTGCAGACGGATTCGTTCGCACAATCCAAGATGGAGGAGGTGCGAAAAGGCACAGCGAAGGACGACGAGTTCCAGATACGAGACGGACTGCTCATCCGCAAAGGGGCTCTCTACGTGCCCGGAGACGACCTCCGCGCGAAAGTCTTGCAGCAGCTACACGACGCGCCCAGCGCTGGGCACTTCGGCAAGGACAAAACGGCGGAATTAGTAACCAGAGACTTTTGGTGGCCCAAGGTGAGGGGAGAAGTCGCGGATTACGTCTCCAGGTGTGACACCTGCCAAAGGGCCAAGCCAGTACACAGGAAGCCGGCGGGTCTACTAGAACCCCTACAGACGCCGCTCGAACCGTGGGAGAGAGTGGCCCTGGACTTTGTCACAGATCTGCCCAGCTCGCGAGGCAAAACAGCGGTGCTCGTGGTCGTAGACATGTTCACCAAGATGGCGCACTTTATTCCGTGCGCGAAGGTGGCCACAGCGGAACAGACCGCCAAGCTGTTCATAGACCACGTGTTCAAAGCTCACGGCTTGCCGCGGTCCATCCTGTCCGACCGGGGTCGCCAATTCGTCTCGAGCTTCTGGCAGAAGCTGCTGGGCATCCTGAACGTCAAGATCAACTTAGCGTCGGCACGACACCCGCAGACCAACGGACAAGCGGAGAGGGTCAACGCCATCATGCAGCAGTACCTGCGATGCTACGCCAATCAACAACCCTCGACCTGGGTGGACTACCTACCGCTGGCCGAGTTTGCCTACAACAACACGAAGCACGGGTCTACGGGAGTGACACCGTTCTTCGCCAATAATGGGCGGCATCCCAGAACTTTCCCGGGGTTAGAGACGAAGGGGGAGGGGGAGCCAAGGGGAGCAGAGCACTTAGCAGCAGAGTTACAGGAGGTCCACGAGCAACTCCGAAGGCAATTGGAACTGGCGAAACACGCCTACAAAATGCAGGCAGACAAGCACAGGAGGGTCGGGGAGGACATCCAGGTGGGGGACTGGGTCTGGTTAGCAGCCCAGGCAGTGCCGGCCAGGACGCTAGCTAAGAGGAAGCTCAAGCACAAGCAGCTGGGACCTTACCAGGTCGCGGCACAAATCAATCCAGTGGCCTTCCGGTTGACACTCCCGGAGGGGTCCAGAATGCACCCAGTCTTTCATAGGTCAGTGCTCACACCCTACAGGGAACCCCACAGGTTTCAGGCGACAGGGAACGCGCCAGACACACTTAGTGAATCTCCGAAGAGGGAGGGGTCACGGAGGGCGACGCCACTCAACGAGGTCACGGAGATTTTGGACTCGAGGTGGGGGGAAGAGGGGGTGGAATACCTCCTCGCCAGGGAAGGTACCCCAGCCAGTGCCAACAGGTGGGTACCGTGCTATGCCGTGGAGGAGCACTATCTTAAAGACGAGTTCCATGCACTCTTCCCACACAGACCTATGCCGGCAGAGTTTTTTGACGACTGGCTCTTCACACCCACACTGTCAGCCAGTACGTTCCAGGGTTTTTCATCAGCTGAAGAGATGACGCCGGACACTAGCTCCTCGGAGGGGTCTCTCTCGGGGTTTGCCACAGACCGCTCCTATTGGTGGGACACTCAACCGGAGGTGGGGTGGCACAGGGAGCTGCTGCGGGGACCTTTGCAAGCAGTCTCACCAGAGGTACCCGGGGGAGGGGAGGACATGGACGTGTTGGGGGAGGATCCTGGATTCGAGCACATCAGCAGAGAGATGGAAGCAGAGGAAATTGACGTCGACGAGCCCGTTGCGGTTGGGCCGGATCCAGTGGACCGGCTACACACCAGGGGGGAAGAATGGTATCCCGCACTCACACCCACAGGACTGGAGCACCCGGAACCCACACCCGAAGAGGGGGAGGGGGGAAGGGGGGGCTTCGAGGTGGGGATGGATGTCAGGGAATCAGGAGCAGGAGCACTGGGGAGAGAGGATTGGGAGAGCGAAGGGGAAGAATCTGAGGGCAGCGTAGGGGAGTATGACAGTGGCCCGAGAGATTCCATGAGCTTCTCCAGCGAATCAGAAGATTCCCAGAAGGGGGCGCCGATGGTCAGGGCAAGGGGGGTCCCAGGGGGGACGCACCAGAAACAAGGAGCCAGAGGGGAACCCCAAAGCAGCAGTGGAGGATCGGGACCAGTTTCCCCACCAGAGCATAGTGGGGGGGAGGAGTCACATGTGTCAGGGCCAGCGTCTCCTCCAGAGAGGGAGTCAGGGCTGACCACGCCTCCATCGGAGAGTGGGGGAACGGAAGGGAGGTCAGTTGCAGCTAGCCCCCCCGAAGGGGGAAGCAGTGGCAGCAGCAGTGAAACGGTCAGGAGGAAAGCTGCTGGCTGGGCGCGCGCGCCAAGTTCAAATGTGCAGGCGCGCGGAACAGCAGGAGACCCGGATGGGGAACCAGCTCCTAAAGCCCGCCGGAGGGAGGGAGAAGGCTCAGGGGAATCAGCGGGAGAAGAGGCTAGAAAGGGCGGAACCCCGGCGGGCAGGCGGACCCAGAGGAGGAAGGAGCAGCGGAGAAGGTGGAGCAAGGCTAGGATCTTAAATTGGTGTCAGGGGGGAGGAGACTCAGACGGAGCATCAGTGGTCTGACACTTTAGACGTGGGGCTGCGCGCTGCGGCTCTGGAAGTGAAACTGAACTTCAATAAAGACTTTTATACTTAACAACGAAGCAGCGTTGGTCCTTTGTGAGCTGGGACCTAGGGTAGCCCTGACAGCGGCTATCCCTGGCTTTTGCGGGAGGTGGTAGAAGGGACAGAGCCGTGCACTGTCCCTTCCCCCACCTCCCGCAAAAGCCAGGGATAGCCGCACGAAGCCTCCGCAGGGCAGCGGGATGAAGGCTCCCTGCTGCCCTGCGGAGGCTTTGCGGGCTACCCCAGAGCTGCTCAGGAGCTTGTCAGGGCTGGCGGGGGAAGCCCGGGTCCCCCCCTCCAGCCCCAGGGACCACACATTCACTCCATAAGACGCACAGCCATTTCCCCTTAGTTTTTAAGAGGAAAAAAGTGTGTCTTATGGAGCGAAAAATACGGTAAATAAATATTATTATTATTATTATTATTATTATTATTATTATTATTATTATTATTATTTCCCCTCCTGTGCTTTCCAGCAACTACTATGGTGGCCGCTGTGGAGGCAGAGCCTGGCTATCAGCTATCGGAAACCCCTGAATTTGTTGAATCCTCTTTAAAGCCGTCAATAGCCTCCAAGATTGGGATTGAGCTCCACAGATAAACTGTGCACAGTTTTGAAGCACCCCTTTCTTTTCTCTGCCCCGAATCTTCCAACACTGAGCTTCTTGACTGTTGTGACAGAGGGAGGAAAACTTTTCTCCATCCAATTTCTCCAGGTCATGAGTAATTTTCATAAACTTCTGTTATATCAACTCTTATTTGCCGTTTCTTTAAATGTAAAAGTCCCAAACGCTGCAAATGTTCTTCGTAGAGCAGCCGCTGTGTCCCCTTGATCATTCTGACTGCTCTTTTCTGAGAGGAGGGGAAAAAAGTGTCGCTGAATCTTAACCCCAGAATGAACACAGTGTTCTGCCTGACTCTTAAATGCAGCTTTGAGAAGAGACATTCCCCAAACTCACAGCATTCCCAGCTTGGAAGCACGAATCCTAAGAAGGGAGGGAAGAGGGAGGGGCATTGTGGAGGAGATTCTCTCACAGCTGCTGGCCAGGACTCCCGACATCTGCGTTTCTTTTAGCAGACATCGCTTGGCAATATTTTTCCAGAGTTGCATCATGCCGACTTCCAGAATTTTCTAGACAATCATCTCTCTGCCTCTGTGGGGGCTTGAAGCCTAAATTGTATATCTATACAAAGCTGGAGCATGACATAAATGTGCAAAGGAAACAGGCAATTTTCTCAACAGGGAGAATTTGTGTTGGGCTAAATTAAACACTGTGCAGTTCCTGCTAGCCATCCTTGTGATTTTTTTTCGCCCAGAAAAAGATCAATGCCATCCAAAGAATGCTGGCAAAATGCTCAGGACTGGCCTCTAGAAGATAGCTCTGGATTTATATAATTTCGGCCAACCAGTTCCTCAATTCTGCCCCAGTTGTCCTCACTTAGTCTGACTTTTTTCTCCTGGAAGTTCAGCCTGAAAGAGGCTTCGTGCTCCTCAGCACTGGATTAAAACTCGCACCAATATTCTTAACTAGGTAAAGGTAAAGGGACCCCTGACCATTAGGTCCAGTTGTGGCCGACTCTGGGGTTGCGTTGCTCATCTCGCTTTACTGGCCGAGGGAGCCGGCGTACAGCTTCCGAGTCATGTGGCCAGCATGACTAAGCCGCTTCTGGCGAACCAGAGCAGCGCATGGAAATGCCGTTTACCTTCCCGCCGGAGAGGTACCTATTTATCTACTTGCACTGGTGTGCTTTTGAACTGCTAGGTTGGCAGGAGCAGGGACTGAGCAACGGGAGCTCACTCCTTCGCGGGGATTTGAACCGCCAACCTTCTGATCAGCAATAATGCTTTTAGCAGGTGCTGAAAAGAGTACAATAAAGGCCTGACATCAATAGGCAGGGAGTTCCGAAGTTGCTGTACTGAAAGATTGAGTTGTTACAAATGCAGAACAGATGTTGTGTGAACCTGTTACAGTGCCAGTTCCAAAGGGATTATGGGAATTGTAGTCCAACATCTGGAGGGTCCGCTAAAGCAAGCATCCGCTTCCTGGCCTTCCATTTCTGCAGCACGTGGGTGGTGAGAATTGGGAACCCTTCCTGTTCTCATGGGCTGGGTGCCAAGATGCAGAGATCGCAATGAGCATGTGGAAGAAACTGAGCTCAGCTGGGTGACAGGCAGAGGAGGCCACAGTTTGATGTTCAAGCCCACATTTTGGATTGACACGTGTTGCTTGGCTCAGTCCCTAGATCAGCTGAATTAAGCATCACCCTTTGCAATTGGATTGGGGGAATTTGCCTAGCCGGCATTACCCAAGCTGGAGTCTTCTGCACAGAATAACAGCATTTTGTTTTCATTTGGAAGCACAGGAGGAATTTCCTCTGGGGCACATTGGCAAGAGACTACGAATTGCCTTCTGCGCTGCCGGACAGTGAGAAGCAAGCAGGTACTAGTCAGTTACAGAGGCTCTATTGCATGGGTAGGCCATCTAAGGCCCGGGGGCCAGATCCAGCCCAATCGCTTTTTCAAAATATAGTCCGGCCCCCCACAAGGTCTGAGGGACAGTGGACCGGCCTCCTGCTGAAAAAGTTTTCTGATCCCTGCCTATTGAGTCAAGACGACAGAGAGTTTTGCAGTACCCTAGGTAAAGATAAAGGGACCCCTGACCATTAGGTCCAGTCGTGGCCGACTCTGGGGTTGCGGCGCTCATCTCGCTTTATTTGCCGAGGGAGCCGGCGTACAGCTTCCGGGTCATGTGGCCAGCATGACTAAGCCACTTCTGGCGAACCAGAGCAGCGCACAGAAACGCCCTTTACCTTCCCGCCCGAGCGCTACCTATTTATCTACTTGCACTTTGACGTGCTTTTGAACTGCTAAGTTGGCAGGAGCAGGGACCGAGCAACAGGAGCTCACCCCGTCACAGGGATTCGAACCACCGACCTTCTGAACGGTAAGTCCTAGGCTCTGTGGTTTAAACCACAGCTCCACCCGCATCCCTAAAGACGATCAAATTCATGGTGGCATAAGCTTTTCGTAGACTGCGGTCCCTTTCATCAGATGCATGAAGCATCCTCCATTCCAGGCAGCGGTGCCATCAGGGGAAAGACAAATTCAAAAAGTACAGATAGCAAGAATTAAAAGTCCAACTATATGCAAAGTAAACACCACGCAGTGGCAGACACAGGCGATAAAATAATCAGGTTGGCCACCCCAGAACTAGCACAACCACATCCTAGAATTCCTGGAGCTTTAGTTGCTGATCCAGGAGCAGAACAGGGCAATGGCAAAGAGGGCAATGGCAAAAATTAAGAACAAGCGCTGCAGATGATCCAGGGAGCTGTTTCGTTGCAAGATGGAGCTGTGCGTGCAGCAGGAATTTGCTTATTTACGTCTCTTGGCATGTGCTATAGGAGGAGATGGGCCTTTGGCAGCTGAGGCCTGTCATTAGAGAAAAATACTTCTCCTTCCATGCTTACACAAACGTACGTCGCCCCCCCCTTCCCCCAGCTCCAGTTCCCCCTTGGCTTGCGGCAAACTGTCCAGCGTGGCAGTGGGTGGGGGTGGAGACTGGAAGATGCAGAGCTGCAAAGCCACACCCCTTTAGATTTCTCAGATTTCAGGCGATTGCGCCAGAAATTTGCAGAGCAAGGGTTTTTTTTAAAATGAGAGAGAGGAAGAAGAAGCACTGGAGGATGGGAGCAGCTGTAGTCGGTTGCATCTAAATTCCTATTCCAGATTTATTAATAAGGCAACCAAATATTGTTGTTGTTGTTTAGTCGTTTAGTCGTGTCCGACTCTTCGTGACCCCATGGACCAGAGCACGCCAGGCACTCCTGTCTTCCACTGCCTCCCGCAGTTTGGTCAAACTCATGCTGGTAGCTTCGAGAACACTGTCCAACCATCTCGTCCTCTGTCGTCCCCTTCTCCTTGTGCCCTCCATCTTTCCCAACATCAGGGTCTTTTCCAGGGAGTCTTCTCTTCTCATGAGGTGGCCAAAGTATTGGAGCCTCAGCTTCAGGATCTGTCCCTCCAGTGAGCACTCAGGGCTGATTTCCTTCAGAATGGAGAGGTTTGATCTTCTTGCAGTCCATGGGACTCTCAAGAGACTCCTCCAGCACCAGAATTCAAAAGCGATCAGCCTTCTTTAGGGTCCAGCTCTCACTTCCATACATCACTACTGGGAAAACCATGGCTTTAACTATACGGACCTTTGTTGGCAAGGTGATGCCTACTTTTTAAGATGCTGTCTAGGTTTGTCATTGCTTTTCTCCCAAGAAGCAGGTGCCTTTTAATTTCATGACTGCTGTCACCATCTGCAGTGATCATGGAGCCCAAGAAAGTAAAATCTCTCACTGCCTCCATTTCTTCCCCTTCTATTTGCCAGGGGGTGATGGGACCAGTGGCCATGATCTTCATTTTTTTGATGTTGAGCTTCAGACCATATTTTGCACTCTCCTCTTTTACCCTTAATAAAAGGTTCTTTAATTCCTCCTCACTTTCTGCCATCAAGGTTGTGTCATCTGCATATCTGAGGTTGTTGATATTTCTTCCGGCAATCTTAATTCCAGCTAGGGATTCATCCAGCCCAGCCTTTTGCATGATGACTTCTGTATATAAGTTAAATAAGCAGGGAGTTTATAAGTTAAATAAGCAACCAAATATAGATGGTACCCAAATGGAAACATATCAGCTTAAATTATTTCTAAGAATTACACATAAACGTAAAACACATAACCTGTACAATAAGCAAAAGGTAAAGGGACCCCTGACCGTTAGGTCCAGTCACGGATGACTCTGGGGTTGCGGCGCTCATCTCGCTTTACTGGCCGAGGGGGCCGGCGTACAGCTTCCGGGTCATGTGGCCAGCATGACTAAGCCGCTTCTGGCAAACCAGAGCAGCGCACAGAAACGCCGTTTACCTTCCCGCTGGAGTGGTACCTATTTATCTACTTGCACTTTGATGTGCTTTTGAACTGCTAGGTTGGCAGGAGCAGGGACCGAGCAATGGGAGCTAACCCCGTCGTGGGGATTCGAACTGCCGACCTTCTGATCGGCAAGCCCTAGGCTCTGTGGCAAACCATAGTTTAAAAACAGAATCTTAAATCTCGGGGAGGGGGAATGCACACAACAGAGTTGTAGAGTTGGAAGGGACCAGAGAGTCATTTAGTCCAAAACCCCCTGCAATGCAGGAAGCTCACCCAGTTCGTACCTGGCCCTGCTTAGCTTTGCAAAAGGTGCTGGCAATTTTACGTTTTGCCCTACTGCTCTCCCCTGAGGAAACCTTATCCTTAGCACTGAATTGGAACGAAAAGGCAATTGGGTTTCCCGTGGACTGTGGTTTCTTCCGATTTAGCCCTGTTGAAACCAAGACAACAGATATTGCATCTCAGCCACATCACTGAGTGTAGCAACCACCACGAAAAAGGATTCTCAATAGGAATGCCTAGCTGTTTCATACAGTTTACAGAATAGCATACAATGTCTGGCTTCTTCTACCCGGGGGCTGCCTCATACACAAAAGCACCAGTCTCAGAAAATTCGGCTCCATTGCCTGCGAGTGTTTTGCAGAGAAAAGGTGGATTCAAGCTCAGATCGATATTTCTCTTCCCTGGTTTCAAAGTGGGGGGAAGCACTGGAGACTAACAGCATCCATGTCTGGTTCTGCATGCAGAGCTTGGAGTTGCGCTTATCAAAAATAGCTCGGAAAGAGAAAGAGATGCCCTTACATGCCCTCAGTGTTCCTAGGCAGAAAGAAATATCAGGTAGCATAAGAAAAAGAAAGAAAAAAGGATTTTTGTTAGGGGGGGGGGAAATGGCATTCCTGAAGAAGCCATGGGAAGCAACCTGAAGGCCATGTCAGATTGTGGCTCATCTAGACTGGTATTGTCTGCACTGAATGGCAGCCGCTGAAGCCAGGGACTGAAGCTGTGGTTGTTGTTGTTGCACCCACAAAACGTGTTCTCCACAACTGAGCTGCAGACCTTCGCTCTATCAAAGTGGGCTTGTGAGTGTGGAGACACAAACACGCTGTTCAGATGGAATGACGGCCCCCCAGGCGGTTATCTTGACAAGGGGCTCCCCGTTATGTGATCAGTATTTGCCTGAGCTTTGACTCTGGACTAAGGATTCTGAGCTCCTGTGTTCTGAATCGATACACGATGTCCAATCACAGAACATTTCAGGATTTGGGCCTCTGCCATTGGCCCTTGAACTCTTGAGTCGTGATTTGCAGCTTGGAAGTTTAGACAGCCAATCACGCTGGGAGTGGGAGTGGCCCAGGCTTTCAGGAATGTATATAAGCAGTTGCTTTGCCCCCGATTCCCAGTTATGTAGTTCAATAAAGGTTCTTGCTGTTATCGTTGTGTCTTGCCGCATGGGAACCCACCTATACTTCACTCTCCAATCACATTGGGTAGGAAAGAGTCACTTAGGGTCCTTCCAGAAGACCCAGAAGACCCTGTGAATAGAGCATCCATCTTGATTTGTGCACAAGGAGATTAGAGAAAGAAAGCTGCAGAGATAGTGCAGGATGGTGCACACCCCGGAAATGATCTCTTTCAGCTTCTGCCTTCTGGAAGAAGGTACAGGGTTATAAAGACGAGGACAAGCCGCCTGAGAAACAGTTTCTATCCAAATGCGATTTTGGTTTTAAACACAGTGTAAGGTAGTCTCTATGTGAGTATATTGTATTCAATTATGGGGTATCAGAGTTTTTAGGGGCTAACCAGGTTGGGATAGCTGAGATAGCAGGCTTGTTGGTTTTTGAATTTCTGATGCAGATTTTTTTCAGTTTCGTTGTTCTGTATGGGACAATGACAATCAAGATTATCGTATTGAAGATGCTGCCAGCTATTTAATGAACATTCATCCTGACTTGTTCGCGGGGAGGTTTGACGACACTGCATCAAAACAAGGGTTGCCCCACCCCTTCTCCTATTCACCCCCCTTTCATAGAATCATAGAGTTGGAAGAGACCACAAGGGCCATCGAGTCCAACCCCCTGCCAAGCAGGAAACACCATCAGAGCACTCCTGACATATGGTTGTCAAGCCTCTGCTTAAAGACCTCCAAAGAAGGAGACTCCACCACACTCCTTGGCAGCAAATTTCACTGTCGAACAGCTCTTACTGTCAGGAAGTTCTTCCTAATGTTTAGGTGGAATCTTCTTTCTTGTAGTTTGGATCCATTGCTCCGTGTCCGCTTCTCTGGAGCAGCAGAAAACAACCTTTCTCCCTCCTCTATGTGACATCCTTTTATATATTTGAACATGGCTATCATATCACCCCTTAACCTCCTCTTCTCCAGGCTAAACATGCCCAGCTCCCTTGGCCGTTCCTCATAAGGCATCGTTTCCAGGCCTTTGACCATTTTGGTTGCCCTCCTCTGGACAGACTCCAGTTTGTCAGTGTCCTTCTTGAACTGTGGTGCCCAGAACTGGACACAGTACTCCAGGTGAGGTCTGACCAGAGCAGAATACAGTGGCACTATTACTTCCCTTGATCTAGATGCTATACTCCTATTGATGCAGCCCAGAACTGCATTGGCTCTGTCCCGATAGGGTCCATATTTCTTCCAGCCAGCCCTCCATACTTAAAAGTGGAGCCTGAATCTTGTTTCTTACTCCTTTTAAGTCCAAATGTCCCAAAAGCTCCAACTTTCACCTTAATCAAATTTGTAATCCATAGGTCTTCAGATCTCCACATAAGGAGATCTCTCCATTCTTCAATCTTCAATTCAAAACAGATTTTCATCATCCAGTACTTATTTTCCTTTGTAGCCATCATGTCAGGCCTCTGGCTCTCCTTTGTCACCTGCAACATTACATCTCCTCCTTCCTTTTCCTCAGAAACAACATATATCTCTTTCTTCACACTCTCAAATCTTTCAAGTTTCTCTTCTTGTCCAACTGCATGGACTTCATGAGTCAAGTCCTTATCAAATTCAATGGATTTGTTTACTGTTAAGTCCAGAGTTGCAACATTTGTAGCCAAAACATCAATTTGGCCTTGTAACTTTCCCAAGAGAAGAAACACCCTGTCCAATTTAGCTTGAATTTTTCCTCCTTCAGCCATTCTTGTAATGTCCCAAAATCCCCTCTAGAGGGATTTTGGTTACTTTATCTTCCTTCCAGTTCAAATCCAAAAATCAAGTTAGTTTGTATCAGTTCTTCCTTGTTTTCAACAAAATATAACCAAATTGTAGCAAATATATCCAGCAGAGATAGCAGAAACAAAGTTCTCTTTTTCCTTCTTGACAGCTAATTTGACAGCTGTCAAACTCTTCTATATCTCCTCAACAGGCTCTCTCGCGGATCACTCCCGGGTCCGGGGGGGGTGGCACTTCAGCTCTCAAAATTAGCTCTTATCCTCCAGTAAAATTACTTATACTGCCAAATCGGGAAATTAATGTCTTTTACCCAAAAAAGAAGAAGAAATTCTCTCGACCTTAGTTAGCTAGTCCTTGCTTTAGATTATTTATAAGACGGGGAGATGGACTTCCTGTTTGCGCCTTCCCCGATCGTGCCTAATTCAAAAAAAAAAAATTTCTTTACAAATCCAATTTCCGTATTACTCATGGGTTATTGCTTTTAGAGTCCAATTGTTCACAAGAAGAAGTCAGCGCTCTCCGACCATGGCATGTGGCTTCACTCCGCAGGAGAAGCAGTCGACTCTCAGCACCGCGCCGCTCACCCCGTCCCCCGTTCCAAAGCCTTTAAAAAGGCTCCTTCGCGGGTCGGGGGGCGCAAATGGTGCCCGCCAAGTCACCAAGTTCACAGGCTTCAGCGCCTGTGATTTCTGAGGGTCCCCGCGTCGCCGCAGCGGCAAGACCCGGATCCTGCGGAGCTGATTCCCTCCGGAGCTCGGAGGGAATCCGCCATTAGCCGATGGCGCTAACCCGGAAGTCTTGAGTCCATCATCCAAGTCGTTGATAAAGATGTTGAATAAGACCGGGCCCAAGACAGAACCCTGTGGCACCCCACTAGTCACTCTTCTCCAGGATGAAGAGGAGCCATTGATGAGCACCCTTTGGGTTCGGTCAGTCAGCCAGTTACAAATCCACTGAGTGGTAGCATAGTCAAGACTGCATTTTACCAGCTTCTTTACAAGAATATCATGGGGCACCTTGTCAAATGCCTTGCTGAAATCAAGGTAGGCTACATCCACTGCGTTCCCTTCATCTACCAGGCTTGTAATTCTGTCAAAAAACGAGATCAGGTTAGTCTGACATGACTTATTTTTCAGAAATCCATGCTGACTATTGGTGATCACAGCATTCCTTTCTAGGTGCTCACAGACTGTTTGCTTAATGACATGCTCCAGAATCTTCCCTGGTATTGATGTCAGACTGACTGGGCGGTAATTATTTGGGTTCTCTCTTTTCCCCTTTTTGAAAATAGGGACAACATTTGCCCTCCTTCAGTCTGCCGGGACTTCGCCTGTTCTCCAGGAATTCTCAAAGATGACTGCCAGTGGTTCTGAGATCACATCTGCCAGTTCTTTTAATACTCTTGGATGCAGTTCATCTGGCCCTGGAGACTTGAATACATCTAGACTAGCCAAGTATTCTTGTACTATCTCCTTAGTTATTCTGGGCTGTGTTTCCTCTGCTGAATCATTTGCTCCAAATTCTTCAGGTCGGGCATTGTTTTCTTTATCGGAAAAGACTGAGGCAAAGAAGGCATTGAGGAGTTCAGCCCTTTCTGTGTCCCGTTTGCATTTCACCATCTTCTCCTCTGAGTGACCCCACTGTTTCTTTGTTCTTCCTTTTGCTACGAACATACCCATAAAAGCCTTTTTTGTTGCTTTTAACCTCTCTAGCAAGCCTGAGTTCATTCTGTGCTTTAGCTTTTCTGACTTTGTGTCTACACGTGTTGGCTATTTGTTTGAATTCCTCTTTGGTGGTTTCCCCCCTTTTCCATTTTTTGTACACATCCTTTTTTAATCTTAACTCAGTTAAAAGTTCTTTAGATAGCCACCCTGGCTTCTTTAGGCACCTTCCATGTTTCCGTCTCATTGGTATTGCCTGAAGTAATACCAATTGCTATTATTGGTATTACTATTACTATCTCCCTCTTAACAAACTCCCAGCCATCATGAACTCCCTTTCCTTTTAGTATTACTCTCCATGGGATCTCACCCAGCACTTCCCTAAGTTTTATGAAGTCGGCTTTCTTAAAGTCAAGAAATTGAGTCCTAGTATGCTTGGCTGCTCCTTTCCGCTGTATAGTAAACTTCAGAAGAGCATGATCACTCGCGCCTAATGATCCTTCCACTTCTACCCCACTAACCAGGTCATCAACATTGGTTAGGACCAGATCTAAAATGGCTGTTCCTCTTGTTGCTTCTCCCACTTTCTGGACAATGAAGTTGTCTGCAAGGCCAGTGAGGAATCTGTTTGACCTTATGCTCTTGGCTGAGTTTGACATCCAACAAATATCTGGGTAATTGAAGTCCCCCATTACTACTATCTCCCTTCCTTTCGCATGCTTGGCCATCTGTTCCAGGAAGGCATCATCTATGTCCTCCGTTTGGCTTGGGGATCTATAGTAAACTCCCACAATGAGGTCACTGTTATTCTTCTCTCCCTTAATTTTGACCCAAATGCTCTCACTTTGGCTTTGAGGTTCTAAATCTTGGATCTCTTCACAGGTATACACATCCCTGACATATAACGCCACTCCTCCTCCTTTCTTGTCTGGTCTGTTTCTCTGAAATAGATTGTATCCCTCCATTATTACATTCCAATCGTGGGACTTATCCCACCAGGTTTCAGTGATGCCTATTATGTCATATTTAGTTTGCTGTACCAAGAGCTCAAGCTCATCTTGTTTATTTCCCATGCTTTGCGCATTAGTGTACAGACATTGAAGTCCATTAATCATTCCCCCGTGTCTCTTATTTAAGGATTTTTTCCTCCCACCACTAGGTCTGCGTGCTGTTTGCAAAGAGTCTGATCTTTCAGGGAAAGTGGGTTTGTTGCAGAAATCCTCCAATCACGCCACCCAAATTTAACGGTGCAGCATTGAAGCAAGTGTCTGGAAGCGTCCCAAGGTTCTTGCTGCAATGGACCTAACTGCATTCGGATGGGGCCAGAAACTTCCTAGATTCAATTCTTGCAGAGCTGAGCAAGGACCTAAAGCATGATCTAATTGCAGCTAATCCTGTTTCTGTTCTTGTTAGGGAGAGAATAAAGCTCTTGTCCAACTTCCTGGTTGGTCTGTCTTCCGAGCTTCCCATAACGCACGTGGCACAGTCTTCCTGGGACCAGTTGGGAGCGGGTGTCAAATGTGATCAAATGCTCCCCCATGCCGAAAACTCCATTATGTTGGGAAACCTGCACGCCCGGGAGAAGCCAAACCAGGGATACAAAACTCATGCGCCAGGCAGGAACTTTTCTCCATGAGGTTCTCTCCCCTGTGGAAAAGGAAAACCCCGACAAATCCCAGTGTTGCATGAACAGCTTGGGGTGGGTTGGAATCAGGAACACGGTCCTCTTCCTCTGCATGACCTTACTATCTTGTCTACCTTCTGGAGTTCTGTCGTTCTGCTTCCAGATGACTGCATTTTTGTGCGCTCCATGTGCTGCCTCCAATGTAATAAATGGTTATTATGGGGAACAGATGAAACAAGCTATTTTGCTCACAGCTGGACACCAAAGATGGGCAATAGGAGGGGAGCGAGGAGACATTCCTGTCTCTCTCATCTGTCATAATGCCCATTAGCAAAGGCTGGTTGGAGACTAGATGAGGGAGATATATGGAGATTTTGCTCTCAGTTCATCTGAGGGCAGATTCATTTAATTCATTGGCTTCAAGTATCCATGCACCGGTTCCCATCCAGAAAGAAGAACGAATGCAATGCAGTTTACAAAAGAAATCAAACCCTATGAAACAATAGTTTATAACGCAGGTCCCTTACCAGACTGTCAGTGTCTTTGGCAAATTCAGGCTGCCACAATTACAGTGGTACCTCGGGTTACATACACTTCAGGTTACATACGCTTCAGGTTACAGACTCCGCTAACCCAGAAAACTCATGCGCCAGGCAGGAACTTTTCTCTTAACCTGAAACTGTTTTCGAGGTTACCAGCATGAGTTTGACCAAACTGCGGGAGGCAGTGGAGGACAGAGGTGCCTGGCGTTCTCTGGTCCATGGGGTCACGAAGAGTCGGACACGACTAAACGACTAAATAACAACAACAAAACCCAGAAATAGTACCTCGGGTTAAGAACTTTGCTTCAGGGTGAGAATAGAAATCGCACAGCAGCAGCAGCAGCAGCAGCAGGCCCCATTAGCTAAAGTGGTACCTCAGGTTAAGAACAGTTTCAGGTTAGGAACGGACCTCCGGAACGAATTAAGTACATAACCAGAGGTACCACTGTATAGGTGATTGGGAGGTCTTGCACAACAAACCCATGCCCCAAAACAATAGTTTTGCAGTAAAGAAAGTGACAGAAATTCACAATTTTCCAAGCACAATTCAAAGGGCTGGTGCTGAACTTTAAAGCCCTAAACAGTCTCGGCCTAGTAGACCAGAAGGAGCGTCTCCACCCCCATAGTTGAGCCTGGACATTGAGGTCCAGTGCTGAGGACCTTCTGGCGGTTCCCTCCCTGCGAGAAGCGAGGTTACAGGGAACCAGGCAGAGGGCCTTCTCGGTGGTGGCACCCGCCCTGTGGAACGCCCTCCCATCAGATGTCAAAGAGATGAATACAGTGGTACCTCGGGTTAAGAACTTAATTCGTTCCGGAGGTCCGTTCTTAACCTGAAACTGTTCTTAACCTGAAGCACCACTTTATCTAATGGGGCCTCCTGCTGCCGCCACGCCGCCACTGCACAATTTCTGTTCTCATCCTGAAGCAAAGTTCTTAACCTGAAGCATTATTTCTGGGTTAGCGGAGTCTGTAACCTGAAGCATATGTAACTGAAGTATATGTAACCCGAGGTACCACTGTAACCTTGTAAGCTTTAGAAGACATCTGAAGGCAGCCCTGTATCGGGAAGTTTTTAATGGTTGATGTTGTATTGTGTTTTTAATATTTTTGGGGGACCCTCCCAGAGTGGCTGAGGCAACCCAGTCAGGTGGGTGCAATTCCTTCCTTCCTTCCTTCCTTCCTTCCTTCCTTCCTTTCTTCTTCTTCTTCTTCTTCCTCTTCCACGTTGGGCAAAAAGATTCCTGTATTTCAGGAAGTTGGACTTGGTGACCCAACTCTACAATCCCATGTTTCTATAACTATAAAGACAGTTTAAAGCAGCGCCAGCACATGCATAAAATCCATTTTTTCCTCCTGCCTTGCCTTTCCACTTAGGACCGGGGTTGAGGTGGTGGGTGGAAGGGAGAACAGCTCACGTTTGCAGCGTTTCAAAAAAACCCTTCGCTTCTCATGCCGAACTGCAGCGAGAGCTTGAAGGACGTGGGAGGGAAAAGGAGACAGAGCTACGTCTGTGCGCCTGGAAACAGGACTCTCTATAGGACCCTGCAGGGCCGGGAGGGAGCAGCAGGAGGTGGGGAGAGAGGAGCGCTGCTTGGGACGGGGGGCCCATCCTTTGCCGCAAAGACGCAGCTGGAGAGCGCTTTTTCCTCCCCCCTTACAACTTTCCAGAAGTTTCTCTCGCGGGGTTATATAGCCCCCTCCTCCGGGCCGCCGCGTCGCAGAAAGCGCAAAGAGAAGCCCGGCTATACTTTCGCCGCCCGAGCCCCATCTCCAAGGTGAGCGGGGGCCCCTTTTGGAGACTTTTTGCGCAATTCTCGGGGAACCCGGCGCGGCTTGCGCGCGCTGCCGGCTCCGAGTGGCCGCTTACTCGGGAGTAAGCCCCTTGACCTTCAGCGGGACTTCTTCCCAAGGAAGCGCGAAGCTTCCTTAAGGCCGGTTTGGGGAGCTTTCCTTTTTGGAAAGCCTGCCTTGCTTGGGAAAGCGACTCTCCCTTTCCGGACGGCGAGGCGTCCGTTCCCTGCGGGTGGTTCTCCTGCGCAAGCCCCGCTGGGAGAAGCCGTGCCGTCGTGGTCCCGAGGCTTTGGCAGGAGAACGGCCCGCGCCGGGGTGGCCTCCTTAACCCCCGCTTGCCCCAGACGTGAATTCGGATTAAGGCTGAGGGTGAATCTGATCTTGGATTTGAACTTCGCTGGGGCCTAGGGGGGACAGTTTCCTTTCCTTTTCGCAAAGCTGAATTCCTTTTGTAGCTGATTCATTTGACTCTGCCGGCTTTTTGGGGGTGCGCTCAAAAGAAACCCCCCTCCGTCGCCACCAGGCGGGACCTTTGAGACGCGTCGGTGAGCCGTCGAGCTCTCCTTATTTGGGGAAGGTGGCCTTTTCATGCAACGCCTCCGGGCTCCCCATCCAGGATCACAGAATTGTAGAGTTGGAGGGAACCCTGGGGATCATCTAGTCCAACCCCCTGAAAATACGAATATGCAGCTGTCCCAATCAGGGACCGAACCTGCAACCTTGGCACTATCAGCACCAGGCTCTATCCAACATGAGTTATCCAGGCTGTACAATGAAATGCTTTAGGTGGGGGCTCCTGGCAGTGATGTAGCCAGAGGCCAAGCTTGATCTAGTCCAGCGGTTCTCAACCTGTGGGTCCCCAGATGTTGTTGGACTACAACGCAAGTGGGGCGCATCTTGCGCTTTAGGATGCGCCTCGCCGTGCGCTCTGCAGGGCGCGCGTAATGCCCGTGCGCCCGCTCGCTTTAGGACCCGGCTTTGGAGAGCGGATGCCGAGAGGGACCCCCGGGATCTCCTGGAGAGCAGGCGGAGCAGGGAGGATCGCGAGATCGCCCTTTTCCTTGTGGGGAGCAGCAGCCGCCGCCTCCGCCCCGTCTCTCTCTCCCTCCTCCAAGCGCTATTCCTGGGCCTTGCGAGCTAGTTGGCTGCAACTTTTGCCGGCAGGATTAAGCCTGCTCCGGTTTCCTCGCGGCTGCTGCTGACTGCATGGAAAGATTGCTGGAGGAAATGTACCCCCGCCCCTCCCGCGGGGAAAAAACAGTAGCAAGGGGGGGGGAAGGATGCTCCCGATTATACAAGCCTGGCCCCATAGAAGGGCTGTTTTTTTGGTGGTAGCGATGTGGTACTATACTTTTCGTTCAGTGCCTAGATTGGGGGAGGGCGTTGCAGGTTAAATGTTGAGTTATTCCCCCCCCTCCACCCTGATGCCCAAAGGTCTCAAATGTGGGGTGAAGTGGCAGGCACCCACTGAATATTTGGGGATGGCAGAAGCAGTGGAAAGAGGCAGAGGGGGCACAATTTCGCCAGTGCTAAACACATCCCATGAGAGAAGTTTAAGTGCCTTAAAAGGTAGGAATGGACCTGCTTTTGGATCAGATTCAAAAGTCCTTTGGAGTCCAATATCTTGCTTCCTGCAGAAATCAACCAAATGCATCCAGAAAACAGGACAAGGAGGCAGCAGCTCCTTTCACTTAATGTGCCCTTAATATCTATATATTTTAAAACCTGTTGTCATCAGCGCCTTGCATGGGAAGAAAACCGCTAAAAGCTGCAAACCCCACTAACTTGGGGGGCATTAAGTCCCCCCAAAAGAGAGCAGAATTAGCATCTTGGTCAGTGTGAAGGGTTTGTGGTTTGGAATCTCCAAAAATAATTCCATGCGGTTCATCCCTTGTCTCTCTAGATGAATAAATACAAAAGGTAGGTGTTCCAGAATCATAGCAGACAGACTTATTTCAGGTCCAATGTGGTGGAGTGCGCCTATGATAGGAAACGAGAAGTGTAAACCCATCCTCCCTTTTTGCCGTGGGAACCCAGAGTTCCCCCTGATAAGCCAAGCTTGGAAAGGTAAAAGAACGCCCAGTTCAAAAAGGCGCATTGTGCTCTCATGTACAACTAACAAAATGTTACCTCTTTGCTAAAATGCAGCCGCTGTGACATAACTGTTTCTTTGTCTGCAAACCCAGAATCTGTTTTTTAACTTTTGAGGGTCGGATCTTTTGGTAACCCGAGAAATACTGTCACGTTTCGCGTGCAAACTCTGAAATCCAACGCAGAATGCAAAAATGGTTATCTTTAAAAATAAGTGTCCGGCCCTCGTGAGAAAGACTCAACAGCGTAGCAAGGACATTGGGGACAATGGCTTACATTTTGATGGGTGTGTTTTGTATCGGCATCTTTCTCCCCTCCCCATCCCCGGTCACTCCATTTAAAATGTTTTGCCAAAAAAACCCAAATTCCACAAAAGCCCAATTTTTGCGATGCATACGAATAAACAGTGGGCGATATTTGCCTGAGATGCTTTTTTGTCAAAGGGTAATTTGTGCAGACTGCACCCGGCTTTGGTTTAGATGGGCATACCATTGCTAACTCTCTCAATGTCTGGTCTTGCCTCGGCTTGCTTACGTGGCGTGTGGGGGCAGCCAGGGACATAGGAGGGGCTTCATTATGTATAGCGCTGAGGGAACACTGCAAAGGATGTAGTGTTGATTTTATGCGCTGCCAGAGGTCGATTTGTGCATTTTCCAGCTTGCCCATTCGCTTGGGGAAAGTTTTAGCACACTTCTGGAACATGTTACAGATTTCTTTCATTTCTGCCACACCTTTTTAAATGCTCCAAGGAACCTTTTTATGACTGAGTGGAGATTTGAACCCTGGTCTCCCAGGTAACGGCTGCACCAGCCCAGTAGAGGAAATGCGCCAGCATTTTAAGATTCAAGTGCGTAGCAAACACTACAAGCTCTACCCATATTTTGCATTCCACAGCTGGTAGCTAACCGGTTTTCTAAAACGCTTATAATTGCATATTTAGCATTCCAAAGCTGGTAGCTAACTAATTTCCTAAAGGGTGGATTGAAAAAAGTATAAATCCCAGGACTGCCAACCCCAAATCTCACAAATTGCTCTCGAAGCACCATCAGTTGGGTTGAGAAAAGGAGGAGGGGCTATGCAAAACAGCAAGAAGGAGGACAGCCCAGGCATTGGCTTGCAGGCAGGAATTCCAGAGGTGGCCACGTGGCTTTATGATTGGTCCCCTTCCAATTTCAAAGTCTGCTTGGAACGGTGAGGTCTAGAAAGTTGCTTCCTGCAATTAAAGGAACCGCTCCAAACCTCCTAGCTAGCAGCGTCCTCTGATTCCTTCCTCCTTCCTGGCCCGTCGACATGTAAACTGTAATTTCTAAAGCATCCTGTTGATCTGTTCTGTGCAAATGTTCTCGGATCCTTGAGGGAACTGCCTGATTTGTCTTGTTTTTTTTCAGAATGAAAAAGCCAAACGTTGACCACACTAAGAGAAAGTTCCAAGGTATCTTTAGAAGAACAACAAACACAAAACAAAAACCCTCCACACTTGTCACACCACACATCCAAAATGAAATAACACCTAAAAGCTAGCGCCCTGTAGCTTTTAAGGAACCTGGGTTAGAGTGATAGGTTTGAAGACTTAAGCCTTCTGTCTTGCCCTGAGACAGGGTAACCTGGTAATAGCTAGCTTGGCCCAGCTGTTCATATAGCGTTGCCATATTTCAAAAAGTAAAAACCAGAATACCCTGAACGTTGTAAAGCGCTTTTTTTTTTGAAACCACCAAAATTGTTTTTCCAATGAAGAAAACGCCCCCAAAAATTGCCTTTTCGATTGAAAGACCGCTGCCTTTTGCAAAAAAAAATTTTTCAACAACCTCCTTGATCAGGTCACTGCATTGCTCAGTTGCAACTAATGCTTATTTCCCTGTTTAAGCTAAAATCACCTTCTTGAGAGTTAAAACGCTTTTCTTTGCTAGGAACCTAATATAGAGCCTCGACGACGCCTCCTTTCTGAAAACCTTGTGGGTGGTGGAGCGGCAGGTCTGAAAATAATTGGGTTGTCAGTTCACAACCCGGAGAAGGTCTTAACAGCTCTGCAGACACAGGTGAAGAACAAGCGTAGAAACTTTCCTGTATCTTCCTCCTTCTTTGCTGCAGAGCTGTTAATAATTAATAATAATAATAATAATAATAATAATAATAATAATAATAATAATAATAATATTTATTTATACCCCGGCCAGAGCCGGGCTCAGGGCGGCTAACACCAGTAAAATTACAATAAAAACAGAATGGGGGGGGGGAAACCAATTTAAAATATGGGTTAGAATACAATTTAAAATGCAGCCTCATTTTAATAGTAGCCCATAAATCAAAACCTTAAGGGGAGGGAAACATAAGGGTCAGACTGAGTCCAAACCAAAGGCCTGGTGGAACAGCTCTGTCTTGCAGGCCCTGCGGAAAGATGTCAAGTCCCGCAAGGCCCTGGTCTCATGTGACAGAGCGTTCCACCAAGTCGGGGCCAGTGCTGAAAAGGCCCTGGCCCTAGTTGAGACCAATCTAACCACCTTGCGACTTGGGACCTCCAAAGTGTTATCATTTGTGGACCTTGAGGTCCTCCGTGGGGCATACCGGGAGAGTATGTTGGAGACTAAGAGCTACAGTCTGGCAACCCCAGGCAAGCTCCCTCTTAACGTTCTCAAAGACAAGCAGTTTAACCCCAGCAGTCAATTATTTTGCTTCTATAGCAAAACCTTTTGCCCTCCAATGTTTTTGGACGACATATCCCATCTTCCTTGACCGCTGGCTGCTGGGAGATGGAGTCTACCAGCATCTGGAAGATGTCACCATCCCTGCTCCAGATGTTTCAAATGACAACGCATCATCATCATATTTGGCACAATCATATAGAGGGCCAGAGGTTCCCCTATAGGCCCTGTCTGTCGTGTCCAAACCGCTAACGCTGTTTGCTTAACCGCTGAAGACCAGCTTTTGCTGCAGTTTGAGAGTGTTAGCCCTGCGGACCACAGAGGAGTAAATCTTTGCTGGCCAAAGCTACAGCCGTCATAGGGGATTTGTTACTGCTGAATGTGCCGCTGGAGCATAGCTGCAAAGGCACCAGCTGCTCCCAACCACATTGGGAAAGACAATGAAACTCTTAGGCTCGGGGTCATGGGTTTGATCCCCGTGTTGGGCAAAAAATAATAATAATAATCCCAGCTCTACAGTACTATGAGATCCAAAGTGACCCTCCAGGCCAGCCTTTCTCAACCTGTGGGTCCCCAGGTGTTGTTAAACTACAACTCCCATCACCCCTAGCTAGCAAGGCCAGAGCTCAGGGACGATAGGAGTTGTAGTCCAACAGCATCGGGGGACCCACAGGTTGAGAACCGCTGCTCCAGGCTGTACCTTTCGCAAAGTGGACGTTGCAGATCCTGTTCTGCCAGATCTAGCCAGGGACTAGTTCTAGCCAGATCAGAATATATACAGCAAGAAGACGTCTGGTTTTAAAAGCCTTTTTCATCTCCATCCCTGCTCCCACCCAACCGCCGCCACCGAAAGACCTTTTTTATCTATCTGCATTGCTCAGAACTATAATTTGACCCCACGGAGGAAAGCTGTGCTATTTCCAGGAGTTAATTGCAGGGGGGCTTTTGCTTCCGTTTTGCCTGCGTGGCTCTTCTCCCCCCCCCCCCACTCCGCTTTCTGCATGGAATGTCCCGGGGGGAGGCGGGGAAAATGGCTTCTCCCACTTCCTTCGCTTTGGTTTATTCTGCTGCATGAAGAGTACATAGCTCAGACCCCACCCTTGGCCACAGAGCGCAGCTGGATAAGGTCTTGGCTACCTCCCAGATGGGATCAGGGAAGAAAAATGCAGAAATGGGAGCAGAGTGGAAACTCAAAAAGAGTTTTGTCTGAACTGGCCCTTGCTAATCTGATGCCTCCCAGGTGTTTTGGAACATCTGGGTGTTTTGGACGCTCCTTCCTTTTAAAGCAGAGGTTGGGTGCTGATCTGTCATGGATTTTTGACCTGAGATTCCTGCATTGCGGGGGGTTGGACTAGATGACCCCTGGGTCCCTTCTAGCTCTAAGCCATGGAGAGCACCAGATTGCTGAAAGGCGGAATAATAATAATAATAATAATAATAATAATAATAATAATAATAATAGGTAAAGGACCCCTGACAGTTAAGTCCAGTTGCAGACGACTCTGGGGTTGCGGTGCTCATCTCGCTTTGCAGGCCGAGGGATCTGGCGTTTGTCCGCAGACACTTTTACTCGGTCATGTGGCCAGCAGGACTAAGCTGCTTCTGGCGAACCAGAGCAGCACACAGAAACGCCATTTACCTTCCCGCCAGAGCGGTACCTATTTATCTACTTGCACTGGCGTGCTTTCGAACTGCTAGGTTGACAGGAGCTGGGACTGAACAACGGCAGCTCACCCCGTCGCCCGGATTCAAACCAATTACCTTCTGATCGGCAAGCCCTAGGCTCTGTGGTTTAGACCATGGCACCACCCGCGTCCCTGTAATAATAATAATAATAATAATAATAATGGATAAATAATATTATTTAGGGCACTTTTTGAAATCCAAAGAGAAACACTGAATGAAGTTGAACACTGGAATATTCACAACAGGTAGAAGAAAGTACTTCTTCACACAGTGCGAAGTTCAGCTATAGAATTTGCTCCAGCCAGATGTCATAATGGCCACCGACTCAAGAGGGCTTTAAAAGAGGGTTAGACAGATGGAAAGAAGATAAAGTCCTGACCAGAGAAGAATGGCAGATCAAGTTGAAGTATTTTGCTGAAATGGCAAAAATGACCGGAAGAATCAGGAATCAGGAAGACCAAAATTTGAATAAAGAATGGGGGGAGAGATTTATAATTTATCTTAAAAACCATTGTAAACCGTTAAAATCGTTAGTAGGATTGAAATAACACTTGTAGTTTATTGGTGAATTTTGAACACAATGGAGAGGTAAAATATTTGGATTATCAACAGGACCCACAGAGGGAAGGAGCGAAGTCCAGGAGATTCTTTGGAATCTCGTTTTTATGTTGGATGTTGTGATTGTAAAACTATAATTTAAAAAACCAAATGAATAAATTAGAATAAAATAGGGTAAGACAAATTCACAGAGGGTCTCAGTGGCTACTGGCCATGAAGGCTGTGCCTTGCCTTCACAGTTTGAGGCAGCAAAGCTTATGAGGAAACCACAAGACAATTGAGGGCTTTTGTGCTCGAATCCTGCTTCCTGGCTTCCCACAGATGAGTCCCTGGCCTGATCCAGCCGGCTCTTTTTATGCTCTTTTGGCACTGTGTTCCCGTTCAGAAACTACTTTTTAACCTCTCTTGAATCGAGAAAAAGGACAACGTCCCAGGAGTGGCAGCAGCTCTCTGCATCGATTCGGCCCTCCGCCTTGGCGAAAGGACATTTTCCTCCCCAGTGGGAATATCTGGGATTAAGGCTTCTTCAACAAGCAGTTCAGTTGCTGCTATTAATACTGCACCATTGAGGCACTTAGCCAATTCGGACAAATCCAAAGCATTTAACAACCTGTTCCAGCCTTCCTTAGAGCTGGTGTCCTCATGTCGCTGGACTCCAAGTCCCATCGGCCTCACCTGGCATCCTGAGCGGTTGTAGATTATGGGATGTAGCCGGAGATTGGATTTGGGACAGATGCGGTGCAGATGTTTTAGTGGGAACATTCAGTTAGCCCTGATGTGGAGTCTGTGCTCTGGGATTAAAATAAATAATTAACACCATTCAGCCAGAAGTATTTCCCAGAATAACGACGAATTTTTTTTAATTTTAAATTTTTTTGCATGCTGAAATTAAGCCTTTTCAGGTGCGGGGAGAGTAGTGGATACACCACATTTTTAATTAAAGGGAGGAATAAGATTGTGGTATGATTGGGGGCGGGCGTTAAATACTCAAACTTTCTCAGAATCTGAAAGCTCCCTCTGGTGGGTCCTATAAGGAAGTACAGATAGCTTCATGTTGACATTTGGAGATTGCAACCGATTTCTGTCCTTTTCCTCCACAGCATGCAGAACTCTGCAAACCTCCTTCATATTCTTACCTCTCTCGCTCCTTACCTCTCTTGCCCTGACCTAGCCACTGTGATCCACGCGACGGTCACCTCCAGACTGGATTATTGTAACTCGCTCTACGTGGGGCTGCCCTTAAGACTGACCCAGAAACTCCAGCGGGTGCAGAATGCTGCAGCGAGACTCCTTACGGGGTCTTCGCTGCGAGATCACATTCATCCGGTGCTATATCAACTGCACTGGCTCCCGGTGGAGTACAGGATCAGGTTTAAGGTGCTGGTTTTAACCTTTAAAGCCCTATACGGCCTAGGACCCTCGTACCTACGGGACCGCCTCTCCTGGTATGCCCCACAGAGAAACTTACGGTCTTCAAATAAAAACATCTTGAAGGTCCCAGGCCACAGAGAAGTTAGGCTGGCCTCAACTAGAGCCAGGGCTTTTTCGGCTGTGGCCCCGATCTGGTGGAACGCTCTGTCACAAGAAACTAGGGCCCTGCGGGACTTGACATCTTTCCTCAGGGCCTGCAAGACAGAGCTGTTCCACCAGGCCTTTGGTCAGGGCGCAGCCTGACTCCCTCCTCTGGCAACCTGCACAGAATTTTGCTTAATGGTTGCCATCAACTTGATTTTAATTAATTTTTATAATGAAATATTTTTAGAATGTTGGGTTATTTGATTGTTTGATTATTTGATTGTTGTTAGCCGCCCTGAGCCCGGCTTCGGCTGGTGAGGGCGGGATATAAATAAAATTTATTATTATTATTATTATTATTATTATTATTATTATTATTATTATTATATTCCTCCTATCCTCACCTTTTCTCTAACCCGATGGCCCTTGCAGGGATGGTGAACCAGTGGCCCTTTAGATATGGTTGGACTACAACTCCCATCATAACTGGCCATTAGACATGCCTGATGGGAACTGGAGTTCAACTCGATTCCTTGGCAGGGATGTGTCCTCCTTTTGCACCTCTTGCTATTTATTGGCCAAAGGTGATTTGCAGCAGCTTGCAACCAACCAAACAGAAACCCACATTGGAACAAAAAAAAGCCCCCTTGAAACAGTACATTAAAAATACCCCAGCCACTTTTCCATCACCGTTTTGAGATGAGGAGACCAGAACCACATGCTGCATTCCAGATACGGCTTTACACTGAGCCGCGCTGCTGATTCGTGGACCTCTATATTGTCAATTCTGACTGGCAGCAGCAGCAGCAGCTCTCCAGGATTTCAGACGGGACATTCCCATCCCTAGCTGGAAATGCCGGGGATGGAACCGGGGACCTTCTGCATGCAGGGCAGGTGTCCTGCTGTCTTGCCAAAGGCAAGGTGGTTCTTTTTCATGAGATTCCGAAGCAATACAAGCACAAGCGAGTGAGAAGATTAAAGATTCTGTTCTACGCAGCAAGCATTATATACATTACCAAGCAAGCACTTTGATCTGCCACTGGGAAGCCCTTGAGAAGTGGCGAAGCAATCTGCCAGGTGGCCTCTGCTTGCACGGCCCTGCGGCCATCAGTCCATGCACAAGCTTCTCAGAACTATGTCCAAAAACCACCTGACTTATAGATTATTGGTGGCTAGCCTGTATGGCTTGTCCAACTGCCTAGATGCAGTTTATTCTTCTTTTTTTTTAATTTTCAATTTTATTTGCTCAACACACCAAGAAAAAAATGTATTACACCATAATAAGAATATCATCAGTTGTGCATTACATAAAGAATTCATATAAGTTCCATAATCCGTAAACTGTAATGGTCTCTTCCTTTTAAATCCGACTTGCCATCTACTCCATAAATCTAATTACCATTCTTTGCTGCCAATACATGTTATTGCTATCATCTCAAAATGTATTATATCATACACCTAATGAATGATATTGCTGGTATTATTCAATGCCGCAACGGATTTTAAGTTAGTATTATTAATTTTCAAATATATTTTAAATGCTTCCCATTTTGAAATAAATTCTTTCCTTGGTTTGTTCTTTAATTTTCAGATAGGCTGTCTAATTCAGCATAGTCAATCATTTTTTGGGCTCACTCGTCTTGAGGGAGCTTTTCCACTTTTGTGGCTATAAGAACCCTCTCTGCCACCGTTGCATAGAGAAAAAATATCCTTAAATTGATTAGGAAAGCCCGCATCAGTAATACCCAATCAATATGCCTCTGGTTTGAAGTTTATTCATTAGTCACTACGGGCAGGTCGTTCATTAGTCGCCCTCTTCCCAATGTTTGTACATCAAAGAAGGTCAGAAGGTACCCAACATTATCGCTTCTTCCTTCCACCAGATGACACATTAAAGGCTACTCAGCCATCAAAGAGCAGAACAAGAGATGTTGTCATTTAGTCATCTAGTTGTGTCCGACTCTTCGTGACCCATGGACCAGATCATGCCAGGCACTCCTGTCTTCCATGGCCTCCCACAGTTTGGTCAAACTCATGCTGGTAGCTTCGAGAACACTGTCCAACCATCTCGTCCTCTGTCGCCCCCTTCTCCTTGTGCCCTCCATCTTTCCCAACATCAGGGTCTTCTCCAGGGAGTCTTCTCTTCTCACGGGGTGGCCAAAGTTTTGGAGCCTCAGCTTCAGGATCTGTCCTTCCAGTGAGCACTCAGGGCTGATTTCCTTAAGAATGGAGAGGCTTGATCTTCTTGCAGTCCATGGGACTCTCCAGAGTCTCCTCCAGCACCAGAATTCAAAAGCATCAATTCTTTGGCGATCAGCCTTCTTTATGGTCCAGCTCTCACTTCCATACATCACTACTGGGAAAACCATAGCTTTAACGAGAGATAGAGGGGAAGTAAACACAGGCAGGAAGAAAAGACCATGTCAGATCAGTAAACTCCTCGATTGCCCCTACACCCACCTGCCACTTAGCCATATCCATTCACTACATAGGCCCTTCCAACGCTGGTGGTTTTCTTCACCCATAGAATACGTTTCCTGGTTGGAGGAGGAACAGGAAAATGGGATGGCTCAGCCTCACTGATCCTTGCCTTCTGTTTCCTGGCAGGTTTAGCTGGTTCCCAGCATCCATGGCAGCCACCATGTGGATGATCCGACTCCTTGCGCTCTGCGCCTTGGTCCTTGCCGTTCCCCCGGAGGACAAGAAGAAGAGCGAGAAGAAGGCTTCTCCTGGAGACAAGAAGCTGAGCGACAAGGCGGCCGCCCTGGCCGACCGCAGCGCCACCCTGGCCTTCAACCTCTACCACGCCATGGCCAAGGAGAAGAACATGGAGAACATCTTGGTGTCTCCAGTGGTGGTGGCATCTTCTCTCGGGCTGGTGTCCCTGGGTGGCAAAGCCACCACGGCCTCGCAGGCCAAGGCCCTGCTCAGCGCCGACAAGCTGAACGACGACTACGTCCACAGCGGCCTCTCGGAGCTCCTGAGCGAGGTCAGCAACTCCACGGCCCGCAACGTCACCTGGAAGATGGGCAGCCGCCTGTACGGCCCCAGCTCCATCAGCTTCGCCGACGACTTTGTCAAGAGCAGCAAGAAGCACTACAACTACGAGCACTCCAAGATCAACTTCCGGGACAAGCGCAGCGCCCTCAAGTCCATCAACGAGTGGGCCTCACAGACCACTGACGGCAAGCTGCCCGAGGTCACCAAGGATGTGGAGAAGACGGACGGGGCCCTCATCGTCAACGCCATGTTCTTCAAACGTAAGTGGAAGCCGGCGGGGAGGGTGGTTTTGGGGTGCAAGCCCTGAGCTCTTGCTGAGCATGTGGGGTCCAGATAGGAGTGGTGGAATTGTTCAGTCAGCAGGAAGAGCCCTACTGGATGAAACCAAGGGTTTCTGAAATGGAAAATGAGCCAGGTCCCAACCAAAGAAGAATGGCCACTCAAGTTGACAGAATACGTGCAGCTTGCAGACTTAACGTATAGAATAAGAGAACGAGAACAACACGCGCTTAGAGAAGGTTGGAAAATGTTTATTGAATATATGGGAAATAATGACGTACAGCTGAAAACAGCTGGCGGCGTTAAGATCACTGAAATAATATAAATAAAATGGAAGATATAGTGAAAGTATCAGCAACAGAGGAATATCAATCAATTGGTAAAGGGCTGTAATGAGAGATTGGCAATACAGTGGTACCTCGGGTTACATACGCTTCAGGTTACAGACTCCACTAACCCAGAAATAGTACCTCGGGTTAAGAACTTTGCTTCAGGATGAGAAGAGAAATCGTGTGGCGGCAGCACGGCAGCAGGAGGCCCCATTAGCTAAAGTGGTGCTTCAGGTTAAGAACAGTTTCAGGTTAAGAACGGATCTCCGGAACGAATTAAGTACTTAACCTGAGGTAGCACTGTACTCTCAATGTGGGCTTTGGGCACGTGCAAGAACGAGACGTCAACAGTGTGGTGGCATTTGGTTCCTTTTAGGGGAAAGGAGTTGTATAACTGTGGGTGCCACTACAGAGAAGGCCCTGTTCTGAGTCGCCATTCAGTGAGCAACACCTATTGTTGAAAGGGCATCCATTCAGGGTGCAAGCTGGCTGGCCCGGGGAGAGGCACTCAGATAAATACCACAATCCCAAGCTTCTAAGGGCTTTGTATATTAATATTAGCACCCTGGATTTGGCCTGCTAATGTAAAGACGGCACAGAATAAATAGTGTTAAATAGCATTGCCTGCAAGTGCCAGTCAAAATGCTGGCAGCTGTGTTTTGTGCAAGTTCTTTGCTTCTGGGTTTGGCTTCTTGAAACGCCTGAAACCACGGCTACAAAGCAAGAACCAGCTGTGTGTTCTATGAATTGTGGCCGGAGGGGCACACACGATTAAATCAGATGTGTGAGATACAACAAACTGGTCTGTCCTGCTGTTAACCGGCCTTGCTTCATCTCTTTGCTTCCACAGCTCACTGGGACGAGAGGTTCCATCACAAGATGGTGGACAATCGTGGCTTTATGGTGACTCGTTCCTACACGGTCGGCATTCCCATGATGCACCGCACCGGTAAGAGAGCCTGGAAAAGGAGCCCAGCCTCATTCTTGGCTGGAAAAGCTTCGGTTATAGGCTGCTAACACTTTCCAGGACATGGCCCCCTTCGCCTCTGCGTGACTCCATCCTTATTTCAGACTTCGTGGTATATCAGTATTTTTGGTGATCCTTCATAGCCAAGTAAGATGGAATGTAGGGTCCCTCCAGATGGGTGTTTTGTGGGTATCTTCTGCAACATGCCATCGATGCAGTCATAGTCTTTGTCTTCTTTGGCTATCCGTCATAGCCGAGTAAGATTGTCTTCCATAGACACAATATTAACAGTGATTCCATAAGTGACTGTGGAGGCCAATTTTGGATCCACACGTCCTTCCACAGTGGGGACACAGGTTTCCGGGTGGGAGTTGATGACGGTGTGGATTTGCCAAGCATGCCTTCCTCTTGGCACGTTTCTCCCATTTGTCCTGTGTTCAAGTGTCTTCAAAGTCCATGACACCTTTGGTAAAGACTGTTCTCCAATTGGAGCACTCGCAGGCCTGTGTTTCCCAGTTGTCGGTGTTAACACTACCTTTTTTTAGATTTGCCTTGAGAGAGTCTTTAAACCTCTTTTGTTGATCACCAGCATTAAGCTTTCCAAGTTCAAAATAGAGTAGCTGCTTTGGAAGACGATCATCAGGCATCCGCACAACATGACCAGTCCAACGAAGTTGATGTTGAAGAATCATTGCTTCAACACTGGTCATGTTTGCTTCTTCCAGTACACTGGCATTAGTTCGCCTGTCTTCCCAGGTGATGTGTAATTTTTTAAGGAGACACCGTTGATGGAATCTTTCGAGGAGTTGGAGATGGCGTTTATAAGTGGTTTACATTGTGATGTTTAGCTGGTGATCTATCACGATGTTGAAAAACAGACATTGGCCAGCCCTAATCCTGATCCTAGGTGGCATGACTGCTCTTTAGTTGCTTAATTTTTTCCCTTGTTCTCGGTACTGTTTTGCCTTGCCTCCATAAAGGTAAAGGGACCCCTGGCCATTAGGTCCAGTCGCAGACGACTCTGGGGTTGCGGCACTCTTCTCGCTTTATTGGCCGAGGGAGCCGGCGTACAGCTTCCGGGTCATGTGGCCAGCATGACTAAGCCGCTTCTGGAGAACCAGAGCAGCGCACGGAAACGCCGTTTACCTTCCCGCTGGAGCAGGACCTATTTATCTACTTGCACTTTGACATGCTTTTGAACTGCTAGGTGGGCAGGAGCTGGGACTGAGCAACGGGAGCTCACCCCGTCACGGGGATTCGAACCGCCGACCTTCTGATCGGCAAGCTCTGGGCTCTGTGGTTTAACCCACAGCGCCACCCGCCTCCCTTGCCTTGCCTCCATAGAAACCCCTATAAAAATTATTGCCAGAAAAGAATAGTGTGATCTGCATTGATGTGCCGCTGCACACTTGCCTGCTTCGCCCCTCGCCTGTCTCCCTGCAGCCGCTGACTCATTCCCCCTTGTTTCCGCAGGGCTGTACAACTATTTCAATGATGAGGCGGAGAACCTGCAGATGGTGGAGATGCCTCTGGCGCACAAGCTGTCCAGCATGATCTTCATCATGCCCAACCATGTGGAGCCGCTGGAGAGGCTGGAGAAGCTGCTGACCCGGGAACAGCTGAAGGTCTGGCTGGGGAAGATGAAGCAGCGAGCCGTCGCCATCTCCCTGCCGAAGGTCAGCCTGGAAGTCAGCCACGATCTGCATGTGAGTACCGCCATTGCATTGCATTTCGCTTTTCGTTTGTACACTACTAGAATCAAAGGAATTTCTCTCTGTATGCAACTACTGCCATGTACTTGATGCCCCCAAATGGCATATGAAAGGAGAGCGGAAGTTGAAATGGATGGGAGTACAGTGGTACCTCGGGTTACATACGCTTCAGGTTATATACGCTTCCAGGTTACAGACTCCGCTAACTCAGAAATAGTACCTCGGGTTAAGAACTTTGCTTCAGGATGAGAACAGAAATCGTGCAACGGCGGCAGCAGCGGGAGGCCCCATTAGCTAAAGTAGTGCTTCAGGTTAAGAACAGTTTCAGGTTAAGAACGGACCTCCGGAACGAATTAAGTATGTAACCAGAGGTACCACTGGATGGCGAATTTGCAAGTTAAACTCATAAAATTGGAGGACAAGACAGCCTTCAAGGAGGATTGGAAAACATTTGTAGATTATATAACAGTCATACCTTGGTTTTCGGTGCGGCTTTCGAGGAAGCTTCTGCAGCCAATCAGAAGCCGTGCTTTGGTTTCGGAAGTCGAACAGACTTCTGGAACAGATTCCGTTCGACTTCCAAGGTACGACTCTGACTCTCTCTGTGTATGTGTGCGTGTGTTAAAATGCTAGCAGATTTGGAGTAAGCTCATCAGTAAAAGTTACTCTGAGAATATGGTGGAGGAAAGAAGGTCTCAAATAATTATAATATGCAGCAGTAATAGATAATTTGAGGAAACCATGGAAGGGTGGAAGGGAAGTCGATTACCAAGGGAATGTGTATTGCAAAATGTTTGACTAATTGCATTGTTTTCAAATATATATATATTATAATTTGTATACCACCTTTGTATGTTACTATGCACAAGGTGGTTTGTAAGCTGAAGAAACGATGAATCAGACAGGAAAGATCACAAATAAGAGTCCGATCCAATACAAAAAAAAGTCACAGAAACAACAGGTCAAATACAGTGGTACCTTGCTTTGAGAACAGCTTAGTTTATGAACAACTTGGACTAAGAACGCTGCAAACCCAGAAGTAGGTGTTTTGGTTTGTGAACTTTGCCTTGGAAGCAGAACATGTCCCGCTCCTGTTAAGCGTGTTCCATTTGTAAATTGAGCCCCCCGTTGCTATAGGAAAGCACGCCTTGGTTTAAGAACACTTTGGTTTAAGAACGGACTTCTGGAATGGATTAAGTTCATAAACCGAGGTACCACTGTAAAGCAATATTCAACAATCCATTAGAATATAATATATATGTGCCCTCGTTTTCCAGAAACACTTGGCTGATCTTGGCCTAACAGAAGCCGTCGACAAAAACAAGGCTGACCTTTCTAAGATTTCGGGCAAGAAGGATCTCTACCTCTCCAACGTCTTCCACGCTGCGGCCCTGGAGTGGGACACAGAAGGGAACCCCTTTGAAGGGGACATCTACGCCCGGGAAGAGATGAAAAACCCAAAGCTCTTCTACGCTGATCACCCATTCGTCTTCCTGATCAAAGACAATAAGACCAACTCCATCCTTTTCATTGGCCGACTAGTGAGGCCCAAAGGAGACAAGATGCGTGATGAATTGTAGTGTGTGAGCCCAAATATGCCATTCGCGTTGGGTTGCGTTTTATTTTTTTAAAATGGGGGGAATATGGTTTATCTTCTACAAACTGGTGCACCCATGCCATTAACTCACTAAAAAATATTGGAGGTCGTAAAGCAGCGGGGAGTTTGGGTCAGGGAGCCATCCCCACAAGAAACCACTTTTTGACGCTTTACACCTTATCCTCTTAAGACCTGCCCTGGCACCAAAAGGGGGAAACAGCTCCCAAATTTCGTTGTTCATGAGCAATCAGGGTGGCATCCATTGCCCGGCGAGAGATCCTTTTAATTTGTAGGTGTTTTTGCTGCTGTTGAATGTGAAACAGGGGTACAACCAGCTACACGCAATATTTGATCACTAATAGGTGAAATTCTGAGTTCGTACCCATTACTTATAAGACCAAGTAGTCATTAGGGGGTGAATTAAAAGGATTTCTCATTAGTGCATCCTTTTGTCAGCTGAAAAGCCCGCTTTGTTTTTAGTTGGGACATTTTCTGAAGTGGAGAAAAGATTCCGGTTCTTTGTGATGGGTTACATAAAAAACCACTCTGTTGTGTTTCCAGACAACCCCGTCCCTCGCAACTCCTGTAATGTCCCCTTAGTAACTAACTGGTGCTTTTCCTCCTTAGAGGCTACATCCATCACTGAAGGAACGAGCAGCTGAAGTTTGCATTGGCGATGGGTGCCTTATCTTTACCTTAACCTTGCCATTAAACTTCCCATTTCTTTTTCTCCCTTTGTGCTGAGGCTCCCCACTGTTAACATTCCCTTTTACCGGACTTAACGTTGGCAACTCTTGGCCCTTCCTAACAGCATTTGCGTAGTAAGGCAAGGAAGCATATGGGGTGCCAAAAAAGATAGAATGCCAAGAATAAGCCCAGAGGGGGGTGGGCGCAGGGCAATGGACACAAAACATGGGCCTTACAGTGAACAATTCACACACTGAATCCTGGTGCTATTATACACTTTGGGAAGAGGGTCTGGGTGGGGAAGAGAACAGGCCAAAGCGCAATTGTGAGATGATTGATTTGTGTTATGTGAATGCAAGTATCAGATGCCTTTATTTTCTATGGTCGCACAAAACCTTTGTCGTACGATTTTTTTGCAATAAAATATTTTTCGGTGACTCGTCCTAAAGCCCTTGAATTTGGCAGGAGGGTGGCTCTTCCCTATGCATAAGTCATCAAACTCTTGAGGCTTGCAGGTCCTACGAGATTTCCAACACAGGCCACATATTTCCCATATTGCCCACAGATCTATGAATACTGTGTGTTGATGCAGTTTCTTCTCCTTTGGCGATCCCTTGTAGCCGACTAAGATTGTCTTCCATAAACACGGTTTTAACAATGAGTCCGTAAGTGACTGTGGAGGCCAGTTCTGGAGCCACACATCCTTCCACAGTGGGGACACAGATTTCCGGGCGGGAGTTGATCACGGTGTGGATTTGCCCAGCGTGCCTTCCCCTTCGCACGTTTCTCCCTTGCGTCCTGAGTTCGAGTGTCTTCAAAGCCCAGGACAACAGGGGGATGGAAGATGCTTCCTGCTTGGGCTAGTGGTCCAGCTAGCTCAGTACGGATTGGCAGCAGCTCCCCAGCATACTCCGCTGGCCTTACCTGAAGCCGTGTATGTGCAAAGCCAATGCTTTGTCCCTCCATAAACTGATGCACTAAACACCCATCGTTCTTCACCGTGTCATGATGGCTGGGGCTGATGAGTTGAGTCCAGCGTCAAGATAGCAGGCCCCTCAACCAAGTTTTGCAGGACCTGCCAAGGGTAGCTGCCGCCGCCACCTAATTCCTCATCACCCACCACTCCCAAGATGACCCACTACAGTTGTACCTTGGCTCTTGAATGCCTTGGTACACATACGTTTTGGCTACCAAATGCCGAAAACCCCTAAGTGTTCCAGTTTACAAACATTCTTTGAAAGCCGAAAGCCCGACGCAGCTTCAGATTTGAGTGCAGGAAGGTCCAGCAGCCAATCGGAAACTGCGCCTTGGTTTTCAAATGGGCTCCCAGAACAGATGAAGTTTGACAACCAAGGTACCACTGTATGGTTCTTGAGAGACACCATTGGCAACTGGGAACTAGGCAATCATTTGCTCCAAGCCAGCCAGGCTCTTTTGTTCCTGATTCTAGTTGACATTTTAAATTGCCACTTCCTTTAGCCCCACCTTTTTAAAAATCTCAAGCCTGAAGCTTGGATCTCAGCTCTCACATGCATTATCCACACTAATTCTTACTTTACAGCACAGGTGGGCAACCTTAAGAACCTCAGGACACCTAGGGTCGTCGTCCAACCACCTGCAATGCAGGGAATCCTTTGCCTCAATGTGAGGCTCAAACCCACAACCCTAGGGTTATGAGTCTCATGCTCAACCAACTGAGCTACAAATGTGTTCCAGCATCCTGTCCTCTCAGTGGCCAACCAGGTGCCCATTATGGGAAACTCAGGATTCGAGAGCAAGAGTGCAACTGGTTTCTAGCTAGTGGTGTTCAGAAGCATTGATGATTCCTGGCATTTCCATCCGGACACAGGGGTCAGCAAACTTTTTCAGCAGGGGACCGGTCCACTGTCCCTCAGACCTTGTGGGGGGCCGGACTATATGGGGTGTGTGTGAAAATGAACGAATTCCTATGCCCCACAAATAACCCAGTGATGCGTTTTAATTAAAAGGACACATTCTACTCATGTAAAAACACAGATTCCTGGACCATCGGCGGGTCAGATTTAGAAGGCGATTGGGCCAGATCCAGCCCCCAGGCTTTAGTTTGCCTACCCATGATCCAGAGGGACACCTGACCTCAAGGGAAACTTTTGTTAGGATATTTCCGTTCCACCTTAAAAGGGAGCAGGATGTTTGTGTCACAGCCTGCGTATTTCCTGTCTCACAGGATGTTTATGTTGTCAGTTGCTTTCGTTTCTCCTTTCTTGTTGCCTGAGCAGCCGGAGCAGGCGGTCATGGTTTCTTTGTTCTGACCAACGCTGAATAACCTGTAAATATGCTCTCCTGCTGTGCATCTTTTGCTGTGTGAATTCTGCTGATAGTGTGTGCACCAAGAATGTGGCTATGTTTTCTTGAGGCTTCGTGTCGCTGATTGCTGATATTGCCTGTCTACGGGAGATCGTCCGGCAGGAGCTTGGGGGCTCAGATGGACTTTATCTCCCTGGCAGTATCCCAACAACTTTGTGGGCCACATGCCAGTTTGAGTGAAGCAGCAGGTCTGGCTTTCACAGAAAAACAAAAAAGCATTTCTGTATACAGCAACACACCAACACAGGACCCAATCCATCCAAAGGTCTTGCCACAATTCAAGGACACATTTTAGCCAAGTGGAAAAAAGCGCACAAGGAGCTGGTATTGAGGCTTTTCTGGGGGTTTTTGACAGGAGGCAAGAACCTTATACACTATGAATTTTTCTTAATCCCTGTTGGCGGCAATCTTATTTCCCATAAGACTGAATTGCATACATGGTTCATGCGCTGAATGCTACCCCCCCACCTGTGCACAAAGCACTGGGCTACTGCCCCATCGAGCGAAGGAACACAAGGCAGCAGCCCCAATCGAGGGAAGACTTGGAACAGGCTAGGCAGCAGCTTTTGAGACTTCCAGGCACAGTTCCAGCTTTTTTCTGAAAGTATTTGGTTGTGCTGGGGTCCTAGATACTACAGCACACACAAAAGCTATCTGCGGAGTGTGCTTGGCTTCGATCTCGCCTCACCTGCTAGGCTTAAGCAAGTCAAGGGGTTCTCAGCCAGTCTCAGGATCTGCCTAGCGATGGCAACCCCTGCCTGGGTGGGTTGTGAAAATAGCACACACCTCCTCCTCCTCCTCCTCTGCCCGTGCAAATCCTTCCATAGCAAAATAGTACTATCCCCCCACAATAAGGGAGGTGTCAGGAGGCTTGGGGGATCCTCAAAATTTACAGAAATACAAAAAGGAATAAATTAGAGACGGAAAACACCCCAATGAGAACACAATGCAGACTGAAAATCAGAAAATTTGGCAGGATGTTCAGCCAGACCTGCATGAACTAAGACATGACTGGCTAGTTGGCACCTTGAACAAGTGCATTCCACACAAAGACACCTTGCTGCAAGAGAATGAGTGTAAGTCAAAATGGCAGCAGTTGTTTCGCTGAGGAGTCAGACTAATTCAAGTTTCCCACCCCATCTCTGCTGCTATCGGTTTTACAGGGATCGCCGCAAAAGGATTAAGAAATTGCTTTGATTCATACATTGATCTCAATGAGCTAGGATTGCTCGTGTTGCTAACACCTAGGAAGTATTCCTCCAATGGACTTTGCTTGTGCTAGTGACATCAGCATATAAACAGTGCTGGGACACAGCTAGAATGCAATTTCTGGTTGGTTGGAATCTCAAACAGCTACAGAAAAAGGGGCAGCAACTAAACAGCAGCTGTAACCAATGGGGAGAACAAAATCACAAGATCAAGGTTGGTGCTAATGAGAATGTTCATGGAACCTTTTGAACACATGGGTGACTCAATGGTGAAATCTGAGTTGGGGTATCAAAAAGGAACAAAACTAGAAAGTTTCAGATATTGGTTGGCCAGGATTTAGGTCCCAGAGTGGGCAAAAAAAGTAAGGTGAGCAGGTAACAGAAACAACCTGCAGCATGTTGTCTTTTTCTGATTTTATTAAAGAGATATTTGTACAAGACGCCAAACTCTTTGTTCCAGATGTTTTTAAACCTGCAACAGAAACAGAAGAATTAGTGAGTGGGGTGCTAATAGCCGTACCATGAACACAATCCCTGGGGCAACAGCCTGTGTTGTTTTATCCCTGTAAAGCAGGTACAGGCAACCTGTAGCTCTCCAGAGGTTGACAGACTCCCACTCCCATTAGCCAACAAAGCCAGTGGTGAGGGATGATGGGAGTTGTAGTCCTGCAACATCTGGTGGGCTGCAGTTATAAAGCATTAAATGCACTGATTGCCCTCTACGAAACACATGCAGCCAAGATTTACACTGCAGCTCACACCCAACATTTTCTCCCGACAACCCGTGAGGAATAAAGCAAAGCGACTCACCCCTTATGCCGTGGGGACGGGCTGCGGCATGGGGGGCTGTTCTGGCTTTGTGCCTTTCTGCTCCGAGATGGGGGTGGTGGGCAAGATCTCCTCCTTGGGCTCCACAATGCTGACGTGGTCTGGCAAGGGCTTCTTGGGGCCAATCTTCCCGCTTGGGTCCCAGGGAAGCATGATTTTCACTTTAATGCCCAGCACACCTGGAGTAACAAGGAGACACTGTCAAGAAAAGCTGCCTGGGCCTTCATTCTGTCTTAAAGGTAAAGGGACCCCTGACCATTAGGTCCAGTCACGGACGACTCTGGGGTTGCAGCGCTCATCTCGCTTTATTGGCCGAGGGAGCCGGCATACAGCTTCCGGGTCATGTGACCAGCAGGACTAAGCCGCTTCTGGCGAACCAGAGCAGCGCAAGGAAATGCCGTTTAC
The DNA here is from genome assembly GCF_027172205.1 of Podarcis raffonei. Lineage (NCBI taxonomy): Eukaryota > Metazoa > Chordata > Lepidosauria > Squamata > Lacertidae > Podarcis > Podarcis raffonei. Next base: position 9,382,714 of record NC_070605.1, on the reverse strand, counting down.
CTTCCCGCTGGAGCAGTACCTATTTATCTACTTGCACTTTGAGGTGCTTTCGAACTGCTAGGTTGGCAGGAGCAGGGACCGAGCAACGGTAGCTCACCCCGTCGCGTGGATTCGAACCGCCGACCTTCTGATCGGCAAGTCCTAGGCTCTGTGGTTTAACCCACAGCGCCACCCGCGTCCCTTCATTCTGTCTTAGGCATAGGCAAACTCGGCCCTCCAGATGTTTTGGGACTTTAACTCCCACCATCCCTGACCACTGGTCCTGTTACCTAGGGATCATAGGAGTTGTAGTCCCAAAACATGTGGAGGGCTGAGTTTGCCTATGTCTGGTCTTAGTCTTTGCTGTCCTTGTATAGAGCAGTATTGGGGAGTTTGGTGTTTCAGAACATTGTCCTTGGGCCCCTCTCACACCTCTGCACCAATGTATGAAAAATAAACAAACCAGAAAAGACTCTTGAGACACTTCTGCAGGCTGGTTCAGAGGCCGTGAAACTGAGCTTTCAAGGAGTTACACGTTCAGTGCTCCCCCCTCAACACATAGCGATTCCTTCCCTTGGTTTGAGGCAAACCAGTGTGCAATTTTGTCCCAACCAGCAACTATTGTATAATAACAACTTTATTATTTATACCAAGCTAGCGTAAGAAATGAGGTTTTTAAGCACTGTTAGCAAGACAGGTGCAAGCTATGACAAGACAGCCAACTATGGTTTGCCTCAAACCAAGGAAGTAGGGGCACGGATAAGTGGAAAGGTCATTGAAGGCTCAATCATCTAGTGCAGGAGTCTGAAACCTTAGGTCCAAATGCTGTCCTCTGTATCTGGCCCCTGGGATTTCTTTCCCCAGACCACACCCTTCACTGGCCCTGGCTGTGAACTCTTGATAATGCTCCTTGTTCCCCTGGATTCAGGGCAGAAAGATATATAATAATAAAAAATAATAATTATACCCCGCCCTCCCCAGCCAAGACTGGGCTCAGGGCAGCTAACAACCGATATAAAAACAAATTGATTGAAATACAACTTAAAAACAAGATTAATATACAACATTAAAACACAGCCTCATTTCAACGGAAACTCAAATCAAAACTTTTTGGGGGATGAAAACGTCAAAATCTTCACCAAGGCTAACTATCCAGACTGGTCCTACATGGGCCGGAAAAAAGCCTGGGAAGTCCCCAAACAGGAGTTCCATCACAGGAGAAGGGAAAAAAGAGGGAATCAAATGGATTCCAAGCCAAAGGCCAGGCAGAACAACTCTGTCTTACAGGCCCTGCGGAAAGAAATCAGATCCCACAGGGCCCTGGTCTCATGAGACAGAGCGTTCCACCAGGCCGGAGCCAGTGTTGAAAAGGCCCTGGCTCCGGTTGAGGCTAATCTAACTTCCTTAGGGCCCTATGTTAAGAGTACACAGAAGTTCCCACACGGTGCAGAGGTAACAACATCAGCTGTTCTTCCTGCTTTTGCCTCTGGCCCCCTACACCACTGGCACGTGGCCCTCCAGAAGGGAACACTCAAGGAGGCTGGGAAAGGCCAAAGAAGGTTCCCCACTTCTGACCTACTGCCAAACCATGGCTTGACACAACATGGGAACCAGCCCGGCTTGACTACGAAGCAGCTGGGGGTTAAAGAAGGCCCAGAATCTTTTTAGGAACAAGAAAGCCAACTGGGGGCTGGCTGAGAGATTGCCTCCCCCCTCCCACTCACCTTGTCTGAGGAGGACGTGGCGGACAGCCGTGTCGACGTAGTAGTTGACGGGGTCTCCGCTGTGGATCATCAGGCCATCCACGAATTTCATGGACTTGGCTCGCTGGCCACGGAGCTTTCCCGACACCACCACTTCGCAGCCCTTGGCTCCACTCTCCATGATGAAGCGGAGGACACCATAACACGCCCTAGAAGAGAAGGAAAACTCTCCGTTGAACTGCGCTGGGCGTTCTCCTCTGATCTACTGCTTTATTATCAAGTTAAGCAGGACAAACACCCCCCACCCCCATAGACTTCCAACATTGGACTTCATCCGCAATACTCCCTTCTCAGACAAATGCCTCAAGATCATCCAATGAACAGGACGCCTCTGTTGGGAGTACCCAAGAACAGCGCCACAGAACGTGGCACTGAGCGGTTTACTCCGAGCAGGATGGCGGCCGTTTCTGACTCGTCATCGTATCATCACTGAAGGGTTTTTTCTTTTCTTTTTTTTAATATAATATTTTATTCAGTTTTCACAACGAAGAAATTATAAGAACAACAATAAGAAAAACACAAAAAAACACAAAAGCACAAATATACAAACAATTAACATAAGATAGAAAAAGAAAAAGAAAAACAAAAAACCCTCTTTTTTCTTTTGTCCACTTTAGTTAACTTATTATCCTGACTTCCTCACGCCTCCCTTTTTTGTATTCCACTTAAAAATTGGTTCAGCAAATTCCTATCTTATTGGTTAGTCCTTAATTATTTTCCTCACATATTTCACATCTTTTAACTTCAAACTTTCATCTAATATCAATCCACTCTTACGTAATCTTTTACTTTATTTACTAGAACCCCTTCATTTCATTTCAATGTCATCAACATTCAAAAATTTTACAATGTTTCTGTAAGTAGACTTTAAATTTCCTCCAATCTTCTTCCACCAACTCTTCTCCCTGATCTCGAATTATGCCAGTCATTTCCGCCATTTCCATGTAATCCATCACCTGCACCTGCCATTCTTCCAAGGTGGGTAGATCTTGTGTCTTCCAATGCTTTACAATGAGTATTCTTGCTGCTGCTGTAGCATACATAAAGAAAGTTCTATCCTTCTTTGACACCAATTGGCCGACTATGCCCAGGAGAAAGGCCTCTGGTTTCTTCGAAAAAGTATATTTAAATACCTTTTTCATTTCATTATAGATCATTTCCCAGAAGGCCTTAATCCTTGGACACGTCCACCAAAGGTGAAAGAATGTACCTTCAGTTTCTTTACATTTCCAACATTTATTATTGGGCAAATGATAGATTTTTGCGAGCTTGACTGGGGTCATGTACCACCTGTACATCATTTTCATAATATTCCCTCTAAGGGCATTACATGCCGTAAATTTAACCCCAGTGGTCCACAACTGCTCCCAGTCAGCAAACATAATATTATATCCTATATCTTGTGCCCATTTTATCATAGCAGATTTTACCGTTTCTTCCTCAGTATTCCATTTCAACAGCAAATTATACATTCTTGATAGTGTCTTAGCATTGGGTTCTAACAATTCTGTTTCTAATTTTGATTTTTCCACCTGGAAACCAATTTTTTTATCCAAATTATAAACCTCTCTTATTTGAAAATAGTGTAACCAGTCTCGCACCTTCTCTTTAAGTTTCTCATAGCTCTGCAATTTCAATTTGTCACCTTCCTGTTCCAAAATTTCCCAATATTTTGGCCATTTGGCCTCCATATTAAGTTTTTTCAAGGCTTTCGCTTCCATAGGTGATAACCACCTTGGGGTTTTACTCTCCAAGAGGTCTTTGTACCTTATCCAGACATTAAACAGTGCTTTCCTGACAATATGGTTTTTAAATGCCTTATGAGCTTTAACCTTGCCGTACCACAAGTATGCATGCCACCCAAATACATTATCATAACCTTCAAGATCTAAAATGTCTGTGCTCCCAAGAAGCAGCCATTCCTTCAACCAGCAAAAGGCTGCTGATTCATAATAAAGTTTAAGATCTGGCAGGGCAAACCCCCCTCTGTCTTTAGCATCAGTAAGTATCTTAAATTTAATTCTGGGCTTTTTGCCCTGCCAGACAAATCTAGAAATATCTCTTTGCCACTTCTTGAAACAGTCCATTTTGTCAATAATTTGCAATGATTGGAACAAAAACAGCATTCTTGGCAATACATTCATCTTAATAACAGCAATTCGACCAAGCAAAGAAAGCTTCAAGTTCGTCCAAATTTCTAGATCTTTTTTTCACTTCTGACCAGCATTTCTCATAGTTATCTTTGAATAAATTCACATTCTTAGAAGTCATGTTCACCCCCAGGTATTTTACCTTCTTTACTAATATTAAGTCTGTCTCCTTCTGAAACCTCTCTCTCTCAATCGGCGTCAAATTTTTCTCCAAAACCTTGGTTTTTAGCTTGTTCAGTTTAAAACCTGCCACTTGACCAAATTCCTGGGTTAGTTCTAGAGCCCTCTTGGTACTAGATACTGGCTCCTGTAATGTCAATACTAGGTCATCTGCAAAAGCTTTAAGTTTATATTGTTTAACTCCGACCTGGATACCTTGAATCAAGTGGTCCCTTCTAATCATATTTAGCAAAACCTCCAGGACCGAAATAAAGAGCAATGGGGAAATTGGGCAGCCTTGTCGTGTCCCTTTCTCAATTTTAAATTCCTCTGTCACCACGTTATTGACTATCAATTTAGCCTTTTGTTCAGAATAAATCGCACCTATACCATTTCCAAAGTTTTGTCCAACCCCCACCCCCTGAAGATTTTTCTTCATAAAACTCCAAGAAATATTGTCAAAGGGTTTTTTCTTTTCTTACAAGGGTTGCCATTCAATGAGGCTCAAGGAAGAGGCCATACTTTGGGGGAATCTGGCAAGGCAAGTTAGCTCGAGTAGAAACAAGAATCTCGCAAATTCGTTGTGGCATAAACTTGCCTGGGTCAGGGTTTCGCCACTCTGCTCTCCCATTCCCTATGCTGAACATCAGATTGCAAGCTCCCCAGGGCAGTCTTCACCTCTGAAACAACATGCTACAGAAATAATTTTGCCCATTACGCAGAAGAGAAAGGAGCAACTGCACCAGTGCAGAGATGAGGGGTGCGTTAAGGTGGGACTTATTCAGCCCAATGTGTTGATTATAAACATCTGCAGATGCATAATTAAAACTCCAGTTTTCTAAAAGGAATTGCAAAATGATTAGACGGAGTGTTGCTTGCTTACCTGCGGACAGCAAGGCCCCCCAGAAGCTTGTAACGCAGCGACTCTGCTTGAGCAATGGCGCACAGCCCTCTCGTGGCCACCTTCTCAGCGTACAGCTGGAAAAGAAAGCAGGAACATTTTGTCCATTTTTTATTTTTGCAAAGTTCAGGCTTGCAGGCACCCCTGTTGCTTTACAGGCTCATCTTCACTTTGCACCCACGAACTCTCTGAAAATACTTACATGACCTTAAGGGTTTGTAGGTGTTCTCCTCCGCTCCACAGGCTGAGCCAAGGCATCCCATAAACACACCAGTTTTCAGTGCATGGCCCACTTATGCTGTGCCTTGTTGCAGTATCATGAAAATGCGTTTTAAAAGCCAGTTTGGTTCCAGAACCGTTGGCCAACTTGGAGATGCCACCGCTGAGACGCTTCCAAGGGTGGAAAGTGTCTACGGAAAGCTCAACCAGGTGACTCAACCTGTTTGGCCAATACTGGGCAAAAACATCATTCCAGACATGCCAAGCACAGAAGGGGCAAAGGGGCTAAAAACTTAAAAAGAAATTAATAGTAAGAGGGCCATATACGGAAGAGATGGAAACACAGCACTAGCTGGGAAGCTAACAGGTGAGAACTTCTCTTAACACAGCCCAGCACCTTCCAAATGTTTTGAACTACAATTCCCAGCACCCCCAGCTACCATGGCTGTGGCATAAAAGTAGATTCTTACAGCTTTGTAAAGCTCACTAATGGTTAACATAGGTGTTTGGCGAGTCCAGCAGCTATATGAAACTTGAAAGGGTAATTAAGTTTGCAAATTTGTTTTAGATTCGCAATTCTGATGGTTAGGGGCTTTGCTAATTTTAACCCTCATCCATCCAGATTTGAAGCCTCTGACCTTTGCAGCCAATGTTCCAACCTAGTCTCCTGCAACCCTCCAGATGTTTTGGGATCCAGCTTCCAGCAAACACAACCTCTGGCCATACTGGACTGATAGATGTTATGGACCACTGACAGCTGGAAGGAGGGTGGCTGGCTAGACAAGGCTGCTCTTGTCTCTGAAAAACAACCCCATTCTTGTAGCGTTACAATCACATCAGCCTAGATCAATAAATCAAAACCAGTTTGAGGAAATACTCCCCAAACCTTGACTCGCCCTTCTCAGACAAATGCCTCAAGATCATCCAATGAACAGGACACCTTTGCCCAAGCAGCCACACACAGCACCACAGAACGTGGCGCTGTGCTGTTTACTTTGAGCAGGGGGGTGACCATTTCTGACTCGTCATCAGATCATCACTGAAGGGGGAACTTCGCACACAATAAGCAGAGTGTGAAAACCTGGGCAGCCGTTACCTCAACGCTTCCTTCGGGAAAGCCAAATCGCTTCTGGACAACAGCAGTCAGCTCACGAATACGGCGCCCTTTCTCGCCCAGAACATTCTGAGTTCTGAAAGAAGGAGCAAAGGCAAGGCATTAAGTCTTCACTTAAGATGTTCAGATATTTTAGTCTACATTTTGAAATCGCTGAAATAACATGGGGTACTCTAGGAGTTATCATTACTGAGAATGTAAGAGGCAGGTTGCTTGATCCAGCAGGTTTTTCCCCTTTTAGAAACAGTGTGTAAAAGCAATCATTTGTCCTGTCCTAACTCTGACACTGCCAGAGTTTAACACATTAAGAGATGTTAAACTGAAGGAGCTGATCATGTGAGTGTAGGCTGATATGGAGGAAGGGGTGAGTTGTTCCCAGTTACATTAGGCTGTGCGTTTACGACCTGGCGATGACTCACTCTTAGCAAAAAGCAGCCCTTGGGTCAGCACGCAGGTTGGAAGGGTCTACCATTGTTTTTCCACATCAAATCATTTGCAGCAAATGTAATGGAGGCCCAGCTCTTAATTAAATCAATTTTATTATACAGTCCCTGACCCATTAACAGGAAGAAGGACAATAGTATTTCCAACATAAAATGAATTAAAACTACAAAACCACACATTTTAAAAAGGAACTAAGCTACACGTAAAACTGATGAATCCCTCATTAATTTTTGCTGCAAAAAATCCTGAAAATGCTAGAAACATGTTGTTTGACCCAACATGGGTTAGATTTCCAGGTACAGCAGCACTTAGGCCACCCCTACCCTGACGGATCACAACCTCAGCCAATCAGCCTCAGCCAGCATGACCAAATGTCAGGGACCAGGATAACAGTCGTCTACAAGAGTCAGAGGGCATCAACACGCAGAAGGCCAATCTAGACCAGTATTTCACCCTGCAGTTCATGGAAAAGTATTGTCTGAATCTGGATCTATGACCAAGTGAGTCCAAGTGGCTCCTGAACCTGTGGTTTTTGAAAAGGGTGAGGAATACAAAGCAAGCTGTCTGCTTGTACAGAGCAATATAGGGAAACCATGCAAACCACAGCAACTCTTCTGATCCAACTCAAACATTCAGGAAGAAACCATTCCTATTCAACAGGAATGCAGTAGATGGTAAAAATGCAGAAGAGGGGCTGCAGTGGCAGATCATGTGTTATGCATAAAGAAGGTCTCAGGTTCAACCCCTAGCATTTCCACGTAGGGCCAGGGATATTCTCTGTCTTAAACCCTGGAAAACCTCTGCCAGTCAGTGTTGACAATACAGGGTTAGATGATCCAATGGTTGGCTTGGTAAAAGGCAGCTTCCTATATTCCACCCCAAACTTTGATGGTTTTCAAATACATGAGCCCTACATTTACAGACCCACCCAATATTCCTGCAGTGTATACATGTCTGTAGTAGGTACTGGCTTCAATATTTCAATTGCCTCCTGGATTCAGTCAAACCACCCTACATGAACACACCACCAGACTTTTGAGTTATCGCAGCAGCAGAGTTGTTCGCCCACCACCAGACACGTAGATGCAAGTCACCTGGTTGCAAGGATGATGATTTCTGTCCTGGTTGGGGTAACTCTGACCTCCACGCCAGAGTAGCCATCTTCAGCCAGCTCCCGAGTCAGGAATTCATTCAGTTCAGCTTTGAAGATACCATCAGCCACAAACTACAAACAGCAAAACAGATTATGAGAAGCCAGCAGCAGTTTAACCCTGCAAACCCCAGGGGGAAAGTCTGGTTTAAAAAATAATAATAATCGACAAGCAGTTACTATCTGCTGGGCCTGATGTGCACCAATCCTGCCCAGTGCATGTGCAGAATAACCAAAAGGCTCAGAATTTCACTCAGAATGGAAACGGAGTGGATTAAGAACCACCCAAATTTCTGCCGTGACTCTTTGAAGAACCTTAGCTAAGTGATATAGTTACACTTCCCAGAGTGGTTTAACAATCAATCCCTCTTCACAGGAAACTGGGAACTGTAGTTTTCTACGGGAGAATAGGGGTGTCTAATAACTCTCAGAACCCTTAATAAATTAGTTCCAGGGTGCTTTGGGGGAAGCTCTGACTGTTTTAAGTGGTATGATCCTGCTTCCATGTACAATGTAGATATGAGCGCATGTGCACACACACACACAAATTTCTTGATCGTGCTGTCCATAAAACCAGGTTGCCACTTTTTAAAAGAAATCTTAGCAGAAATCTTGTACTTTTGTCTACCACGAATGAATGCTTTCATATACAATGTAGATGGGGGCGCACACACACACACAAATTTCTTGAACCTGCTGTCCACAGAACCGGGTTGCCACTTTTTAAAAGAAAACTTTTAGCCGAAACCTTGTACTTTTGTCTACCCTGAACGAAGGCAATGTACTACCCTGTCAGAGCAGCAGCATGCAACAGGAAAATAATGCATTAGTGACGCCAAAACAGGATGCACCCATGCAAGAAGTCCCCTTTTCCTGCAAAAACTCCTGGTCCTCCAGCACTTCATTTAGCTTCCGGGGACAAACCTAGCAATTGCTCTTAGCCCTGACAGCCCCCCAGAACCTCCACGTGGAAAAGCAGCATCCCTGCCAAATATACCAGGCACCGAGATACTGGTGCTTTAATGGTCTCCAAAGGGCACCCATCTGAGACTACATAGAGTCACAGACCCTTCTTATTTATTTGGGAATAGGAGTTTGGTACTAGAATGCAGCCTCTTATCCTTTTTCCATTAAAGAAAGCCATTTCTTCGCACTCAGCAGCGAGAGCACTTGCGTTGCGTGCAGAAGGCCCCAGGCTCAACCCCCAGCGGCCCCTCGAGGCGCCTTTTTGAAGGTCCCCCTTCCCCAAAACCTGGAGAGCTGCTGCCAGCCAGTGCAGGCAATATAGGCCCAGGCAGACCAATGGCCTAAGCGGGGCATGGCGCAGGGTCCTGTGTTCTCCTGGGCAAACCTTTGAGGGCCTGGAGCGGCCTTCTCTTCTCCCCCAGCCCGGCCTGTCCAGGGCCCACCCGGCCTCTGCCTTGCCGCCATGTTCTTCAAGCCAGGCCCAGCCGGGAGACCGGCCTCAATCCGCGTCCATCCGCCGGTCTCGCCCCGACGCCGGCCCCTCCGGAGACCTCAAACCCCACAGCTCGGCCCTCTGCTCCTCATCCCAGTCTCATTTCCCCGCTCCCGGCCCCGCGGCTCCGCACCGGCCCCCGGGCTCCCTCACCTTTCGCTTCTTGGAGATCTGCACCGCCATCTTGAGCCGAGCAGCCCGGGCTGAAAAGAGGCCGCTTCCGCCGCCGCTGAGGATTATAGGGCGGGCAGGTCGCTTTCCGTTGGCTCGCGGGTGTCACGTGGGGGGAGCCGCTCTGCATGCTGGGAAACGTAGTAGACGTCCCTTCGCAGCGCGGCTCGTGGCACATGCGGGATTTCGTCGCGTCCCTTCGCTGTTTCCCATTGGACCCCCGCAAGAGTGCATCATGGGAAATGTAGTATTTCTGTGTTCCCCCCCAAAGAAAAAAATTAAAAGGAGTTTGGCCAGACTTTGCGGGGTCGCGGAGTGAAATATTGTTAAATGAGCGCAAAGATAATTCACAGCAGCACACATTAGTCACTTGAGGGAAGTATGGCCATATAATAGAATATGAAGGGTTAATAGGCAAATGAAACCTCCAGGAACCTCCAAGAACTTGGAAAACTCAGCAGTGGCCAGAGGATTGGAGAAGATCAGTCTACATCCCAATCCCAAAGAAGGGCAGTGCCAAAGAATGCTCCAACTACCGCACAATTGCACTCATTTCACACGCTAGCAAGGTTATGCTTAAAATTCTACAAGGAAGGCTCAAGCAGTATGTGGACCGAGAACTCCCAGAAGTGCAAGCTGGATTTAGAAGAGGCAGAGGAACCAGAGACCAAATTGCAAACATGCGCTGGATTATGGAGAAAGCTAGAGAGTTCCAGAAAGACATCTACTTCTGCTTCATTGACTATGCAAAAGCCTTTGACTGTGTCGACCACAGCAAACTATGGCAAGTTCTTAAAGAAATGGGAGCGCCTGATCATCTCATCTGTCTCCTGAGAAATCTTTATGTGGGACAAGAAGCTACAGTTAGAACTGGATATGGAACAACTGATTGGTTCAAAATTGGGAAAGGAGTACGGCAAGGCTGTATATTGTCTCCCTGCTTATTTAACTTATATGCAGAATTCACCATGCGAAAGGCTGGGCTGGATGAATCCCAAGCCGGAATTAAGATTGCCGGAAGAAATATCAACAACCTCAGATATGCAGATGACACAACCTTGATGGCAGAAATTGAGGAGGAATTAAAGAACCTTTTAGTGAGGGTGAAAGAGGAGAGTGCAAAATATGGTCTGAAGCTCAACATTAAAAAAACGAAGATCATGGCCACTGGTCCCATCACCTCCAGGCAAAAAGAAGGGGAAGAAATGGAGGCAGTGAGAGATTTTACTTTCTTGGACTCCATGATCACTGCAGAAGGTGACAGCAGTCACAAAATTAAAAGACGCCTGATTCTTGGGAGAAAAGCAATGACAAACCTAGACAGCATCTTAAAAAGCAGAGACATCACCTTGCCAACAAAGGTCCGTATAGTTTTCCCAGTAGTGATGTATGGAAGTGAGAGCTGGACCATTCAAGAAGGCTGATCACCGAAGAATTGATGCTTTTGAATTATGGTGCTGGAGGAGACTCTTGAGAGTCCCATGGACTGCAAGAAGATCAAACCTATCCATTCTGAAGGAAACCAGCCCTGAGTGCTCACTGGAAGGACAGATCCTGAAGCTGAGGCTCCAGTACTTTGGCCACCTCATGAGAAGAGAAGACTCCCTGGAAAAGACCCTGATGTTGGGAAAGATGGAGGGCACAAGGAGAAGGGGACGACAGAGGACGAGATGGTTGGACAGTGTTCTCGAAGCTACAAACATGAGTTTGACCAAACTGCGGGAGGCAGTGGAAGACAGGAGTGCCTTGCGTGCTCTGGTCCATGGGGTCACGAAGAGTCGGACACGGCTAAACGACTAAACAACAACAATAGGCAAATGAAACCTCCAGGAACAGAGGCAGTCTACCTTTAAGTGCCAGACGACAGCGACAGCCAGCAATGAAGAAGCTGTTTGTGTACTTGCATTGGCATCTGGCTGGCCGCCTCCAGAGTATTTTGGAACAGGTGGCCTGATGCAATAAGAGGAAAGGCTGTCGCTCCACTAGTACAGCATCTGTGTTTCCTGTTGTCAACATCTCTTTTCAATAATTTCAGGTAGGGGTGGGAGGAGAGAGCCCGGCCTGAATCCCCCAGAAAGCTGCTTCCGGCCAGTGCACACAATACTGAGCTACATGGAGGTTAAAGAAGCAACAAGGGGCTAATCTATCTTTGACTCCTGGTATTTCCCGCAGTGAATAACCATAGTTTAATGGTCCCGAGCCCTAAGGAAGTCAGACTATCCTCCACCAGGGCCAGGGCCTTCTCAGTGATGGCTCCGACCTGGTGGAATGCTCTGTCCCATGAGACCAGGGCCCTGCAGGATTTAATTTCCTTCCTCTGGGCCTGTAAGACAGAGTTATTCCGCCTGGCCTTAATTTGAATTCAGCCTGATCTTTTATTTCCCTTCTCTTCCCTCCACCTCCCCTTTTATTAAGATTACCCGCTCTGGGATCCCACAGCTAATTCTCCCCTGGCCTCCTCGCTGTCCCAAGTAGGACCAATTCAGCCAGCCAGCCCTGGGGATTATCTAATGCTTATTAGATGGATTTCCCCCAAATTGATTTTTGAATTTTATTGTTATTCATGTTTTTATACTGTATTTTATGCTGCTTTTACAATTAAGTGTTTTAAATTTGTTGTTAGCCGCCCTGAGCCCGGTTTTCTGAACCAGGAAGGGCAGGGTATAAATAAAAAAATTATTTATTATTTTATTTATTTAGAGAAGGATCTGAAATATTTTCCTTGAAGCTCGAATAAGTTTCATTCCGGATTGTTTTATTTGATGTTTTGATGTGTTGTAAACCACTTTGAGATTTCCCCCCCCCCCTTTAAAATATAAGGCGGTATAGAAATGAAATGACTAATAATAATAAATTTCATTGTAAAAAAAAAAAAGGGTGCCTAGCCATTTCATTGTGCTGACCATAACCTAGGTTTAAGGTGCCATTTGGCGATTAGCTTCTACATCTGAGTTTCCAAAACTGCTCTGGAACTCTTCCAGCTCTGCAATTCTATGATTCTATGTATCTTTTTTTAAAGAAAGGAAAATTTCTAGATATGACCACAGTGAGGCAGTCCCTTCCTGCAGAATAAGATGCATGCTTTGCTTAGCCTAAGATAGACACATTTCCCAAGGCGGCGGGTGGACTCTGTGCTTCCTTAGAAGCTGATCAGGGGCTTCCTCAATGAGAGGACAATCGAGAGAGAAGATTTCCTAGAAGACAAGAGGCCCACAAACCTCTAGTGACGTACAGCCAATCGTTGGTCTCAAGCATCAGACATATGCTGAGCCACCAAGGTCACACATAGGAGAGAACTTGAGCCACTGACAGCTCACCATTGTCCACAGTTGTCACTGGTTCTGTGGTCCAATTGCTTCCTCCTCCTTTTCAGCTGAAATTGACACTCCTGTTGTTGTAAGCCAGAAAATAGCTTATCTCCTGAGTTTACGCCAATAAAACTCAGAAACTTGAGGAGTTAGGAGTCCAGCGTTGATTATTGCAAAGCAATAGGTCACAATCAAAACAAAAAAAAATTTTTTTTTCCTTCCAGTAGCACCTTAAAGACCAACTAAGTTAGTTCTTGGTATGAGCTTTCGTGTGCATGCACACTTCTTCAGATACACAAGGTGCTACTGGAAGGGGAAAAAAATTTTTTTTGTTTTGACTATGGCAGACCAACACGGCTACCTATCTGTAACTGGAACAATAGGTCACAGTCAGATCGTTCCGCAAAACTGTGAAATAAAAAATTTAAGGTCTTATATATATAATAAATGTTTGTAAATGTACCAAGCAAACACGTACATAAATATATAAACCACATGTCTGAAGCAGCACAGGAAAACAGCCCTGGAACCATCTTGACTCCCAAACTGACCAAATGATTTCTCTGCAAGGTCAAGGAAAATGGAAAAGCCTCCCCATTGTCTTTTCATTCACAAACCCTGTCTTAAGGGTATGTCTGTGTATGAATAGGGTGAGCCTGTGACCTGGCTCAAGAACTAAGTATTTATCATTACAAAAGACTGGCCAGGCTCCCCAGGGTATCCAATCAAGTAAGCATTAACAGGTAACTTGCCAGACAGTAGATAAACAACGCACTCGGATTTCTGTTGTAGACTGCCCTTTCTGTGATTTATGTATGATGTGTCTGGGGGTGGTTTTGAACTCCAGGGCGAGCAATTTAAAATGTCTATATAAGGGCGAGCACACCTTGGTTCGGGGTCCCCCTCCTTTCCTGCGTGTGAAGGGGGCACCCTGTTGCAACAGTTCAATAAAGATCAGGCTTCCTAGCTGCTTTGCTTCTCAATATTCTCTGGTTGGCCTCTGTTATTTTCTCTAACCGATGGAGAACCTGCAAAGGACTCTATAAGGGCTCTTGTGTCCCCCGTAAAGGAATAAGGGCAGATTTTTGTTTATTACAACTGCAACCTCGCCCGGTGGTCCAGGTAGTGATATTTCAAACAAAGCATTTCAATTTTCACCAATCTTATACATCATTACCTCATTTTATGTTTAATACACATGCGCAGTAAAAAGGTAAAGGTAAAAGTACCCCTGCCTGTACGGGCCAGTCGTGTCCGACTCTAGGGTTGCGCGCTCATCTCACTTAAGAGGCCGGGAGCCAGCGCTGTCCGCAGACACTTCCGGGTCACGTGGCCAGCGTGACAAAGCTGCTCTGGCGAGCCAGCACCAGCGCAGCACACGGAAACACCGTTTACCTTCCCGCTTTAAAGCGGTACCTATTTATCTACTTGCACTTAAGAGTGCTTTCGAACTGCTAGGTGGGCAGGAACTGGGACCGAAAGACGGGAGCTCACCCCGCCGCGGGGATTCGAACTGCCGACCATACGATCGGCAAGTCCTAGGCACTGAGGTTTTACCCACAGCGCCATCCGCGTCCCTACATGCGCAGTAAGCACTGGTAATTTCTGCTGATTAAGTTCTGATTCCCACCGTGTTCTGTTACATTGTGTAAGTGTGCATGTTGGGAACCTGTGGAGCCATTTGCACCATGTAGCAACTTATGTTCTAGCTTTGAGCTGAATCTTTGTGGTTCATGTATTAGCTGTATTTCTGCCCCAATTTGGGGGGGTTGGCAACTTGCAAAATCATGTTTCATAAAGTAACAGGCTACCATAACTTCTCTATTAGAGGCCGACTCAAGGATTTACAGGGGTACACGTTATCACATTTATTGTGGCCCTTTGGGCCACTGCCACACCGTGACTAAAGCCCTATAGATGAAGCTGTGAGAAGATGCAACTTCAGGCCTCTTGTGCAAAAAAAAAAAAGGCATCATAATGGCACCTGAAACATGTCACGGCTAAAATGGCCGCTGTTTCTTTAATGCGAATAAAGCTGGGTCAGCATGACTCAGCGGCCTGCACCAAGTTGTATATATGTGGTATATGTATATCACATATATATGTATAAATGTGAGAAATATATCTGAAGAATATATGTGAGAAATATATCTGTGTATCTGAAGAAGTGTGCATGCACACGAAAGCTCATACCAAGAACTAACTTAGTTGGTCTTTAAGGTGCTACTGGAAGGAAAAAAAATTTTTGTTTTGAATATGTGAGAAATGTTAGTTTGTGCTGAGGCTGGTGTTTGGGTTGGTTGTTTGGTTAGTGCTGGTGTGTATAGTTATTCAGTCGTGTTTTGCACAAAGACTTTTAAGAATAAAACTCTGCAAGGATATTCTCGTGGACTCTTTTTGTGCCGACAAGGGTCCGAGGACCAGGCTGAAGAGACAAAGGGAGGTCAGAACCCTTTCCTTCTTTTTTTTTGCTTTTTACAAACACTGACAAAACAGCCATGGCTTCCCTCAAAGAATGCCGGGAACTGTAGTTTGAGAGACAGTGTTGTGTAGTGGTTAGTGTGTCGGACTAGGACCAGGGTTCAAATCCTCCGCTGAGCCAAGTTGAAACTCACTGGGTGGCCTGCAGGGGGCAGTCACTGGTTCTCAGCCCAACCGACCTCACAAGGTTGTTGTGAGAATTAAATGAGGAGAGAGCTTTGTGGACCACCTTGAGGTCCTGGACGGTAAAGGTGGGATTTTTTTTTATTATTATCGTTTTTATTTGATTTTCCACATACAGTGGTAACTCGGGTTACAGACGCTTCAGGTTACAGGCATTTCAGGTTACAGAATCTGCTAACCCAGAAATAGTACCTCGGGTTAAGAACTTTGCTTTAGGATGAGAACAGAAATTGTGGCGTGGCGGCAGCAGGAGGCCCCATTAGCTAAAGTGGTGCTTCAGGTTAAGAACAGTTTCAGGTTAAGAACAGACCTCCAGGACGAATTAAGTTCTTAACCCGAGGTACCACTGTATAAATTTATAACAAAACCAAATACATATCCATACAAAGAGATTTCTCTGAATCTCAAGACTTCGCCCCATCCCCTCCGTTGGTCCTATTGGCAACGTTTTCAACTGCACATGATTTCATAATCTATATTTTAAATCTATCCATATTGTCCATAGTATTTGTTACATTACAAGTGAGATTAAAATCCTGCTAATGTTTTCATCCTTGAGGCCCATGGACTGCAAGAAGATCAAACCTCTCCATTCTGAAGGAAATCAGCCCTGAGTGCTCACTGGAAGGACAGATCCTGAAGTTGAGGCTCCAATACTTTGGTCACCTCATGAGAAGAGAAGACTCCCAACAGATTAAAGACACAATAAAACATCAAACATTAAAAACTTCCCTAAACAGGGCTGCCTTCAGATGTCTTCTAAAAGTCAGACAGTTGTTTATTTCTTTGACATCTGATGGGAGGGCGTTCCACAAGGCGGGAGCCACCACCGAGAAGGCCCTCTGCCTGGTTCCCTGTAGCCTTCCTTCTTGCAGAGAAGAAACTGCCAGAAGGACCTCTCTGGATCTCCATGTCTGATGGGGGTGGAGACGCTCTTTCAGGTATACTGGACATTGCAGAGAGAGAGAGAGAGAGAGAGAGAGAGAGAGAGAGAGAGAGAGAGAGAGATGAGTTGTGCCTTCCTAAAAGGGAAGATTTCCATTCATAACCCCCGTTTGGAGGGTAGAGAGTTAATAGTCATAGCAAGAGTCCACCGGGCTCTTCTCTTATAAACAACAAATACAGTATATAGTAAATAAACGGCTGCTTTCCTTGGTTGTCGGCCGCAGCCGAAGCAAGAGGAGAAGGTCAAGGAGGCAAAAACACAAAGCGCAGATAATTACAGGCTCGTATCCTGTCCCCAGCAAGGGCAAACAAGCAGAGCACAGTCCCCCTTCAGACCTTCTTATTTGGACCACGCGAATATTCATGCGAGGCTGCCTTGATTTCTCCGCTGCCAAAGCAAAGACGGCTGCAACACAGACCCAGCTTTGTTCGCTGAGAAAGAGGTCTCTGCAGAAAGCTGCAACGTGTAGTGGATTGTAGCAGTTTGAGCACATCCGGGAAGGCAGGGTTCTTGCTTTCAGAGAAAGCGCCCCAAGCTCAGTTGGCAGGACTTTGCATGCAGAAGATCCCAGGGGTTCAATCCTCAACGGCACCTTCTTCAACACAAATCCTCAACGTCAACTTCGTTGGACTGGTCGTGTGGTTTGGATGCCTGATTATCGTCTTCCAAAGCAACTACTCCGTTTAAAGAGGCTCTCAAGGCAAATCTTTAAAAATGCAGTACAGAGGTACCTCGGGTTACATACGCTTCAGGTTACATACGCTTCAGGTTACAGACTCTGCTAACCCAGAAATAATACCTCGGGTTAAGAACTTTGCTTCAGGATGAGAACAGAAATTGTGTAGCAGCGGCGCGACGGAAGCAGGAGGCCCCATTAGCTAAAGTGGTGCTTCAGGTTAAGAACAGTTTCAGGTTAAGAACGGACCTCCAGAACAAATTAAGTGCTTAACCTGAGGTACCACTGTATAAGCACAGAAAATGGGGAAACATGCCATTCACATTTTTCCAGATTTGAACCAAGAAGAAGAAGAAGAAGAAGAAGAAGAAGAAGAAGAAGAAGAAGAAGAAGAAGAAGAATTTGGATTTGATATCCCGCCTTTCACTCCCTTTAAGGAGTCTCAAAGCGGCTAACATTCTCCTTTCCCTTCCTCCCCCACAACCAACACTCTGTGAGGTGAGTGGGGCTGAGAGACTTCAGAGAAGTGTGACTGGCCCAAGGTCACCCAGCAGCTGCATGTGGAGGAGCGGAGACGCGAACCCGGTTCACCAGATTACGAGACTACCGCTCTTAACCACTACACCACACCTAATCAGGAACTCATCATACGCTTTAGCTCTAAATAATTTAATCAGACAGCTCCTATATGATATCGAGCGACAGAATAATTTGGCCACAATAAGGAAATTTTATTCACGGTATGATTATTTTCCACCTAGTCATTTTGACACGTTGCCACCCTATTTGCAAAATTTAACAATTCCAAAATACCGACGCGCTTTCACTTGCACAAGATTAAAGATGCTGCGTAAATATATTTCGATTTCAAAAAATTCCGCTTGAAAAACAGTTATGTCCCATATTACTATCCATGCCGGATTGCTCAACTGTTGCTGCTGTCTCCTTTCTCCTGTGAGAGCCAGTGTGGTGTAGTGGTTAAGAGCGGTAGTCTCGTAATCTGGGGAACCGGGTTCGCGTCTCCGCTCCTCCACATGCAGCTGCTGGGTGACCTTGGGCCAGTCACACTTCTTTGAAGTCTCTCAGCCCCACTCACCTCACAGAGTGTTTGTTGTGGGGGAGGAAGGGAAAGGAGAATGTTAGCCGCTTTGAGACTCCTTCGGGTAGTGATAAAGCGGGATATCAAATCCAAACTCTTCTTCTTCTTCTTCTTCTCCTAGCAGATCAAAAAAATTAGCAGGGGGAATTAGAATAAGGTTCATGATTATTGATGTAAACCTCCAGAATGTATTTTGTATAGTTAAGTTTTTACCTCTATCTTCAGTACATTGTATTTTATTTTATTGCTATGGCTAGTGGCTGATTGGTTCAAAATTGGGAAAGGAGTACGACAAGGCTGTATATTGTCTCCCTGCTTATTTAACTTATATGCAGAATTCATCATGCGAAAGGGTAGGCTGGATGAATCCCAAGCCAGAATTAAGATTGCCGGAAGAAATATCAACAACCTCAGATATGCAGATGACACAACTTTGATGGCAGAAAGCGAGGAGGAATTAAAGAACCTTTTAATGAGAGTGAAAAAGGAGAGTGCAAAATACTGTATGGTCTGAAGCTCAATATCAAAAAAACTAAGATCATGGCCACTGGTCCCATCACCTCCTGGCAAATAGAAGGGGAAGAAATGGAGGCAGTGAGAGATTTTACTTTCTTGGGCTCCATGATCACTGCAGATGGTGACAGCAGTCATGAAATTAAAAGACAAACCTAGACAGCATCTTAAAAAGCAGAGACATCATCTTGCTAACAAAGGTCTGTATAGTAAAAGCTCTGGTTTTCCCAGTAGTGATGTATGGAAGTGAGAGCTGGACCATAAAGAAGGCTGATCATTGAAGAATGGATGCTTTTGAATTCTGGTGCTGGAGGAGACTCTTGAGAGTCCTATGGACTTGCAAGAAGATCAAACCTATCCATTCCAAAGCAAATCAGCCCTGAGTGCACATTGGAAGGACAGATCCTGAAGCTGAGGCTCCAATACTTTAGCCACCTCATGAGAAGAGAAGGAGAAGGGGATGACAGAGGACGAGATGGCTGGACAGTGTTCTCGAAGCTACCAGCATGAGTTTGACCAAACTGCAGGAGGCAGTGGAAGACAGGAGGGCCTGGTGTGCTCTGGTCCGGGGGTCACGAAGAGTCGGACACGACTAAACGACTAAACAACAACAGTGACTGATGCAAATAAAGATTCTTCTGATTCTGATTCACTTTAGCTCTAATGATCATGGACTGTAACTTTTGCATCTTATTGCCATTCAACTCCCACCATGTGATTCTTTCCTCCACCCTTGGAATAAAGGCCAGCCATGATTTAACTTCCTCCTGCCTCTGACCTAAGTGGACTCAAGTGCATGAAAGCTTATTATGCTGCCACCAATGTGTTCATCTTTGAGATGGCACAAGACTCTTAGCTGTTTTCTCCACAAGGAGATGACACAGCTGCCCTTCTGGAAATTCATAGAGCAACATCTGTCCTCCAGGCCGGACGTCCTATCATCGCCTTTTCTGTTTCTGCCAACG
Source organism: Podarcis raffonei (assembly GCF_027172205.1). Classification (NCBI taxonomy): domain Eukaryota; kingdom Metazoa; phylum Chordata; class Lepidosauria; order Squamata; family Lacertidae; genus Podarcis; species Podarcis raffonei. The sequence goes on along the minus strand of NC_070605.1, from coordinate 9,363,034 downwards.
TTTCAGTTTATAATTTGTTCTGCTTTTTAAGCAACCTGCTTTTCCGCTTCCTCTTAAATCATGCGAACATTCAGCGGATGCTGACTCTTGATTATATATATGTGGCATGTCTTTTATTATTATTATTCCTTCTTGGAAACAACCTCATCTGGCAAAGCGCCCTTGCGTCTCAACGGCCAGGCTGCCTATCTGCCCAGACCATCTGCAGCAGAAAAGTTCCCTTCCGCAGAAATGACGAGGGGTCATAATTCTTGCTGTTGCATCACACATGCCAACCTGTCTCTTGGCTCCAAAGGCAGCAGGTTCACTGGGGGAAAAAACTTGTACTAGTGCGTACTCAACTAGACTCAGATTTTAGGAGGAATAAGGGATAGACGCGTGGGCCTTACCACCCCTCTAACCTCCAGTTTCTTCCCTGAATCTCCCAGTACATAGGAACACAGGAAGCTGCGCTTAGGGTCAGGAGCGAGCCAGCAATAAATCACACCGAGCAATGGGAGTTAACTCTTCATTAGCCAGAAATGAGCACAGCAACTCATCTCCAGCAAGTCTTGCCCCCATGAAGCATGAAGGTTTACACTGCCACACAGCTCTCCAAGTACCCCCTACTTTCCAGGGCTTTCCCCAAGCAATCAGAGACTGCGTCTGCATGAAGCTCAGTTCCGAATTTACGTACAGTGTTACCTCAGGTTACAGACGCTTCAGGTTACAGACTCCGCTAACCCAGAAATAGTACCTCGGGTTAAGAACTTTGCTTCAGGATGAGAACAGAAATCGCGCAGCAGCAGCGGGAGGCCCCATTACCTAAAGTGGTACCTCAGGTTAAGAACGGACCTCCGGAATGAATTAAGTTCTTAACTTGAGGTACGACTGTATAAGCTAAACAAGCTATAGCTTAGGGCCCCACTCTCTTGGGGGCCCAAAAAATATGAAAGGAAATAAACCTAGATGTACATTTCCAAAATATAAGATAAAAATCAAATAAAATACAACCTACATACAGCAACAGTGTTTTGTGTTGTCTAGGCTCTGATGATGTAAGTCATGGGCCTCACCTGCCAGCCTGCTTTCTTTCCCCCTTTCCTTCCTAACCTAACATTGTATACAACACTAATGTCTCACAACAAATGAAACTGATCTGTAAAAAAACGCAACTTGAAAAAAAGAGACAATGCATGTATTTTTGTAAATTAAGAAATCTTTAATAAAAATATAATTTAAAAAAGAAGAATGAAGTCGTCGTCCCCTCAGCCCTACCTGGAGATACTGGGGATTGAACCTGCAACCTCCTGTATGTAAAGTTGTAGCACTGGGAGGCGAATAGGGGCCCCTGGACTACTCTCAGCACCCTCAGGAAACGACAACTCCCAGAGTTCTTTGGGGGAATCCATGACTGCTTGAAATAGAATCCACCAATCATTGGCCTCTTCACCAGTCCGGCAGCCACCGCTGTATCCACAGATGGAAAGGCCTGGAAAAACCTGTTTGCCGTGCTTCTGATCCCCCACTCAGCTGTCCTCGAAGGGAGCAGCGCTCCCTGCTTTCCAGGCCTTGGGTTAACCCAGGCGAAGGCTAAATGCAGCCGCTTCATTAAAGTGTAAAGAGCGGAACAAATGCAGACTAAATCGCTCCTTGTTCTTTCTGTCTTCTTCCTTTCCTCTGTTTACACACCCGTCACTTCAATAATTTAGTGGTGCATTAAAATTAAAAAGAGAGAGAGAAAGGAAATAACCTCTTTGGAGTGAAATGCTACTGGGAAAGCAAATCTCTTGTTTGCAAAAAGACAACAACATTTCCCCTGTTCGTACCTGGATCCTTCCCCCAGCTTCCTGGAGATCAACAACACTGTCATTTTATTTGCAGGCCACCTTTCCATTGTTAAAACTATTGGTGGCAAGGGGGTAAAATAGGCCTAAAAGGAGAATTCCTGGATGCTAGGATCCAAGTTTTTGGTGAGAGAACCCCGAAGAGATGTAGAATCGCAAAATATGCAACAAAATAAAGCATGGAGATACAGGCTGTTAGACTTTTAAGATATGACCAAGTACCTTCCAAAGTTCCCCTCCCACAGAAAAAGACCACACATTTGCTAAGTTAAAAACTGATTTACTTACAAACACTTCAAAGGTCAGGTTCATGTGCTTTTCTGCACATCAGTCAGAAAACACAGGCTGTAAAACATGGCTTAGTTTCCTAAGTTATTGGTACAGGAACTCAAGAGTGGCTTGTGAAAGTCATGCAGTCTGAGCTGCAGCAACCAGCTCAAAGCCTCTTCACCTTCTGAACTTCTCTGGCAGACTGAAAGTATAACCATAGACTTTTTATCTTCATCCCAAGGTGAGGGGGGGGGGGGTGTGACCTAGCCAAGCCTGGCAGGACAGCTTACTCTGTGGCATTAACTCCTTCATGCATTAATTAGACTTAAGCATGTTGGTTAGATGAGGCTGGTTATACCACAAAAACCATGTCAAAGCAGCTTACAACATGAAAATAAATTACACCATTACAAAAACGGCTATTAAAAATGGGTTGTTGTTGTTTAGTCATTTAGTCGTGTCCGACTCTTCGTGACCCCATGGACCAGAGAACGCCAGGCACCTCTGTCCTCCACTGCCTCCCGCAGTTTGGTCAAACTCATGCTGGTAACCTCGAAAACACTATCCAACCATCTCGTCCTCTGTCGCCCCCTTCTCCTTATGCCCTCCATCTTTCCCAACATCAGGGTCTTTTCCAGGGAGTCTTCTCTTCTCATGAGGTGGCCAAAGTACTGGAGCCTCAGCTTCACAATCTGTCCTTCCAGTGTGCACTCAGGGCTGATTTCCTTAAGAATGGAGAGGTTTGATCTTCTTGCAGTCCATGGGACTCTCAAGAGTCTCCTCCAGCACCAGAATTCAAAAGCATCCATTCTTCAGCGATCAGCCTTCTTTACGGTCCAGCTCTCACTTCCATACATCACTACTGGGAAAACCAGAGCTTTAACTATATGGACCTTTGTTGGCAAGGTGATGTCTCTGCTTTTTAAGATGCTGTCTAGGTTTGTCGTTGCTTCTCTCCCAAGGAGCAGGCGTCTTTTAATTTCATGACTGCTGTCACCATCTGCAGTGATTATGGAGCCCAAGAAAGTAAAATCTCTCACTGCCTCCATTTCTTCCCCTTCTATTTGCCAGGAGGTGATGGGACCAGTGGCCATGAAATGTAAAACACATCAAAAAGTACACAAAATTGAACAATTTCCACATAAATCATAAGAAGATTTAAAAATAAATATTCCCAAAAAATCACGATTTTTGTATACTACTTAGATATTTTTAATAGTAAGTCGCTCAGAAGTGCAGACACAGAATTATCTGCTGCCCAATTAATTGGAGATGCCTTTCAAAACATATATATTTTGAAATTGATCAGTTTTAATTTTAAAATCAACCAGTTAATTGATTACACATGTGGTGGTTTTTTGTTTGTTTTTTAAAGAAAAACCCGTGATTTAATTGGGGATCCAGCCTCAAATTTATAAAGTGCTTTCTATTGATCCCGCAAGTGCTCACTACCTTTTGGTCTCCTGTAATGGACGGCATTTGAATAAAGCAAATCCTTTTAAATAAACAGCCAACTTTGCATTTGGTAATGCAAAAGTAATTATTGGGAGGCATCAATTTAGCATTTCGGACCACAGGCATTAATCACCCGGTGTTTTAGCACGCCTGTTTTCTTTTGGCTTATAACCCTCTTCGTTGTTCCAGCCCTTCTGGGGTTTGTAAAAGCTCCAGAAATAGCTCTGAGGACGGACTCTGAAGCCTTCTGCAGCTTGCGGGAACAAGGTGAGTTCTTGCCCTTCCAAGGTCTTATGTCCTCCAGACTTTGAGCAATAAAAAAAGAGAATAAGTTCCTCTCTAGCAAAATAGCAGCAGTCAAATAATTTGGGTTTTGCTGGCTGTTCTTAGGGTGGATTTTTCCGTTTTTCAAAGAGGTGTTTGGAAATAGCTTTGTGTATACAGGACTAGAAAAGCAATGACAAACCTAGACAGCATCTTAAAAAGCAGAGACATCACCTTGCCAACAAAGGTTCGTATAGTTAAAGCTATGGTTTTCCCAGTAGTGATGTATAGAAGTGAGAGCTGGACCATAAAGAAGGCTGATCGCCGAAGAATTGATGCTTTTGAATTCTGGTGCTGGAGGAGACTCTTGAGAGTCCCATGGACTGCAAGAAGATCAAATCTATCCATTCTTAAGGAAATCAGCCCTGAGTGCTTACTGGAAGGACAGATCCTGAAGCTGAGGCTCCAGTACTTTGGCCACCTCATGAGAAGAGAAGACTCCCTGGAAAAGACCCTGATGTTGGGAAAGATGGAGGGCACAAGGAGAAGGGGACAACAGAGGACGAGATGGTTGGACAGTGTTCTCGAAGCGACCAGCATGAGTTTGACCAAACTGCGGGAGGCAGTGGAAGACAGGAGTGCCTGGCGTGCTCTGGTCCAGGGGTCACGAAGAGTCAGACATGACTAAACGACTAAACAACAACAATGCAGGACTAGCGTGACGCCACAAACAGATTATTCAGCATTGCAGCACCTAAGCACTTCTGTGGGGAGGCGTGCCATTTAGGGGCTGCCACAGACAAGGCCCTCTCCTGCTGCCCCAAAGCAGACTGCAGCTTCTGAGTGTAATGGAGCTACTAAAAGGGCTCTCTCGGCTGATTTTGAAGGCATTTTTTAAAAATAACATAAATTTTATTTGATTTTACAAGCGTAGAGTTATAACAATACCAAGTAAATATTCACATTAAGATAGATTTCTCTGAATTTCTCCATACTTCCCACGGAAGACTGGAGTAAATTTACAGACTATTTGAAAAGTGTTTGTGAAGATCAGACGACGTTTGTAGGTTTGCAAGAAGTTTTGTGAGGAGTATTATTGGAAGTATTGCAAAAATGTAGAAGGGGGAGGATGATTTGTTAAGAGATGTAAAGGCAATATAAAGTTAAGAAATGCATAAGAAGTGGTTAAAATGGTGGATCATCAGAGGTACTGATGGAAGTCTAAAAAACTGTATAAGTGATAAGTTTTGTGGTACATTTTATAATTTATATGTTAAAATCAATAAAAATTATTTTTTTAAAAAAGAATTTCTCCAGACTTCCCACCATCCTCTCCATGGGACTTAATGTCAACATTTTCAACTGCATATTATTTCATAATCCATTTTTTTATATCTCTCCATAATGTCCATGATATTTGCTACATTACAAGTGTCATTAAAATCCTGCTAAGGTGTTCACCTGCTGACAGTGGTCTCCTAAATAAATTATAAATTTCTTCCATTCTTTCTTAAAGTCTTTGTCTTCTTGGCTCCTGAGCTTTCCGGTCAGTTTTGCCATTTCGGCGTAGTCCAGGAGCTTAGTTTGCCATTCCTCTCTGGTAGGAACTCTTCTTTCCAAACAACAAGAAGACACAAAACAAAAAAAAGTACAAATAAAACATGATTACATACGAAAACTTATACAAAACAAATTGTCAATTACACACACACACACACATTTCAGTTCTTTTCTTCCAATTGACTTCCTTCATCCTCAACACGCTTCTTTTATCATTTTTGGTAAACTGTTTCCTTTTTAGTTCATCATTACCTTTTTCTTTCTGTTTTTAACTTAAGTGCCATAAATTAGCTTGCAGAAGTTAATGGAAACAAGTCCAAGTATTAATTTGAGGGCACTGCTTTTTAAGACAGTCTCTGTATTTTACCCATTCTTTTCGGAATTTTTGCTTGGTTTGACCCCTGATTGCCTCTGTCAATCTGGCCAATTCAATATAATCAAATAATTTGTCTTGCCATTCTTTTTTTTTGGTCAGGATTATTCCCCCCCCCCAATTCTCGGCAATTAGTGTTCTCGCAGCTCCCATGGCGTAAAGGAATATTTTCTTATTTTCTCCGGCAATATCTCATCTGACAGATCGATTCGGTACTTTGATTAGGGAGCACTGGTGTTTCTTGAAAGGTGACCAGTTTTGCTTTCAAGAGCGGCAAATTAAAATGGAAAGGTTTGCAGGGATGGTGAGTTAAATCCTTCAGTGAAGCAAATTTTTATTTGGACAGAATGTCTAGTTCGTACAAGAGAACAGGCCTTTTCTGTGGTGGCTCCCCGCGCCAGGTGAAAACATTCATCTTTGCCCAGGCCTATGACTATTAAATAATCTATGGCCTTTAAAGGGTGGGGGAATGGGCTGCTATTATGATGACTATTTTATTGTTAGGCTGTCAGTCTGTATACTTTTTGCTATGTTTTTATTATATTTTTATCACCGATGTTTTGTAATGTGTTTCTAATGTTGTACACTGCCCTGGGATCTTTTTCTTAAAGGGTGGCATATAAATTGAATGAATGTAAATGTAAAGAAAAAGAGGGAACATTTTATCACATGTGGTGGGAATGTAAAAAGGTGAAATGCTTCTGGGTGATGATATGTAATGAGTTGAAAAAAATGTTGAAATATACATTTATAAAGAAACCAGAAGCATTTTTACTGGGCATTGTGGGGAGTGACATAAATAGAAAGGAATGTAAGCTCTTTTTATATGCAGTAACAGCAGCAAGAATATTATTGGCCCAAAAATGGAAGCAGGAAGAGTTACCGACGATTGAAGAATGGAGGATGAAGTTAATGGACTATGCAGAACTAGATAAATTAACAGGAAGGATTTGAAACCGCAGGACCAGAAATTCATGGAAGACTGGAGTAAATTTACGGACTATTTGAAAAGTAATTGTGAAGAACAGACGACGTTTGTAGGTTTGCAAGAAGTTTTGTGAGGAGTATTATTGGAAGTATTGCAAAAATGGAGAAGGGGGAGGATGATTTGTTAAGAGATGTAAAGGCAATATAAAGTTAAGAAATGCATAAGAAGTGGTTAAAACGGTGGATCCTCAGAGGTGCTGATGGAAGTCTCAAAAGATTGTATAAGTGATAAGTTTTGTGGTACATTTTATAATTTATATGTTAAAATTAATTAAAAATATTATTTAAAAAATATAAATTGAATGAATGAATGATAGTTTTAATAATTATTTTAACTGTGCAACGCGTTTTGTTTTATGTCTCTTGCTTTGCAATGGCTGTGCAATCAAACATATGAACAGAATTTTAGGGGATTATAGCAAGCGTCTGTAAGGAAGGAACCCCACTTTTATTATTAAAGCAGACCCTTCTGAAAGTAAACTTCAGCCAGGGGAAAGAACGCCGCTAAAATGGGAACTTTGCTTCTGTTCACCAAATAAAACATTTTCCCGCTTTTGCGAAAATTCAATACACTTGATGCCTCAGAATGAAATTAATCCTCGGGCTCAGAACAATTTTTTAATTGGATCCTTGCCATTGATTTTTACCTGGCCAGTTCAGAAGATTTTAGAAGAAGCAATTAATACTTGTTAAGGCTTGCAGTTAGTCCTAGATGCCTCCTCCTCCGCTCCTTCCCCCTTGATTAATTAGCGCAAATTCTCCCTAATCGGCTAAAAATGTGTGTCTGCACATCGCTGCTCTGTTCCTACTGAAGTTTAACAAAGTTCAAACTGCTGAGGGGTGGTGCAGGAATAAAACTGCTAGCACATTTGCAGAGCTAAGCAGTGTCCTGTATGGTTTCACTTTGGATGGGGGGCTGAATGTTGAAATTCTTGCCTCGCAAGGGGTTGTGCTTGCTGGCTAATTGCAGTATAGTAACGTTGCAGAGAGCTTGCTGGGGAGACCACGCATTAGAAAGGGACTCAAAAATAACTTAAACAAGGTTTTAATTACAAAAACAAAAACTCCTTATACACTCCTCACCTGGAGTACTGTGTCCAGTTCTGGGCACCACAGTTCAAGAAGGACACTGACAAACTGGAACGTGTCCAGAGGAGGGCAACCAAAATGGTCAAAGGCCTGGAAACGATGCCTTATGAGGAACGGCTAAGGGAGCTGGGCATGTTTAGCCTGGAGAAGAGGAGGTTAAGGGGTGATATGATAGCCATGTTCAAATATATAAAAGGATGTCACATAGAGGAGGGAGAAAGGTTGTTTTCTGCTGCTCCAGAGAAGCGGACACAGAGCAATGGATCCAAACTACAAGAAAGAAGGTCTACAGTTCTATGAACAATCTGTTTATGGAATCAGAAGGCCTTTGCGTATGGGAGGGATATAATGGGGGCAATTGTATTGGGCCCCAAACATAGAGGGGCCACATCAATGAGAAGAAATCGGTGTTCCCACTGGTTCTCATCATCTGGGTCCTTTGTCCTACCCCTCATGCAGATGCCTCATTTCCACCTGCTAGGGCTGGATTAAACCTTTAGAGGCGCACAGCACTTAAAATATTTTGGTGAAGAGGTTAAGAGGAGAAGAGGAGGTTAAGGGGTGATATGATAGCCATGTTCAAATATATAAAAGGATGTCACATAGAGGAGGGAGAAAGGTTGTTTTCTGCTGCTCCAGAGAAGCGGACACGGAGCAATGGTTCCAAACTACAAGAAAGAAGATTCCACCTAAACATTAGGAAGAACTTCCTGACAGAGCTGTTTAACAGTGGAATTTGCTGCCAAGGAGTGTGGTGGAGTCTCCTTCTTTGGAGGTCTTTAAGCAGAGGCTTGACAACCATATGTCAGGAGTGCTCTGATGGTGTTTCCTGCTTGGCAGGGGGTTGGACTCGATGGCCCTTGTGGTCTCTTCCAGCTCTATGATTCTAAATACATCAACAACAAACCTGACCCAACCACCAACCCATCCCCCAGGGTAATGGGAGAACTAGGTGCTGCTCCTTATATACTACACCCAATTGCTGACACAGCTTAATCAATACAACTCAGCAGCACCTGCTATGTTTCACAGCTGTAAAACTGGGTCTCGTTATTTTGCTCTGGCCCCTTAAAGACATACACATCGGGTGGAACAATGATGAACCTTTACATTTAAAGAAACCATTCAACAGTGCTAACTAGAGCAGGGGTCAGCAAACTTTTTCGGCAGGGGGCCGGTCCACTGTCCCTCAGACCTTGTGGGGGGCTGGACTATATTTTTTTGGGAGGGGAAATGAACAAATTCCTGTGCCCCACAAATAACCCAGAGATGCATTTTCAATAAAAGCACACATTCTACTCATGTAAAAACACCAGGCAGGCCCCACAAATAACCCGGAGATGCATTTTCAATAAAAGGACACATTCTACTCATGTAAAAACATGCTGATTCCTGGACCGTCCGCGGGCTGGATTTAGAAGGCGATTGGGCTGGATCCGGCCCCTGGGCCTTAGTTTGCCTACCCATTAACTAGATGACTATTGGGGTCCGTTCCAGGTCTACAGTTCTATGAACAATCTGTTTATGGAAGCAGAAGGCCTTTGTGTATGGGAGGGATATAATGGGGGCAATTGTATTGGGCCCCAAACATAGAGGGGCCACATCAGTGAGAAGAAATCGGTGTTCCCACTGGTTCTCATCATCTGGGTCCTTTGTCCTATCCCTCATGGAGATGCCTCATTTCCACCTGCTAGGGCTGGATTAAACCTTTAGAGGCGCACAGCACTTAAAATATTTTGGTGCCCCCATATATATACAGTAGTACCTCAGGTTAAGAACTTAATTCATTCTGGAGGTCCGTTCTTAACCTGAAACTGTTCTTAACCTGAAGCACCACTTTAGCTAATGGGGCCTCCTGCTGCCACCGTGCCGCCGGAGCACGATTTCTGTTCTCATCCTGAAGCAAAGTTCTTAAGCTGAGGTACTATTTCTGGGTTAGAGGAGTCTGTAACCTGAAGCGTCTGTAACCTGAGGTACCACTGTATAAGAACTGATCTATTTGTAGTGGCACCCTCCCACCAGATGTCAAAAAGAACAACCACCAGACTTTTAGAAGACATCTGAAGGCAGTCCTGTTTAGGGAAGCTTTTAAGGCTTGATGCATAACTGTATTTTAATATTTTGTTAGAAGCCGCCCAGAGCGGCTGGGGAAGCCCAGATGGGCGTGGTATAAATAATAGATAAATATTATTATTATTATTATTATTATTATTATTATTATTATTATTATTTCTGCTAGGGAATTCCCTATGAAGCGAATACCTCTGCTAGGTGCTTTATGTTTGCACCCAGGAAGATTGGATCAGGCCCCACATATCTGAGAGACCACCTTCTTCCCTACAGACACTCTCGGGGGTTAAGATCAGGAGGTGTGAAAGCCTTTTGGCAGTCCTAAAATCCTTAATAATATATATATATATATATAAAAGAAGTCTGGGTTTGTGTTTGCAATGCACTCTGCGTGGGGCTACCTTTGAAGGTGACCTGGAAACTACCACTAATCCAGAATGCGGCAGCTAGACTGGTGACTGGGAGTGGCTGCCGAGACCATATAACACCAGTCCTGAGAGACCTACCTTGGCTCCCAGAACATTTCCAAGCACAATTCAAAGTGTTGGTGCTGACCTTGAAAGCCCTAAATGGCCTCAAAGGCCCAGTAGACCTGAAGCAGCATCTCCACCCCCATTGTCCAGCCTGGACACTGAGGTCCAGCTCCGAGGGTCTTCTGGCGGTTCCCCCGCTGCAAGAAGTGAGGTTACAGGGAACCAGGCTGAGGGTCTTCTCGGTAGTGGCACCCGCCCTGTGGAACGCCCTCCCAGCAGATGTCAAAGAGAAAAACAACTACCTGACATTTAGAAGACACCTGAAGGCAGCCCTTTTTAGGGAAGTTTTTAATGTGTGACATTTTGATGTATTTTTAATCCTTGTTGGAAGCAACCCAGAGTGGCTGGGGAAGCCCAGCCAGATGGGTGGGGTATAAATAATAAATTATAATATTATTATTATTATTGCAGCGAGTGCAAAACACCGGGGGAGGGGGGAGCCCACACCACTGCTGGCTTTCTACCTGCAGGGTTGTTCTTTTGTCTTAGTTTTCTTATTGAAGGGTTGAAAGCCATTCCAAAGGGCCTTTTCAGTGGTGACTTGCAGAATCGGCCCCCCCATCCGTCCCCCCCCCACCGGCGTGGGAAATGGGTTGGTCTTCCTCATCATTGACTTTCAGGGGGAAATATTGTGCAGCTTACAAGTTATCCTCTGGGATGGACTCACGTTAACCAAAGTGGATCTGTTGGGGTCCCGTTCAGAAACTCAGCTGCAATTCCTGCGTCGCAGGGGGTTGGTCAAGATGACCTCTGGAGGGCCCCTTCCAACTCGGATGATTCTCTGCAGGCAGCTTTTTTTTGTTTGTTTGTTTCATTTGCACATAGCAACCCCTGACTCAAGGACTCCTAGTTTCCTCGGCGTGCATTTCCCTTTCCATCCGTCCGTAAAAATGGTTCCTCTTCTCCCTTCCTCCTTTCCTGCAATGCAGAGGCTCGTTCACATTCTGGTCAGAGCCTTCAATCAGTTTTATAATCCCAGTTCCTCTGGGTTTAATGCTGGGGACAGGTAGGAGCAGTTCACCTTTGCAAACACATCTTCAGCATCTCCCGGTTCCTGCTGTGTAGATAACAGGCAGAGATCTCTCTCTTTCGCTCACACAGTCAGCTTGCAGCGGCCTGGAAGATTTATACCCAATTTTGCCAGTTTCCACACTGCACAATTCTTAACACTCAGGAAAAGCAGCTCATCTGCCACATCTTCCAGTGCCCTGATCTGGCCACAGTGATCCACGTGACAGTCACCTCCAGGCTTGATTATTGTAACTCGCTCTACGTGGGGCTGCCCTTGAGACTGACCCAGAAACTCCTGCGGGTGCAGAATGCCGCAGCAAGGCTCCTTACGGGGTCTTTGCCGCGGGATCACATTCATCCAGTGCTTTACCAACTGCACTGGCTCCCGGTGGAGTACAGGATCAGGTTTAAGGTGCTGGTTTTAACCTTTAAAGCCCTATGCGGACTAGGACCCACGTACCTACGGGACCGCCTCTTCTGGTATGCCCCACGGATGATCTTAAGGTCCACAAATGACAACATTTTGGAGGTCCCAGGTCGCAAGGTGGTTAGATTGGTCTCAACTAGGGCCAGAGCCTTTTCAGTACTGGCCCCGACTTGGTGGAATGCTCCGTCACAAGAGACCAGGGCCCTGCGGGACTTGACATCTTTCCACAGGGCCTGCAAGACAGAGCTGTTCCACCTGGCCTTTGGTTTGGACTCAGTCTGACCCTTATGTTTCCCTCTCCTTGTGGTTTTTATCTATGGGCTACTATTAAAATGAGGCTGCATTTTAAATTGTATTTTAACCTGTATTTTAAATGGTCTCTTTGGCTGGTACCTCGCTCACTTAAATGTGCTGTTTTAGGTGGCACTGAGAGCCATTGGAAGGAAACGGTTGCTATCATTGATTCCCCCAGGCATGTGCTTGGTGTGTTTTGCTGAATAAAGGAAAACCTACGGGGCGGGCAACCTTTTTCATCCCCGAGGGCACATAACCTTCCGAGGGCCGTGCGCCAGCAGTCGGAGGGGCCAGAGGCAAAAGTGGACGTGGAAATGAGCATGACATTTTGTTCTCGTACGACAGGTTCCTTTTTGATTTTTTTTTTAAAAGATATTTATTAGAGTTTCCAATTTTTTATACAAACAAAAAACAAACAAAAAGATTTAAAAAAAACATATAGTTCAAAAAACATACTTTTCAATAACAAATTTCTCTGACCTCCTCATACCTCCCCTTCTTGTATTCCATTTCAGGTTATTTGTTCAGCAAATCCCTAACTTAAAGCATTACAGCTTATATCATCACCTTATTTTCCTTTTTTCCCCATCCATGTTCCTTTATATCATTACAGCTAGAAACCACACAATTTCAATCCAACATCATTTAACATTCCTTAATTTTGCAATATTTCTGTAAGTAGTCCTTAAATTTTTTCCAATCTTCTTCTGCCGACTCTTCTCCCTGGTCACAGATTCTGCTCGTCATTTCTGCCAATCCCATACAGTCGATCAGTTTCATCTGCCATTCTTCCAGAGTGGGTAAATCTTGCGTCTTCCAATACTTTGCAATGAGTATTCTTGCTGCTGTTGTAGCATACATGAAAAAAGTTCTGTCCTTTTTGAATACATCCCCCTGCCTGCCTCCATCTAGGCAACTAGGACGCATGGCCAGAGTTCAAGCGCACATCCCAGCCAGGCAAAAGTGCTCAAGGAGGGAGCACATCAAACTAGTGCAGAATTCAGCGGCCAGGTTGCTCATCGGAGCAAGAGGGTCCTAGCCTATGACACTGATCCTGGTCCGACTGCACTGGCTACCATTAGTTTCTGGGCCCAATTAAGTGTTGGTTTTGACTTATAAAGCTCAAGGACTGCAATACCTCTCATTGCTTTTGGATCTAGTGATCCACTATTTACATTCCACAGTGACAGGCGTGTGGGAACGGAACTCAGACACTGTACTTCCGTTCTATGTGCTTTTGTACTCTTTTTGCTTTCTGCTTTCGGACAGAGGACGCGTGAAGCTGCTGCTCACACTGGATTTGTTGTTTTGATCTGCTTGTAAATAAAGAAGCTGTCACAATGCCCAGTACCTACTGCCTCGCTTCTTTGCTGGTACTCTGCTACTGCTAATAGCGGGCCCACAGCTCCACTGGATGTGGGTCGCTGGACACCAGCGTATGAGGAAAGGACGTATGCATAGATCGAACCCCCTGCAAGGCAGGAATCTCAGCTAAAGCATCCATGATAGATGGAGAGGGGGCAGATGCTCTAGCTGAGATTCCTGCATTGCAGGGGGTTGGACTAATATCAGTGGTGTCCAAACTTTTTTCAAAGAGGGCCAGATCTGATGAAATGAAGGGCCATGAGGGCCAACCAAAGTTACTGACTTTTTTTTAGGATTGAAGTTGTTGAGCTTTTTTTAGGATTGAACCCTTGGGGGGTCCCTTCCAACTCTAAATTTCTAAAGGTAAAGGGACCCCTGATCATTAGGTCCAGTCGTGGCCAACTCTGGGGTTGCAGTGCTCATCTCGCTTTATTGGCCGAGGGAGCCGGCGTTTGTCCACAGAAAGTTTTTCTGGGTCATGTGGCCAGCATGGCTAAGCTGCTTCTGGCGAAACCAGAGCAGCGCATGGAAACGCCATTTACCTTCCCGCCAGAGCAGTACCTATTGATCTACTTGCACTGGTGTGCTTTTAAACTGCTTGGTTGACAGGAGCAGGGACCGAGCAACGGGAGCTCACTCCGTCGTGGGGATTCGAACTGCCAACCCTCCGATCGGCAAGTCCTAGGCTGTGTGGTTTAACCCACGGAGCCACCCGCGTCCTTTCTAAAATTCTATGAGCATTGTAATATTTAGGATGTATATCAAACAAGCGTGTGTGTGTGTGATTTTGAAATGTATGGATGTTGAAGTGGAAGAACTGGACATTGCTTTGGTTGAGGGTTTTGTTTTTTTACTAGATGACCTCAAGATGCTTCCCGCCTCTACGATTCTTGATCGTATTGATCTGTAAGTCACCCTGAAAGCCTCTGCCCAAGACCCTGGAGAGCCAATGCCGATCAGTCAAGGCAATACTGAACTGAGATGGGCCAAAGGTCCGATTCAGGGTAAGACACCTGCAGACATTCAGGTTTATAGGTAAAGGTAAAGGGACCCCCTGACCATTAGGTCCAGTCGTGGCCGACTCTGGGGTTACGGTGCTCATCTCGCTTTATTGGCCGAGGGAGCTGGCATACAGCTTCCGGGTCATGTGGCCAGCATGACTAAGCCGCTACTGGTGAACCAGAGCAGCGCACAGAAACGCCGTTTACCTTCCCGCCGGAGCGGTACCTATTTATCTACTTGCACTGGCTTGCTTTCGAACTGCTAGGTTGGCAGGAGCAGGGACCGAGAAACGGGAGCTCACCCCGTCGCAGGGATTCGAACCGCCGACCTTCTGATCAGCAAGTCCTAGGCTCTGTGGTTTAACCCACAGCGCTACCCTAAATCCCTATATAAAAGTGCCCCACTTGTTCAAGCTTGATGAAAGGCAACGCCTCAGCATTCAATATGCACTAAGCCACACCCCATGATTTAAAGCCACTTTTTATTATTCAACATTTTATACATAATAAATACAAAGTTTTACAGCCAATATAAAGAAAGCATTCAAAGTTCTGCTTTCAAGTGTACTGTCGGTGTACACAGTGATATGTTCTATTGCATGCCCTGTATGAAGTTTAAAAAGGAGGTGTATTTTTACAACTTTTATTTTTTAAATAAAAATTAGCAGCTCTTACAGAAAATATTTTTAAAATATAACTAAGAAGATTTTTTTTATTTTTTAAATAACACTTTCTGAATTTTGAGAGTCTGGGTAACACACACAAAAAAATATGCGGGGAGACTGGCCAACCAAATGGAACATGTTGATATTATTGGCAACGTTTTTCATGAAGCATTTTAAAATGTATGCAGTACAGCTCTTTAAAAAATTGGATTTGTGTTGTTGTTGTTTTTAAAAAAAACTTAAGAATAAGTTTGATAAACATTTTTTTAAAAGACCTCAAACAGATCAACAGGACAGAATTAGCACCCCCCTGAAACCCCCCTCCCCCCAAAATTCTTCACAGGAAATCTGCCAGATATTTGGCAATTGCTGCCGAAGGCGCTATTAGGCTTCAAACAGCTCTTCCCTTGCTCAGGCCAACCAAACGAAAGGGAAATAAAAAATTGGCAAAAACAGTCATATGTCCAGAGACCCAGCCAAGATTATTTGTGCAAAGTTTTAAGATGAAAGTCTCGTCAAATGGTTTCACGAAATGCAGCCACGGAATTAAAAGAGGAGGAAAAAAAAGGAAGATGTACTCCATTAGGCAACAAAGTGCGGAAACGGATTCTAGGTTTTATTCGCTTTGCAGGGGGCCGGTGTGGTTGGTTGGAGAATGAACATACAAGAGCTCTTTCGACAGGACTGTCGTTTCAGCTCCGAGAACATTTCTGTAGGTGGTTTTTAAAAAAATATATATTCCAGCCCTTTGGTTGGAAACAACTTGGGACGGAATTTGATTCAAATGGTTGCCCCTTCTTTTCCCTCTTGAGTATTGCCCCTCAGGGACTAATTCCACCCAAAATACATTTCCTCCCCCTTATTTGACTGTTATTCATCTTCAACTACAAAACGACTGCCTCTCTCAAAAGTCGCAAGCGGCTTTCGCTCAGAGAAACCGGGGTTTGGAAGGGGCCTCTCTGCTGCGCCACCCCTCAAGAACATCTACTTTCCGTTCTCCGCCCTCAAAAGTGGGGCGACGGAGCTGGCAAGACCCCAGGGATGGCTTTTTGAGCTTCATTCGGGGAGGGCATGGTTGCTATTCCCCTAGTCCCAAGTGCGGAGAGAGAGAGAGAGGCAAGACGGAGGCCTTGTTGTTGATTTATTTTGACCCGGTGCCATTTCCTCTGCCAAGCAGGGTTTTTGCAGAGCTGGCTGGGGGTGGGGAGATTATTCGAAAGCCTTTTGGAACAGAGGCGATAGCTGGACAAGCAAAACGAGTGCTGCAGGCAGGAGGCGGCAACGGCGCCCTTGTGCCTCTTTCAACGCCGTTGGGGGTCAGGAGAAATCAAAGGACTGTCCGTCTCCAGCCGCCACCACCGCTGCCCCCTGGGTCTGAGGCTGGCCGTTGGGCTTCGCGCGGCATTCTGAGCTAGCACTACCCAAAGCTAAAGCTAGACACCACACGTCAATATTTCTAAACATTGAAAACTTCTTCACTCTAGCCGGATGTTCCAGTGTCCAAAATATACTGCTAATGTCAAGAGAGCGAACTACACAGCAAGGAGAGGCACAAGTACAAAAGGAGGGAGGGTGGTGGATTTGGGTGGGTGGGTGGGGAACCCTCTCAAAGAGGAAATGAACAGCTAGCTCCAGCTCTACGATGAGAATCCTGCTTATTCAGTTTTACCCTAAGAAAAACATGTCGTTGCTACTAAGTCAGCATTTCTGTAGTAGTAGATACTCTATTACTAAATGCACCGCATAAATATCAATACAAAAGGAACATTCAGCGCTGGGGTTTCGCGGTTAATTACGAAAAGAGGTGCGCGTGGAAGTAATTAACCCCAATAGGATCTGCAGTGCTTTTCTTTAGTTGTAGGATTGGGATGGTTTTTTTTGTTTGTTTCATCTTTTGTTCGGGGCAGGGGAGAGAAAGAGAGAGGGGGGGGGGGGAGAGAGAGGAGCCAGCCTCTTCTTTAACTTACACTTGTGTGCATCCCCTCCTCTGTCCCATACATTCTGATTAATAAACCTAATCAGATAAGTAACGCTACTTGAATAGGAAAAAGAATTTTTTTTTGACACATTCCTATGGCAACAGTAATATACTGTACTAATGCACATGGTTTATGTATGCAAGACTATGGGCTGGTCTACATGCCCTGCTTCCGCCTTGCAGAAATGTATTCCTGCGGTGACTTTCCGTTCCTGCCGCGGCCTGCAAGCACCGCTTAAAATCGCCCCCATTTCCCTCGTCAAGAGGTCTCAAGGTGTCTGATGCGACGAGGAAGGGGACCTTAACTCGTGGTGCTACACGCTGCAGCAGTTACGGGGAAGAGTCAACCTGCAGAACGGTTGCCGCAAGGGAAGCTGCGATCTGTAGACCGGCTGTAAGCGGCACGGAATGGGGAGCTCCCAGAAGCCTCCGCCGGGAACTGAGACGGCCAGCTTTTCAGCTGCAAAGGCGTTCCTCTGCTTGCTTTTTGTGCTAAAGGAGTAAGGATGGCAGATATATAAAGTGGAACCAAACAGCAACAAATTAAAAGGCACAAAATATTAATGACCGTGGGAAGAAGGGGCCACCGCCACGTCCACGGCCCCGGAGAATCCTCCCGCTTCTCCTCAAGTCTTTTAAAAAAAAGTCTCTTCCATCATCATCATCATCATCATCATGCAAAGGTGCCCAAGAATGAGAGCTGACCAAACATTGCCAACATTTGGCCTTGATTGTAGCACTACTGCGCAATTCGTCCCCGCTGGTCACACCAAGGTGATTTCAACATCCTCAATCTTCTCTGTCGGCCTGCGATGCTGCGTGGGAGGGGGAGGGGCAGCGCGCACCTGAAACAGTCAAAACAGAGCATGAGAAACCAACCTGAGCGCAGAGCCAACCATGGTCCTCATGCATGCAGTTTAACAACAGAAGAGCCTGCTGAATAATAATAATAATAATAATAATAATAATAATAATAATAATAATAATAATAATTTATTATTTGTACCCTGCACATCTGGCTGGGTTTCTCCAGCCACTCTGGGTGGCTTCCAACAAAGATTAAAAATACACCAGAGTGTCACACATTAAAAACTTCCCTAAACAGGGCTGCCTTCAAATGCTTTCTAAATGTCAGGTAGCTGTTTATCTCTTTGACATCTGATGGGAGGGCGTTCCACAGGGTGGGCGCCACCACCGAGAAGGCCCTCTCAGCCTAGTTCTCTGTAACCTCACTTCTCGCAGTGAGGGAACCGCCAGAAGGGCCTCAGAGCTGGACCTCAGTGTCCGGGCAGAACGATGGGGGTGGAGACGCTCCTTCAGGTCTACTGGGCTGAGGCCATTTAGGGCTTTAAAGGTCAGCACCAACACTTTGAATTGTGCTCGGAAACGTACTGGGAGCCAATGAAGGTCTTTCAAGACCGGTGTTATGGCCCACCTAGACCAGCATCCTGCTCTCACAGTGGCCGACCAGGTGCCTGTGGAAAACCAGCAAGAAGGCAAGCACAAGCACTCTCTTCTCCCCTCCTGTGGTTTCCAGCAACGTGTATTCAGAAGCATCGCTGCCTCCAATCGCGGAGGCAGAACCCAGCCATCACGGCTAGTAGCTCCCTCCACCACAAGCTGCCACTGGTTGGGGTGCTCAGCAAAGATCTTTGTGGCTATCTCCCTATTTTACTGGTGGTGTACTTCCTTATTTACAGCAGAGGTGGTGAAGGGTGCCACAAATCAAGGGTAAAGTTATGAGATGCTTTGCCTATCGTGCCGGGAGAGCTAAATGGAGCCTCCATCTATTCAGTCTGCTTCTGAACATGAGATGCTGTGGCCACAGCAACAGGACTACTGCTGCTATGCCTTAGTAAGGGGCTTTTATGCAAGCAGGCAGCCAACCCCTGTTGGAAAGAGAGTGTTGGGCTAGCTAGATTTGTGGTCTGGCTTAGCGTGGCTCTTCTTAGGTTCTTCATGCATCTAAAGCCTTCCACCTTTGGGGTGTGAAAGATGGACGCCTTCAGCATCACATCGTGGAAAGAGGGTGATCCGCTACCAAACTCCTCTTCTACTCTCACCCCTGGGATCTGCTTGACTGCTCCAGCACAGCCTTGATGGGGGAGGGGGGCAGGAAGAACATGGTCCTGTCATTATATACCACTTCCTGCACATGCTCCCTGCCAGCACTCAAAAATCTTGCAAGGTTCCTGAGCCCCACGGAGTCATGGGACTGGCACCACGACAATTAGCCTGGCATCTTCTCGCTGCATCTTCTATCTCTAGGACAGCAGCCTCGTTGCCAGGACTGTGTGCCAATGCTGGCCACTGCTTTTGCTGCCACCACCATGGCTGCTGGCATTGCTCAGGGCAACCTTTTTCTCTGGTCTACTGTACTGGGGAGCAGGAAGTAGAGGAAGAGAGGAGAACAGGTGCCACAACCAAGCTTACAAGCCTCTTATCCAAGAAGACACAGCTACCCATGGCAACCGTATCTCAGGCTGGCCACCAATGAAATGTAATGACAAAGTTCTGCCCAAAGGTGCAGTGTGCAGCAGACTGTTTCTAATCTAGTTTGTGTTTGGACCCAGTGCAGTTAAGCTGTTGACTTTACCCCACAGGAATCAAAGCAACAACAGCTCTGCGGTGTGTTTGTAATACTTACTGGTCTCAGTTTGCCATACGAAGTGCTTTCGGGAAGAGGTCGTGGTGGCTGAGAGAATCCAGGAGAGTTTGCAGGGTAGCTGTTTTCTGAAATTGGTGGGGGGTGGGGAGGGAAACAAAACAAAAACAAACGTATGTCAGGACTGGTGCAGCTGCAGGTCAGCACAGAGACGAGCAGTAAAGCTGATCCTTTATTCAAGGAAACAGAATACAAACAGATAAACCTACGGGCAAGACTGGCCCCTGTAAAGCAGCTGCCAGAACTGACGATCTGTGGCTCCCACTTCTCCCTTAGTCACCTCCCCGTCCGGCTGTTTTCCCAGCAGTCTTAAACTCCGCTGGGAAGGGACTCGGTTGTCTTTGCTCTGCTCCACACAAAGCACTCTGTGCCCTTGTAGACAAGGGAAGATGGGAGCCAAATACAGTAGGACTGGCCGGCTCTTGTAAATCTGTTGCAGCCTCAGCCCCCACCTCCTCCTAAGCTGCCTGTCCTGCGTCTGCAGTGCTTTCTGCCTCTTCTTCCTCTCTCTCACTCCAGCCTGTTGCTTGTTCAGCACCCAACCATTCTGCCCCCCTCCCTTCAAACTCTGACCTGTCTTCAGTGTCCCCACCACCACCACTCCCTGGCCTCTGAGCCTTCCTCTTCTCCCACCATTCCTCCTCGTCCAGCCAGTCCCTGACAATATTTGCTTCTAGACGAAATCGGTCACATAGGCTGCACCACTGACATATACTGAGTGGAGAACTCAAGCCTTGTGTAAAAACATTAATTTTGGGGAGACATTTTTCTTTTGCAATGGAGATTCATGAACTTCAGGGATGTGTGTTTTCTGTGTGGCCACGTAAGAGAACAACACCTCATTCAAAATTTAACATTCTGAGAGTCTTTATTTTCTGGTTATCCACCGCCGCTGCTGCCCCAGCTCCTGGTACATGGCATTATATAGTGTAAGTGACTGATTGCAGGACTTTGAAAAGTCAGAAGGGCAAACCCCAGTGGTTTGCATTGCTCCTTGCTACAATCTTACAGTAAACCTGCTCCATCACTTTACAAAATTTGGCTATTCTCTCGTGCAGGGTACACAGAGACACCCAGGCTCTCATCTTAGCGCTAGAGCTTTCATCAATAGGAGTATAGCATCTAGATCAAGGGAAGTAATAGTGCCACTGTATTCTGCTCTGGTCAGACCTCACCTGGAGTACTGTGTCCAGTTCTGGGCACCACAGTTCAAGAAGGACACTGACAAACTGGAACGTGTCCAGAGGAGGGCAACCAAAATGGTCAAAGGCCTGGAAACGATGCCTTATGAGGAACGGCTAAGGGAGCTGGCCATGTTTAGCCTGGAGAAGAGGAGGCTAAGGGGTGATATGATAGCCATGTTCAAATATATAAAAGGATGTCACATAGAGGAGGGAGAAAGGTTGTTTTCTGCTGCTCCAGAGAAGCGGACACGGAGCAATGGATCCAAACTACAAGAAAGAAGATTCCACCTAAACATTAGGAAGAACTTCCTGACAGTAAGAGCTGTTTGACAGTGGAATTTGCTGCCAAGGAGTGTGGTGGAGTCTCCTTCTTTGGAGGTCTTTAAGCAGAGGCTTGACAACCATATGTCAGGAGTGCTCTGATGGTGTTTCCTGCTTGGCAGGGGGTTGGACTCGATGGCCCTTGTGGTCTCTTCCAACTCTAGGATTCTATGATCTCTCTTACCATTTGTCGTTGGAGACCTTGGGAAATACTGGGAGCTTCTCTTATCAGGGCTGTGGAAAGGACTGGTTGGAGGCTGGTCGTAGAGCGGCAGTGGCGCCAGAGAATTCTGGGGTGCTGGAGATGGAGATACCTGCAATGCAAGGAATAAACAGTAGGAAGAGCTGCGACAAAGTAAACCGGGTAGTTTCTGCCTACAAAGAGTCGCGCCTGCATAGTAGGCTCTTTTCAGGGTTATCTTAACAAACCACTTCAAACGACAGGAATAGAAGCATTCATTCATTCACCGTAATTCTGCAACTGGCAAAAATGTTTTCTTATTTATGAATACTATATCCAAGACCGATTTGTCACAGTGATTCAAGGTGAGCAAACAACAAGTTAAAAGGATTACTTTGTAAGCTGCTTTTGGCTTCACAGGAAAAAAAGGAAGAAAGGCAGACACGCATTATGTAAACGAAAGCATAACGTTTTTTTTTTTTAAAAAACCAATGCACTGAAAACAAATTTAAAAGCAAGACACTGAAATTGAGATTACCATTTTTTTTGCCCCATAAGGCGCACTTTCCCCCTCCTAAAAGGTAAGGGGAAATGTGTGTGCGTCTTATGGAGCGAATGCAGGCGGGAGGCTCTGCTCAGCGCTCCCTTTAAAGAGCCGCGTGGAGATCTTCGGGGCTTTTCCCTGAGGAGGGCAGCCCGTCAGTCCCTTCTCCCACCTCGGGGAAAAGCCCCCAAGAGCCGCACTCCCTTTAAAGAGCCATGCGGAGTGTGGGGCTTTTCCCTGAGGTGGGAGAAGGGACTGACGGCCTGCCCTCTGTCCCTTCCCACACCTCCCAGAAAAGCCAGCAAGAGCCACTGACAGGCTCTGCTCAGCACTCCCTTGTAAGGGCTCCCTTTCGTCCCTCATCCCACTTTGTTGGGAAGCCAGCAGAAGAGGCGCTGCACAGCTATCGCTCTTGCTCTGCTGGCTTCAGCAAGAGCTGCGCAGCTTGCTCTGCTGGCTTCTCAGCGAAGCAGGAGGAGGGACGGAAGGGTTTAAAGCAAGAAAAGCGAGAGCCACTTACATGCTCTGCGCAGAATATTTTTTTTCTTGCTTTCCCCCTCTAAAAACTAGGTGCGTCTATGGTCAGGTGCGAAAAATACTTAGAGCGAAAAATACTTAGAAACAGCAGAGATATAAAATATCAAGCTAGAAAAATCTACACTAAAAAGCAGAACGGAATAAAACAATTTTAGGGAGGCCAGGAGGGTTCATGTAGACCTTCTGAGGGAGATAACTCCACAGCTGGAGATAGTTTCATGGGCACATCTGCACGGCATTTGCAGAGCTTCCCCCAAAGCTCCTTGCTCATTAAAATCTCCCTGTGTACCAGACAACCCACAGAGCTCTGGGCTACAGACTTCTCCACCAATTAAGCAGTATCAAATGAGTGTGTGCCCTCGTGTGTGTAAATGCAGCATGGAGTTGCAGCCAAGTCCAGTTCCGTGGCGTGTAACTGAAAGATGCAAGTGGCCAAAAGCACGCATTTGCCACGTGTGTGGTTTACAGAATCAAGTGTGCTAAAGCGGAGACCCGAGTTCGAATCCCAGCTTGACTATTCTTTTTTTTTAAAAAAACAAATGCACAGGCTGCTTCGTAGTGCAAAGCAGTCGAAGTGGTGTAAAAGATAAAGGCCACAAAGTTCACTGGGTGTGTTTTCAGCCCATGCCGCCACACAGGAATAGCCCCACATGCATCACCCTTCGCTCCTTGGAGAAAGAGGAGGCAACAAACAAACAAAGGAAAGAGGTTTTTAATGTAAAAGAAAGCAAGGAAGCAAGTTCAACAATAAAAAGTTGACTCACTACCCCAAAATGAAGGCACATTTTTCAGAAATGAACACACTAGGCTAGAACTGGCAATTCTCCTGCTGCCAAGCTCTGTTTGATCTCTCAATGTACCACACAGAGATTAATTACAGGAAGGAGACGGGGAACTTCCTTCTTCTGCCTCTTATTTCCTTTTTGCCCCTCACCACTCCTTTCATTCTTTGTGCAACATCTGCTGTTAACCTTTGCCAATGTTCGAAGCACGATTAATATTAAATGGACTCGGGCAAAGAAAGCTGAGGGCTGGGGCCTTCTCATTTGCAATTCTCCAAAAACCTCCCATTTACGCTGGCATTTAAAGATCTCACAAGCAGCTACTGCCCCGAATCATAGGGGGAAAGTTAGGATCAGGTGGCTGTTACAACTTCCACAAAGGGATCCCAGGGTTTTGATGAGCACTTACAAAAACTAAGGAGCACAGAGGTACTGAAATAAGTGATCCTTACTTGTTCTGTTGGCCCACAATGTGGTCTCGTCCTTGTAGAGCAGCTATGGGAAACCTTTTTGGCTCCACAGGCCAGATTTTCATCGGGGCTGGCTTCACAGGCCAAATTTGATTGGCGGAGGGAGCTGCCCATCTGTCCATCACTTGATGTCACAATGACATTCAGGATTTCAAAGCACCTCGCAACCCAATGCTAAAACAAAGCCCCTCCCCCATTTTTAGCAGGCAATTCTGATACAAACCACTTCCTATTACAGGACGGTATTGTTGTTGTTGTTATTAACAACAACAACAATTTTATTATATATACCCCACACATCTGGCTGGGTTTTTCCAGCCACTCTGGGTGGCTTACAGAACATTTGCATTGGTATCACCTGTTAAAATGAAGATCCCCCCCCCTTTTTAGCAGGGGTTCAGAAACAGGTTTACATGGGATCCCCTGCTAAAATGAGTGGAGGCAGGGAGGAACTTTTGTTTTAGGAGAGGGATTTCCATGCAGGATCTTTCTGGAATCAGGAAGAGCTTTGCAACTTGCCAAGACGAACGGGACTGAACCCTGCTGCTTTGGCTGTGCACCTCTGTTCCCCCGATGGTGACGCACACATGTAGGTGGAGCTTCTTTCAAATATTACACCTCTGCTGGACGTGTCATTGTGCAGAATGCTGCAAGCAGACCTTTTCGACAAATCCAGCAATCAAAGCTTGCCAGTGTTAAAGCGGTATGCCACCAGGCTCCTGAGCTGTGAGAGGAAGAGATTAGCTCCCAGATACTTGCCTGCCTTTGTTGCAGCGTTAGGGGCACTCTCTGAAAAGCACAACTGTCTAGTGAAACAGGGGAAATGTGGCAATTGCTGATTACATTGTGGCTGACCAAGCCTTTGTCCAGTCCCATGCATGCCCATTCTTCCCATACCTGAGCATCCACAACGCACTGAATCTCTCCATTTTCCGAGGCGGTTAGCTCTTCTACTAGCACGGATGGGAAGACCCCAACACATCCGTTGAACTCCCCTTCCCAGAAGCCATCGTCGTCCTGGTTTTCTTTGTTCAAGATCCGGATTATCGCTCCCTCCGGGAAGGACAGTTCGTCGTCTGTCTGCCCCTCGTAATCATAAAGTGCTTTTACAAAACATACTGGGGGGAAAAATGGCAAATATGATATTAGAATTTGACAAGGTTTGAAACGTATTTTGGCTGAATGTGCTTCCTAGATCAGTTTCTGCTGGAATCCTAAGGGTGGCTCCTGGAGCTTTTCCCAGCACAGCTATACAGTGGTACCTCGGGTTACATATGCTTCAGGTTACAGACTCCGCTAACCCAGAAATAGTACCTCGGGTTAAGAACTTTGCTGCAGGATGAGAACAGAAATCGTGCTCCGGCGGCGCGGCACCAGCAGGAGACCCCCATTACGTAAAATGGTGCTTCAGGTTAAGAACAGTTTCAGGTTAAGAACAGATCTCCAGAACGAATTAAGTACTTAACCCGCGGTACCACTGTACGACTTTGGGGGGGGGGGTCATATGTAAAAAGCAGTGTTGTAAGTGGCTGAATGTGCCCGTTTTGTTATTTACTTACTACAGTGGTACCTCGGGTTACATATGCTTCAGGTTACATATACTTCAGGTTACGGACTCCGCTAACCCAGAAATAGTACCTCGGGTTAAGAACTTTGCTGCAGGATGAGAACAGAAATCATGCTCCGGCGGCGGCAGCGGGAGGCCCCATTAGCTAAAGTGGTGCTTCAGGTTAAGAACGGACCTCTGGAACGAATTAAGTATGTAACCAGGGGTACCACTGTACTTCAATTTCTATCCTGCCCTTCGTTAGTTTATGATCCCAGAACGGGTTATAGAATACAACAAAAATATTCAAGCAGCAGGCTAAAACAATCAGTTTGGAGTCGTATATTAAACAGGCAAGTTTTCCGCCGGTGACAAAAGCTGGACAATAGTGGTGCTTGTGGGAGAGGTTTACGGATCATCTGGGCTACCATTTATCTTTCAATAACACCCACAATGTAACTGGCTGGGCCTTTGCAAAATATAGTTGTTGTATGCAGTTGCTGTATGCAGGTATCAGACAAAAGATACGAAAGATCTTCACATATGCCTTTGCAAAATATAGTTGCTGTATGCAGGTATCAGACGAAAGAACTTAAGACAAGGATTCCCGGAATAATACCTTGTTTCACCCTGCTGGGTTTCTTCAGCATAGTATGCTCGGCTGTATGCAACTATACTTTGCAAAGGCATATGTGGAACATTATAAAGAAAAAGTTCATTTTCTGCAAGTACTGTTCCTTAAAGTTGTCACGTCTGACACTTGTACTTGTAAAGACATACGTGGAACACAAAAAAGCTTCTATTTGGACATTACGTATATAAGAACTGATCTATTTGTATTTCCTGTTTAACTGTTGGTCTTTAATTGCTTCTACTTAATTTGATAATGTGAAAAGAGGTATGTTTATATGACGTATGAAGAATTCAGATAGTTAAACACAGCCAGTTACATTGTGGGCGTCATTGTCAGTTGGATTTACGTAACTATAGGTTTGATAGTGTTGTGTACCACTTATCTTTCAGCAAACGAATTTGTTCTTAAACATTGCTTCCATTTATCTATGGCGTGTTTTAATCAATCTGCAAGCTGTCTTTGAGTAGTAAAAGAGTGCGACTCAAAACTTATGGAATAAACGTTCGCCACCTGAAGGACTGGAGCTCATCGCAAAACACCAGAAGTTGCTAGCACTCACCGCTGGAGTCTCCATTGAGGCTCCCTGAGACCAGCTCGGCTTCCGTTGAATTACTAGAAGTGTGAGACCGACTGTCCAATGCCGCCAGTGATTGCAACATGCTCAGGAGACTGTTGGAAGTTGGGAACTGCAGGTACTTCTCTGGGACGTAGCCCACGTGGCCAGACTTATTCCGTGCCTGCAAGAGTTGAGAAAATGAAAGGCTTAAGAGAAGGGGGCAAATGGATGGAGGAGCATATATATATATACACCTTTCTGTCTTCTTTTTCCGTTAAAAAAGGGGCAACCGACCACCCGCCACGGCCCTTTCAACATGCCACAACGACAGGAAAAGCAAAATGATACCTTTACCCAATCTTCCATATCTCCATCTTCAATAACTTCCAAAACTTCATGTTCCTCAATGGTTAACTCGTCTCGCTGGGAAGCCTGTGGTGAAGAAGAGCGATAAATATCTTGGCATAGAGATACTAAGGCTCAGGAAAACGCAACTTGTAATGGGTCAATCGTAGCAGGGGAAGGATCAAGGATGCCACTCCCTGGTTGAAGCAGCAGTCAAGCAATGTCTTGAAATCTATTCACAACTGAAAGAGTACCTTCTCCCATATTAACCAGGTGCAGTTAATTATCACGCTTCCTAGAGACTTATTTCCTCAGGATGTGCATGCCCCCCCAAATTCACCTTGTATTTGTAACCTGGTCATTAAAAAAAAAAAATCTGCTAGAGATGGAAGGTCCTACCAGAGAGGAATGGCAAGCTAAGCTGATGGACTATGCTGAAATGGCAACGCTGACTGGAAAACTCAGGAACCAAGAGGACAAAAACTTTAAAAAGGGATGGGGAAAATTTATAACATATCTAGGAGACCACTGCAAGCAGATGGAAGCATTAGCAGGATTTTAATTTCACTTGTAATGTAACAGATACCATGGATAATTTGGATTGACATAAAATATAGAGTATGGAATAATATGCAGTTGTAAATGTTGATAATAGGACCCATGGAAGGGGGTGGGGAGTCGTGAGATTCAGAGTAATCTCTATATATGGATATGCATTTGGATTGTTATAATTTTATATTAGTAAAATCAAATAAAAATGATTTTTTAAAAATCTGATCTGTTTATATGCCGCTCTCTGCTCCCTCTGCCTCAATATGTGCTCTGGATTTGAAGCCGTGCTATAAAATGAAGCCCTGTGTTCCTCATTCTCTATAGCGGAGAACCAAAAAATAACTATCGCTTTCCCCACTTTTGGAAATCTCTTTGGGAAATTCAGGAGCTGCTCCTCTGAAAGGGGCCAGAGCCGGTGCAAAACAGTCCCTTCCTCCAAACGCAGAGCATTCATTCTAACCGAAACCTAGTGCTTCACACTGAGGTCTACTAAGGATGCTCTGATTTTGAACACAGCTGAGGCTCCATTGATGTCAAAGTTGGTATGATGGTTTGCTTAGCAAGGCCTCTCCTCTTCCCGGAGGGGAGGGGTTGTGAGTGGAAGCAGCTTCCCGCAGCAGCAGGGAGGCGTATTCGGCTCCCTGCTTCTGATTTGCCCTGCTGCCACGACCATGCCCTTCAGCCGGCCAATAGGGCTGGCTGGTGGGCGGGGTTAGCTGCATTTAAGCAGCCGCGGCAGCGCTCTGTCCCCAGTCTGTTCCTGCTTGCATCGGATCTCCCACCCTCCCTTTATTTAGGTCAGTTTCCTCTGCGGACTGACCTTGCTATGGACTTCAGTTGGTTGCCCAAGGGAACTGGTAGGACTTTTTAATCCATTTGGCAAATTGGCACCAGCCTCTTGGTTTTTTCGCCTACCTCGTAGCAACATGCCACAACTTTCTGGTTTGGGTGGTTAGGCATTGGAATATGTGTACTGTGTTGGAGGATTGCGTATGCCCATAATCTACGCCTCCTCTTTTGGGTATTCCGTTAAAGGAATCCGGTGGTCGTGGATCCTGTCCGATGCCCTGCAGGTGGCCAGGGCCATGGCACGACCCCCGGTGATGTCATGGGGAAGCTTCCAGTTGTATTTGCATCAACAAGCTCCTCCCACTGGTTGTTAACCCTGAAATGACACCCTGCTGAGTGGGGTGGAGTCATGTATTGCTGTTTTATCCAGTGCCTAAGCCAATACTACTCACATGCTGTAACCAATAAAGTTGTGGCCTTATTTTGCCCATTAACCAAAAATAATGTGTCTTTGTGTCTTATTATAATCCTATGCGGTCCAGTATACCTGAAGGAGCGTCTCCACTTCCATCGTTCTGCCCGGACACTGAGGTCCAGCACCGAGGGCCTTTTGGCGGTTCCCTCGCTGCGAGAAGCCAAGTTACAGGGAACCAGGCAGAGGGCCTTCTCGGTAGTGGCGCCCGGCCTGTGGAATGCCCTCCCACCAGATGTCAAAGAGAAAAACAACTACCAAACTTTTAGAAGACATCTGAAGGAAGCCCTGTTTAGGGAAGCTTTTAATGTTTAATAGGTTATTGTATTTTAGTGTTTTGTTGGAAGCCGCCCAGAGTGGCTGGGGCAACCCAGCCAGATGGGCGGGGTATAAATGATAAATTATTATTATTATTATTATTATGCGGGTGGCGGGTCCTCGACTCACAACAAGATCCCGCCCTTTTACATACCTTGTATGAGTAAACAACCTTGCAGGTCAACGGGTAGTTTCTGAGCGTACCAGAAGGACTGGAGCTGCTGTCATCGAAAGCATCCATGCCATCCTCTAGCTCTTCCCCTTCTTCCTTTTCCATGTCAACATTTAGCTAATAGGAGAGAGATTGGAAGAGGAAAAACCTGTCACAATTATAAGGTAAAGGGACCCCTGACCATTAGGTCCAGTCGTGGCCGACTCTGGGGTTGCGGCGCTCATCTCGCTTTATTGGCCGAGGGAGCCGGCGTACAGCTTCCGGGTCATGTGGCCAGCAGGACTAAGCCGCTTCTGGCGAACCAGAGCAGCGCACGGAAACACCGTTTACCTTCCCACCGGAGCGGTACCTATTTATCTACTTGCACTTTGACGTGCTTTCGAACTGCTAGGTTGGCAGGAGCTGGGACCGAAAAACAGGAGCTCATCCCGTCGCGGGGATTCGAACCGCCGACCTTCTGATTGGCAAGTCCTAGGCTCTGTGGTTTAACCTACAGCGCCACCCGCATCCCACAATTATACCTACAACCTAAAGGGAACACCAGCAGGACACTTGCCAAGTGAGGATCCAAAAGCAAAGGCAGCAAGGGGACTGAGCTGTTGAGATAACAACATTATTTGCCAAGACGCTGTTTAGGCACCACTGCTGCCCAAACAATTTCATTCTACCTTGGATATTATCCCAGCTGTGAAGTCAGTTATGAAAAAAAGGCACCAAATCAAAAAGGTGTGAATTGCCTTGTACGCCTTCTCCTTGAATGAGTTAGGAAGTGACCGACAAGTTGGCCTGTGTGTTCCTTCCCTCCTAAGGAAATTCACTCTGTGTGTCTCTCTCCTTCCCTCTTCTACGTACAGAAGCAGCCGCGCTACTTTGTGGATGGCAAACCTCTCCGACGGCCACGCACATGAATCTTCCACCTCCTGTTTGGAAGCCCCGAGTCGCTTGCAGTACCTGCCATGTCTCAGTTTGACCATCCATGGAGAAAAGCATTACCGTATTTTTCGCTCTATATGATGCACTTTCCCCCCTGCAAAAAGGGGAAATGTGTGTGTGTCCTATGGAGCGAATTTAGGCTCCTTGGCGCTCCGGAGGCTACGCGTCACTTTCGCTGAAGCCTGGAGAGCGAGAGGGGTCAGTGCGCACCGACCCCTCTCGCTCTCCAGGCTTCAGGGATAGCCACCTGAAGCCTTTGGAGCACAGCGGGAACTCGCGACGTGCTCCGAATGCTTTGGGTTCCTTTTGCTGAAGCCGGGAGAGCAAGACTCTCCTGGCTTCAGCAGAGAGGGAGAGCTGCGCAGCGCCCCTTCAGCCAAGTGGGAGGAGAAATGGAAGGGGCTCCGTCTCTCCTGCCGCTTCGCTTAAGGGGCGCTGAGCAGAGAGGGGGAGATTTTTTCTTTCTTGTTCTCCCCTCTAAAACAAGGTGTGTCCTATGGTCGGGTGCGTCCTATAGAGCGAAAAATACGGTAGTTTTTTTGTACGCAGGGAGAGGCTGCAGCACAAAGAGAGTCAGGAATCTCTTCTTTTTCTCCCATCAATCGAAAAATCCTGGAAACAACTCTCTCCAGACAATCCTGGCTCGGCATCCTCAAAGGAACGGAATGTGACTGCTGACAATTTCAGTGCAGTGCAGAGTGTTGCCAGCAAACAGAAATGGCTCTATTTTGCATTTCCTGTCTTTTGGTGTTCCAGCGGTCTGGTCCTTACGCCAGCGTTTCCCAAACCTCTGATATCTGGGAGGACTTACAACACGACTTGAATTGAAAACTGGAGGCATGCTCTATTCTTTCACATTCTAAGCCCTTAGGGTCAAAACTTCTAGCACTTTCAAGTTTTGTAACCCACATGGCCTTAAGACAACTGTATGTTAATTACCCCTCAGTTTCCACATGAAGAGGCAATTGACAATCAGATTATCCAATGGATTTATGGACCCTAAATGCCTGAGAAGCTTCAGGCCAGGAAGTCCTGAATTTGGAGATCTCCTTTTTAAATCAAGAGGCTCTTTTGGGTTTACATGAATTTGTGGGAAAAAGGTGTTAAGAGCTTGGATTCTGCTGCATAAACAGTCACCAGGTAAGTCAAGAAAGAGGTGTGGCAAGAGGCAGGATTTTGATCTCACTTGTAGTGTAACAATTATCATGGAAAATATGGATTGAGATAATAGAGTGCGGAAGAAGCAGCAGTTTTAAATGTTTAAAACGGGACTCCAGGGAGGGGGGTAAGTCCTGAGATTCGGAGGAATCTCTGTATATGGTTATGTATTTGAAATTTTAAATAATTTTGTATTGTAAAATCAAGTAAAAATGATGATTATTTTTTAAGAGTCGCATCCAGACATTATGAAGTGGTTCTCTGTGCACATGAGTACAGTCGTACCTTGGAAGTCAAACGGAATCCATTCTGGAAGTCCGTTTGACTTCCAAAACATTCGGAAACCAAAGCGCGACTTCCGATTGGCTGCAGGAAGCTCCTGCAGCCAACCAGAAGCCGCAGAAGCCCCATCAGATGTTCAGCTTCCAAAAATAGTTCGCAAACCGGAACAGTCACTTCCGGGTTTGCGGCGTTTGGGAGCCAAAATGTTCAGGAATTAAACTGTTCCAAAACCCAAGGCACAACTGTATTTGACTGAGTAAGGCTGAGCAGTGGGATGTCAGCAAAGCATATGCACAGCTCCAAAAGAGCCTGGAAGTCACTGCTCCTGCACAGGGAGTCTGGAATCCCAAGCAGAATGTCAAAGAAATGCCAACCTGCAGGGCGTAAACTAGTCCCCAGTGCCCCCTCACGCTTCGAAAACATCACTTTGAAGCAGAATAAACATTTTAAGAAATAAATCAATAAATCAAAGAATGCTAGCAGGATGTAATTGAATAGGAAGTGTACTGGACATTCTACTGAAAGTTTAAGATTCTAAACCAAAAACGTTTTTTTAAAAAACAGCAACTAATTGGAAGCCTGTATTTATTTATTTTTTAATGTGCAATACAACTGCTGGCAGCCTGTAAATGTCACAAGCAAGAAGCTGGCTCCGCTCTGCTGCAATTGCTATTGCCAGTTCAGCAGCTTGTAGTCCTATAAAACGTGGAACACAACCAGACTGTGCCTACCTTTGTTGTAATTTAAAAGACAGGGTGATAGCTACCCAAAGTCATGAACAGCCTAGAGACCCACCAAAATGAATAGACTTAAGTTCATTTATTTCAATTGTCTTTTCAGAGTATGAGTAATTTTGGATATCATTCATTTAAAAATATGCTCATTTGTGAACGGCAAGCGTTTTGAGGAGGGTGGAGGAGATGTGCTTAAATGTGCAAAGCAGAACAAGCAGTATTTAGGATATAGGAAAACTAGAATGGGAATAAATTGTAATTTTTGAGGGCAGGAGGAGGAAGTTATTATTGTGGAAGAATTCCAAAACCAGACTCAAAATTGTGAATAACCAATCCATGTATGCTTGATACTCTAATTGGATCTCTTGATCTTTCTAAAACGAATCTGCAAGAACCGATGTGTTCATAAAGGGCAACCCTCTCCTGTCCTACATTTCTGTGCAAGTATATGGGAAAGCCAGCTGTCCGTAGCAATCTGCCACACACAGTAAGCAAGCATCAGGGGGAAAACAACACTCTCCAGGGTTGTAAAGACTGCGGAGAGAATAATTGGGTGCACTCTTCCCACCTTGGATCAAATCTATGCTTCCAGGTGCCATAAGAAAGCTGCAGAGATAGCGCAGGATAGTGCGCACCCCAGAAATGATCTCTTTCAGCTTCTGCCTTCTGGAAGAAGATACAGGGTTATAAAGACTAGGACTAGCTGCCTGAGAAACAGCTTCTATCCAAAGGTGATTTTGGTTTTAAACACAGTGTAAGGAGTCTCTATGGGAGTATATTGTATTTAAAAACGGGGTATCAGAGTTTTTAGGGGGCTAACCAGGTTGGGATAGCTGGGGTAGCAGGCTTGTTGGTTTTGAATGTCTGATGTAGATTTTTCCAATTTCGTTGTTCTGTATGGGACAATGACAATAAAGATTTTCGTATCGTATCAGCAACTGGGACAATTCCACGCTTCTCCTGCTACATCCTCTAGGTGCCATTCCGCTAGAGTAGTGAGGTGCAAACGAGCCCTGGCTGTAGCCACAGAACTTTGCAGCTTGGAAGGTGGTGGCAGGGCCTAACCCACCAGCCTTCACTGCTTCCTCAAAGTGAGCCTACAGTAAAATGACTTACTGACGAAAGCTCTGCATAACCTGCAGATGAAGAACTAAAGGGCCTCGGTGGCATTAGCAAAGGTAACATGAAATTACAAAAGCTGCTGTCTGCGCAACTTGATCAATGACGCATGAGGTTTTCCTGCCCTGAGACAACTGTGCCAATGTGATCCACTGGAGAGCTCCGGTGCTTTCTGCAAGGGATCTTCAAATCCATCAGGTCTCGTGTTGCTTCCCTGGCGCACTGAAACGTTTTTGCTGCCACAAGTGACTACTTGGGCTGTTTGTGCAGTCAGATTATCCCCCTCTACGCATTAAATTACAAAGGCAGGCCAAAGGAGTATCTTACTGGGAAATGGATTCTGTAATAGCATACAATCTTGGACTATAGACCATGAACGCTTATGCCATAAGTTTGCTGGCTTTTAAAACGCCACCATCTTTTTGTTGCTGTTTCAACAGCCTACCACTGCTACCCCTCTTGAAACCGATTCTTTAGTAAGCATTTTGACAGGATAAATATTGAACTTTCAAGCTGCTTGAGGGACGCTCTTCTCTTATTTAGAATTTGTTCGGCACACAGCTGTCAAGAACTGCTTGAAAAAAATGTGTCTGCAAATGCAAATGCAAAGAACACAAATGTATCTTTGCTAAGCTACGTTTGGTAAAGAATGGCAGAAATAGCTTTGCTGTTGTCATTTTTTTAATCACACGCGCCCCTAGGGAATGTACAACAGAGAGCAAGAATGAGACAGTTAGGTATTTTTGTTTCGGAAACTCGCACCTTTAACTACTGTAAAAAAAAAAAGCCAGCTTCTAGCTAACTACAGCATGCCAAGGGCAAGCCAGGAAGCTGGCTAGAGGGAGTGTGTGTCAAAGGGGGAAAATGGAAATTAGATTTTATCCTCCCACACTCCAGCATCTGCCAGTTTGTCAGAGACTGGCAACGGCTATAGATGCCGTTCCAACTGCTGGCATGCTGCACTGGGCAGACGAAGCGAGTTGGGGAGAATCCAGGATTTTCAACAGGAAGGGAAGCGGGGAGCCAAGTGAAAGGAGGGAGGGGGAAAGCAGCTTGGAGGAATGAGATGTTTCTTTTTCTGCGTTGTGGTGAAAAGAGATCTAAGGCTTAATCCCCCCAGGCCTCTTCCCAGCAGAAACAAAGCCCAAATTCACTGAAATCCATTTGTGTGCATTCACATTCCTCTTTAGCCTCGCCTCTGCATCCTTTCCAACCCCCAACCCACCCACCATCAAAATGTATACTGTAAGCTCCTTGGAAGAAAGTGGCTTTCTCCTCCACCCAATATTGCCCTGTCAAGCCAGTGTGGTGTAAGGGGGCTGTGTATCTGACACAGGAGCTGGGAGACCAGGGTTCAAAACCCCCATTCAGCCATGTGAGTCACCTTGAGACAGTCCCAACCTGCCCTCGTAGGGTTGCTGTGAGGAAAGGCATGAGAGTGACATGCGTCACCTTGAGCTCTTTTGAGGAATGGTGTGATATAAATGTACAGTGGTACCTCTAGATACGAACGGGATCCGTTCCAGAGCCCCATTCGCATCTAGAGATAAACGTATCTAGCGACGGCATGTCTGCGCACGCATGTGTTGCTTTTCGCCGCTTCTGCGCATGCATGTGACGTCATTTTGAGCGCCTGCGCATGCACAAGCGGCGAAACCCGGAAGTCACGCGCTCCATTACTTCTGGGTTGCAGCGGAGCGCAACTCGAACGCGCTCAACTTGAAGCAAATTTAACCCGAGGTATGACTGTAATGGGGAAAAATGTGCACCTTGATACCAGTTGCAACGGCCACTTGAATCTAGACCTGGGTTTGCAATTCTGATTAGAACCATCTGCAGAAATAAAGCTCTCAGGGACGGTGCTGAGAGAACCCACTGGACCCTTGCCAGAGTGATCCACAGCAGAGATAATGTGGCAGGAAGGGAGGTGAGGAAAGTGGGAGGACTTGGTCAGTGGGCAGGAGTGCTTATTCTCTCCTGCACCCCTCTCTCCCACAAAAATGCCCCTCACGGGGGTTACTTAGAAATGTGCCTGTGGCTTGCAGTTCCTTGTGAAACCTTTGTCTGGACTACGAAATGCAGATGCGCTAAGCCAGGGGTGGCCAACTCCCAAGAGACCAAGGCTAAGCTCTTGGGAAGGAGAAAGGGGAGAAAGAGGAAGAACCACTCACAGATTGCTGAGGAAACAAACAGCCTCACTGTGTAAACTCTGTCTTCCGTTCTGCAAATCGTGCAATAATGGAGGGCAGGACGAGGGGGTCTAAACCACTGAGCCACTTGGGCTTGCCGACTGGAAGGTTGGCGGTTTGAATCCCCGCGACGGGGTGAGCTCCCGTTGCTTGGTCCCAGCTCCTGCCAACCTACCAGTTCGAAAGCATGTCAAAGTGCAAGTAGATAAATAGGTACCGCTCCGGTGGGAAGGTAAACGGTATTTCCATGCGCTGCTCTGGTTCGCCAGAAGCGGCTTAGTCCTGCTGGCTACATGACCCGGAAAAAACTGTCTGTGGGCAAACATCAGCTCCCTCGGCCAGTAAAGCAAGATGAGTGCCGCAACCCCAGAGTCAGGGGTCCTTTACCTTTTTTAAGGAAAGGGATCCAGCGATTTGCCATGATCTACCAAAACCTCCCAGGGATCTACCAGTAGATCGTGATCGACCTGTTGGACATCCTTGCACTAAGCAATCCGAAGCAAACTTTCTAATTTGATGGAAGGGGAGGGGGGGAAATATCAGAGTTTAAGGCACCGGTTATGGAAATGCAATCTGCAAAACTTAAACCAATACTTACCCTGAAATAGATGAAAACTATAGATAAATTTATATATAAATAAATGCCTGCTATCTGCAATGGAAGGAAAGCTCCGGTTGGTATGGATGGGAACTCCCTCCCCCATTAAAAGGGGTGGGGCGTGTATGAGGATTCTGACTGGAAACGTCGTGGGGGCCAAAAAATAAAAATAAAACCCTCCTAATATGATGGGCCCTCGTGTGCCAAAAAAAAAAAGCCAAAACAGCCACATA
Organism: Podarcis raffonei; assembly: GCF_027172205.1. Taxonomy (NCBI): domain Eukaryota; kingdom Metazoa; phylum Chordata; class Lepidosauria; order Squamata; family Lacertidae; genus Podarcis; species Podarcis raffonei. Next base: position 9,326,552 of record NC_070605.1, on the reverse strand, counting down.
AGGCTTAAAAACACAGGAATGCCATGCCTTGTTTGGCTCTAAGTCTGTTAGGCTATTCATAACAAGCAAAGGGAAAAGCCTGGTTCAAACATCTTTGCTAGATTGTACCTTGCATGTTTTGGCTATCTTCAAGGGGCGATGTGTTTAGCAATGAGCTAGAATTAAAAGTGCATCTCCTAATAATATGCAGAGATCCGCTCAAGCAGCAGGACTCCCTCTTTGTCTTCCCCCCATTCCAGCCTCCTGTGCGTGCCTCCAAATCTGCTCTGGAGAGCCTTCCATTCCCTCGGAGAAGATTTTGGGTGTACAGTGGGATGAAGGGGGAAGGAGAGAGAGAAGCGCCACCGAATAGATGCCTGCTCACACTATGTTGCATCTCACTCTATGCACAAAGGGGCTTACGTTTCCAAAGGCTCTTCTACATATGATATATTAAAAGGAGGTGCAGTTGGCCACCTAGCTACTGGCCGCATAAATTCTCCTGGTATAGAGACAGCAAAAATACATCAATACTCATTAAATCATAACCACGCCCTCTTCCATCTTTCCTGTTATTGGTGTGGCCCTCTATTCCACTTTGATTGGGCTGAAGTTAGAAACAGCCACCTCTGATGGTTTCTAACACCCACTGACAACCCACAATTATCTGTTCCACTTAAGCAGTACCAGAGGAGATGCAGACGCACCGCGGGGATGCATGACTCTAGCTAAGGGTTCAAAAGGAAAAAGGGGGGAAAGGCAAACGTCACAAAGAGGAACGTACCAAGTGCGAAGAGCCGTTATTGGCCACCGTGGGGAGGCTAGCCCATCTCTCATTCTCCAGTTCCTCCATGACTTGATTCATTGCACTTTTTAGCCAGGTGTCCACTGAAACCCCAATCTGCTTCAGAAGGTCGAGTCGAGCTTCTGCTTTCAGCTTTATTATCTGTCGGTGGAAGGGAAAAGAGAAAGCAATTAGGCTCCCTGCACTTCCTGAGGCACTTGCTTGAGGAAGATTGACGTCAGCAAGAAGATAATAATAATAATAATAATAATAATAATAATAATAATAATAATAATTTATTTATACCCCGCTCATCTGGCTGGGCTTCCCCAGCCACTCTGGGTGGCTTCTAACAAAATATTAAAATACCATAATACATCAAACATTAAAAGCTTCCTTAAACAGGTTTTGAATGAAGTACTTAAAAGAGTTGTTCTCCCTCCCATCCACCATTTTGGGCCCTTCGATCAGCAGCAAAGGTCCTGCCTGCGGTGCCAGTGCTGAGTGGCGCCGACCCGTAACAGAGCCTTAATGGTGGCAGTTCCACCTTTTGTGGAATACACCTTCCCTGGCGATCTGCACCTGCCTCCCTCATTATTAGCATTCAGGAGGAATTTAAAAACACTCCTGTTCATTCAGGCATTTGATGACTGAAAGAGACTGTCCCTGGTAATCTTGAAATGATTAGCTGCGAGGGTGTGTGACTGCTTTTAAAGGCCTGATTTAAATAAGTCTTTTATTTATTGTTTCGTTCTCCTGCTTGGTTGCTTGCCACCCCGGGCTGAATCATAGAGTCACAGAGTTACAAGGGGCCCAGAGGGTCATCCAGTCTAACCCCCCAGGAATGCAGGAATCTCAGCTAAAGGGAGATGGGGAGCGATAGAAATCTAATTAATAAATTTCATTCTGCAGAATGAAACAGAGTTATAGAAGCATTTGCCAAAATACTGTATTTATTCAGAAAATGATTTCTAGATTGCCCTTCATCATATGATTCAAAAGTATGTTACAATAAATATAAAACAGTGTGTGCAGGGGGAGATGTACAGATTCATGATCACAGCCACCCTTTTGGACTTACACATTTACTATCAGTTGTTGTTTGGTTTGAATGTAGCTCTTAAAAAATAGCTCTGTGCAACCCCCCCCCCCCGCATATAGAAAAATAAAAGCTGAATAATACAAGCTCAGAATTCTGAGATCCGCTGATGGTTTGAGGGCTTCAATTCAGTGGTTAAGAATATGATTTGCATACAGAGGGTCTGTGTTGAATCTCTGGTACGTCCCAGCTAAAAGGAACACTATAGCAGGGCTGGGGAAGACCTCTCTCTCTGTGCCTGAGACCGCGGAGAGCAGCTGCCATTACTTGGCTAGATGGACAAATAGCCTGATCACAATGTAAGGCAGTTTCAAATGCTGTCAAAACCTTAAAGCAAAGTGTTAAAAGCTTCGGAAACTAGAAGGAAAGCAGAAGAGAGCAAACATCCCTTGCTTTTCAAACTCAAAGACTAAGGAACAATTTTCACACATTACTGTACCCATCTCATTGCTCACTGCCAGTACTACAACCATCTCTTCGGAAACTTTAAACACAGCAAAGCAGTCTGGAAGGACCCGAAGTTTCTCTTCTCTCAAATATGCCCAAAGTTCAAAGAGATGGCCCAGAAGTGGCCCAGAAAAGGATTGCGAAACTAGGACATTTACTGCAATGTTATCCTTGGGTGGGCAGTGTTTGGGCCACCTTGCCCACGATAGCTGAACCTCTTGAGAAAAAAATATTGCCACAATTCATTCATTCATTGCCGTCTAAAACACCATCTCAAGGTGATTTACACACAGGAGTTAAAAACACAAAAGCAACAAATACATTTAAAACAAGGCTAAAACCCTAGCAAGTGGACACGTGGTAAGCACCCATTCATCCGACAGGGAAAGCGTGTAAGAACAAAAATGTATTCAATTGCTTCCAGAAAGTGAGGCACCCATTGTATGTCAACAGAAATGCTATTCCAGAAAACCTCAGTGTTCTTTCCTTGATGAATGTTGCGTAAGTGTTGTTGACACTCCCCATATACCACCTTGATTTATCTAGGAAATAAAAACCAAGGGTTCCCACAGAGAGCAAACTGTGAACCCTACAACACACCACTACCTTTAACAAAAGCCCAAGCCCCACGCAGATATCTCCCCACTCCATATAAAGGTAAAGGGACCCCTGACCATTAGGTCCAGTCGTGGCTGACTCTGGGGTTGCGGCGCTCATCTCGCTTTATTGGCCGAGGGAGCCGGCGTACAGCTTCCGGGTCATGTGGCCAGCAGGACTGGCGAACCAGAGCAGCGCACGGAAATGCCATTTACCTTCCCGCCAGAATAAAGGTAAAGGTAAAGGTACCCCTGCCCATACGGGCCAGTCTTGCCAGACTCTAGGGTTGTGCGCTCATCTCACTCTAGAGGCCGGGAGCCAGCGCTGTCCGCAGACACTTCCGGGTCACGTGGCCAGCGTGACAAAGCTGCTCTGGCGAGCCAGTGCAGCACACACGGAACGCCGTTTACCTTCCCGCTAGTAAGCGGTCCTTATTTATCTACTTGCACCCGGGGGTGCTTTCGAACTGCTAGGTTGGCAGGCGCTGGGACCGAGCAGCGGGAGTGCACCCCGCTGCGGGGATTCGAACCGCCGACCATGCGATCGGCAAGTCCTAGGTGCTGAGGTTTTAACCACAGCGCTACCCGCGTCCCTTTGCCACTCCATATATGATGCACCTAAAGTTGCCTTGGTCCTCTACCCACCCGCGTCCCGCCGGAATAAGTAGACTTATTTATCTACTTGCACTTTGACGTGCTTTTGAACTGCTAGTTTGGCAGGGACTGAGCAAAGGGAGCTCACCCCGTCATGGGGATTCGAACCGCCGACCTTCCGATCGGCAAGCCCTAGGGGCTCAGCGGTTTAACCCACAGCGCCACCCACGTCCCTTTGCCACTCCATATACGATGCACCTAAAGTTGCTTTGGTCCTCTACCCTGTATACCTACATGTTGGACTTCACATGGGGCAAGAAGTCTAGAGGTTATCCAAAGAGGACCCTACTTGTGTGATCTTCACTACAGGATGGAGGAGCACCGTTCACGGATGTCAGATGAAGCGGGGCACAATCCACATCAAATCTGACATGAGGCGGCGGGATGTCTGCATAAGGGTTAAAGGTATACTGCTGGTTTGGGAGCAGCTTGCCAGTGCCACCATTCCTTCCAGAAATAGTAGGAAACAACAACAACAAACTCTTTCCATGTGATGATTTAGACAAGGAAGTGACTCATGAGACCAATCCAGCAATCCGTGGGAAGCAGACTTCATAGTAGCGTGCCCTTGAATTGGAGGGGGTGGGGGCGAAAGGTTCCCATTTCACTGACCCCAATTTGCAAGGCCTGACAGTGACAAGCATGTGTTTTCCAACAAGAACAGCAACCTAAAAGGCACTGGAATACACCATGTAAAAAAACCAGGTTATACTCCTATTAAGGATTGGAAGGAGGGAATAGGGGAGTGGATGATGGGAGCAAGAGTTCAGGGCAGCGTTTCTGTGGGAAAGAGCACGACTACTGAACCAGGAAAAGGTTTCTGCGTCGCAGCCGCTCAGGCAATGTTGCTTATCGTCGAACCATCGGATTAATGATTTAATGCCACAGATGCCGATTCTCACGGGCAAATTTCTCAAACGAGAAATCAAAATTCTCTCATGCGACAGCGAATGCGTGCCCGCACACCGTTTTCCTTCAACTTGTATTAAAATGCCGAGTGTCAGACGGCAATGGTGGTTGCTCGCGAGTAACCAGTCAGGACTCCGACCTGTCTTTTACAGGTTTTATTTTGGTGCATAACTATTTACAGTGCAGAACCACAAATTCATGCCTGCCTCAATTGCTAGCAGAATCAGGAAGTGGTCGTTTCCGGGTCCTCCGCCAACATAAGAGCTTAGTCACCCCCAGCCTTTTCCTTCCTTCTTTGCGTTTTACACCTGTGCGCAAGGTGGGCGACGGAAGAGGTGTGCTTCCCTCCTGGCTGGCTTGGCCAGGAGCGGCGCTGAGGCTCCCAGCAGCATCCTCTAGCCCTTTCCCCTCCTTTACCCCAGAGGTGTGGCTTTCCCCACCCTTGAGAGCCAGTGTGGTGTAGTGGTTAAGAGCGGTGGACTCGTAATCTGGTGAACCGGGTCCGCGTCTCCACTCCTCCACATGCAGCTTCTGGGTGACCTTGGGCCAGTCACACTTCTCTGAAGTCTCTCAGCCTCACTCACCTCACAGAGTGTTTGTTGTGGGGGAGGAAGGGAAAGGAGAATGTTAGCCGCTTTGAGACTCCTTCGGATAGTGATAAAGCGGGATATCAAATCCAAACTCTTCTTCTTCTTCTCCCTCAGACTGAGGAGGTGTGGCGCTGGGGCTCCCGCAGGATCCTCTGGTCCCTTCCCCTCTTCCCCACTAGAGGTGTGGCTTTCCCACCACAGGAAGAGGAACTGCTTCGCAAGATTTTCGGAGGTTCCCTGTATCCCAACTGCCCCTCTGCCTCCCTTTAATGTTCCGGTGGCAGTCACCTGACACCAAGGATCCAATCGAAGGCAGGAAGAGGAAACAAGGAACCGGTAAGATACTACAGCATGGGCTATGTTAAGGGGAGCTGCCGCAGGCTGAGAACGTGGCCGGTCTCTTCTGTGCATGTGCAAGACTGATAATCTACTAGGAGAAGTGGTACCTCAGGTGGGGAAGAACCAACGCACTCAGAAACACAGTTTTTAACGCCCCTTACAAAGTGGCACAATCAGTATAAAACCAAAGTGCAAAATGCAAGCTCCACCAGCGGAAGCCATCATGTTGGCAGCAGGATTGTTTAAAAAAAGAAACAGCCTCCACTTAAAGCTAAAAAGCTAGCAGTGAGGTCACCCACATCTCTCACCGAAGATGGCAACCCAGAGCGTGGGAACAACCACAGAGAAAGCGCTGCCCGCCACATGCTCCAGCAGAGCAAGCCTGAACACAGATGCACCCTCAGATCTCAAATAGTGGGAAGGATCATACTGGTGAAGGCACGCCCTTCAAATATATTGGGACATGGCCAATTAAAGCTTTCAAGAAGGGGGGGGGCGGTATCTGTGCCCATCTAAATGTTGCTAAGACTCCAACTCCCATCAGCCCCTGCTAAGCTTGGCCAACGATCAGTGAGGTGGGAACTGCGATCCAATGGCTCTGGTGGGTCACAGTTTCCCCAAATCTGCTTTAAAGGAGAGTATCAGCCAGGGCCATCTTAGCCATAGGCACTAGGGGTGTGGGGCACCCAGGCGCCGGGCTCTCAGGGGCACCAGGCCAAGAGTCTGGGGAAGAGCCCACCCGTCGGTCGAAGTGCTGCAGCAGACTCTTCTGCTGTGGGCAGCTCTGTGCCGTAAGTGTGGGGCGACCGAGCCAGCAAGATGCTGAGGTGGCCGGCTGGCTCCGCCCTCATGCGCGCCTGGGACTGGGCAACCGGGGAGGGGGCACCAGGCGGATCTTTGCACCCTGCTGCCGCATATGCTTAAGACAGCCCTGGTATCAGCTTCCTGAATTTGGACCAGAAGATTATAGGTTGCGCAGCCAGTTCAAGGTGAGCCCACACTAGTCTAATATGGGGCCTGTCACTCTTTCCTGTTATTAAGCAAGCCTCAGGGTAATGAGTTAAAATAATGAAGCACGTTACAAGGAAACCGTCTAAACTGTCCTTTCCTGTCAGCATAATTCTCAGAATCATGAGTTTGCAACAGAAGCAGAAAAATATGTTCCAGAAGGAAAGGAAAGCAGTAACAATAGTTACATTGCATCCTAACCTGTTAAGATGAAACATTTTTGGGCAGAACTTGTAACATTAATAATTACTTTTTACCTTTCATGAAGTAAGAGGAGAATGAGCTCTCTAAGGGGTGGGGAGATTCTCCTTCAGCATTTCTAGTCTACCCTCTTCCACTTACAAATCAAAATCAAAAACTGAATTTCATTGTCTACAAGAAATTAGACCTCCCCAGTCTGATTTCCTAAAGTCTTAGTTTAACACACTATTTGTCACAACTTTCTATCTTCAGGTAATCTTTTCTGCACTAACCTATGTGCCAAGGAATATTGTTGTTGTCAAAATTATATTGCCCTTTATCTGAGGATCACAGGGCTGTTTACGTTTTTAAAAGCTGAAAAATACATACCATAGTTACAATCAAAACCAATACCTCCCTCCCCACTTTAAAAGGCCATAGATAATTTAATTAGCCAAAGGTGTGGGAGAAGAGGAATGCTTCTGCCTGGCACCTAAAGATATGCAATGAAGGCACCAGGTGAGTTTCCCTGGTATGCCCCACAGAGAAACTTACGGTCTTCAAATAAAAACATCTTGAAGGTCCCAGGCCACAGAGAAGTTAGGCTGGCCTCAACTAGAGCCAGGGCTTTTTCGGCTGTGGCTCCGACCTGGTGGAACACTCTGTCACAAGAGACTAGGGCCCTGCGGGACTTGACATCTTTCCGCAGGGCCTGCAAGACAGAGCTGTTCCGCCAGGCCTTTGGCCAGGGCACAGCCTGACTCCCTCCCTCGGCAATCTTCGCGGAGCTCTGGCCCAATGGTGGCCAGTGGCTTGAATTTAATTAATTTTATAATGAATGATTTTAGAGTGTTGTTTGTGTTGTACTTTTGTATTGTTTTATTGTTGTTAGCCGCCCTGAGCCCGGCTTCGGCTGGGGAGGGCGGGATATAAATAAAATTTATTATTATTATTATTATTATTATTATTATTATTATTATTATTATTCCACAAACAGGGAGCCACCACAGAAAAGGTCGCCCTCCAGACCTCTCGTGGAGGAGGCACATGAAGAAGGGCTTCAGAGGATGATCTCAGGGTCTGGGTAGGTTCATATGGGTCCTTGACATATTGTGGTCCAGTGCCATTTAAGCCTTTATAGGCCAAACCAGGGCTTTTAATTGGGCTTTGGAAACTAATTGGCAGCCAGTGTAGTCGGGCCAGGATTGGCGTTATATACTCAAACTATCTTAACCCGGTCAGCAACCTGGCTGCTGAATTCTGCACCAGTTGAAGTTTCTGAACTGTCTTCAGAGGATGCTAGCCTATCCCTGTCCAGAGAGGGGCGCAGCTGGGCTACCAGCTGAAGCAAGGACATGTGGTCATCCTGACCGATCAAAGCACCTTGTCCATGCCTCCGAGCCTTACTAACAGAAACTCATCCAATGTAATGCGACTAGACAGTGCTCTGGACTGAGGTTCATCTGCTGAAAGAATGGAGCCAAGGTCCCAGTGGATGCAAGCAACTTTATCCTCAAAATGCTTTGCAAAGAAGTCACAGTGAGCTACCGTCAGTTCTGTCACCTCCTTAGAGCAAGACTGTAGAAGACTTCAGTTCTCTCACCATCTACATTTGTTGTTATTTAGTCATGTCCGACTCTTTGTGACCCCAAGGATCAGAGCATGCCAGGCACTGCTGTCTTCCACGGCCACCCGCAGTTTGGTCAAACTCATGCTGGTAGCTTTGAGAACACTGTCCAACTATCTCGTCCCCTTCTCCTTGTGCCCTCCATCTTTCCCAACACCAGGGTCTTTTCCAGGGTGTCTTCTCTTCTCATGAGGTGGCCAAAGTATTGGAGCCTCAGCTTCAGGATCTGTCCTTCCAGTGAGCACTCGGGGCTGATTTCCTTCAGAATGGAGAGGTTTGATCTTCTTGCAGTCCACGGGACTCTCAAGAGTCTCCTCCAGCACCAGAATTCAAAAGCATCAATTCTTCAGCAATCAGCCTTCTTTACGGTCCAGCTCTCACTTCCATACATCACTACTGGGAAAACCACAGCTTTAACTATACGGACCTTTGTCAGCAAGGTGATGTCTCTGCTTTTTACACCATCTACATAGGAAGCCAGAAGTCAGACCTTTGGGTTTATCTAGTTCAGTACTGTCAACTGAACTAGTTGACAGCAGTTCTCCAGAGTTTCAGGAACCAGAATTCCCCAGAACTACCTGGAAACTGAACCTGAGGACTTTTTCATATAAAGCGTGTCCTCTACCAGTGAGCTACAGTCCTTTCCAATAACCCCAATGCACTTTCCATGGGCTCCCCTGCACTTTGCAGAAGATTCCACTACTTCTCCTTGGGCTTGCACTCCATCCACCTGGAGCACTGGCAGTGCTTGCCTTTGCTCTGCACAAATGCCAGAATTTGTCCCAAATAATCCACAGCGGCTGCGCCTTGTGGGAAAAGATTGGTCATGGTGGGGAGGCTGCAGCTCAGTGGCCGACCACCTGCTCTGCAGGTCCCAGGTTTAATCCCAGGCATCTCTAAGCAGGGCTGGGAAAAGACCCCCACCTGAAACCCTTGGGAGTCACTGCCTGTCACTGGGCTAGATGGACTGACCTGACTTGCAATAAGGTGGCCTCTTTTTTCCCTACACAAATGGGCTTTCATAAAATCTATTGTTCACCTTGCTACTCCATAACCCCTGATATAGCAAAGCTCCTTGCAGTTTGGGGTCTCCTCAGAGGTTTCAGTGGGAAAGACTAAGGATAATAGGACAACATCAGCAACCTTTCTTTTGTAGAGGGTCTTTCCTGGAGGGTAACCTGCCACAGATCACAGTGGCCAGTATGTCCCCACACCCGTGTCTTTCCACATCTCTACCTTCCTGCCCAGCAAGCTGTGGGGCGATGGACAGGCTGCTGCTGCTGCCACAAGCCTGAACCAATCGCTTGTAGGCTGCGTTTGGAATTAGGCTGAGGACTGCAGGTTGACCCAACCCTGCATTGCAAGTGAATGCTAAAAACTACTGCACCAGCTGATTCAAGTCCTTAGGACACAATATTCCATTGTCTATTCCAGCACATCAGCACAAAACAGCAAAATAGGTGCTGAAGGCCTGTTCCAGCAGTGCTGTGGGGCAGATATGCGATGGCAAATGTTCAGGAGAGGGAAAATTGTTTCCCAGAGCTGGAAAGAGATGCTGATGTCTGCAAAAGCTACACGGATAACTTCCAGAAGCCGGAGCAGGGACAGAACAGCACAGCAGAGCTCTTCAGTTTTTTGAAGTGATTATCTGGAAAAAAACCCATGAACTGGCTTCCTGCACTTAGTGATTTATTAAAATATACGGATACACACAAGATTGCTAAGTGAATGTTGCACAATATATACTTATGCGTAAGCAGCAACAGGGGATGTTTGTTTTTTAAAAAGCAGTCTCCAGGCAAGATTTTGCCAGGCCTTCTATAATCTGGTGGGTGATGTTAGTTTAGTTACTTTTGCATCGATGCTATAATTTGTATCCCAGTTTGGTGAAGGTCACCATTCACAGGAAATGCTAACTGTCATTATATTCATGAATTTAGCGAAAAATCAACATAGCCAAGTCAATTAACCCTATGCTACTCCTTAGCTTCTGATCAAAGAAGCTTTGCGAAGCAACACTCCCCCATCAATGTACAGGTGAGCACCTCATTTTTAGCTACTTAATGCAGCAAGGCTCTTTGGAATGTTTTAAAAACAGATTTCATAAAAGCAGTATTATGGCTTTGGTGAGATTGGACATCTAATTTTAGGCATGTGCGTCTCTGAACATAATTGACCAGTAACATGACTCAGTTGAACATTCCTAGGAGATGATTTACTAGCGGAAAAATAACACCTGAAATTCTGTTAAGCCTGGATTCGCCTAAATATTAAACTATGGGAAGCAAAGTACTTCACAAAAAGCAGGACAGTTCATTATTTTGTCTGAGCAGATCCATGCAGAAAAACAGCACTATGCAGAAACGAAATAAAGTCCAACCATAAACAGCTACTAGCAGCTGTTTTGCAAGTGCTGTAGTGGACTTTTCCAGCCATTTCCCCTTACAAATATTTACTTGTTCCACAAGTTAGCAGGTAACCCATGACAGCTTTGGTGGAAACCCATTTATTATAACACAAATAAGGTTTACCCAGCACACAGCATTTTTATCATTGTACATGGGAGGCAAACACTCCCAAAACTCGTGCAACAAAAAGGGGCTGCCACAGAAACCATGATCTACACTGGAAGATAAAAAGCAGTACAGTGGTACCTCGGGTTAAGTACTTAATTCATTCCGGAGGTCCATACTTAACCTGAAACTGTTCTTAACCTGAAGCACCACTTTAGCTAATGGGGCCTCCAGCTGCTGCCACGCCACCGGAGCACGATTTCTGTTCTCAACCTGAAGCAAAGTTCTTAACCTGAAGCACTATTTCTGGGTTAGCGGAGTCTGTAACCTGAAGCGTATGTAACCCGAGGTATCACTGTAATGTATTGAAGAGAGGTAAGACCACAGCCCAGCTTCGACTGACCAGCTAAACCAGGTGAGGGTCTCAAACCCTCAGTGAGTTAGGGACTTCCCCTGTATGTGAAGACAGGCAGATTGAGTGGATGAGACCAAGAGTGGGTCCCACAGTCAAGAAGGCAGTTTCTGCACATGATATAGAGAGGAATGTGGAGAAGATGGGGCTCATCCACCTGGGAAGCAAGCCCACCTAGGAGAAGGAAAACTCTGAAGCTAAACCTCTGCTGCCTTGCAGCTATACCCATTCCTGAGAAAGGCTATGGGAGTAAACCCATACCAGCTGCCTTATGGGACATCTTTGGGAGAAGAAAAGGCTAAGGAGTCAACTCTACACAAATCCAGAGTGGAGTCCCTAAGATGGCTGGATGGTGCCTTGAACGCCTCCTTCCAGCAACTCCTGCAGCCAAGCTGGTGCCAAATGTCCTGCTCTCCTTTGGACCTCATCAGTGGGGCAGAGAGGTGGGTCTTGTTGTCTGGGCAGCCCAGGACCTCCAGACACACTGCCCAGGCCTGAATTCCAGAGAGGTCACTTTCGTGCTGTTAAAGCAGCAAAAACAACGCAGGAGGCAACAGTTAGGAGCTACCAGTCTCTGCGGCCACAGCAGTCGCTGTGATTCTCCAGTACAGTGGTACCTTGGGTTACATACGCTTCAGGTTACATATGCTTCAGGTTACAGACTCCGCTAACCTAGAAATACTACCTTGGGTTAAGAACTCTGCTTCAGGATAAGAACAGAAATAGTGCAGCCGCGGCACAGCGGCAGCAGGAGGCCCCATTAGCTAAAGTGGTGCTTCAGGTTAAGAACAGTTTCAGGTTAAGAACGGAGCTCCAGAACGAATTAAGTACTTAACCCGAGGTACCACTGTAGTTTGACTTCACCCCTGGAGGTGCACTGCATTGTTTCTCGTGACAAACAGATGACAACAAAAAACAACAACAACGAAGCTCACAACCAATTTGCAAAAAGAGTTAAAAGAAACCCTTGTTTTCTGACCTGCTTGTGGGCTTCCTGGCAGCATGTGGAACCAGATTCTTTGGTCTGTTCCAAGCAGGGCCCTTACGTTCTTTTTTGAGGGGAAAAGTCGACATTCAATACTTTCGCACTCTCCTCCTCCCTCACAAAGGTTTTCTGCACTAAGGCACATGTCAGCAGCAGCTGCTTTGCCTTACTGAAGGTGTGAAATCATTTTCTCATTGATTTCCTCATTTTCTCCCCAAAACAGACTAGGTTAATTTTAGACTCTATTAATATGTGCTGAAAACCACGCAAACGTCGGCACTGAGGTGAAAAGTTAGCAGCGAAAAATATGCCAACACCAGGAGGCTGAAAGATAGGCCCAGGCACTGAGATGCAACACACACACAGACAAAAGCTGCAGGATTTCAAAGAGGACGACACATGCGAAGCATGACTGAGGATCAGTTAAAAGAGAACTGTTACTGGCAAGACACAAACTCGACTCAGATAAATGTTAGGTGGTAAAGCATGGGGAAGTTTTTTTAAAAAAAAGTTTCCTTTCCAGTAGCAATTTGTACCCAATCTTCTTCTTTGGCGATCACTCGTAGCCGAGTAAGATTGTCTTCCATAGACACGGTTTTAACAATGAGTCCGTAAGTGACTGTGGAGGCCAATTCTGGATCCACACGTCCTTCCACAGTGGGGACATTGGTTCCCGAGCGGGAGTTGACCACGGTGTGGATTTGCCAAGTGGGCCTTCCTCCTAGAATGTTTCTCCCTTGCGTCCTGAGTTCGAGTGTCTTCAAAGCCCATGACATCTTTGGTAAAGGCTGTTCTCCAACTAGAGCGCTCGCAGGCCAGTGTTTCCCAGTTCTCGGTGTTTATATTACATTTTTAAAGATTTGCCTAGAGAGAGTCTTTGAACCTCTTTTGTTGACCACCAGCATTAAGCTTTCCATTTTTAAGTTCAAAATAGAGTAGTTGCTTTGGAAGATGATCATCAGGCATCCACACAACATGACCAGTCCAATGAAGTTGATGTTGAAGAACCATTGCTTCAACACTGGTGATCTTTGCTTCTTCCAGTACACTGGCATTAGTTCGCCTGTCTTCCCAAGGCATGTGTAAAAAATTTCGGAGGCACCGTTGATGGAATCTTTCAAGGAGTTGGAGATGGAGGAGTTGTCAAAACTACCTGGGAGTCGACATCACTGACGTAATTAGAGTCCTCCCCTCGGCTGCTTTAATTACTGCAGCCCATTCAGCCAAGAAACCTGGCAGCATCAGTTCTTGTTTTTGCCAACAGGTGTCTTGAATCAGTGACCATACCCTTAACACAACACTGCCCGATTTGGGGGGGGGGTTGGGGGGGAGAGAGCTATTTCCTCTCCTCATAGCCTCATGTTTATTCTGCATTTTATCAATCTAAAACAGATTTTAGGAACCCTTTTGCATGTTTTAAGCTGCTGCACACACAACGAGAAAACTGCTAAAAAAATAATAATGTACCGCTGGTGCAAGACGACCCACTAGCTGCTGCAATCTGAGCCACTGCCCCACACCATCAGAGATAAGGCTGGAGCTAACATTCCTCTCACCTCGGCTTTGCGGATGTTCTCTCTAGCTTCATCTATCTTCTGTTCCAGTTCTGCTCGGCTCTGCTCAGACACCACAGACCCGTGGCATTCTAATTCTTCCAGAGTCTGCCAAAAACAGGAAGGGGAGGGGGAAAACATTTGGTGTGTTTTTAATTGAACTGTTGTTTCTGGAAGGGAAATGAAGCGTCACTTCAAACCTCGCGCAGAAGCTCTCCCTTTGCAAGGCTTTAACAGGCGGACCTCCATCCTGATTTACAAACAGCCACAAATGGGAAGAAGAGAATTCTTTGCTGCTCTCCCTTATGCAGTTTGATTTACTTTCCTTTGTATAAAACGAGCCCGAAGGAGGCCCCCAACCCGCTCAACAGGTCCTTGTATGATCAGTGGAAACAGTTGGTCCTGGCAAATATCAACCACTCTCAATTCCAACCTGATAATTGCCACCTGCCCAGATTTTAATTTGTCTGAATAAATTTTAAGAGGTATTTTAATTAATTGATGTCTGTTTTTATGCATATTGTGTTGTTTTATGATGTTAGCCACTCTGAGCCCAGCCTCAGAGTGGCTAACATAATAACAGAGTGGCTAACATTATTATTATTATTATTATTATTATTATTATTATTCACCAGACTTAATGCTGCTCACTTTACACATTCACATTTGAACCCAGATCTAGGTCCACACATCTCATGGTTGCTTAAGACAGCGGTGCCTTTGCCCGTGTTGAACTGAACAGAGCTTGTATTTTATGTAAACCCCAACTCACAGCACAAACAACTAAAAGAGCCAGAGCTTGCTCCGATTTCTAATGTTGTAAGGGTGGACGTTCCAAGTGGTTGTGTACTTTCCCTACTCTCTGGTGTCTTTCCAAGAGATCAGGAGGAAAGGAAAGGAAAGGAAAAAACTTGGAAACTGTCTCACTCAGCTGGCTTTGTTTATAAATTTAAACAGCAATGTCACAGCCATGCTACAGAGTACCAAGATTTTCCCTGCCCACCCTCTTGGGGAGAAGAGGGAGGAAAGGAGAATTAAGGATATAACCCTTTGATCTGGACATTTCCACTCAAATACAATTGCTTAGATATGGGCAGTGTCTCAGCTTGCTTCTCAAACAAAATGCAAGCAAAAATTAACAAAAGTGCAGCCTGAAATGTTATGCAGGAAAAGAGGTGTGGTTCCAGTACCATGAAGATATAAAAGCAGATGTCTGTAAATGTAAAGGATTTATGGAAAGAGTGCATGATCATGGAACTTTGAAGTGTCAGGCATAGCTCTAATGGCTTTAGCCCAAACGTAGCAGAGTTTTCCTGCACAGCGAAGAAGCTAGTTGAGGTGGAAATGACTAGTCAGCTAGACTCAGAATAACTATTTACAGGATTTATTAAAAGGAAAAATAAAACCAGCAGAGTTTCTGCATACAAAACAAAGCAAAATAAATCCTTTCTTTCTCTCTCTCTCTCTCTTAACCATACACAGCACTCCTACTCCTAACACACCCCACACACCTCACTGTCCTAGCAATCCCTAGATAACAGAGTTGAGTGCTGGTCGTTAACCAATCAGAGTAAGTAGTTTCTAGGTCAAGCTGACCTTGGCTTTCTGCCAAGAGTAAATTGACACTGCCTTGAGTTAATTGTGTGAAGCCAGAATCTGTAAGTTTCCCATGAGAACCAATTAACAGAAACTCAACACCCCCTCACAGATTCTGCTGGACAATTAACATCAAATACACCTATGTAGGAGATTATTTTTCCAGCAAACCTAAACCCTTGCACATTCGTTTGTTCTTTACCTTTGCCAATGGTTTAGTTAACACATCTGCTACATTTTCTTCACTTGATACATAAGTACAGGTGATTACATTGTCTTGTACACAGCAACGCACATTGTGGTATTTTACAGAGATATGTTTGGAACGCGATTTGAAACCCTCTGTTTTACTTAAGGTTATACAAGCTTGATTATCAATGTAAACTTGTACTGGTTCTCCACAATTTACATTTAAATCTGTTAACAAATGCTTGAAATAAATCACCTCGTTGCACAATTCACTCAACGCGGCGTACTTTGATTCCGTTGATGACACACTTACAACGTCTTGCTTGCGTGACCGCCAGCTGATTAAAGCTCCACCGACCATTATGACTAGTCCTGTGACAGATTTTCTATCTGGCAAATTTCCCCAGTCACTATCACAGTAGCAACTCAACATTTCATCCTCTGAAGAATTTAATTGTAACATATAGCCAATTGTCTGTTTGAGGTATCTCAGAACTTGTTTTACCCCTTTCCAGGCATTTAGTGTGGGTTTTGAGACCAATCTACTTAATATGCCTACTGCATAGCTAATATCAGGTCTGGACCACTGTGCTAGATACAATAAACTTCCAATTACAGAATGATATACATCAGGATGTTCAAATTCAGGACTCTCATCTATATGAAGTGTTTTTATGAAACCTGGATCCATAGGCACCACTGCCCCTTTGCAATCCTGCATCCTGTATGTAGTCAGTAGTTGTTTAACTTTGTTCTGCTGACTAATTAGGCAGCTGCCATCTTGGGCCCAGCACACTTCCAACCCTAGATATGTCCTAACCGGGCCTAAGTCTTTGCCCCCTCAGGCGCTGCTACTGGTGTAAAGACCTTGTGCTCATTCAGAGAGGACATCTCTTCCTCCATTGCCTGCTTCCAGAGCTCTGCCTCCTCTTTTGGTAACTTTAAAACCTCCTGAAAACTCTTGGGCTCTGCAATTACACTAAACACATTTGCAGTATCTGGAGAAAAACGCACTGGAGGCACTCCTTTGTTTTGTCTTTTAGATCTTCTGGGAGAAAATTTTTCTTCTGACCCACTTTCCTCCTCAGAACTACGACCTCTCTTTTGTTGCTTAGCAAATGGTCTCTGGCTAATTCCACTTTCTTGAGAGCTCTTATCTGAACTTTCCTCCCCCTCAGACTCTGATTCTCTATGTTTACCTTCAGAGTCATGAAGCTCCTGGGAAGGTTCAAACCAAACCTCAGTATTGGCATGTAGTCTCTCCCAGCCACTATGTTCACAAAAACTGGCATTCCTGGAGATCACAATGCCATTTGTCCCTTCAGCAAAGCGGAAACCTTTTCCCAGCTCCTGGTAACCCACAAACACTAACTGTTTGGTCTTAGGATCTCCCTTCTTCCTCATTTGTTTTGGAATTAACACCCAGGCTTTTGATCCAAACACATGCAAATGGTCAATTTTGGGTTTTTTCTGAAACAATTTAAAGTACGGAGTTGTACCTATTGTTTGATGAAAGAGCCTATTTTGGAGATAACACGTGGTGAGCATGCTCTCCCCCCAATAAGACATGGGCAAATCAGCATCATCAAGCATGGCAAACATCATGTCTTGTAAAGATCTGTTTTTTCGCTCGGCAACGCCATTCTCCTCTGGGGAAAAAGCGTTCGTTTTTCTATGCCCAATGCCACGCTTTTGTAACCAATCTCTAAAAGCATTTGACATAAATTCGCCACCTCTGTCTGTCTGAATCCTTCTGAGTTTAGTGGACAGAAATCTTTCCACAGATGGCACCCAGCCTTTAAACTTAGTGAACACGTCACCCTTATTCTTCATGGGAAAAACCCAAGAATAACGCGTGGCGTCATCCACAATTGTTAATGAAAAACGCGATCCACCCCTGCTTACAGCAAATGGACCAATTACGTCCATGTGAACCAGCTGTAGCGGTGACTCACTAACTCTGTCACTTCTGGGGTAAGAGACTCTGTGGGTTTTAACCTTTTTACAAACATTGCAATCAAGGTACTTGTTACAACTCTTTAAATTACCCCCATCAGCCAATTCAGACATTTTTAGTACACTTTTCCAGCCAGCATGCCCCATTTTCCTATGCAATAAGTGCACACAGTTGTCATGTATAGCTTTGTTATTCACTGCAGGCTGAGATTTACTGACTACTGCTGCAACTTGAGATCCTGCTTTAAGCCAAAACAAGCCTCCCTCTGACTTAGCAGTGCCTAAAATCTCACCAGCCTTCTTAATAATGCAACTGTCTCCTTCAAAATACACTTTAAACCCAGCTTTTAGCAAACAATCTACAGACATCAGATTGCTCCTTAATGAAGGCACACAAAGTACATTTTGCAGGCATTCACGAAGACAAGGAACAAAAACTGCACCCCCCGAAATCACTTCGGAAGTACTTCCGTCTGCTAGAGCCACCTGGCTGCGCTGTGCTGAGTTCTTGGAAACAAACAATTCATCTGAATTTACGATGTGCCGAGACGCTCCCGAATCGACCACCCAGACAGCTTGTTTCTCATCAGCAATCTTGACCTCGGCGGTCACCAGTTGAGCCGACTGTTTTTGTTTGAAGAACTTCTTTTTCCGCTGCTGCTGATCTCGTCTCTGCTCCTGCACTGGCCACTGAGACTTGACCAACTCAGGACATTGTCGTTTTAGATGCGCTGAAGACCCACATCGAAAACAACGCCTAACAGCAAACGCTGACTCCTCACTGGTACGCTGCTTTTGCTTCACCCCTGGCACGGCATGAGAACTCCTTCCAAACCGCCCGCCTGTAGAAGCCTCTGCAGCCAACGACCTTTCTTGCCTCTTCTGCCACTCTTCAATCAAACGCCCAGTAACGTAACTGATTGATAAATCACGCTCCTGTATGCCTTCTAGAGACAAAACTAAATTATCCCAGCTTTCCGGGAGAGAACTCAAAATAATAGCCACCTTCTCCTGCTGGTCTAATGCACAGTCTCTTTCCTGTAGCGCAGCAAACTTTAACTGTAAACTGTGTAGGTGTTCCTGCATTGTAACCCCAGGCTGTAACATTGCCTTGTACAATGCCTTGCGAATGAACAGCTTGGAAACCGCTGTCTCACGCACATGGAGTTCTTTAAGTGCTTGCCACACACCTCTAGCTGTCTTGATTCCCCTCACATACGGCAACTGGGAATCTTCCAGCCCCAAGACAATTGTAGCCCTTGCTCTTTGGTCTTTATCGAGGTCTTCATCATCAGGCTTCACAGGAAACTTACTCACCACTTGCCAGAGACGATCCCTCTGCAGCACTGCCTGCATGCGTTCCGACCACAGCAAGTAATTGGAGTCATTCAGACGCTCAAAAGCCATCTGAACTGGTTGTGAGGCCATCTTGAGAGCGATGTCCCTGGAACCCGGAACCAGCTACTCACAACCACCGAGAGAGAAAACAGGAACCACAGCACCCAGCACTCACACGCTGCAGCTGTTGTCCTTGTGTCCGCTGCGTCACCAGCTCACCACAGTCAGGAACCAGCCAGTGTCCATCTGCTGCACCAACAGGAACAACAACTTCTGGAACTACTGGAACCAACGCCGTTGATGCTGACACCACCACAACTCAGGCTGGCAGCACGATACCCATAACCTCATGGAACTTTGAAGTGTCAGGCATAGCTCTAATGGCTTTAGCCCAAACGTAGCAGAGTTTTCCTGCACAGCGAAGAAGCTAGTTGAGGTGGAAATGACTAGTCAGCTAGACTCAGAATAACTATTTACAGGATTTATTAAAAGGAAAAATAAAACCAGCAGAGTTTCTGCATACAAAACAAAGCAAAATAAATCCTTTCTTTCTCTCTCTCTCTCTTAACCATACACAGCACTCCTACTCCTAACACACCCCACACACCTCACTGTCCTAGCAATCCCTAGATAACAGAGTTGAGTGCTGGTCGTTAACCAATCAGAGTAAGTAGTTTCTAGGTCAAGCTGACCTTGGCTTTCTGCCAAGAGTAAATTGACACTGCCTTGAGTTAATTGTGTGAAGCCAGAATCTGTAAGTTTCCCATGAGAACCAATTAACAGAAACTCAACACATGAGAGCACCTGGGTCGATTATTTGCGATGTGTATTGCTCTCTTATTGTTGGTGGCTTACGGGGTCTTTGAGTGAGCAGTACGCAAGCCGTTAAAATAAATTTTGTAAAATAAATAAGGATTATTTTAAATGACAGACTTGTAAGGTAAGGGACAACTGAAGGAAGACATAGAAGATGACAGTACATTGAGGGAAGCATTTATTTGTTTCCAATTCTCTGTCATCTCAGTACAAGTTTTTACCCATGTTATCTGGCTTACATAAAAACCAAACCTTGTAGGTTTGTTTTTAAAACAAATGTGTGTGCAACAACACATACAAGTATAACTGAGTCCGAACAGAATTGAGATTTATACCAGTATAAAGCTACTGCTTTGCAAATTTAGAGAACTACCTTTTTTTCTCATACAGGTAGTGCCACGTAATGTTTCCTGAAGCTACTTGGAAGCTACACAAATTAGGGGCTTGAAAAATCAAAAGGAGAACCGCCTCTCACAATCCCAAATGTCATATAGGCCTTCCTGGTGCGAGCTGACAAGGACATAGATTTGCAAATGAACCAGAGACCTCTTAATTTGGACTGCTTTTAAAAACGAAACATCTTGGCAAGGTAACGTTGCAGCGTAGTGTGGCAGCACACAACTAATAAACAAACGAGACAACTCTGGCAAAGGCAAGCCCCTTTAAAACATGGCCAACATGACTGAGAGTAATTATCATCTGTTAATTATCACACATCCCAGTTAAAGCACTTTGAAGAACAAGGTGATCTACTGGGACAATGTGGAACAAAGAACTCAGTGCAAACAAGGCCAAAGCCAGAGTTACATGGGATGCCATAGGATGGAATATATACCGTATTTTTCGCTCTATAGGACACACTTTTTCCCCTCCAAAAATTAAGGGGAAATGCGTGTGCGTCCTATGGAGCAAATGCAGGCTCCTTGGCTTCAGCGATAGCAACGCGAAGCCTCCGAAACACAGAGGGAGCACTCCCTCCGCGCTCCGGAGGCTTTGCGTTGCTTTTGTTGAAGCCTGGACAGCGAGATGCGTCGGTGCGCACCGACCCCTCTCATTCTCCAGGCTTCAGGGATAGCCGCCTGAAGCCTTCGGAGTGCAGCGTGAGTTCCCGCTGCGTTCTGGAGGCTTCAGGTTCCTTTCGCTGAAGCCAGGAGAGTCTTGCTCTCCCAGCTTCAGCAAAAGGAACCCGAAGCCTGAGGAGCAGAGCGGGAACTTGTGCTGCGCTCAGAAGGCTTCAGGGATAGCCGCGTGCAGCCCCTCTGGCAGGGAGAGGCTGCAGGTGGCTATGGCTTCTTTAGCCCCGCACAGCCTCTCCCAGTTGGAGAGGTTGCGTGCAGCTAAAGAGGAAGCCAAAACAGTGAGCAGGATCCATCCCGCTCACTGTCTTGGCTTGTGCCATAGCCGCGCGCAACCCCTCCGGCAGGGAGAGGTTGCGCGCGGCTAAAGAGGAGCTCTGGGAGAAGAGGACAGGCTGGGGGGGAAATAAGATTTTTTTCCCCTTAATTTCCCCCTCTAAAAACTAGGTGCGCCCTATGGTCCGGTGCGCCTTATGGAGCGAAAAATACGGTATACCAAGGAAGCTGTTTCCTTTCCTCATGGAATGACAGATGCTGTGAAATGGAATATGAGTGGTGTAATCCTTCACCAAAGTGGCTGGATGAACAGGACAGGCAAGAAGCCGCCAATAATCTTATTTGTTTTCAACCCACCCGTTGACTGTGAATAATGTTTTTGTGCTCTCTCGCCACACGCGTCGCCCATTTTCGGGCTTCCTTGTTCAGACTGTGCTCTTCTGTTGTTCCGGTCTCAGATTCCAGTTGTCGACTCTGAAACACACACATACAAGAAAGGAAAGTGAGTGAGGGGATTTTCTAGGCCTGGCCTTCCCACCTGTGACATCCTCGTTTATGTAGCAATCCGAAAAATGTTATTTAACTCACTTACAAGACTTCGCAAAAGGGCTTTTCCCAGATTCTTGTTATATGAAGCTGAACATAACAAGCAAATTTCAAACACAGAAAAAGCCCTGCTGTCTGTCCATGAGTTTTGTCATGGGGGAAATGAAAAAAACTGAAACCAGTGTAATTTGCTCTTTAATGCTTTTCAAAAGCAAGATCGGGTTGTTTTCTTTTTTTAAAAAAAGAGGCTGCTGTAAAGTGAAAATGAATTATCTTTAATACGATAAATTTCTGAAGCAGAGGAACCAAACAAAGAGCAGATAAAGTGCCTCAGGCAAAGAGGGAATTTGGGGGCTAAGATCTAACTGAGATCTAAACTTTATTCTGCATTGCGTTTCCCAATGTTTCATAAGCTTTCACGAGATTGGTGAACACATGAACAAAAAATGATTTCACAAAGACGCTGAATACTTACCAAACTAGCCCATGCATTTAATCGAGGCAAAAGCAAGGTATTGATCCACACTCCCACCCCAGAAATTACCAGCAGCTGACAAGCGCATGCAATGCTTTACTTGCACCATTACAGGATGGTTCTCGCATCACAGGCAACGGTCCTATGAGGGGACAACCATGTTTTGCAAAAGCCGACAGCAGGGGTGTTCGGGGTGGGCTGGATGATAAAGGGATATGCATTCAACCCTGAGCTCCTGGACGTCCCAGAACGGAAAAGGTCCCAATCGTCCAAAGAACCATATAAAGTACAAGCGGTCCAGAAGTTGGGGGTGAGGGGAATCATAGAATCATAGAGTTGGAAGAGACCACAAGGGCCATCGAGTCCAACCCCCTGCCAAGCAGGAAACACCATCAGAGCACTCCTGACATATGGTTGTCAAGCCTCTGCTTAAAGACCTCCAAAGAAGGAGACTCCACCACACTCCTTGGCAGCAAATTCCACTGTCAAACAGCTCTTACTGTCAGGAAGTTCTTCCTAATGTTTAGGTGGAATCTTCTTTCTTGTAGTTTGGAACCATTGCTCCGTGTCCGCTTCTCTGGAGCAGCAGAAAACAACCTTTCTCCCTCCTCTATGTGACATCCTTTTATATATTTGAACATGGCTATCATATCACCCCTTAACCTCCTCTTCTCCAGGCCAAACATGCCCAGCTCCCTTAGCCGTTCCTCATAAGGCATCGTTTCCAGGCCTTTGACCATTTTGGTTGCCCTCCTCTGGACACGTTCCAGTTTCTCAATGTCCTTCTTGAACTGTGGCGCCCAGAACTGGACACAGTACTCCAGGTGAGGTCTGACCAGAGCAGAATACAGTGGCACTATTACTTCCCTTGATCTAGATGCTATACTCCTATTGATGCAGCCCAGAATTGCATTGGCTTTTTTAGCTGCCGCGTCACACTGTTGGCTCATGTCAAGTTTGTGGTCAACCAAGACTCCTAGATCCTTTTCACATGTAGTGCTCTCAAGCCAGATCCTTTTCACATGTAGTGCTCTCAAGGCAATCCTCCCCACTGTAACGGTTGCTGGCTTCCTCCCTTCTCTTTCATCAGGAAGATTGTGCCCATTACCTCCTTCCCCGTGAGTAGGGACTTTTACGTCTATTGGGAAAAAACCTAATCCTTCAAACTACACTTACGAATGGCTCTAGTCTCCTCTTTAAAGGTTCTATAAGAAATCCCCTAACTCTCCCCTAAGCAACAGATGCTGTCGGATGATGCCCTCCCGCAAGGTGCCCCAGTAGCAGGAAGCAAGGAGGATAGCAGCTGGGGAGCAGACATTTCCCACACCTGTGGATCTCTCTCCCCCCCCCACTCCTGGCCAGGGAGGCTTGCTTGGGATACCTTTTTATATTTTCAGTACCAGGCAGATATTTTTATTCCTTAAAAAAAAAAAAAAGGTCTCAGAACTAAATTGATAGAATCATAGGATTGCAGAGTTGGAGGAGGGTCATCTAGTACAATCCCCTGCAATGAAGTAATCCAGCCCACAGCCATCCCTGGGTGGGCTTGAACTACCACCCTTCTGGTTAACGGCCAGACACATGGACCCATTGCATCACTAGGGTAGTTTGGGCATTTCTGGTGACTTTCAACTAGTGTCCCTGTTGTTCCACTAATTAATTTTTCTTAATGTTTTATACCTGTTGTCTTTGTCCATGGATCACCGAAGAATGGATACTTTTGAATTCTGGTGCTGGAGGAGACTCTTGAGAGTCCCATGGACTGCAAGATGATCAAACCTATCCATTCTTAGGGAAATCAGCCCTGAGTGCTCACTGGAAGGACAGATCGTGAAGCTGAGGCTCCAATACTTTGGCCACCTCATGAGAAGAGAAGACTTCCTAGAAAAGACCCTCATGTTGGGAAAGATGGAGGGCACAAGGAGAAGGGGCCAGACTGTAGAAGACTTCAGTTCTCTCACCACCTACATAGGAAGCCATAAGTCAGACCTTTGGGTTCATCTAGTTCAGTGCTGTCACTTAAGAGGCACACTCTTAAGACAGACGGATGCCGACAAAGGATATGTGCCACTTTTGAGTGTCAGCTGCCAAAGAAAATATGGCTTGTCTCTGAAATAAAATAGAAACCATGCCAATACATTTCCTGAAGGGTAGCTGTGCTGGTTGTTTCTGCTGGAATGGACGGTATTCAGTTGCCATAATGCCAACACATTGGTCCAGCGCCGTAAGATTCTTGGGTTATTTGCAGTGTCCCACCAAGAAAATTGCATGATTTGCTCATCAATCCTATTATTCTGTAAGATTATAGATTTTGCTGGACCATTTATTTCAACCAACCAATCGCATGTCTTGTGCACCATGAGGAAAATTTCTCCAGCTCCAGGGAAAACTTTGGTGGGTATGGCCTAATCTGGTATGTTGTGCCAGCTCACTTGCTAGGAACAACGTGTTTCTGCCTCGAAACACAGGACACATAATGGTCTATTCCATTGTTATTCAGCTGTGGCCTGCTGGACGGAAGAATTCCAACAGTTCTTGAAATGCCCCTCTTTTTTTGCGTGGGCTAAAGCTCATGTAGGCTTCAGCCACGCTAACTGAATTCCAGCAGGATGTGTATTTGCTGAGATGGTGCCAATGTTTATTACGGGATCTTAGTTCCAACTCCATCCAGGAGGAAGAAAACAAACCCTTCCCCATTTTGGCCCGGAAGGACAAACAACAGTCCAAAAAGCGGAGCTAATTATAGATTCACTTTCTGCCTTGAGACTTGCAGCGAAAGCGCTCTGAAAAACCCTTCAGCCTTTGAAAGCAAAAGAGAGCACCAACCTACACAAAATGGCACAATATCAGCCATCCCGTGGCACAACCATCTAGCCAGATGAACCCTACCTGAAAAGAGTGTTACTCCTAAGAAGTGGTAGAATAACTGTCTATCAAAAAAGGAGGCAGGGGAATGGACAGGCGTCATGAGATAGGAAGTGATGCCAAAAAACGGCATGGTTTGCTCAAACAGCAACAAGGGAAGCCAGAAATTGTGCCTGGAGCACTAAAGTAGAATCTAAACTGGGGACCACGACATTATAACGTAATGTGAGATGCTGTTTAGGGATCCCAGATATGAACATTAACAGCATCTTCAGCCAAAGACCAGCTTGGCTGCTTGACAAAACTGTTGGAAAATTCCATTCCACCTTAAGGAGCAAACATGGGATTATTACATGTCACATGTCTGTTTACATTCCAGCACAGTTTGCGGCGAACTTCCGTTGTGTGTATAGCTTTTGCTTTTGATTCTTTTGCCGAGAAGACAAAGAGAGAGACGACATGTTTCTTTGTCCTGATTTATGATTAATAAATTCGTAGTTGTAGTATACTTCCACAAGCCTCACGCCTATTTTGTGTGTGCAGTTTGCTCTGCTAATATAGTGTGCCCTGGCTTTGAAGCCTGGGTTGCTGATTTACGTCGGAGCAGAGGCTGATGGGTCTTCGCAGCGGGACGGCTGGAAGGAGACGACCCAGCTAGGGCTAGCCAGCTGGCCTCTGAACCCACTGCAAGCTGACAACTACCAGCCAGGTTAGTAACTAACACACTGATTCTCAAACAGATTAGTTCAAAGAACTACAGGCAATTGTGTAGAACTTACAAATAGTAACTGGGCCTTTGTCAGGGTTGCATAATGAAACGCTCCTCAATAATAATAAAACTGCCAATATCACAATTTATAATCTATGGTGCAACTGCATTTGGGTATAGTTCTGGTCGTCTCATCTCAAAAATAATATTGTGGAGTTGTAAAAAGCTCAGAAAAGGGCCACCAAAATGATGGTGGTCTTTGTTGGGAATCTGAATACGTGCAGCTACTCACACAGAGTCAATTAGGGTTTGGCAGACAGCCAAGGCAATGTGGAGGAGTGAGTCTGCCTGGTGATACAGAGGCATGGAGACAGCTCCATGATTGGTCAAGCTCTCTCAAGGGAGTGATGATTAACGGCCTACTAACTGGAATGTGTTAGTTCAGTAGTACGAGTTTGAGTGTAGGAGTTGGAGGTTGAGAGCTGTGAGTCGTGTATGAGAGAGTTAGCTAAAGATCCGTGTTCTGTTCTGTTCCTGTAAATAGTCCACTGTATATAATAAACACCTAACTACAAGTTCCTGATTCCTGCTTTGTCTATCCTGTCTGTAGCCAAGTTGCCAATTGCTTCTGTGGATTCTGCATTACTCTGCTAGGTCTGGCTAAGGTCCTGCAACTAGTCGGAAAGTTGCGAAACACCAATAGGTTTTGCCAATAGTCTTCTCCCTTGTTTCCCACAGGCATCTAGTTGGCTAATGTGAGAACAGGATGCTGGACTACACTGGGCCATTGGCCTGATACAGCAGGCTCTCCCTATGTTCTTATGTTAGCCAAGCCATTCCCCTATCAAGCTACTTTCCTATTTGCATAGATTTTATTTATTTATTTATTTGTGTGTGTGTGTGTGTGTGTGTGCGCGCGCGCACACAGAAGAGCATTCCACCAGTCCAAAGTTGCTCAGCCCAACCTCAACTTCTGTCTTTGAGAACCAGCCCACAGCCTGTACAGTGGTGCCTCGCAAGACAAAATTAATCCATTCCGCGAGTCTCTTCGTCTTGCGGTTTTTTCGTCTTGCGAAGCACGGCTATTAGCGGCTTAGCGGCTATTAGCGGCTTTAAGAAAAAGGAAACAAACTCACAAGAACTCGCAAGACGTTTCGTCTTGCGAAGCAAGCCCATAGGGAAATTCGTCTTGCGGAACGACTCAAAAAACGGAAAACTCTTTCGTCTTGCGCGTTTTTCGTCTTGCGAGGCATTCGTCTTGCGAGGTACCACTGTATTTCAGAATCTCTAGACTCTGTTCCCCATCAGAAGCACAGCACCTGCCTTACAGAAAGGCAGAAAGACTGGGTCAAGTATGTATTGATGGACAGGGTTGCAAGCTTGACTGCTTATTCAGGAGAAAACCTGATTTCTCACCTATTTTCTCATAAATGGTGAGGAGTCTGAGAGAGGAACGGCTCAAAGTCTAAAAAAACCAGCAACATGCTAGGCTCTCATTAGAGCTGCAAAGGGAATGCCTAGCTGATCATTGTAAAAATCAGAAAACTCCCAACAGAAATGAGCATTTATTGCATGCCAGCTACCATACACAAAGTGCAACAAAACAACTCAGTCATTGCTTTGGACAGACATGGGGTGAGGTTTCTACAGCTCACCACTATAGGGCCCAACCACTGAGAGCAGGAGAATATGCACGATTTAGGGTTCACAGACTTCTGCCTTTTAAAAAGGCACAGTTGAATTTACCACCCTGATGCCCCTCTTTCTCGTTTTCAGTCTAGATTTATTGTGGCTTATTTTATTTTTACTTTAGTTGCAGGACTACTCGCTGTACCGTTTTTACTTTAGAGGAGTCTCGAAAGGCACTGCGGGATAATGTATTCTTCTGTAAATAGCGCTCACATGCAGTGTGAAAACTTGCACAAAGGCTCCCAACAATTCCTCGTTCTGTGCAGACAAGCCAACTACCACAGCAGCTGTGTTAGAATCTAGCACTTCTCACATGCAACGCGCAGATGTTTAAATAGAAGCAGAAGAAAGGTTCCTGTTAAAGCATCCCCAGTTCCGAGGCGGGGTGCGGGAATGGGGAGAGAAGCATCTTTGAAAGGCTCTTGGCACATAACTACAGACTCCTTGATTGTCTAAGGAAGACTGCAAAGAGGAGGAGAAGAAAAAAAGTTCACTTTCTAAATGGGGGTGTTCAGAAGCCTGTTGGGTCCCACAGAATGAAGTGACTCATGCCCTTGCACAAATACCCAACTTTCCTAATAATACTATTTTTGTTCTGCCTTATCTATTCACCGCCTTCCCAGGAGTTTCGGAAAACCCTAAAGGAAGTTCGGAGAGAAGAATGGCTCTCACTTTACAGTCCTGTTTTTCATTTGCGGCAGGTTTTCTCAAAGGGTGAGAGTGATATAGTTTTCAGCCGTTTCAGACCTGGGGTCCCACAGTATCTGCAAGAAGAAATTAACCTACACATTCACCGTTTGTTTCTTTGTACTCGTCTTTCTTTCTGCATGTTTTATTTCCTTAGCCCTTTCACCCCCTTGCTTAAAAAAACAAAACACCAAAAAATTGTGGGGTGCCATTGGTGTGACCCAGCTTTAGGTCAGAATGTGAAATAATATGTGGATTCTGATCCACCACTCCAAGCAGACTTGCAGCCTACTGAACACCTTTTTCAGCAAGCCTTTAAGGCAGATTTCCTCAAACTCAGCCCTTCAGATGTTTTTGGCCTACAACTCCCATGATCCCTAGCTAGCAGGATCAGTGGTCAGGGATGCTGGGAACTGTAGTCTCAAAACATCTGAAGGGCCGAGGTTGAGGAAGCCTGCTTTAAGCTAATATCTTTTCCAATCTGCATGGGGATTGCTTTTAAGGTGCTTTAAATATGTGCTTATCGCTTTATCACTTGGTGTTCACTGTTCTGGGTTCCTTTCAGAAGAAGGGTGAGATATAAATTTAATAAATAAATAAAACCTGTAGTATTTAGTATCAGCTAGAATTCTACACTTCAGCACTGACCATCACTCTGCATATTGGCTGGAATGAATCAGGCATGAGTGAATTTTGCAATACCCCAAGGTTAACACAGTCAACCTCCAATGTACAGAATATAATGTCACAGGCAGCAACTTGGCAAAAACAGGAAAGAACTGCTTTTAAAAAAATTGTTTCAGCTCTTTGGGGCCATTATCTTGGCAGTAGATTTAGTTGTTTATTGCATTTTCTCACAGGATCACATGCTGTTTGAGGAAGGGGCCTCCATTTCCAATCAGGAAACATAAAGAGCTAGCAAATTTCCTCCTATATTTTGCCATGCTGTTGCAAATATGCTTATCTATGCATTAGTGAGCTTGATAGTAAGTTCTCTGTGCACTGCAGTTTGGGGAAACTTCTGATTAAGAAGTTTACCTTGCCTGTTGACAGCTTTGTGGTTCGGATTTGATTTTAGTCCATTTGCTTTTAACAAAATTTGATCAAACCCCACTTACCCCATTGCTAAGTTCAAGCCACCTCCTTTAAGCCTCTGATCTCGCCCATTTTTGTTCCCCTCCATTGCTCTTCCCACTGTCTTCTGTTATTTGCTATGCCTCCACCCTCCAATTCCCCAACCTCGGCCTCAAGACAAAGTCTTATCCTTTTTAATCACAACACTCAGATTCTCCTTTAGCCTGTCCTGGATTGTGTAGCTTTGTACCACAACATTCAAACGTGATCTACCATCCTCCTGCAAAGGGTAGCACGACGGTTGGGTGGGAACCCAATGTTCCATAGCCAGTAATTCACGTGACCAGGGCAGGTTCTCAATTCTTTACCGAGTCCCAGCACTATATAAATGTTGGCGGATAATCTTGTAGGAGTGTAAACTGGGGATACTCCTGCCCTGTACAAAGTGATTGGGATAATCCGGCAAGTCGAGAATGGCTGTGTGTTGAAATTTCACCTTCTGCTTGCTGTTGTACAGGGAGCTGGATCAGAAGCTGTATGGTAAAATAAGCAACAACTCTCTGTTGGAAGCAAGAGAGTCACCTGCCTCTATTACTGACCCCCTTTTACATGTGTTCGGTGGCTGAAGGTGTTATACTGGGTAGGCGACTTTACTAACCCTCCCAAGAGGCTTCTCACTTGCACCCTGAAAACATGCTGAATTATTCCAAGCAGAAAAATGGCACAGCAGTTGAACAGCTATAAATGTTAGACTGCATATGCCCCTATCTCTCCCCGCTCTGTAATTAAGCAACTGAAACCTCTCTCGGAAGAGGCACCGAAGTTCTGTTGAACTATTTATTTGATTGAAAATTAGTCGTTGATCGGGGGGGGGGGAGGGGAGAGTCTTGATTTTAGTTCAGGTCAGCAGATTACTCCATAATGTTCACTGCACAGCTTGCCCATTGAAAATAATCATGCATATCCCATGAAAAAGCTACTTGCGTCGAACAGCTCCAACACAAAATGGAAATGAAGTGACTAAAATGCATAACAGTTGCATGTTTTTACCCCTGCTTCAAGGATTGTTAACGAATAGAAAAATATAGATTTCCTGGTTTTGAGTATTATCCAAAGACTGACTTGCGGGATGAAATTTAGTAGGAAAGTAAAATGGCCAAAAATGAAACATTGGCTACGTGGACTGATAGAAACAAGGACCCCACTATCAGTTTCCTGGATCCAATTTTATGACACGTGTTTTTGGAAAAGCAAAACAAGGCTTGTCTTGCTTTTATGTCAACTTCAGTATAATGAAAACCAAAGAAAAAATTCAAGTACTGTATCTGAATACATTCTGTTTGTTTGTTTAAAAAATTGGAAAATTTAATAAATATCTTTTTTTAAAAAAAAGACTAAAGTTAAAGAGACCCCTGACCATTAGGTCCAGTCGTGGCCGACTCTGGGGTTGCGGCGCTCATCTTGCTTTACTGGCCGAGGGAGCTGGCGTACAGCTTCCAGGTCATGGGGCCAGCATGACTAAGCCGCTTCTGGCGAACCAGAACAGTGCACGGAAACGCTGTTTATCTTCCCGCCGGAGTGGTACCTATTTATCTACTTGCACTTTGACGTGCTTCTGAACTGCTAGGTTGGCAGGAGCAGGGACCAAGCAACGGGAGCTCACCCCGTCACGGGGATTTGAACCGCTGACCTTCTGATCAGCAAGTCCTAGGCTCTGTGGTTTAACCCACAGCGCCACCCACGTCCCTTGAAGATTAGGACAAGTTAATTACGGGGCCTTCTGTATCTCACTGTACCTTCAAAGATGAAGTTAAATGGAGTGCTTAAGAGGGCATTTTCTGTGCAATACCTTGCACCAGGGACCACTCGATGACTATTGTTCAAGATGGCTTTTGGCTACAGCTTAAGGTATTTTAATCCCTTGGGCAGCCTTCCTCAATCTGGTGCCCTCCAGATGTTTTGCACTACAACTCGCACTGATCCCAGGCAGCATGGGATGACAGAAGTTGTAGTTCATCTGGAGGGCAGCAGGTTGGGGAAGGATGTCCTAGCAGATGAATTATTTTTGTCTGCTGTCCTCTGCTATCTTAATAATATTTGTTTGCTGCTGCTGCTGCTGCTGAAGTATGCTGCCTCGGGCACTTTAGCAATTAAGGCAGAAAAATGACATATAAATATCTTAATTAGTTTAACTGAAATCAAGAGTATGGTAAGATACCCATAGTTTTATTCCGCTTTCCCAGAAGGGTACATGGAGCTGAAGGGGGCACTTCTGGTCACAGGATTATGTAAAGCTACTCTAGATATCAGATGGTGCATTGACATCTCACTTCAAAATTCCGAATTATTATAAATTGTGCGCTGTTTGGTCCAGTAAAGTTAAGCAGGCCTCCGAGAATTTAGTTCAGTTCTGAGATCTTGACAGTAGGAATCTGGTTTTTAACACGTTATGCATTCGTTTGTCACTTTAGGCATGGAAGCAGATTGCACCATAACAGTCCTTGTCATCATGCATATCAGCAATACCACGAGACAGTAAATGGTGAGAGCAGATGCTGCCATATACCTCTACTAAGGTCATTCTCAGAGCACTGACAGGTGAAGGCTCAATATCCACCAGCTGAACGGCATTAAAACTCTGAATGTCAAAGGTTGCACAAGGACAAAACACACACACACAAACACATACACACACACACACACACCAGTTAGAACTGCAAGGCAAACACCATTAGGCAAATATGGTTAGTCAGGGAAAACTCAGCCCACTGCCTTTTATATACCCTTGGACTTGATGTAAACAATGTGCTGGGATAGTCAGAGATACAAAATTAACTTATCTTTTGTTGAGGACGAAGTTAGAAAACATCTGAATTTCAAGGGCACGTTTGTTGTTTTTAACAAGGCTTACCCCTAATGCAGCACAGACCAAGATCCCTTCCCCCTTGCTAACTATGGTTTATCAAAAATCTGCAAAAAGAAAGGACTTTTTTTTAAAAAAAAAAACTTACACTTTGCTTAAATTGGAACTTTCTATTACCTTGGTGTAAGAAGCACAGAAAACTGCTCTTTAGCCACCTGGTGAGCTATTTGCTTAATGTGAACCTCTGCAAATATTTGGGGAGACAGTACGATTTGGGGGAAAAATATCTCCCATTATCAACCATTTCTTAAAACACGATAAATTTTTACAAAACCCCTCCCAGCCTCCCCTGTATTTACGAATTATTCTCAACATAAAATAATTAATTTAGGAAGCTTTTTTGAGGACCTAAAACCTTAAAAAAGGGCAATAAGCAAGGGCTGACCACACACAAGGAGAACACACAAGGCAAGGAAAACACTGGGATCGGTTACAGAGCTTTGTTGTACAGTTGCAAAGATTAATTAGACCTTCCGCTAGGTAAAGGCAAAGGGACCCCTGACCATTAGGTCCAGTCATGGATGACTCTGGGGTTGTGGCGCTCATCTTGCTTTATTGGCCAAGGGAGCCAGTGTACAGCTTCCGGGTCATGTGGCCAGCATGACTAAGCCGCTTCTGGCGAACCAGAGCAGCGACAACACGCCGACTAGCAGAAAATATGAGGGGTGGCCAACATTTTCTTCTTTTAGGAAGGATGAACAGGAAAAGCTCACTGCTAGTAGCTGCATTCCACAGCAATTCGGGCTCTTAGCAAAAGTGTATTTGTTACATATTTTAGACGCTCCTCCCTGCAGCAAACCAAAAGCCTCACACATCACTTACAAGCTAGAATTTTAGTGGTTTTTTGGCAGAAAACTCAAGCAGTTCAGCCTAATGGTACATATTTGTTATGGAAAATTTGAGCCCGGACAGTCAATTTCTGGGCAACTGAAAAGAGTGCCTTATAATGGAAAGATTGGAGCACTTTGAACTGGCATGTTTGCGGCCCAAACTAAAACAAATACTTGCTTCACCTTTTAGAGATATTTCAACCTCAAGTGTCTTCAGACAATCAAGACTTTAAAAAAGTGTGCATCTAGTCACAGACTGCACCATAGGTGGGATTCTTTTGGAGACCATACTATTTTCCCTCAAGCATTTTAAGGTATTATTTCAAAAGTTTAGAGTTTTAGGGAGACACAGTTGCAAGGGACTCCAGCAATCATTTAGTTCCTAAGACGGGCTATCCCATACCTAAAGCACTCTAAAGGTAAAGGTAAAGGGACACCTGACCATAAGGTCCAGTCGTGGACGACTGGGGTTGCAGCGCTCATCTCGCTTTATTGGCCGAGGGAGCCGGCGTACAGCTTCCGGGTCATGTGGCCAGCATGACTAAGCCGCTTCTGGCGAACCAGAGCAGCGCACGGAAATGCCGTTTACCTTCCCGCCAGAGTGGTACCTATTTATCTACTTGCACTTTGACGTGCTTTCGAACTGCTAGGTTGGCAGGAGCAGGGACCGAGCAACGGGAGTTCACCCCATCACAGGGATTCAAACCGCCGACCTTCTGATCGGCAAGTCCTAGGCTCTGTGGTTTAACCCACAGTGCCACCCACGTCCCAGCCCTTCTGCTACCATACTCTAAAAATGTGTCTAAATGAACAGATGTCTTAATAAGCTTCAAATTCTAACCCACCAGTGCAACTGCTCAAATCCTACATGCGGGAGGGGATGGGACTGCGCCATCCGGCCTCACCTTTCATCATGCATTCACCCCATACAACATTTGCATGTTGGACATAGGGAATGGCACGAATAGAATACAATCTATTGTACAGCTCAGTTTTGTGTGGGGCCAACAGGAACAACTCGTGCTGGGCTCTAGACACCAAGGTCCCTATGGATATATTAAGTTGAATGTGCAGTATTGGGTGAGGAAGATACACCTTGAGTGGGGTAGGTTGGTATAATCCCAATCTCCCACCACTCATGGGATCTGAATGTTCGAAAAGGGGTAGAAAGGTAAAGGACCCCTGACAGTTAAGGCCAGTCATGAACGACTCTGGGGTTGCGGCACTCATCTCGCTTTACTAGCCGAGGGAGCTGACGTTTGTCAACAGACAGTTTTTCCGGGTCATGTGGCCAGCGGGACTAAGCCACTTCTGGCGAAACCAGAGCAGCGCACGGAAACGCCGTTTACCTTCCCGCCGGAGCAGTACCTATTTATCTACTTGCACTTTTTGGCGTGCTTTCAAACTGCTAGGTTGGCAGGAGCAGGGACCGAGCAACAGGAGCTCACCCCATTGCGGGGATTCGAACCGCCAACCTCCCTAGGCTCAGTGGTTAACGCCACAGCGCCACCCGCGTCCCTTGAAAAGGGGTAGCACTCAATAAATTTTGCTGTTGTCCAAAGCAACTATGTGCACTTGAGGCCACTCCTTTTAACAGGCTTAGCACACTTGACTCAGCGCACCTTAGCACACCTGGGTCACAATCCAGTGCTCCCTGTCTGCTGAAGAAAGGCTTAAAAAGGCTATGCGAGGTTGCAAAACTCTTGGACAGCACATCAGTGTGTTTCTCCCTGCAGAAGTATGGATTTTAGAATTTCTTGGGTCATGCCCAGGCAGACAACTACACACGGCAATTTATTTGCGCGTAGACCTTGTTCCCCTTACAAAAGCAGCTTCCCTGGATTGTGGCTCATTCAAAGCATTGAACAAAGGAGTGGAATTAACGTATTTTTTTAAATGCCCTTACGGTGTCACTGTCACAAGGCTGGAACTGGAAGGACTGCGGTTTATGAAATACGGAGTTCTCTTGCAAGAACAGCTGAAAATTGTAATCTCGCACTACCTGAAAGAGACAATGAATACATTTACAGGCATTTAATCCCTGATATTAAAGAGAGAATGTGTGAGACAGAAAAATTGAAGAAACTGTAACACTGCAATAGTTAAGCCAACACCAGATGTTCTGCAAGGTGCAATACAACATTTAAAACGAAATCAACAAAGATGCTGTAAGAGCATCATTTAAAATACCAATAAAACATCAATGAATACTTACAGGATTAAAAAAAACCAAAAACATTTTGTAAAGGCCTGTCTAAACAAAAAAAGTTTTCACAGGACATATGCAGAAAGGGAGACACGGTTCCTGCCCAACCTCTAGTGGTAGGGGGTTCAAAAGAGCTGAGCCTGCCACACTGAAAGTTTGGCCCTGAGTGAAGACCAGTTGAACCTTGGGGGGCCACAAGGGAAAACACAAGACGTGCCTGATCACAGGATCTCAGCCTTTCAAGTTGGAGCTTTTGGAACCAGGCCATCCTTAAGGTACTCTGGGTCCAAGTTGTTTAGGGATTTTTGAATTAATGTAAATGCCTCAAACCTGGCCCAGCAGCAAACTGGATGAAATTGCAGCAAAATACATGCAATTGCAATGTATGCAGGGCTGTAATGCATATTGATCTTAAATGGGAACGTTATTCAGAAAACTTAAGAACACATGTATGATCCCAGAATCCAATGCAGCCACCTGCTCAATAGTGTGCGCCGTCTTTATCAGGGTGTATTTTAATTCTTAAGACTCTGTAAATTGGGTTGGAGTTGTAAGTGTCTGTTATTTATATCTCTATTTTTAGAAACCGCAGAACATTAAGAGTGAAATGTAGTATCAGAAAGTCAAAAGGCTTATGAAGAGACTAGAGAAGCCGGATTAAACTATCATGAGCTTGGGATATCCAAACATTTCACAGACAGCAAGGGTGGATTAACCACATCAGTATCAAATGCAATGCAGATAAAGTCTTATGTGGATTCCTCCAGTTGGCCTGGGTGGCCTGTACAACTACAGTCCTGTGCAGAGGTGATTGGACAGAGCAGAGGTGATGCGTAATGGATAAATCCATTTGATGGATTGAAACTGCCAGCTAAGGGAGACTATATAAACATACCCTAGGAAAAACCAATGCTGCAAAATATTACTCAAGCAGCATTGTAACTGCACTGTAAACAGTTACAGAACTTGTAACTGCTTTTCAACTATACTTGGAGAATTCCAGGCCAACTTTGATAACAGTGCAGAGCTCCAAATCAAAGGGATAATGCTATTGTTGTAAGACAGGGACGGCCAACTCCTAAGAGACTGTGATCTACTTACAGAATAAAAAAATGGCAGTGATCTACCCCATTTTGGGGGGGTTCAGGTCAAAGCTCTTGCATTTTTTTTTTTTTAGGGAGGAAAGTCCCATTTTTTAAGGGTTCAGGGCAAAGTTGTTGTCTTTTTTTAGGGAGGAAAGTCCCTTTTTTTAGGGGTTCAGGTCAACGTTGAGCCAGATTTTACCACCACTAACGAAAGGGAGCCAGCGATCGACTGCAATCCACCAAAACCTCACAGGGAGCTACCAGTAGATCGTGATCGACCTGTTGGACATCCCTGTTGTAAGAAATGGAGTAGGGAGTGGTGGTGTCAGGTTTTTGCTCCGAATTATTCCCAGGTATATGAAACTGCCTTATATAGATTCAGGCCACTGTGCCAGCCAGCCAGCGCTTAATCTGGTTGGCAGCAGTTATCCTCTGTTGCAGGAAGACATGTCTCTCAGCTCTGCCACCATAGATGTTTAACTGACACCACGGACAGAACCTCAGACTTCCTGCATTTAAAGCTCACTATTAAGTGTTAAATCACTACCTTACCAAGCGCTGGCCATCTCCATAATGCTGGCCTCTCTGCCCCCCCCCCCTTTTCATGGTGGCTAGTTCAGTGGTGCCTCGCAAGACGAAATTAATTCGTTCCGCGAGTTTTGTCGTCTTGCGATTTTTTTCGTCTTGCGAAGCACGGTGTCGGGAAAGTTTTGGAAAAGCTTCAAAAATCACCAAAGTCTTTAAAAACCTCAAAAAAGGCTACCACACCGCGTTCTATGAGTTGCTCCTCGAAGTCAAGTCGCAACTGTATTAACGGTGTTAAGAAAAAGGAAACAAACTTGAAAGACGTTTCCGTCTTGCGAAGCAAGCCCATAGGGAAAATCGTTTTGCGAAGCAGCTCAAAAAACAAAAAACCCTTTCGTCTAGCGAGTTTTTTGTCTTGCGAGGCATTCGTCTTGCGAGGTACCACTGTATTAACACTGTGGTGGTGCAGTATTCTACTTCTCTGGTTGTGACCTCTTCAGGCTCCTCCCATTTTCGAAAAAAAGGTCACAGGGCCCACCCTGTCACAACTATTTTGGAACACAGACAAAAAAACTAGTTTGCTGAAAAACTTACCCGACTGGAAGTTTCCAAAAGAAACTGGAATGTGCTTTGTACAGCTTGGCATACTTCTAATTCAGTCCTGCTGAATGCCATTAAATAATCCTTAAGGTGATCACATACATTCCCATCAAGAGCCTGTATTAAAAAAGAAGCAAAAAAGATAAATCCTATTCATGCTCAAATGGTAGAGTGAATATCCGCTATCTAAATAAAATGCATTTATCCACCTTCATGCTTGGTCATCTTGGGCTCATAAGCATCCCGCAACAGAACTGAAATTCCCACTATTCCCACTAGCTGGCACTAAAGAGTATTCCAAAAGCCAATAGGGGCTAATAAAAACACTTTTTTTGCATTTTCACAAAGGAGATGTACCTATAACATATATTGGAGATATCAGGTCTGAATAATATATTTAGCTTAGAAAGGTTGCATTTCATCCGCAGAAGTGATTGTCCCTGCAAGAAACACACAATTCCTATTCGATTAACCATTTGCTTTCTTAACAAATGCTTTTACTTGAAAGAGTAATAATATTTAAGGATACTCCAGTTCTGGGCACCACAGTTCAAGAAGGACACTGACAAACTGGAACGTGTCCAGAGGAGGGTAACCAAAATGGTCAAAGGCCTGGAAACGATGCCTTATGAGGAACGGCTAAGGGAGCTGGGCATGTTTAGTCTGGAGAAGAGGAGGCTAAGGGGTGATATGATAGCCATGTTCAAATATATAAAAGGATGTCACATAGAGGAGGGAGAAAGGTTGTTTTCTGCTGCTCCAGAGAAGCGGACACGGAGCAATGGATCCAAACTACAAGAAAGAAGATTCCACCTAAACATTAGGAAGAACTTCCTGACAGTAAGAGCTGTTTGACAGTGGAATTTGCTGCCAAGGAGTGTGGTGGAGTCTCCTTCTTTGGAGGTCTTTAAGCAGAGGCTTGACAACCATATGTCAGGAGTGCTCTGATGGTGTTTCCTGCTTGGCAGGGGGTTGGACTCGATGGCCCTTGTGGTCTATTCCAACTCTATGATTCTATGATTCTAATTGCTAATAAATTGTAGTTGACTAGTCACAGGAAATAATAGGTGAAGGACCCCTGGACAGTTAAGTCCAGTCAAAGGCAACTATGGGGTTGTGGCGCTCATCTTGTTTTCAGGCCGAGGGAGCCAGCGTTTGTCCACAGACAGCTTTCTGGGTCATGTGGCCAGCAAGACTAAACTGCTTATGGTGCAACGGGACACCGTGATGGAAACCAGACTGCACGGAAACGCCATTTGCCTTCCCGCCACAACGGTACCTATTTATTTGAACTGGTGTGCTTTTGAACTGCTAGGTTGGCAGGAGCTGGGACAGAGCAACGGGAGCTCACCCTGTCACGGGGATTCGAACCGCTGACCTTCTGAAAAAGAACACCCCTTAATCATGCGGCCTTAGAAATTGGATTTTTGACCAGGATGCCAACCAAGACAGCAACCATCATTGCCACCTGTTCCTCTAACTTGGTACCCTCAAATTAAGGCCAATCACTCAAGGCCCCATTACCTTGAGACTCTGACCTTCCCATAACTATGCAGGGCCTTTGTAGAACTAAGATTCCTTGGCATATTTAGAGGGGAGATATCGGGAAATTCCCCATATGGATCGCAAATGTATAAATGGATACAATCAGGTAGAGGTCATCACATGCTATCTGCACCAATTGTTAGCTGGCTTCCAGGTCAATCCACACAGGAAGTGTCAGTTGAACTCCTAGCAGAGAAACATCTATATATTACACACCAGGTAGCCAAATTTGCACCGGCAGCCAAGAAGCTCCGTTCCAGCTATGTGAATGCACTCCAGTTTTAAAATCTAATGTTGTAAATTTCCTTTTTATGTTGTAAACTGCTACAGGTTACATTGTATGAATTAAGAAGAAGGTTTTCCCTTTTATTCTCTGTCGTCCATTGTAAAGGCCTTTGGCTACATACAATAAAATTGACTCCCTCACTTACTCCTATGCCCATTGCGATAGCTTCTGCCACTTTGCAGAGAATTACCGGAGGTTGTCAAAGTGAAAATGTATGCAGTGCTATTTCTAGATATGCAAGAGAATTATCCGTAGCTAGCATGTTTGCAGCTTTTTCATTTCACCTACTGCATTTAAATATGTTGGTATCTCTCAAGTTCAGTGTAAAGTGGTTGTCAACACATCCCTGGATCATGTGAGAAGTTAATTAAACAGGAGA
The DNA here is from genome assembly GCF_027172205.1 of Podarcis raffonei. Taxonomy (NCBI): domain Eukaryota; kingdom Metazoa; phylum Chordata; class Lepidosauria; order Squamata; family Lacertidae; genus Podarcis; species Podarcis raffonei. Next base: position 9,287,206 of record NC_070605.1, on the reverse strand, counting down.
ACATTCACGCTGACATTCAGCATATATGAACTGAACTACTGCTTTAATTGTAACCAGCTGAGATAAAGCAGGGACTCTAAAGATTTTTTTAATTCACGGCAAGCAAGAGATACGAAGCAAGTATACAGCCATGGTAGGGAGCGCCTTAGGAGCAATATAAACTTACTTGCTAAGTGCAAATCCGAGAACTGCTCAGAAAGGAAAAAGCTAACAATGTGTGAATAGGCATAATGTAATTTATATCACACTTCCATCAGGGTTGTAATGGCTGATTTTGACTGGCCACAAAACCATTCACATTATATAACAAAAGGCAGAGGGCCGAAGGAGCGTATCCGCCCCCATTGTCCAGCCCGGACACTGAGGTCCAGCTCCGAGGGCCTTCTGGCGGTTCCCTCCCTGTGAGAAGCAAAGTTGCAGGGAAGCAGGCAGAGGGCCTTCTTGGTAGTGGCGCCTGCCCTGTGGAACACCCTCCCAACAGATGTCAAGGCAATACACAACTATTTTACTTTTAAAAGACAACTGATGGCGGACCTGTTTAGGGAAGTTTTTTATGTCTGATGCTGTATTGTTTTTAAGATTCGGTGAAAGCTGCCCAGAGTGGCTGGGGAAACCCTGCCAGATGGGTGGGGTAATAAATAATAATAATAATAATAATAATAATAATAATGGTCATTATGAAGGCTGCAACAGAGAGTGGGTTGGAGGCGCATTGTATGTGCACTGCATGAACCTCTGGGGATGCAGCACCTCTGTGCATCTAAGTAACAGGGCACCCCCGCAAAGAGGATTCTCTGCACACATGCCAGGATGCGTTGAGGCTATGGGAGTTCACATCACCATGATGGCATCTCAAACACTCTTTCCCCTTAGGAATGAGTGGCAGACATTGGCAGCAGAGGTTGGGTGGCCATCTGTCACGGAAGCTTCAGTTGAGATTCCTGCATTGCAAGGGGTTGGACTAGATGACTCTCAGGGTCTCTTCCAACTCTACAATTCTACAATTTATATAGGGGAAAAAGGTGCATGCTTAGAGACATCATAGAATCAGAGACCTGCAATAGACGGAAGCTTCTAGGGCAGTGGATGAGATTATTGCAAGGCATAGCCCATTGACTAAGTCAGTTAAAAGTACACTATCTAGTTTAGCTTATGTGCCTGTTGTCTTTGTCCATGGAGTTTTCTTGGCAGGGATACTGGAGCGGCTTGCCGGTTCCTGCTCCAGGTGGATCACGTTTGGTCAAAATTCTCCACTAGGACCTGTCCATCTTGGGTGGCCCTGCACGGCATAGCTCATAGCTTCTCTGAGTTATTCAAGCCCCTTCGCCACAGCAAGGGCAGTGATCCATGAAGGAGAGTCCCATGGACTTGAGACTGCCATGGACTGCAAGAAGATCAAACCTATCCATTCTGAAGGAAATCAGCCTTCAGCTCACTGGAAGGACAGATCCTGAAGCTGTGGCTCCAATACTTTGGCCACCTCATGAGAAGAGAAGACTCCCTGGAAAAGACCCTGATGTTGGGAAAGATGGAGGGCACAAGGAGAAGGGGACCACAGAGGATGAGATGGTGGGACAGTGTTCTCGAAGCTACCAGCATGAGTTTGACCAAACTCTGGGAGGCAGTGGAAGACAGGAGTGCCTGGCGTGCTCTGGTCCACGGGGTGACGAAGAGTCGGGCACGACTAAACGACAAGTTTAGCTTATGTCAGGAACAATTTCTTGTACAAATGACTAAAGAAGTAAACATTAGCAAAGCAAATGTATTTGCTAACTTAGTTGGATTCCCCACCTCCCACCCCAGTACGTGAACACTACTTGCTTTTAAAACAACTGCTGCTCTACAGACTCATTTAGAGGAAGGCTAAGAGTTTAAGGAAGATAAGAGCTTCATCAAGCGGTATAATATTAACCGCATCAACTACCTGCTTCCTAAATCTGAGACAGAACCAATCATCAGTGGTTTGGGGTTTCAAAAATCCATAGGACTTTCAGGAAGCGAAACCAACAGCTTCAAGAGAAATGGCAGGTGTTTCTTTTTTTAACAGCAGGCTTAAATTCCAGTGGGACTTGTACTGTTTTATCATGACTTCAAATGCTGTTTTAATGTGCTTTCCAGCTTTTCCTCCTTGACATAGGCAAAGTTCCTGCTCAAATCTTCAACAGCTGCATAAGAGCAACTATGCACAGGATAGCAGTTCTGTTATAAAGTCTTAGAATCACAGGGACAATCCTAGAATTCATACTGCCCTGTGCATGATTCTGCTTCCAGCTCCAATGGAAGAACTACCTTTTTCTCCTAATGGACAAAGTGGCATCACATGGTCAAACGTTCTATCTATATATTTCATCAAACCTATTCGAGAAGACTCCCTGGAAAAGACCCTGATGTTGGGAAAGATGGAGGGCACAAGGAGAAGGGGATGACAGAGGATGACGAGATGGTTGGACAGTGTTCTCAAAGCTACCAGCATGAGTTTGACCAAACTGCGGGAGGCAGTGGAAGACAGGAGTGCCTGGCGTGCTCTGGTCCATGGGGTCACAAAGAGGCGGACACGACTAAATGACTAAACAACAACAACAACATTCCTTTTAAGAGCATGCAAGCTTTCGAGTTACAGAAACACCCTGGCTTAAGAGAAAAATAATGTTCTCTAATTGTTAACTGGCAAACTCACACCAGACGAACGCTCACTAAAAAGGCATCTGTCTTGTATCTTTTACTCTCTAGGACCTATTGCTTCATATATGTATTTTCATACCTGCACTGGTGTAACATGATTCAACGTTCTACAAGAAATGGTACCACACAAACCTTTATTGTGCTGACTCCCCTTGGCGATGAGCCTCAGCACTCAGTGTGCACAATTTTGTGCTAGGGTTTTAGAAGCCTCTTGTTCTGCCTGCTTCTCTCATTCTGTCCCTATAACCTGCTTTTTGTCCAAATTATACTTGGGCAGGGACACAACATGAGGTGACTACAGCACCATGTATTGCTGTAGTGGTGTGACACCAGCCTAAGACTGGCCTGGCAAACTACACAGCGAGCAAACCGCTCAAATAACGAGAAGGAAAAGATTTATAATCCTGAAAAACACAGTCTTGATCTTATTACCATGTCAACGGAACTGTTACTGCTTAGGACAATTTTTGTATTTAATGGAATTTCCAGTTTAACAGTTTCTGGACATTAATAATGAACTTAACATACCTTAACTCTGCTGAGATCAGCAGCAACACTCCGACTAGCAGAAAATATGAGGGGTGGCCAACATTTTCTTCTTTTAGGAAGGATGAACAGGAAAAGCTCACTGCTAGTAGCTGCATTCCACAGCAATTCGGGCTCTTAGCAAAAGTGTATTTGTTACATATTTTAGACGCTCCTCCCTGCAGCAAACCAAAAGCCTCACACATCACTTACAAGCTAGAATTTTAGTGGTTTTTTTGGCAGAAAACTCAAGCAGTTCAGCCTAATGGTACATATTTGTTATGGAAAATTTGAGCCCGGACAGTCAATTTCTGGGCAACTGAAAAGAGTGCCTTATAATGGAAAGATTGGAGCACTTTGAACTGGCATGTTTGCGGCCCAAACTAAAACAAATACTTGCTTCACCTTTTAGAGATATTTCAACCTCAAGTGTCTTCAGACAATCAAGACTTTAAAAAAGTGTGCATCTAGTCACAGACTGCACCATAGGTGGGATTCTTTTGGAGACCATACTATTTTCCCTCAAGCATTTTAAGGTATTATTTCAAAAGTTTAGAGTTTTAGGGAGACACAGTTGCAAGGGACTCCAGCAATCATTTAGTTCCTAAGACGGGCTATCCCATACCTAAAGCACTCTAAAGGTAAAGGTAAAGGGACACCTGACCATAAGGTCCAGTTGTGGACGACTGGGGTTGCAGCGCTCATCTCGCTTTATTGGCCGAGGGAGCCGGCGTACAGCTTCCAGGTCATGTGGCCAGCATGACAAAGCTGCTTCTGGTGAATCAGAGCAGCGCATGGAAATGCCGTTTACCTTCCCGCCGGAGCGGTACCTATTTATCTACTTGCACTTTGACGTGCTTTCGAACTGCTAGGTTGGCAGGAGCAGGGGCCAAGCAATGGGAGCTCACCCCGTCGTGGGGATTCGAACCGCCAACCCTCTGCTCGGCATGTCCTAGGCTCTGTGGTTTAACCCACAGCACCACCTGCGTCCCTAAGGCACTCTAGCAAGCTCCTATCCAACTTTATCATTTCAGAATAAGAGACCTTTGTGTGGGTGACATGCACACCATCAGAGGAATTGCTGCAATCATACATACCTCTGAAGTGTCATAAAATGATCTCAAGACAAATATTTATAATACAATTTTAAAAACCCACAAAAATTACAGTAGATCACGAGATAGCATGGAAAACGTTTTCCTTAACTGTCACCTGGTGGCAAAGCTAGCATTTGAGGGTCAACACAGAAGGTGCTTGGTGAATCTCTACTGCAAGAGCAGTCCCCAAGACCGGGCCAGCCACACGGAAGGCTCAGTTTCATGTTGATGTCAAATGAGCCTCATTCACTGGGGACAATCAGTGATGCTCCTACAGGTGATTTCAGTGATAGAGCTGTTCTGGGTTCTGGTGGTGCCTAAGGCAACCCAGACCTAAGTCGCTCAGGGCTTTGTAAGTGAACACAAGGACACTGAAGCTGCCTTGACAGCAGATTGACAGCCAGTGCAGATGTTTGAACAACTGAAAATCTAGGGACAGTAAAAAGCAATAGGTGTTGTTCTTTTCTAAAATTTCCTCTGCTTGGTAAAATGTTAAGCCACAAAAAAAAGCACCCAAGATGGTCTTTTTTAACCGATTTATAGGTATAGATAAATAGCATACCCATTTTCAGTCTCTTTTGTTCCATCCACCATCTCTCTCTCCCTCCCTCCCTGCCTCTCTCTCATGCAGCCTTGAAGAGCTATCCTGTCTGTTGACCAAGCCATTTCCCTTCTCTCTAAATCCACTAGGGAGAATCTGTTTCACTCAGATGTTTTACACCGTGTCCAGTACTGATCAGAGTCTGCAATGCTAGCAAAGCTGTATTACCGGATATTTCTCACCTTTCAAAACATGTTTCTAGCCCTATCTTTAATCCTGATAGCTGCTCTGTCTTTCACCGGAGAACACTTCCGGAATATCATTCTGATCTGGAATCTGTTAACTTACAAACTAACATTAGGGGCAGATCAATGAGGAGGCAAATGGGGTGTTTGCTCCAGGCTTCTAGGCAAGCAAGCAGCCAAGCCAAGGACAGCCTCTCCCCTAATTGTTTCAGACAGATCCTGGAGACCAAATACAATATTTTGCCTCTTAGGAGAAAAGAGATATACGAAAGATGGGTAGGGATGTGGTAGCAATAGTGGTGAGGACACATTATAAAAGGCTAAGGTTTCCTTTGGACCCCCAAAGTCTAGAAATGACCTGTTTGACAAATCACATGGGTCTTTTTGAAAGGCATGCCACAAGACTGATGCAATCACCCGGTTATCAGCAATCTGCTCTCATATCCAGGGCAGGGTGTTTCAGACGGGCTTCCTTCAACATTCAGTAACGCAAAGAACAACAAAACTGCCTTTGTGAAATCAATGTCAAAACCGTTGCGAGAAATAACCATGAACTCCTACCGGATGGGCTGCATTTTAAACAGATAAGATAGACAGATAGATAGATAGATGCAGGGCACTGTAAAAGTAGTTAATAAATTCTGAAATCTACGCATCGGGGAGAAATGAAAGAATACGTTATGCCACCAAGCTGTGACTGAGTAAGGGAACAGGGGCTGTCACAGCAGAGGCTAAAGAGAAGAAATGAAATGGAGAAGATGACACGTGTGTGTGTGTGTGTGTGTGTGTGTGTGTTTTAAACACCCCTTTGGGAAAGAGGAAATATATAACCCATTGAAGATTTATAGTGAATCTATTTTATTTATTTTTAAATAATTTGTTTTATGTACCACCAAATCCCAGGGGCTTGTGAAAAGGACTGCAGTATGTATTACACAGTTTAAAAACCTGAGCTGACAGACAAATGAGTTCAGGGCACGCTCCTCTGCCCCTCCTTTTCTTGATTTAACCCTCCCTCTAAATAAAGCAATTAAAATTAGAAAATTAATTACTGTACGTTAGTGAAATGCAAGCAAGGCATGTGGGGGATTTCCAGGTTATTATCTTTCTTTCTTTTTACTGTATGTCACATATACAGCTATCTCCCTGTTGCACAAAATTCCAATGAGAAATGAGCTGCTGGCTCTCCAGGAACAAGTTCCTTCCCTTCAGGACAAGCTCGCTAACCCAGAAAAGATGAGAAGCAGAGAGATTGCTGGATGAGGCCTTTTAACAGGAGGGGAGTGAGGAACTGGGGCTTATCTCACAGCCAGCCAGCACTAAAACCACACACAGACTAAGCCCACAACAAAAATAAAACTATTTGGTTAATGCTTTCTTTTGGATTGCATGAATGTCCCAAGGGAATGAAGTACTATGAACTTGCTCATCGTCTTTTGATTTAGAGACAGAGGAAGATTTGAACAGTACAGAGAGGAAAGAGGAAGCATCTGACTGGGGAAACACCACCACAATTTGAAGAGTTCACAGTATGTAAAAATGCAAAGAATTCCTTGAGACAGCTCGCCTCTTACTCTTTAGCCACCAGAAGCCAACAAACCACCATTTTTCTTTTTAGATGTTATGAAGCTTTAACTCTACAGTGCTTTAACTTTGCAGCCTCCTTCCACCTTGGCACATCTCAAAGGAGCTGGTTCCAACATTCTGCAGTCAGATCTTGTTCACCTTTCATCTAGTACCAAACAGAACCCAGCTCTCCGAAGTACTGCTCGTCTTACTAAAGGTTAAGGCATGATTCTGGAAGCACACACAGATGGGACTGGCTGGTGTCAGTTCTCATTTTCTTGAGGGCAGGGCTTTGGAAAAGGCAAAAAGGTCCTTTGTGGCACTGTATTTTAAGGGAGGGAGGGAGGCAGGGTTGTAGAACAAGGAGGGGGACACTGAACTTTCAGCACATGTTGGGCTGCACCAAAAAGTACACATGAAGATGGCCTTTCTTTTTCCCCTGTTTTGCAAATGCATCCACACCTAAACTCACCTCCCTTCTTACTCACCCTCAAGGCTGGCTCCCTAAGCAAATGAATTCAATTCCACCCATGTCAAAGAAACGAAACACCCAAAGCACACAAAAAGTAACCACTATAACTAGGAAACATTTAAGCCTGCATTTTTCCATCACTCGATGAAGCCGCTCAAAATCATTCCAGATTAAAAGGCCCATGTGCCCCAAAAGCAGCTCTAACAAGCCTCTGTGGGGAAAGAACTTGCCAGCTTGGATACCAAGACGGCCTCTTCCTATACTTGTTGCAACATCTGGGCACATGCAGTATATTCAAGGAGCCCGGAATTCCAGTATTTAGAAACTATTGCGCAGCAAACACCCCAAAGGAACCTGCCTGACCAAGCTGAGACTACCTCACAGTCTGTCTGTAAGCTGCCCTCTGTCTAGAATGCACAAAGAACCTGCAGCTTAAGGTTCCCGCTCCCCCGGGGGGGGGGGCAGCATTGCGCATTACCCCTAAAATGCCACAAACAAAAGCAGAGAGATAAATCAACAGGGAACGGAAGGAAGACAGGGGATTTTGCAAGCTGCCAAACAGAAAGGAAGAGGAGCAAATCGGGCCACCTCTCTAAGATACAGTGGTACCTCTGGATGCGAATAGGATCCGTTCCGGAGCCCTGTTCGCATCCTGAAGTGAATGCAACCCGCGTCCGCACATCGCGATTTGCCGCTTCTGCGCGTGACACCATTTTGACTGTCTGCTCATGCACGAGCGGCAAAACCTGGAAGTAACACGCTCTGTTACTTCCGGGTCGCCGTGGAGCGCAACCCGAAAATACTCATCCTGAAGCTACTTGAACCCGAGGTATGACTGTATCTCAAAAGGTCTGGGCTATACTTCTCGTTTTTTAAAAAAATTGAAACATGATTAATAGTACATACTTTGGGGAGGGGGGCTATAAGACTATGTAGAAGATCTGACTTGTGACGCTACCTGTTAAGTTCACAATAATGGTTCCCCACGCCCCAGATTTGATGGTAATTTCGTCAATCAAAGTCTCTAAACAGCTCCATGTTATGCAGACCATCGCAGTTTCTTTTTGTCACTTTCTTCAACACAAGCATTGGGTTGTAACCAGTTCTGCATGAGCCAAGCCCTGCTAAGACAACAGGACTTTCCTCTCCTCTCCCCTGCTGCCTCCCACACGTCACCCCAAATCTGCTCCAGAGGGTCACCCCATCTGGAGAGGGTAAGCCCCTCTGCGCAAGCAGAAGTTGGTTCCACTGGCGCCACAGCAACATTGGATACAACCTATTGTCTGAAATGTGATTTATGAGGCCAACAGCATAATTCACCAAAACAACTGTAAATCCGGGATTTTATGCACAGCTAAGTATAAAGACTCACATTTAGTGAACATATAATTATGTATTTTTCTAGCTTTCAATCAAAAAAAAAATTCAAAAAAGACTCACGTGAGATACTATTTCTAGCATGTTTCAAAACCTTGTGGAGACAGTTCTTCTGTACAGGGCCTGCTTTAACATATTCTTGGGTGGGTGTGGGGAGAAATACTTAAGCAAACATTTTCCAGGAAAATATAATTAATAAGCTTATTTGCTTTGGACACCTGCCATATGCAAAGCCTTTTCTATGATATCTCTCAAGTCGATACACTGCAACACACATACACAGTTTCTGCTTGGGAGTTCAGAAGTAGTGCTGGTATTTTATGCCTGTGCTAAACAAAATTTACTGTTTTTATTTTTTCAAGGTTTAGATAGAAGGCAGTTCTCTCCCTACTGCAACCCGAATTGGGTTATCCAAGTAAAACAGAGCTAAAAATACTAGCTGAGTCCCATTCCACACCGATTATGACGGTGCTTTCTTTACCAGTGAAAACTGCAGGAGTGTTAGGGCAGCTGTTATAGCAGCACTTGACTTTTATTGTTTATTTAAAATAAATAAAATAAAATAAAAAAGAAGTGTGCATGAACATGAAAGCTCATACCAATAACTAACTTAGTTGGTCTCTAAGGTGCTACTGGAAGGAATTTTATTTTATTTTATTTTATTTTGTTTTGTTTCGACTATGGCAGACCAACGCGGCTACCTACCTGTAACTATTGTTTATTGGGACCTTGCTCTTCTTTCAAGGATTCCAGGGCAATGCACACAGTCCTCCGATTGACAACAACCCTGTGCAGTAGGTTAGGCTGAGATATATATGGAGTTTTATGGATAAGCCAAGACCTGAAGCCTGATCTCTCTGGCTGAAGTCCAACACTCTCTAGTCATATCACACCATCACTTTTAATGTATTTATTAATCACAGCTACATGCAGCCCCATAACCAGAACTCTCTAGGCAGTTCTCTGACCACTATCGGAGCTGCGAAGTCCTCTGCCTGGAACATTTGCAGAAACAAAAGACTACCCTGGATTCATGAGACCTGCATCTGAAGGATATTGTGATTGTGTATTCTAGGGTCTCATTTGTAGCTCACTGTAATGAGAAAGGAGGCATTCCACACACACACACACATGAACACACAATGATGTCACAGGATCCATTTTCCTTCCAAGAGGTGAGCAGCAGATTTTACACACACAAAATCTTCACCTTCCAAGAATACGGAAGCAGAAGACATGAGGTCCTTATACTCTAGACCAATAAGTAAGGTAAAGGTAAAGGGAGCCCTGACAGTTAAGTCCAGTCGTGAACAACTCTGGGGTTGCGCTGCTCATCTCGCTTTACTGGCCAAGGGAGCCAGCATTTGTCCACAGACAGCTTCCGGGTCACGTGGCCAGCAGGACTAAGCCGCTTCTGGCGAACCAGAGCAGCGCACGGAAATGCCGTTTACCTTCCCGCTGGAGCAGTACCTATTTATCTACTTGCACTTTTTGGCATGCTTTCAAACTGGTAGCTTGGCAGGAGCAGGGACCGAGCAACGACTCTGGGGTTGTGGCGCTCATCTCGCTTTATTGGCCAAGGGAGCCAGCGTACAGCTTCCGGGTCATGTGGCCAGCATGACTAGGCTGCTTCTGGCAAACCAGAGCAGTGCACGGAAATGCCATTTACCTTCCCGCTGGAGCAGTACCTATTTATCTACTTGCACTTTGACGTGCTTTCGAACTGGTAGGTTGGCAGGAGCAGGGACCGAGCAACGGGAGCTCACCCCATCGCGGGAATTCAAACCGCCGACCTTCTGATTGACAAGCCCTAGGCTCAGTGGTTTAGACCACAGCACCACCCACGTCCCTGGACCAGTAAATACTGTACATCAAATGGAGAAATAATGCCCAGTTGACATCCAAGGGAGAATAATTCCGTAGGGTTTAGGAGGCTGGGTCCGACCAGAGGCAGCCGTCATTGTCTTGGCACAGCTGCAACGTCCCCTCAGATTCTGTTTTAACCTTTAGCAGCAATCAAGGACACATTTCCAAGATTTCCAGTGCAACTGTGAAAACTGAGATGTTCAGGACATTGCAGAAGACAATAGATCCCGCAGCCTAGGCCTGAGTGCAACAATGCAGATTCTTATACCACCCCACCCCAGGAATGAAGCCTGTACTGCGTTTAACCTCCCCCAACAGTTTCGGAAAATGATACAAGAATGGAATAGCAAGCTTTCAAGGAAAATCACAACCCATCTGTACAATGGGAAGGTCACAGCAATGGCAGATGCATCAACAGAAGCAACTCCTCAGAAAACCTCAAGTCAGCAGCAATTAACGTGTACAATCTCTGAACTGGATCCGTTCCAGCAAAACAAGTCAGGCATCAAACAAGCACACTGTCAAACAGATCAGTGGGCAGCTGCCCCTCCGATAGGAAAGAACCGCAGCACAAATTCCTGGACTTGGAAAAAATAATCTGACAAAGAGATAGAACGTGCAAAATCGCAGTTGCAGTACAAGAGAAACACCGAGGTTAGAATCAAATAATTGTAATTAAATGGTGCAAAACCATCTTGAAATAATGTCAGAGATTTTCATTTAGCAAAAACGGCGCTAACAGCACTTTGGGGCTGCACATGGAGGAATTAAGTAGCAGGGGCCGCAGAGGGCTAAACATTCTGCTTCTTCTCCCTTCTCCTGCCCCAGTGCTGGTCCTTCAGTCAAAATTAGCAGCCCTCCCATGGATCCTTTCGTAACAAAGGAAAAACATGCTGTGCCACATCTGTTTTGTTCCCAAGTTCCGAAGTTTGGGACAGTACAAGGTGTTCTTGATTGTGCACTGGAGATTGCACAAATCTGAAATGGAAGCAGCGTCCCGAAAGAGGGGAGAGTCCGGACCCCGTGGTCTTCAAGGTCTGAGTGGATGCAAGAGCGACCCTGGGAGCATATGGCAAAGAGTTTATCTCCCAAGAACTGAAGTGACCAGGTAAAGCAAGATACAAGATTAAGTATTCCTAGAGGTACCGTATTTTTCGCTCTATAAGACGCACCAGACCACAAGACGCACCTACTTTTTGGAGGAGGAAAACAAGAAAAAAAATATTCTGAATCTCAGAAGCCAGAACAGCAAGAGGGATCGCTGCGAAGTGAAAGCAGCAATCCCTCTTGCTGTTCTGGCTTCTGGGATAGCTGCGCAGCCTGCATTTGCTCCATAAGACGCACACACATTTCCCCTTACAGTGGTGCCTCGCAAGACGAAAAGAATCCGTTCCGTGAGTCTCTTCGTCTTGCGGTTTCTTCGTCTTGCGAAGCAAGCCCATTAGCGGCTTAGCGGATTAGCGCTATTAGCGGCTTAGCGGATCAGCTGATAAGCGGCTTAGCGGCTTAGCGGCTTAGCTGATAAGCGGCTTAGCTGCTTAGCGGATCAGCTGTTAAGCGGCTTAGCGGATCAGCTGATAAGCGGCTTAGCGATCAGCTGTTAAGCGGCTTAGCGGATCAGCTGATAAGCGGCTTAGCAGATCAGCTGTTAAGCGGCTTAGCGGATCAGCTGATAAGCGGCTTAGCGATCAGCTGTTAAGCGGCTTAGCGGCTTGGGAAAAAGGGGGGGGAGGGAAAAAACCCTGCAGGAACTCGCAAGACATTTTCGTCTTGCGAAGCAAGCCCATAGGAAATTCGTTTTGCGAAGCACCTCCAAAACGGAAAACCCTTTCGTCTAGCGGGTTTTCCGTCTTGCGAGGCATTCGTCTTGCGGTGCACCACTGTACTTTTTAGGAGGGAAAAAGTGATTCTTATAGAGCAAAAACTACGGTATCTCTTACTGATCACTAAGAATTTCCCTCCCCTTCTCTGATGGCTAGTTTTGTACATCTTCATCGAACAGTTTCCATGCCCGTTGCTTCCTTCTTTGCCCTCCTGGCTCATATGAACAAATGATGCTGCCGTAGACCAATGCAGACCACCTACTCTTGCTGGCTATAGCTCCGTCAGGTGGAGACTTCGCCCATATTCTTTTAATCAAGAGATGCCACAAACTGCACCTGGGTTCTTCTGCATACAAAGCATTCACTTTGCCATTGACCTCCCAGCAACATTTAGATTTACAGTGGTACCTTGGTTTGAGAACAGCTTAGTTTATGAACAACTTGGACTAAGAACGTTGCAAACCCGGAAGTAGGTGTTTTGGTTTCTGAACTTTGTCTTGGAAGCAGAACATGTTCTGCTTCCTGTTGAGTGTGTTCCATTTGTAAATTGAGTCCCCCACTGCTATGGGAAAGCACACCTTGGTTTAAGAACACTTTGGTTTCAGAACGGACTTCTGGAACGGATTAAGTTCTTAAACCAAGGTACCACTGTATTGGGAAAAGTTGCATTTTGGAAATTTAGCTGAATTTCTGCATTCTAAGTGTAAGGGTGGGGCATTTCTGCATAAAGTACAAGCAACATTACTGTCAAGGTTCAGGACCACACCACATCAAAGACCACCTCTCCCCATATGAACCAACCTAGACCTGGCAATCATCACCTGAGGCCTTTCTTCATGTGCCCCCTACACGAGAGGTCTGGAGAGTGGCAACACAATAACAGGCCTTTTCTGCAGTGGCTCCTTGTTTGGGAAATGCTTTCCCCATGAAAGATCGCCTGGCACCTTCATTATAGACCCGTTAGGCACTAGACCAGGCGTAGGCAACCTAAGGCCTGGGGGCCGGATGCGGCCCAATCGCCTTCTTAATCCGGCCTGTGGACGGTCGGGGAATCAGCGTGTTTTTACATGAGCAGAATGTGTCTGTTTATTTAAAATGCATCTCTGGGTTATTTGTGGGGCCTGCCTGGTGTTTTTGCATGAGTGGAATGTGTGCTTTTATTTAAAATGCATCTCTGGGTTATTTGTGGGGCATAGGAATTCGTTCATTTTTTCTTCAAAATATAGTCCGGCCCACCATATGGTCTGAGGGACGGTGGACCGGCCCACGGCTGAAAAAGGTTGTGACCTAGATGAAAACATTCCTCTTCCCTCAGGCCTTTGGCTAATCAAACAATCTATAGCCTTTTAAACAGTGTGTGGGGAAGGGTTATTTTTTTGCTTGTTGTTGTGTGTTTTTGTGTTTTTATATTGTAAACTGCCCTGTGATCCTTGAAGGAAAGGTAGCATAGAAGTTTAATAAATAAATAAATGTCTACTCCCAAAGAAATTCTCTGAAGACTCAAATATTGCCGCTGGTCATATGATGCTAGACAAATTGCTCATTGGAAATCAGATATGCTCAAGTATTTGGTGCCGAGGTTATAAAATTATTTGTATGAAACTTAAGAAGACAAGCACAGGCTAGAATAAAAACAACAACACGTCAGCTTAGCTATGATTTAAGGATATTGCAAATCAAAGTGCCTTGAAAGCTCATCCTGGGCTTCAAATTACTAATCCGACCAGATCACTGGATTTTCTTCTTCTTTTTTGGTCCAGCACATTTGTATTCCAAATATGTATGACAGAACTAAAATTACATCATGCTCTGCTGTGCCAAAGTGGTGTGTGTGTGAGAGAGAGAGGGGGGGGGGAAGAGAAAACGTAAATAATTTAAGAAATTAAGAGGCATGGAGGGTCTCCAGGAAAAGTGACATTAAATTGATTTTTGGATCATCCTCCCAGACTGTATTAATAATTAAAACGGCATTTTGAAAAGCACACTGCACAGTTGTCTCTCTGGGGATTTAAGAGTGCCCATCTCAGTTCTCATATTTCACCCTCAAGACAAAGTCCAAGCAACGGCTCCTGCACAGGCACCACCAAAATGCACACAGGGGCTCACAATAAGGTCTGTGCGCAGAAGGGTAGTCATTAGTGACGCCACTGAGATTTGAGCTTCTGGGGTAGCGGGGAAGGCAGGCAGCAGGCTTTGTCCTAAACCCAGTATAGTGCCTGTTTCACAAATGCAGAAGCTCAATAGTGATGAGGAGGCAAAAGTCTCCGAAATCTTCTAAGACTGTATTGCCCCAGCTGGTAAAAATCATAGAATTGTAGAGCTGGAAGTGATGATGATAATAATAATAATAATATATTTATACCCCGCCTATCTGGCTGGGTTTCCCCAGCCACTCTGGGCAGCTTCCAACAAAATATTAAAATACAATCATCTATTAAACGTTAAAAGCTTCCCTAAACAGGGCTGCCTTCAGATGTCTTCTAAAAGTCTGGTAGTTGTTCTTCTCTTTGACATCTGGTGGGAGGGCATTCCACAGGGCGGGTGCCACTACCGAGAAGGCCCTCTTCCTGGTTCCCTGTAACCTGGCTTCTTGCAGGGAGGGAACCGCCAGAAGGCCCTCGGAGCTGCACCGTAGTGTCCGGGCTGAACGATGGGGGTGGAGATGCTCTTTCAGGTATACTGGACCGAGGCTGTTTAGGGCTTTCAAGGTCAGCACCCACCACCCACTGGCAATGCAGGAAGCTTTCTGCCCCACGTGGGGCTCGAAGCCATAGCCCTGAGATTAAGCGTCTCATGCTCTACCAACTGTGCTATCCCAGTTTACGTGCTGCTGGGAAAAAACTGCAGAATAATAGGAATAATAAAAATAATAAAATTGTATTTATATTCCGCCCTCCCCAGCCAAAGCTGGGCTCAGAGCGGCTAACAACAATAAAAGTAACACAGAAGGATTGTGTATGCAGTCAAGGCCCTGTGCCACTTTAAATCGACTCCTCCCTGGCTCCGTTCAAATGCAGTCTGGACCTAAGTGACCAAGTGCAGCTATTCATCGAACCTTTTCCGTGTCAGGTTTTGCAGTCCGGTGATCCATCTAGCCTCCAGCTCCAGAAGGCGGCTATCGTTCTCTACTAGCGGGTAGGGAAACCAAAAGCAGAATACATTCATTTAGCCCTGCATGCCTTGGCTCTATGGATTTTTCTTGCAATGTTGTTGCTTCTCTATCGCCAGATGAACTGCTATTTAGTTAACAGCAGACTGGTCAGGGACAAACTTTGTTCCCCAAACTAAACCCCTACCAGCCAAATACATTACGAAGATCCTGCAAAACTTTTCTCATTCTGATCTATCATTGTTCCACAAATAAGCCATAGGTAAAGGTAAAGGAACCCCTGACCATTAGGTCCAGTCGTGGCCGACTCTGGGGTTGCGGCGCTCATCTCGCTTTATTGGCCGTGGGAGCCAGCGTACAGCTTCCAGGTCATGTGGCCAGCATGACTAAGCCGCTTCTGGCGAACCAGAGCAGCGCACGGAAACACCGTTTAGCTTCCCGCCAGAGCGGTCCCTATTTATCTATTTGCACTTTGACGTGCTTTCGAACTGCTACGTTAGCAGGAGCAGGGACCGAGCAATGGGAGCTCACCCTGTTGCGGGGATTCGAACCGGTGACCTTCTGATCGGCAAGTCCTAGGCTCTGTGGTTTAACCCTCTGAAAAGCCATACATTGCTTCAAAGCCTGCTATTACTACTGCACAGGGGTGGGGATGTAATAGATGCTGCAGACTGTGGAGAATCTCCAGACTGTTTACGAAAGATCAGTTCAAATCTACCACCGGACAGCTGATGACTGGGGACAGGGTAGAAAAAGCTCAGTCATTTAACACCATTTTACAGACATACATTAAAAACCAGACTGAGATTTTTAAAAATGCTGTTTGTGTGCGCTCAAAAGGTTTGAGCATGCCCAGTGGAGTGCCCTCTCTTGGTGGGGCATTCATGCCATTCAGAACACAGCGCCTTTGGGACACCACTCAGAATTCAAAAGCATGGTAAAGGGGTAACCACAAGTCCAAAGGCTCTCTGAACAAGCAGAACTAATTCCCTGGTTCTTTAGATCCAGGCTGCAGAATACTCAGTGTGCACCAATTCAACTTTCAGCAATGCTGGCTCAATTCAGATGTTAACACCAAACCCACATGCACTAATCATAGGTTTAGGACCCAAATCACGGTTTGAGCTTTCAAATGCACACTATCCAAAAGTGACTTGGAGGGGTTTACCCACTTTTACCGACTATCTTCTCAGCACCAACAATGGCCTATAAAATCCAGCTATGATTTCCAGTGCTGGTTTACGGCTGACCATAAACCAAACTATCAATTCAAACATCATACTCTGACTTCAGTAACAATTACAGGCACGGTCTGATAAATGAACTGACCCATTTTCTCTACTCATAATCTAGGGGGTTTGTAACTTGACAGTGTTTAGACATAGTTACAGCTTTATTTGGCTGGTATTACACAGTAAGGAAGCATAGAAATATTTCTGAATCTTCCAAAATCTTAAGACACAGCATGAACTTAAGCACAAAGCAATAGCGCTCTTATATTATTACAACACTGTATCATATAACAGAATCTATAATACAGAGATGGGAAATAAATTATTTGACTTAATTTTATCTGCCATTACCTTCATAATATTTACTAAGTCTGTCTGATAGTAGCGATCTTGGTGTGCATTCGCGGCTGCTAAAGTGAGAAGGTAGTCATTCCTCGCGTGAGTAGCTTTGGAATTACACTCAGACCGTCGTGCTTTTAACTATATCAATAAAACAAAATTAGTTGGTAAGCAAATGATGAGCAATGATTAAGACATGAAAGTTCAACATTGTGAAGCAATAAGAGGATGAAGTTTAACAGCCCAGCATATCTTTCCAATGATACCTGCTGCAATTCTTTATGGACTAGAATAGGTATCTAATTAGTTCCACAATTTTGAAATAAAAAAGCAGGGTACAAATATATAATACTAGTCATTTATGAGCTAAGTATTGAGGGTTCGAAACACTTCGTGTATGTTCTTTTACTAATAACCCCACAGAACAGATCATTATCCCCACAATATAAACGAAAGGCTAAGCTTGTGACATAGTGGGTAATTTAATGTCACCGGTGGGTAATTTAATGTCACTGGGGCAACAATGCATCACACTATCCCTAAATGACTCTAGTAAGGAACATAAATAATATATTTTATGAAGGTTGCATAAATGCTGCATAACAACCAGAAGAATTGCCTGCCACTCCTATAATCTGAGATGGAATCTGAGTCTTTGCCCTTTTGCCTTCTGCAAATTGTGTATTACAGAATGTTCTCAGTGCAAAAAAACATTGTCCTGCCATAAGCAGACTAGCTGGGCTGGCAAAGTAGCTACAGGAGACACTTTGCCGTACACAATGAGGTAAGCAAAACAAGACCATATTAAATATAATCAGGCAAACAGGCTAGCTGGCCAAAGCCAAGAGCTCTGCTAAAACCCTGCTTGCTAAACCCAGCAGGTGGGAAGGGTTTGGCACTGGGCAGTATTTCCTCCTCTGGGAAGAGGCCAGAGTTGCACTTGTGGCAGAGATGGAAAAAGTTCTCACAGATTATAGACAGCTATATCTTGATGCCGATGAGAAATGCTTAAGAACTTCAAATTCCTGGGATGTTCTGAATGGATTCTAATGCATTGTTACACCTGCAACTAGAAAACAAGCCCGCCCTGGTCACAGTTTGGCCAGTTTAATGAGGCTCTGCTTTATGGATTTATGCTTTATATCCCTAGAATTATACTGCGCAACACTCACCTTTACACTTGCTTTCTGTAAACTTATCCTTGACTGAAAAAGACTAAGTTTAGACCTGTGAACGAAAGTAAGAGAATCGATCAGCAGATGTCTAGAACAGGCATTACATTTAGAAAGCAGCTCATCTGGAGATGATATGGATCCAATATGGATGTAACATAGACACAGCACTGGAGAAAATGGAGACAACTCTTTCCTAGCGACTGGATTTGATTCTAAAGGTGACCAGCAGAGTGCCTGTTTACAGGCTTGAATTACATCACTAATATTCAAGCAGGATGCATTACATAAAGCTATTTTAAACACATTTAGACGCAGGAATTGTAGACACGTCGTTACATACTTGGCCTCAATATCGGCCTTTTCACGGACAGCGTGAGCCATCTGCTCTGTTTCGAAGTACTTCTTCTTGCCCTTAGCTAAATCTTTGACCGTCTCTTGCAATTCGGCCTGGATTCTGGTCAGCTGCTCCACACACTGAACAAAAAAGAACACACAAAAGAGGAAAAACTATTATTGCTATCATCATCAAAGTAGAACAGTCGCTGCTACTGTATCCCTAATTCAAAACAACAACAACAAAACCTTCCATTCTGAACATATTGACACAGAGTATTCGTATTCTGTACATGCTGCTGCAAGCTGACATTGTCTACTATGGGAACATTGCAAACTGTAACCGCAGCCAGTGCAAACTGTTATACTTGGGAAGATGACGTAGGCAAAAAGGTTTAACAGCTGCTCAGCACAGAGCAAGTGATTGTGCTGCCAAAGTATTACTCCATGGGAGCGTGGCCATAGGATGCTGTAATGGCCACTGGGATAAATGGTTTTTTAAGGAGCACTGGAGAGAAGGTGGTCTACTGATCACCGCCAGCTATAATAGCCAGAAATACGACTCCATTTTCAGGGACCGCACACACTGGGGGATGAGTTTCTCCATCAAACATTATTTGAGATCATCCCTGGAGAACCAGGTAGGGCACAGTCTGTGGAGACAGACTGTTGGTTTACCTTGGATTCCTGCATATGTGTGACTAGGTTACCTTGCCTCTCAGTAAGTTCACCTCAAAGAATGGCTCTTACTCCAGAACATAAATCTTCCCAAGGCAAATTCTCATATAAGAGTTATTTTTGTGACGTGCTGATTTTTGAGTGTTACAGATGCTACATGGCATGCAGTGTGTGTGTTACAGACAGTAGCTCTCCCTGCATAACACACACACACACACACACACACACACACACACACACACAGAAATGTGCGCTTAAGTCACGTTTGGAACTCCCAAGAGAGGCATTCAGCTACCATTTGCAGTCTCTCCAGATCTATGACAATGGTCTCCAAATTTTCATTGATCTTTCTTGGAAAAATTACAACACCAATTTGCAGAATGCAAGCGAAGCAACAAATAGATGCCATTTCTTGTGACCTCACCGTTGCGGATACAGGGAACAAGTACAATAATTAATTTCGGATCTGCTATTTATATGAGAATGTCTTTTGATAAATCGGAAGAGGAGGAGGGCCTAGGAGAGCTGTCTACCAGCTTCGGCTGATGTGCCAGTTACAGTCTTTGCCGGACAAGGACGGCAATATTAACCTTGAGATTGACCACTGCAATGTGCTCTCTGGGGAGTTTTGCTTCAGGGTAGTCCAGAAACTGCAGGGAATGCAGAACTCAGCGGATAGGTTACTACATGGTGCAGCCTACCAGAAGCCTGTCCTCATACAACCACACTGGCTGCCAGTATATTACCAGGCCAGGTTGAAGCACAAGGTGCTAATTAGCTAGAGGCTTGTTTATGTGAGGGAGCACCTTGTCCTGTACCCTTGAGATCTACACATCAGGCCCTCCTGGTTGTTCTGTCACCTGCATCTGAACATCCTGCAGCCTCCTTGCTGTGACACTCAGCCTTTGGCATTCCTTTCCCCCTGAAGCATGACAAGCGCCCATCTCAACTGTGTTCTGACATCTGTTACAGACCTATCTTTCTGTTTTTAGATTTCTCTACTGCGCTCGTTTCTTTACTGTGATGTTCCCTGTTGTTGTTTTAATATACCGTATTTTTCGCTCTATAAGACGCACCAGACCATAAGACGCACCTAGTTTTTGGAGGAGGAAAACAAGAAAAAAAATATTCTGAATCTCAGAAGCCAGAACAGCAAGAGGGATCGCTGCGCAGTGAAAGCAGCAATCCCCTTGCTGTTCTGGCTTCTGGGATAGCTGCGCAGCCTGCATTCACTCCATAAGACGCACACACATTTCCCCTTACTTTTTAGGAGGGAAAAAGTGAGTCTTATAGAGCAAAAAATACGGTACACTGTTTTAATACATTCCGTAAACCATCCTGGAATTTGATAATTAAGGGCAGCATGTAAATATTTTAAACCAACCAACATAAAGAAAGAAGTGGGTAGGGTGAGCCGGGATACAAAAACCTTTGGTTAAGGCAACTCATACTTCTATACTGATGCGCACAGGGCTTAAAACGGACCTGTCCAACACATGTAAATTAAGTGCTGCATTCTTTAAGAAGCTGCTGCGCTGGTGCACAAGTACACCCAAGATTTAGGACTAAAAAGTCCTGACAATAACGGATTGGCATAACAAGCTACAAGAATTTGCTGAAATGGCGCCGTTGACAAATAGCCTGAGAGGCAATTCAAAACAAAAATTTATGGAAAAGTGGGATAGATATAAGATTTATGTTCAAAACTACAGTAAAGGTTCACTATCTATGCTAGCATTTGATTGACGCTGGAGAGAGACTGAGTTGAGAAATAAGACCAAGGGTACATATTGATATAGGAATGTATTAGATAAAATGTAAAGAAATGTACCATAATAAGAGTACAGTCATTTGTAAAAAAGGAATATACAACGGGATAGACAGGAAGTCCAAAGTGTTGGTGCATATATGATTTTTGGAATAGCTTTTTGTCTTTGTGTTTTTTCTTTAGGTATATAAACTTTGTAAATAAACTTTGTATACATGCTGAAAATTATATTATAATAAGCCTTGTAATGTAATATGATAATGTTTACTGATGTAACATAAGAATGTTAATAAATAAATAAAACTAAAAAAAGAAAGAAAAAAATAGGACTAAAACACACAATACACACAAATGCTTTTGAACAAAACCCAGACAGCTGCTTATTTGGGAGGATGTGACTTGAACTGAAACAAAGAGGGATGATAAGCTTCTCCCAGTTGCTGCTTTTCAACTGCATTTACACACACGTGCACAAGTTCAGGACATGATTATTCTTCCACACACGCATCTAGAACCTAGCAGAGGCGAGAAGCAGCTTTAGGGGTGATTTGAAGGAGAAAAGCAGAGACTGGAGGAAGAATTAAATACAGTGGTGCCCCGCAAGACGAACGCCTCGCAAAACGAAAAACTCGCAAGACGAAAGAGTTTTCCGTTTTGGAGGTGCTTCGCAAAACGAATTTCCCTATGGGCTTGCTTCGCAAGAAGAAAGCCCATAGGGAAATGTCAGGGAACTGCCATCTGAGGAGCAGGAGGTGAAAGGGCTCACAGAGGGTGAGAGAGACCATTCAGCTGAGGAGGGAACCAGCAGGGGGAGAGGAGGAGGAGTTCCAAGGGAAAGTGAGTCGGAGGGAGGGCTCAGAGACACTTCCAGCGAAAATAGTGGGGAGGTTTCAGGACCTCCCATAGGGACACCTACTCCTCGCCGGAAACTGTCACGCCGAGAGTCCAGAAGACGCGTTTCCGTTAAGGAGCTTTTATGCTGGAAGAAGTTCCGTAAACGCCCACTGTCCGATTCTACAAGCGACTGATGGAGCCATGCTTAAGGAGCTCCGTCACAGACAGAGGTTTGTGGACTTAGCCAAACTCTGAGGGACTAGGATTTTACGCACAAGCGGCTCACCATCCCATCACAGCAATCAGACAGTCCCTGAAAGCAGCTTGTGCAGAGAGGCATCATGAGCAACCCAGCCGGAGCCGGGGGAGCAGGAGGAGCTGGAGAGGGTCCAAGCCTGGAAGAAAGGTACAGGGTGTTGGAAGTCCAGCTAGCGCTGCAAACGGCGAGGCTAGAGGAAAGGAGGGCGCCGGATGCAGAAAAGGCAAAAGGCGCTACACTAGCAAGAAAGATGCCAGGATTGGTGCAGAAGTTTGGGGGGGACCCCAGGAACTATCAAGCCTTTAGGACAGAGATGCAGTATGCTCTCGAGCTGCAGTTTGACGACTTTCCCGACGAGGCATCGCGAGTGGCGTTTGTGATTGGCCATCTCGAAGGAGGGGCGAGAGACTGGGTTAGACCCCTGATGGCAGGGAATAGTGAAATGCTGAAGGACACGAGGAAGTTTTTTCGCGCCATGGATTTGATGTTTTCCAGCGAGATTGAACAGGGACTGGTGCGCAGACAATTGATGGCTTGTAAACAGGGTAGCCGATCGGTTCGTGAGTACTGGACTGAGTTTACAATGTTGATACATAAATTGGGGTGGGACCTATCGGCGGAACCCATTCAAATGCTTTTTGAAGAGGGGCTTTCTTCGGCGGTGAAAGACGAACTTTCCGGGGCGCCCAGGGCGGAGTCTATGGACCAGCTGACCAAATCAGCGCTGACCATTGGAGCGCGCCAGGAGGCAAGAGCCTTGGAGAAGCGGGAGGGGAAAGGAGAGCGTTGGAGGGATTTCCGCATTCCAGAGATTCCGGAGCCAAATTTCCCGCCAGGAGAGCCGATGGAAGTTGGAACAGCGCGCGCGCGCGCAGTTTCAAATCCCAGTGAAGGGAGGAAGAAGGAGGGAAAGAGCACCAAGAAATGTTATCTCTGCCAGCAGCCAGGTCACTTTGCCAGAGCCTGCCCGCAAAGAAAGGAATGGCAAGGGATGGCGGGAGCTGTTGGGGGGAAGGAGGAGGGAGTCCAGGAGCCAGTAAAAGCCAACGCCTGGCTGCCACCGTCAGGGCACCGCAGCCAGGCCAAGGAGCAGTAAAAGTGCCCACTCCGGAACCTCCAAGACCAGCCCTGGTAATAGAGGTGTTGCTAGAGCTGGCAAACGGATACCCACTAAAGACAAAGGCGCTGTTGGACTCAGGCAGCTCCTGTAATTTTATGAGTAAGGAGTTTGCAGCTGAACACCAGATACAGATACTCCCTTTAAGCAACCCCCTGCAGGTGACCACGATCGATGGGAGGGAGCTGTTGGGAGGAGAAGTTAGCCTACAGACCGTCCCAATGGTTATGAGGGTGGCCAGGCACACCGAAAGGATAGCGTTCAATGTGGCCACCCTGGGAGGGGCTCCCGTTATTTTGGGAATGAGCTGGCTAGCGTTGCATGATCCGCTAGTGGGCTGGCATCAGAGAGTGGTTTCCTTTGGGTCAGCACATTGCCTGGAACACTGCAGAGAGGGAAAGGTGCCAGAAGGGGCAAAAGCCTTTCTAGCAGGGACGGAAGTGGCGGACAAAGGGAAGGTGCCCAAACAATACGCTGACCTGAGCAAGGTCTTCAGCGAAAGGGAAGCAGATAAACTACCACCGCATAGAGCCTTTGACTGCCAAATCAACCTGGTCCCTGGGGCCCAGCTCCCCGTGGGCAAGCTGTACGCCATGTCAGACAGGGAAATGCAGGAGTTAAGGGAGTTTATTGATAAAAACCTGAAGAGGGGCTTCATCAGAGAGTCCAGAGCGGTGGGGGGGAGCCCAGTGTTTTTTGTGGACAAAAAAAGCACGGATAAACCCAGGCTTGTAGTGGACTTTAGAGCCTTAAATGCAGTGTCAGAACCAGTGGCTTTCCCCATGCCCAGAATTGATGACATTTTGACCAGGGTGAGGAAGGGAAAGATATTCACGAAACTGGACCTGAGAGGGGCATACAACCTGATACGAATAAGGAAAGGGGATGAATGGAAAACCACCATGTTCACCCCTTTGGGGGCTTTTGAATATTTAGTTATGCCATTCGGATTACAATCAGGCTCCGCATGTTTTCAATCGTTCATGAACCATGTCCTGGGACCTCTGCTCTACAAGAATTGTGTGGCCTTCCTCGATGACGTGCTGATATATTCAGAGAATGAGGAGCAGCATGTAAAGGATGTCAGGGAAGTGCTGAGCCAACTGCAAGCAAACCAGCTGTGGGTGAAATTGGAGAAGTGTCAGTTTCACACCAAGGAGGTGGAATTCCTGGGGTACCGCTTATCAGACAAGGGATTAGCCATGGATCCAGGCAAGGTCCAGGCGGTGCTGGA
Organism: Podarcis raffonei; assembly: GCF_027172205.1. NCBI lineage: Eukaryota > Metazoa > Chordata > Lepidosauria > Squamata > Lacertidae > Podarcis > Podarcis raffonei. The sequence goes on along the minus strand of NC_070605.1, from coordinate 9,262,934 downwards.
ATGGAAGACACCGAAAACGAAAAAGGATGTGCAAAGGTTCTTAGGGTTTGGGAACTTTTACCGTAAATTCATCAAGAACTTTGCCCACTTAACGGCTCCCATCAAGGACTGTCTAAGCAGCAAGAAGAAATTCGTTTGGACGGCGGAGGCGGAGCAAGCATTTGAGGAATTGAAAAGGGCATTCGCTTCGGAAGAACAGCTCCTGCATGTGGATTTACAAAAACCCATGAGAGTGGAAACTGATGCCTCAGACCGGGCGGTGGGGGCGGTGCTGCTTCAGCCGGGGAGCAATAAGTCGGAATGGAGACCGTGTGCCTTCTTTTCGCGTAAGCTGAACAAATCCGAGAGGAACTACACCGTATATGACCGAGAACTACTCGCCATTCACGAAGCGTTCCGGAGATGGAGACATTTACTAATTGGCGCACAGCATAAGGTGCAAGTGTGCACGGACCACAAGAATTTAGAGTATTGGAGAACGGCACGAGTGCTCAACCAACGACAAGTGAGGTGGGCCCAGGAGTTCTCCAAATTCCATTTTGAAATTTGCTATGTGCCAGGTCCAGAAAATAGGGACGCGGGTGGCGCTGTGGGTAAAAGCCTCAGCGCCTAGGGCTTGCCGATCGAAAGGTCGGCGGTTCGAATCCCCGCGGCGGGGTGCGCTCCCGCTGCTCGGTCCCAGCGCCTGCCAACCTAGCAGTTCGAAAGCACCCCCGGGTGCAAGTAGATAAATAGGGACCGCTTACCAGCGGGAAGGTAAACGGCGTTCCGTGTGCTGCGCTGGCTCGCCAGATGCAGCTTGTCACGCTGGCCACGTGACCCGGAAGTGTCTGCGGACAGCGCTGGCCCCCGGCCTCTTGAGTGAGATGGGCGCACAACCCCAGAGTCTGTCAAGACTGGCCCGTACGGGCAGGGGTACCTTTACCTTTACCTTTAGGTCCAGAAAACATCAGAGCGGACGCTCTCTCACGCAAACCTGAATATTTGGAGGGGGAGGGAGCGCCTGAAGAGAGACATATTATCCCAGAGGACCGCTGGGTGTGTGGGGCGGCCTGGGTGGGGCAAAGGGAACTGGTAGAGGGAACGGTAAATGATGAATACGCCCAGGATAAGCTCAGAGGTTTAAGGAGAGAGGGAGAAGACCCCGGAGGTTTTGAAGAAAGAAACGGGGCATTGTATTACAAAGGGGCACTATATATACCCGAAGGGGAATTGAGGGGAAGAGTACTCAAACAGCTGCACGACAACCCCACAGCGGGGCATTTTGGGCAACACAAGACCATGTGGTTGGTGACCAGGGAGTTTTGGTGGCCCAAGGTGAGGGAGGATGTACGGGAGTATGTGAGAGGGTGTGACCAATGCCAGAGAGCCAAAGGAGAAAGGCGGGCGCCAGCGGGGTTATTAGAACCGTTACCCACACCAGAACGACCATGGGAGGCGGTATCGATAGATTTTATGACTGATCTGCCTAAATCCCAGGGGAAAACCGCCATACTAGTCGTAGTAGACCTGTTAACTAAGATGGGTCACTTTGTAGCTTGCTCACATGCAGTCACGGCGGAAGAGACAGCGAAATTGTTTGTAGAACATATTTTTAGGCTGCATGGCGCCCCCTTGAGGGTGGTCTCCGACAGAGGGAAACAGTTCACGTCCAGATTCTGGAGGAAACTTATGAGCTTGTTGCACGTAGAGGTCAACTTTTCGACTGCCAGGCACCGAGACCAATGGGCAGGCGGAGAGGGCAAACGGTATCCTCCAACAATACCTGAGGTGTTATGTCAATGACAGAGAGAACGATTGGGTCGAAAAGTTGGCGCTAGCGGAATTTGCCTACAATAATGCGGAGAATGTGTCCACCGGGATGAGCCCCTTTTTGGCTAATTATGGGTGCCACCCCAGGGCGTTTCCAGGGGGAGGAGGGGAGAGATGGAGTGTCCCGGCCGCTGAACATTTTGTAGAAGAAATGGAAGCGATCCATCGTCAACTCCAACTCAACTTAGAAAGGGCCAAAGAAGAATATAAGAGGCAGGCAGACAAGAGCAGAAGGGAAGGTGAAACCATTAGGGTGGGGAGTCAGGTCTGGCTATCAACCCAAGGGTTGCCGTTCAAGGGGGGTTGCAAGAAATTGAGACCCAAAAGATTGGGACCATTTGAGGTCATCCAACAGGTCAACCCAGTGGCTTTCAGACTCCGGTTACCGAACCACATGAAACTGCACCCAGTATTCCACAGGTCATTACTGTCACCATATAGGGGGGAAGGTGAAGGGGTATCCACACGGGGGCCAGTCTTAGAAGAAAGGGAAAGCAGCAACCATGTGGCGGAGATCATCGACTCCAGGTGGAAGGGTAATCAGGTGGAGTATTTGGTCGCGTGGGAAGGGGAACCGGAGTCGGAAAACACCTGGGTGACGGCAGAGGAGGTCCGTGACGAGATCTTGATCGAAACGTTCCACCAAAGGTTCCCCAGGAAACCTCAGCCAGTAGCGAGGTTCCGGAGGGAGTACTTTGGCACCACCGACGATGAGGAGGAACTGGAAGGATTCAGGGAATCGGAGTTGGAAGAAGGAACAGACTCCGATGAGGAGGAGTACTTGGAAACCGGAAACAGCAACAGGTGGAGGGAAGTGTTCGAAACTTCGGAAGATGAGGGAGGTTCTTTCAGGGGTTTTGCTCCCTCGCCTCCCGCAGAGGAGGGGAGGGAAGGGGGTGAAGGGGGCCCTGGAGGGGAGGTGGATGTCAGGGAACTGCCATCTGAGGAGCAGGAGGTGAAAGGGCTCACAGAGGGTGAGAGAGACCATTCAGCTGAGGAGGGAACCAGCAGGGGGAGAAGTGGAGTTCCAAGGGAAAGTGAGTCGGAGGGAGGGCTCAGAGACACTTCAAGCGAGAACAGTGGAGAGGTTTCAGGACCTCCCATAGGGACACCTACTCCTCGCCGGAAACTGTCACGCCGAGAGTCCAGAAGACGCGTTTCCGTTAAGGAGCTTTTATGCTGGAAGAAGTTCCGTAAACGCCCACTGTCCGATTCGACGAGCGACTGATGGAGCCATGCTTAAGGAGCTCCGTCACAGACAGAGGTTTGTGGACTTAGCCAAACTCTGAGGGACTAGGATTTTACGCACAAGCAGCTCACCATCCCATCACAGGAAATCTCCGCCGGCCTTCAGAAGAGGTCCTGGACCTCTTCTGAAGGCCGGCAGGGGGTAAAAGTCTTTGCTCCCCCCGCCTGCCTTCCCGGGACAGCGGAGACTTCTCCACTGTCCCGGGCGATCTGAAAATGCTGGCGGGCGGCAGCGAAGGCTGCGCTGCCGCCCGCCAGCATTTTAAAAGCCCCCGGACAGCGGAGACTTCTCCGCTGTCCCAGGGCGATCTGAAAATGCTGGCGGGCGGCAGCGCAGCCTTCGCTGCCGCCCGCCAGCATTTTCAGATCGCCCCGGGACAGCGGAGAAGTCCTCCCCCCCCCCCAGCCTTCAGAAGAGGTCGGGGGACAGACTGTCCCCGGACCTGGTCTGAAGGCGGTTTCCCTAGGAACGCATTGATTGATTTTCAATGCATTCCTATGGGAAACCGTGCTTCGCAAGACGAAAAACTCGCAAGAAGAAAAAACTTGCGTAACGAATTAATTTCGTCTTGCGAGGCACCACTGTAGTCTTCTCCTGTCACCTCTCCACTGCCCTTTCCCCAAAGCTGTTTTACCCTGTGAGATGCAGTTAAATTAGCGACACATTGTTTTGAACTACCGTATTTTCCGGCGTATAAGACGACCGGGCGTATAAGACGATCCCCAACTTTTCCAGTTAAAATATAGAGTTTGGGATACACTCGTCGTATAAGACTACCCCTCTTCCAACACACAGCAAATAATTTTTTTTTAAAAAAACAGTCTCCAGTCCGGCTCGGAAATCCGCTCCACTTCCCAGTGGCTGGGGGTGCGCTTAATGCTGTTGTTGGTTCCCTGCCTTTGTTGTGACCCTTTTCTTTTACTCGGGGACTGCTTGGGCCACGTGTCTAGCTGCTGGGGCAACGCAAGGCTGCCATTTTGGACCACGTGGTCTACTACCGGGAGCGGTTAGGGTCATTCTGTTGCTGGTGATTGGGGAGGCACCTGGGGCCAATTTTCAAGCGTATTTCTGCTTCATCTAGAGAGCTTGGTGTCCTCTGATTTAATTTACTCCCCTTTGGTGGGGAGTTGCTGCTGTAGCCGGCGTATAAGTCGACCCCCGACTTTTGAGAAGATTGTCCTGGGTTAAAAAGTAGTCTTGTAGGCCAGAAAATACATTAAGTTCTATCCTAACACTGACCTGCAACCCATTTACCCAATGCAAAATTAATTGCCACGATGTCACTTTAAAAACAGCTGAAGATTAGCATCTAAACTGATGAATTGGTACCTTTCACACTGGACATGTTTCAGGTACACATACATGAAATATATTGCTACAAAGCTAGGAGATTGACCCTTCAGCTACTGAATCATTTCTCAAAAAAAGAGGAAAAGGAAAGGGGAAAAAAAAGGAAAAGTAACATTTGCCTCCTTTAATCAGAATAGCCCCCTTTGTGTATTAAGGCACAAGGTTGCCTCTGTACTGATTTTTCTGGCCAGCTGCCTGGGATGTCTTTACAGGATGTGGCTGAATCATCTTGATTTCCGCTACACCCTTAGATCCTTCAATAATTCCTCAAACATTTTAAAAAGGTACCACACCTTAAATTCAAAGCCTACCCCAGACTAACTGGGAAAAGTTCAAAGCTACCTCCAAAGATGCTTATTTTTCATAGATTTTTTGCAGCGGCACGGGATGTATTTGATTTCATTGAGAAAGCAAGCTGTGATGCCTGTTCTCCCCCAGCTATTTAGCTAAAATACAAGGCACATGATGGTACTTTGTTGCTTCAGAAAAAAAGAAACTCAGTTTTAACTTCAACAGAAAGCATCTGTGTACATCATCTCAAGAGCGGTAGAGTTGAGACAAGCCTCAAGGTCATCTGGCTCAATCGCTAAGCCCCTTTGCCTCAGATGAAACACACTTAACAAAATAATCTTAGTGGGGGGTACATCTCCCTCTCCCTCCTCTCTCTTCAAATCTGCACCCTGGAACACAAACGTTTGAAACATCGGACGAACTGTTAGGACAATACCTTCTTCAGCTGCTGTTCTTTAAAACACTTGACTGCCCTGGCAGGTTCAGAAATTAGGTTCTTGTAATTTTCACAGATATTGAGTCTGGATTGAGCCACTTGCACTGTGCCTTCAAGAAATGATTTCCACACTGGATACATGCTCCTAAAATACAAAAGAGAGAGAGAGAGAGAAGGTTGGTATCACTTGCGCCAGTTAATGGGCTGTTGGAACCATCAAAGGCCTGCTGTGATAAGCTTGCTAGGCAATTTGAGGGCAAATCGCTCATCTTCATGCTGCTGCAATCCTGTCTTTGGTGAGGTGTCTTTTTCGAGTCTGTGGAATCAGGCCTGACTGTGGAACTGACTTTCGAGTCTGTGAAATCTGACTGACTTTCGAGTCCGTGGAATCAGACCTGATAAAGCGATTCTGGCTGTCCATCCCACTACTTGCCCTCTTGACCCTTACCCTTCCTGGTTTATCCGTGAAAGGGCGGGGGAGGAATGAGCAGGTGGATCCAGGGGGTAGTTGGCATATTCTTGCATGAGGATGTGGTGTGCTTTGAAGGAGACAGTGCCCTTGGAACCATCTTTGCCCATGAGGTCCAGGACCCTTCATGGTAAAGAGTGCCCATCACCAGCTTCAGTTGCAGCATCAACTGTGCCTTTTCCTGGACAAATATGAGAGAGACAAATATGTCTATTTTTACATGCCCTCTACTGGTTGGCAGTTCGAATCCCTGTGATGGGGTGAGCTCCCGTCGCTCGGTCCCTGTTCCTGCCAACCTAGCAGTTCGAAAGCACCTCAAAGTGCAAGTAGATAAATAGGTACCACTCTGGCGGGGAGGTAAACGGCGTTTCCATGCGCTGCTCTGGTTCGCCAGAAGCGGCTTAGTCATACTGGGCACATGACCCGGAAGCTGTGCGCCGGCTCCCTCGGCCAATAAAGCGAGATGAGCGCTGCAACCCCAGAGTCGGTCACGGCTGGACCTAATGGTCAGGGGTCCCTTTACCTTTACTTACTGTATCGACATCTTATTTGCCTTTTTTCCTCTACTAAATAGCTGCAACCTTTCCTTACACGGAAGTTGTTTCAACCCCATGATAATTCTGATATTTTACAGGAAAAAGTGTTCTCTCCACTCTCAAGGTTGCAAAGCACAGCACTTGCTCTCCTCTCTATTTAAATCTCCCTTTGTGTAGAGATTTTCAAAAGGGTTACATGGCAAATCTGAAGAATCATGAACTGTGCAGGCTGTTTACGCTAGCCAGATTTAATACGTTTCCCTCAATGATAGTAAGAGGAAGATATTTAGCTCTCCCAGAAGCAGAGTGTCTCTGCAAATGTGGTAGGCAGGAACCTGTTATGTTGAAGCATATTTTCTTTCCTTGTGATTTTGGCATTTATGCCAGAAGACAATTGTTAGAGGCCTTGCAACTTAACAGGCTCGGCTCTATGCCGCCAACGGTTCAGGACCTGCTCTCGGACAGGAATGATCAAATTAGTTTAATAGTGGCTAAATTTTTGAGTGCTGTCCATGTGGAAAGACTGGGCCATTATAGAGAAATTTAGTGGTTCTTGATTGGTCGGTGATGTGGTAGTGTTATACTGTATTATTTATGCAAATTGTTATGCTGAATCCATATTTTCCACAATTTGTATACGGTGTTTGTTTTATAATGTGTGGTTTGCTATGCCTAATAAAGAGCAGCTTGAATGAAACGCTCCATTATTCTTTTTCACCTTTCTATCCTTATCAATCCATCTCTCATGAACTTCCTCCATGGAAGCAACTTATAACATTTAGCACAACAGCATATGCAAATTTGCTCATACTTATTTTTTATACTGCCATTCATCTGAGGATCACAGGACAGTTTACAATATAAAAACACAAAAATACAGTGGTACCTCAGGTTAAGAACGTAATTCGTTCCGGAGGTCCGTTCTTAACCTGAAACTGTTCTTAACCTGAAGCACCACTTTAGCTAATGGGGCTTCCTGTTGCCGCCATTCCGCCGGAGCACGTTTTCTGTTCTCATCCTGAAGCAAAGTTCTTAATCCGAGGTAATATTTCTGGGTTAGCGGAGTCTGTAACCTGAAGCGTCTGTAACCTGAAGCGTCTGTAACACGAGGCACCACTGTACATAACATAGTAACCAACAAAACAATACCCTCCTAATTTAAAAGGCCACGGACTGTTAAATTAGCCAAAGGCCTAGGAGAATGTTTTTGCCTGGCACCTAGAGATATATAACAAAGGTGCCTGGGTGGGGGAGCATTCCACAAGCAGGGAACCAACACAGAAAAGGCCCATTCTCGTTTTGCTGCCCTCTGGACTTCGCCGAGAGCCCTCAAAAAAGAGCCTCAGATGATGATCGCAGAGTCCAGGTCGGTTCATATGAGGAGAGGCAGCCTTTGAGCCATTTAAGGCTTTCTGGGCCAAAACCAGCACTTTGAATTAGGCCCAGAACTTTATGAGCCACGGAACTTCATAATTTCAATAGCTTCAATTCAAATTTAGCCTCTGACTGTGCATTCATTCAATGCACAAAAGGTTTTGATGCAGCAGAGACTTTGCTGACAGAGTTGGGATGGGGTGGGAGAGAAGTTATTTAATTCCTGCCCCACAGCTCCTCCCACTATTCTGGAGGGTCACCAAAATCTGGAGCAGGTTTTCAGAGGATGCAAGTGTTGCAGGGGGAATTAATGAAAGTTGCCCCTGCTTTCACCAGCAGGGGCATCCTTTGCTCCAGAATTCTGCACTGGGGATGGCTCCTACCCACAGAAACCAAGTTGGGATCCAAGTCCATATAGAATATCTGTAAGAAAATAAAGAGCATTTGATCTTCGGGACGAAATGCCATCAGCAACGCAAGTGAACTTGCTGAAATTACCTGAAGTCATGTCGATCATCAGCTTTTATTCCAGGCCACTCTTTCTTTAAGTACTGACTAGCCAATTTCTGAATGCCCTGTTTAAAAGAGAGAGAGAGAGAGAGAATTATTTACAAATGAATTTGGACTCTTGGCATTTCTCCAAAATATTTTCAGGAATATTTTTCAGTTTTTCAGGAGGTGTTGAATTCCTTCTATTTGAATTCCCAACAGGACCAGCAACCCAAGACCCATCTACACTCTCAAAGAATGGCATAACATACCCTCATGGATCACAGCACTGACGGCTACTAAGATGCTTCACGGTGCACATTTACGACAGGAGTTAAATACTGGTAGCATGAAAACTTGTGTTGCTGCATTTGTTTCACAGAAAGCCTATGCCCCAAAGTGGCTTGTGTTTATGCCTGTCACTCCCAAGACTGCTTTTTGCTGTCAATTTCAATGAAGCTGGTAACCTTGCAGAGAGATTTTCCTGAAGAGCATCAGTGGCGATTTTAGCTGTGTATTTAACGCTATTTTATTACTACTAGTGATCTGTGTAAAAGAAATCTGACTATTTCAATAAAAGAATTATATGTGAAATCCTTTATGCCTTTTAAGGTAGTGTATGGCTATTAGGTAACACAGCCTTTATATAAAGTACTTATGGCTGAAGCAGGAAAAGGTTTCACGTATACACTAAAGGCTTGAATGAAGTTAAATTTGGTTGTAGGTTATAATAATTGGCCTGCAAAAGATTGCATCCATAAATAAGACTTCAATAAGTTTGTGGAGATTAATTTTTGCGGCTTTGGATTTGCGAATGCAGATTTTAAAATTAATTTAATGAGTGATTGTTGACATTTTTTAGTTTATCCAGGAAGGCTGCTTATAATGGAAATTTGAAGTAAACGTTTAACTTCCCCCTTCTTTTACTCTTTAGTGGTGAATATTGCTATCCTGTTTTTTATGCATGGTTGCTTATTCTGACCTTAAGTTCCTTTAAAAACCATTTTGTTTAGTTTTTCTGATGTTATATTAGGCGACTGTTGAAGACCTTCTGTTGAAATGTGTTTGACTTACATTACAATATACTGTACAGGACTGGCCTGTCAGGGAACTGCCATCTGAGACGCAGGAGGTGAAGGGGCTCACGGAGGGTGAGAGAGACCATTCAGCTGAGGAGGGGACCAGCAGGGGGAGAAGTGGAGTTCCAAGGGAAAGTGAGTCGGAGGGAGGGCTCAGAGACACTTCAAGCGAGAACAGTGGGGAGGTTTCAGGACCTCCTGTAGGGACACCCACTCCTCGCCGGAAACTGTCACGCCGAGAGTCCAGAAGACGCGTTTCCGTTAAGGAGCTTTTATGCTGGAAGAAGTTCCGTAAACGCCCACTGTCCGATTCAACGAGCGACTGATGGAGCCATGCTTAAGGAGCTCCGTCACAGACAGAGGTTTGTGGACTTAACCAAACTCTGAGGGACTAGGATTTTACGCACAAGCAGCTCACCATCCCATCACATGGCCTAATAAGGATTTATTACTGGGTTGTTTGTAAATATAATGTTTATTTTATTGTAATAAGGAATTCTGGATTTTTTATATACATTTCCCTCCACAACTCTTTTTGTGCCATGGTTGTTTGAACAATTTTTTTAGTGGTTTGCGGGAATGTTGCCAAGGAATTGGGGAGATGACATGAAGCCAATACGGTACAATAGAAAGACCAAGGGGCTTAGATGTGGGAGACCCCAGAAAATTACTATCACAACTACTGCGGACACGAACGCAGCTGAAGTATTGCGAGACCAGTCACGATCTCTTGCAATAGGGTGGAAAGGAACATATTGTGATTTTACCAATACCCAGCTAATCCTCTGCACTACTGAACCTAGATAAAAATTCTGTCATTCACCCAAATTGTCAAAAGGTCTGCACATTTTTTGGATTGGTGGGTGGTCTAATGGTTATGGGGTTGCTCGTGTGTAAGTTGCCGCCACTCCTGGCTAGGTGACCTGGTTAAACCTTTCCTGGCTGGACTGCCCCTCACTTCGTGGCTGTTCAGTCGCTGGCAGAATCCGACAGTGGGCGTTTCTTCAACCTTTTCCAACATAAAAGTTGTTTGACGCCCAGTCTCCTCCTAGCCTCCCTGCGCGGAAGCCTTCTGCGCAGGGTGGGCGTGGGTAGCGGAGGACCTGTGCTCTCTCCGCTGGTGTCCAGTGAAGAGTCTCTGAGCCTGCTCTCCGCTTCCCCCATTGGCCCCCCTCCATCCCTGGTGTCACGCTGATTTTCTTCCCCAACAGGAAACCTGCCTCTCTCCCTACTTGGCCCCTCTCCAGCATCGTCGTGGAGCCCCTCCTCCTCCTCTCGTTCCGATGGCAGTTCCCTGACAGGTGGGATCTCACATACGTAGCCATAAATGGCAGCAAAAGTATCTCTTTTCCAGTGAAGACTAGTACAGTGGGTTTGTATTTGCAGCAAGCGTATAATATAAGGTCCTCCTTGTTCTGTTCTCAAGGACACTTGCTGCTTCTCCTCTCAAAAGGTCCCCAAGACAAAGACCATCACTGTTTGGCTCCAACTGGGAAATCTACCAATAGTTTAACCTTTGGCACAGTTACATAGAGCATGAGGCTTAGGAGTGCGCTCAGTACTTGCTTGTGGGTCACTTGGCAACCTTTTAATTCAAACAGTCGTGGTTGCAATATTTAAATGAAGGCAAAATCCCATTATTGTACATATGACAATTAGTCCAACTGTAAAGATTGGGGCTAAAAAATCTGGGGTGGGTTTTTTTAAATTCCTACGTAGAAATTAAAAGGTACTGTTGCCTAACCTTTGGACCTCCTAATATTACAATCTGAGGGTTTGCTCTCATAGTACACAATGGAAGGTAATTTTCATAGACATATGACATCCATGATATATGCCTGAGTATGTTAATTGGTCATTTTTAGAATCTTAAATACTTTGTGCCGGACACTGCCCTGCACTTCGAATGCAACATGTAGATTTAACCCTTTCCTCCTCATCACGGTCCTGACAAGAATACCCTACATCCCCACAAATGCTGTGAACAGCATGGAGAATATGTACTGTATCACATTATTCAGCTGCACCAGCCTAAGTTATGATCAGCATTTCACACAGGCGTGGTTTGCACATAACAGTAAGCTACCGGTTTATTTAGCCCAAATATGGTGTGGTTTGTTTGAATGTCCAAATCAAGCCCTACAAACTAATCCTGGTTTCTCTTCTGGAAATAAACCATGATGTGAAGCCACTGTTTACTGTTGGCTTTTGAACCATGGCATGTTCCAACTATGGTTTGGCATTAGTGTGAACCTAGCAGCTTCGCTTAACCATGGTGTGCTTGGCTACCTCACTGCAGATGTTGGCAAACTAAACAAGCTTTGGAGAAACAATCTATGGCTTGCTTTCTTGCTTGTCTGCAAGGCAATTCCTAGATTGCTGAACAAAGCAAATGGAGAAATTGTATTGGCAGAGTAGCAAGCAGCCACATTGTTTGCATTTAGATACTCACATGAATATATAATTAACAAGATGAGTGAAAAGCCTTTGAAAAATGGAAAGAAGACAGGAAGGATAAAGAGGAATTTTTTTCATCCTTTAACTCTTTGGTTCCCTCCACCATACTTCCTCTTTAGACCTGACTCCAGGGATAATTTCTGTAGTTGCAGCCTCTCTGCTTGGGCTTAGGTCTCTTCCCCAGCTCTTTGGAAGCCATCGTGGGCAAGGAAACCAACTCCTAGGGGCCTTTGGCTCCCCCAATAAAATATTTTAGGGTGCCAGTCACACCTCACCCAGTTGATGGGCATTACCATTGCCCCTTCACTGCACTCACATGCTCCCCAGCTCCCTTCCCTCTCTCACCCTTCCACTCTGTTTCCGGGCTTGGGAGCAGGGAGCGATGCCCACAGAGGCAAATGGACTGTGCGCGCACAAATCATGTGCATGTGTTTTAACTCAGCTTTTTATTTCTTATCTTGCTCCACCTTTTTTCCTTTTCAGTGAGCAGGTAAAGGTTTTATAAACTCATAGCAGAAGAAATCATGGTCTCTTCTATACTAGTCATAAGAAAATATTTTTCACTCTATAGGACGCACCCGACCATAGGACGCGCCTTGTTTTAGAGGGGGAGAACAAGAAAAAAAAAATCTCTCCTTCTCTGCGCAGCGCCCCTTCAGCGAAGCGGCAGGAGAAATGGAGCCCCTTCCATTTTTTTTTAATAGATATTTATTAAGATTTTTAAAGTGTTACAGAATGAAAAAAGAAAAATACAAAATAAAAATAGTTAAAAACAATTCCATCTTTCCTTTGCTTATCTTTTATTTGCTTATTTCCCGGACCTCCTCACACCTCCCTTTTTTGTATTCCAATTCAATTTATTAATTCAGCAAATCCTTTCCCTCTTTATTTATCCTAATCTTTCATTGCATTACCTTAATCTATTTTCATCTTATCTTGTAGAAAACCTTGAAACTTAAAGCTTAAATCTTATTTTTACCAACTTCTCATAACCATAATATTCTTACCTAATTCTTTAGACATTTTTGCTAGAGCCAAGCAATTTCATTTCAACATCTTTCTAACATTCATCAATTTTATAAAACAATCCTAGTAACAAAAAAAGAAATAAAAACAATCCAATCTTCATCCAGCGTCCCTTCCTCCTGGTCCCTTCCATTTCTCCTCCCGCTTAGATGAAGTGGCGCTGCGCAGAGAGGGAAAGCTGTGCAGCGCCTCTCCAGCAAAGCCAAGCCTGGAGAGCGAGAGGGGTCGGTGCGCACCGATCCCTCTTGCTCTCCTGGCTTCAGCAAAAGCAACGCGAAGCCTCCGGAGTGCAGCGGAACTTCCCACTGTGCTCCAGAGGCTTCAAGAGGCTATCCCTGAAGCCTGGAGAGCGAGAGGGGTCGGTGCGCACCGATCCCTCTTGCTCTCCTGGCTTCAGCAAAAGCAACGCGAAGCCTCCGGAGCGCAGCGGAACTTCCCACTGTGCTCCAGAGGCTTCAAGAGGCTATCCCTGAAGCCTGGAGAGCGAGAGGGGTCGGTGCGCACCGATCCCTCTTGCTCTCCTGGCTTCAGCAAAAGCAACGCGAAGCCTCCGGAACGCAGCGGAACTTCCCACTGTGCTCCAGAGGCTTCAAGAGGCTATCCCTGAAGCCTGGAGTGCGAGAGGGGTCGGTGCGCACCGACCCCTCTCGCTCTCCAGGCTTCAGCAAAAGCAATGCGAAGCTCCAGAGTGCAGCAGGCACTCCCGCTGCGCTCCGGAGGCTTCGGGTTCCTTTTGCTGAAGCCATGGAGCCTGCATTCGCTTCATAAGATGCACACACATTTCCCCTTAATTTTTGGAGGGGAAAAAGTGTGTCTTGTAGAGCAAAAAATACAGTATATTTGTTCCTCTCCACGCATAGTACTCTGATATTATTCTTAAACTTTCACATAAGATACTATCACAAAGGGAAGAGGGAGAGGAAGCTGAAGATCAATGGATCCGTCAAGCAGAAAGTTACGAGTACCAAAGGCCAGCTCCTCTGAAAATATCCTCCTATGCAATTAGTGAGCTCTCCCCTTCCTAGCCTGTGCTTTTATATTCCACCTTTACAGACTAATAAGGCTAATCTGAGAGAAGATGAGAAAGTAGTGATGAACTTTCCCCACTGTTAAGGAAAAATTATCTGGTCCAGATAATGCATTTTGTTCGACGCAACCAAGCCATCCTCTGCCTGGAATTTAAATTGCAGAATGCTCTGCCCCAGCCTAGCTGAGCTGCTTCAGTGCACTTAGCAATTTTATCACAGGCAGAAGTAACTGCTGCATCAGTTAAGGACTCCATACCCAGGATATTAAAAGGTCATCTTTAAAGTATATTCAGGGATCACTTAACCCCACTGCAGAATACAAAAGAGCACAGCCGTATAGGTTTTTACTGTTGTTCTCCTGTAGTACCAACACCCATATTTTTTCTGGTTTTCCTCCTTGCATTTGCAGGCTCTGGCAAAAATGGGAAACAGTTCCCAATGTTTCAAATAGTTAAACCTTATCCACGGAAATTTCCCATTCTCCAGAATTAAAGAAAACCTGATACAATTCGAGAGGGAGAATATGTAAAAGCAAGGTTTGCCAACTTTTGGACAAGCGTCTGCTCTTGTGCCTTTAGCTGAAGCTATTAGTTGATAATAATGCCATTAAAAGATTCACCTGGTGCTTTTCACAGAACAAGCTGCTGTTAAAAGGCACAGAAATAGACTAGGCTCCCTGCTTCCAGTCAACTGACAATCCTGAATTATATGGTGGTCAAATTGTTCAAAGAAGTGAGCATCAGGTTAGACCTATAGCAAACACTTTCAAGGGCAATATTCTTGCCCTAAGCTTTCCCCAAATCTCCCTAGGCAAGTTTTAAAAATAAAAAGTAGATATTTAATTTATTGTCTTTTCCTTTCTAGGACTAAATCCTTCCAAGGCAACTCACAACCGATTAAAAACATACAATTCATTTATTCTACAGATTACAAACCATAAATTAACTTTTAAATGTCAACTTTCCATAGAAAGCTCCAATATGTGCTCTGGGTGCACATCATCCCAAAATATGAGAACTGCAAACAGATCATGAAGTGAAAGAGATGCTTACTGAATATTATCCAATTTACAGCTAGCAATTCTGATGTAATAAGCACAACCAAATTGCTGGTTAGCAGTCACTCTTCCAAATCCAGCTTAATGCATTTTGTAAAAATGTTCTAGTTCTAGTTGAGTGAATTTACATGTATATGTATAGCCACTACATAATTTTGTAGTTATTCACCAAAGTCTTAACTAATTTTTCTTTTAAGGGGCTATTTTATAAAGCTGCCTATCACAAAATTATGGGCTGATGTCCATTAGAGAAATTTGAATTTCAAATCCACCACCACTTTCCAAATGCTGGAAAGATGCTTCTTTCAATGCCTTCTTTCTACAGAAGTAACAATATTCTACATTCCAAGATAAAACTTCAAGAAATGTTTTCTCTCTCTTCAGACAATACAATACTGTTTCCTCCATTACGACTTACTAATGGATATTAAAAAAAACCACGCAAATAACTGCAACAAATATACCGTACTATGAAGTCATGCAACAGTATGAAATCCTGCACCACAAAAAACCCCATACAATTATCTGTACAATTGGTTAGAGGTTTCATTGTTTTAAAGGAGCAGTAAAGCACTGGTGCTTCACAAGTGTTCTCTCTGATTTATATACATTATGAAATGAAATAATAACAACAAACTTTAGGTAAAGGTAAAGGGACCCCTGACCATTAGGTCCAGTTGTGACCAACTCTGGGGCTGCGCCGCTCATCTCGCTTTATTGGCCGAGGGAGCTGGCGTACAGCTTCCGGGTCATGTGGCCAGCATGACTAAGCTGCTTCTGGTGAACCAGAGCAGCGCATGGAAACGCCGTTTACCTTCCCGCCAGAACGGTACCTATTTATCTACTTCCACTTTGACATGCTTTCGAACTGCTAGGTGGGCAGGAGCAGGGACCAAGCAATGGGAGCTCACCCCGTCGCGGGGATTCAAATGCCGACCTTCGGATTGGCAAGTCCTAGGCTCTGTGGTTTAACCCACAGCGCCACCCGCGTCCACAAAAAGCAAAGCGCTGGTGTTTAACTGCGTATTCCTTTGCATGTAGCTGCACTGCTGTGAGAATGCATCACTAACAAGGACTGAAGGCAAAGGTTATGCCAGGACTCTTAGCTTTCTGCTGAAAGTAATAATAATAATAATAATAATTTATTATTTATACCCCGCCCATCTGGCTGAGTTTCCCCAGCCACTCTGGGCGGCTCCCAATCAGTGTTAAAAACAGTACAGCGTTACATATTAAAAACTTCCCTGAACAGGGCTGCCTTAAGATGTCTTCTGAATGTCAGGTAATTATTTATCTCTTTGACATCTGATGGGAGGGCGTTCCACAGGGCGGGCGCCACTACCGAGAAGGCCCTCTGTCTGGTTCCCTGTAGCCTCACTTCTCGCAATGAGGGAACCGCCAGAAGGCCCTCGGCGCTGGATCTCAGTGTCCGGGCTGAACGATGGGGGTGGAGACGCTCCTTCAGGTATACAGGACCGAGGCCGTTTAGGGCTTTCAAGGTCAGCACCAACACTTTGAATCGTGCTCGGAAACGTACTGGGAGCCAATGCAGATCTCTCAGAACCGGTGTTATGTGGTCCCGGCGGCCACTCCCAGTCACCAGTCTAGCTGCCGCATTCTGGATTAATTGCAGTTTCCGGGTCACCTTCAAAGGTAGCCCCACGTAGAGCGCGTTGCAGTAGTCCAAGCATGAGATAACTAGAGCATGCACCACTCCGGCGAGACAGTTCGCGGGCAGGTAGGGTCTTAGCCTGCGTACCAGGTGGAGCTGGTAGACAGCTGCCCTGGACACAGAGTTAACCTGCGCCTCCATGGACAGCTGTGAGTCCAAAATGACTCCCAGGCTGCGCACCTGGTCCTTCAGGGGCACAGTTACCCCATTCAAGACCAGGGAATCCCCCACACCAACCCGCTCCCTGTCCCCCAAAAACAGTACTGTCTTGTCAGGATTCAACCTCAATCTGTTAGCTGCCATCCATCCTCCAACCGCCTCCAGGCACTCACACAGGACCTTCACCGCCTTCACTGGTTCTGATTTAAAGGAGAGGTAGAGCTGGGTGTCATCTGCATTTGCACACAGGCGAACTCCATCATGCAATCCTCAGTGAAGTGGGGCAGTGCAGGGACTAGAGGTGTCTTGTGTGCTGAGGCCACCGCCGCTGACACTGACACAGCTGTTTAATTAGATGGGGTCGTGGCTGTGTGCTTGAACCAGTAGGATCACCAGACTGGTGGCTTTGCTCCACTCAATGCACTGCTACTGCCAAGAACAGGCTTACTGTACAGCCAAACTCTTAAGCGAGATAGCCTCTCAAGTCTGGACCCTGGAGTTCTCCTACAGAGGTTCCAGCCATACCTGCGGTTGCAAAGGGAAGCACTCCTGTCACAGCCTATTATGATTTCAAGCTTATCTTCCCAGGCTCCCCGCCATTTCTCTGCAAGTAGGACCAAGGTGGGACTCTCTAGAGTCTCCGCCAGCACCATAATTGAATTTTGAATTATGGTGCTGGAGGAGACTCTTGAGAGTCCCATGGACTGCAAGAAGATCAAACTGATCGATTCTTAAGGAAATTAGCCCTGAGTGCTCACTGGAAGGACAGATCCTGAAGCTGAGGCTCCAGTACTTTGGCCACCTCATGAGAAGAGAAGACTTCCTGGAAAAGACCCTGATGTTGAGAAAGATGGAGGGCACAAGGAGAAGGGGACAACAGAGGACGAGATGGTTGGACAGTGTTATTGAAGCTACTAACATGAGTCTGACCAAACTGCGGGAGGCAGTGGAAGACAGGAGTGCCTGGCGTGCTCTGGTCCAGGGGGTCACGAAGAGTCGGACACGACTAAACGACTAAACAACAACAGGACCAAGGTAGGTAATAAAAGGAAAGGGTTACGAGATGGTGGTGGAAGCTGCACGGAAACGGACTGGAGCTCCAATGGTCTCACTTAAGAAGTTCACGGGCTGGCCAACCGTGGTCGGCCAATTGGTGTTAAAGAAAGATAGAACGTTTTTTATGTATGCAACAACAGCAGCAAGAATACTTATCGCGAAGTATTGGAAGACACAAGATTTACCCACCCTGGAAGAATGGCAGATGAAGTTGATGGACTACATGGAATTGGCGGAAATGACTGGCAGAATCCGAGACCAGGGAGAAGAATCGGTGGAAGAAGATTGGAAAAAGTTTAAGGACTACTTACAGAAATACTGTAAAATTAATGAATGTTAGAAAAATGTTGGAATGAAGTTATATGGCTTTAGTAGAAAAGGAATTAAGTATAGATAGATTAATAGGGTATTAAAGGGAAAAATAAGGTTAGAATGTGTTAAGATAATTATAGGATAGAAAACAGAGGAAGATGGAGAGGAATTGCTGAAACAATTAATAGAAGTGGAAGAGAAAAAGGGAGGTGTGAGGAGGTCGTGGAAACAAGTGAATGAAAGATAAGATATTGAAATTGGATTGTGTTTTGAATGGTTTTTTGTTTTGTTTTGTTAATTGTTTGTGTTAGTGTTGTGTAGTCTTTTTTGTACGGTATTGTATTGTTGTATTGCTTTTCTTTGGTTTTTTGTAGTGTTGTGTTTAAATTGTTGAAAATTAATAAATATTATTTTTTTTAAAAAAAGAAGTTCCCGGGCTGGGCCTTTTGTTTTATGCGCACATAGAGAAAGGTAGAGTTGGGATGAAGTCCAGAGGCCATTTAGTCCAACCCTTTGCAGATGTAAGAATCACAGCTAAAGAATCCCTGGCAAATGGCCACCCAAGCTCTGTTTAAAGACCTTCAGGGAAGGAGAGTCCACCACCTTCCAAGGAAGTCCATTCATAGTTGCACCTGGGTTCAAAAGGGATGGTACCACATGGAGCCACTCTTAGTTTGTGAATGCCAGGGGCAGAATCAGTGAGTTGTACTGTTGCTCTACCCAACCCAGCCATGTTGATTGTCTTAATCAGTTGATCACATTATGGGCAGTTCTTTTAAAAATGAAAACAAGTCCAAATATGGGTTATGAAAATGGAACAGGTGAACCACGCTGTGGTTCCAAATGCAATTACTTCTTTTATTAAAGCATATGAAAGGGGGAGAGTTAGCTTTGATGGTAGTGTGAGGAAAACAATCCCCTCTCCAGGGGGGCAGTGGGAAGGTCATTGAACAAGACTTGGAAAATAGCCATGCTGTCAACTATTATAAATCTGATACATTTGGCCTTGCGCCTTTCCACAGGGGAACCTTTTAAAGTTTTATTATAAAGTGCTCCATCCAGATCTCTCACATAACATCTACACTGCAAAATAAAGATTTTTTTTATATACTTCTTTTCCGGACATCCTTTTCTGCAACACACTGCTTCTATAATAGCCCTAAACAAATATAAAAGTGGGTGGAATATTTTTTGCTCTGTCTTCTCTTTGCATTGTATTAAATGAGAGAATTGCTGCAACTGTGTGTGCTGTTCCAAAGTCCAGTGATAAATGCCTATCATTAAATGCCGAACACTTTGCTGTATCACACAGTACATACAAGCTAGCCAAATTAATGGTTATTTCTTGGTTTGGTTAACAGTATCCTTGACTGGTCCAGGGGAGGTCTGATCTCTATGTTCCGCATGCATGTGGGGCCACATTCTCCCAGAACAGGTTTAGTGTAGCGACTGAGACACATGCTACTAAGTCCCTGGTTCATCTAGTATATGGGTAGGCCAACTAAGGTCCGGGGACCGGATCCAGCCCAATCGCCTTCTAAATCTGGCCCGCGGACGGTCCGGTAATAATAATAATAATAATAATAATAATAATAATAATAATAATAATAATAATAATAATAATATCTTTATTGTCATTGCCCCCTCTCAGGGACAACGGCGTGTTTTTACATGAGTAGAATGTGTCCTTTTATTTAAAATGCATCTCTGGGTTATTTGTGGGGCATAGGAATTTGTTCTTCTCCCCCCCCCCCCAAAAAAAAATATAGTCCGGCCCCCCACAAGGTCTGAGGGACAGTGGACGTGCTGGAAGAATGTGCTGACCCCTGAACTAGCACCTCAACCATGAACAAAGAGTGACTTTAGGTGAACCACTGTCTCACACCCAGCCTCTCATCAACAATAATACTCTCCAGGGGTTGAACTAACTTTCTCAGGAAGGAAAGTATTGCGGAACTGAGGCAAGGAGTGGTGACAAGAGATGAAGTTCCAGGCTTTGCTGGCAAATTAAAACCTGAGTCTGGGTGGCAACCACAGAAGAGTTCTCAAAGTCCTAAACTGTGAAAATGGTGATCTTGAAAAAAAGAAGAAAGAAAGAAAGAAAGAAAGAAAGAAAGAAAGAAAGAAACGGGGGGGGGGGTGTTTGAGTAACTTGTCTTTAAGATCAGCCTCTGGACCAGAGAACTGGGAAGAGGGCATTGTGATACCCTTCTGAAAAAGGGACCCAGAAGGGATCCAAGAAACTACCAGCTGGTTATCTTAATGTCTGCTCCAGGAAAATGGGTGGAAAGCATGATTAAGGATAGACACAGGAAGCAAATGGAAGAATGTGCCTTGCCAAGGCAGAAACAGAATGGCTTCTGCAAGGGTAATTCTGGCCTCTGTAATCTTTTAGGGTTTCTTTGAGAGTGTCAGCAAGTGTACAAATGGAGGCAATCCGATCAGCATTGTCTAGTGTCCTTTCATTGATAGAGTGACATGGCGCAAAGTGAAAATAGACTATGCCAGATCACAACAGGCAAGGTAATAGATACAAAGGTAACTGTGGCAGGTGTTGGCTAGAACTCCCCAAAGAGAGCTGTTGTCTTCTGAAAGCTGGCTAGTCTGGACCTGCAGTTAATCCCACTCCAGCTAAGGGCCATTGCCCAATTTTGCAGTCACTGGCTCTTAGTGTGTAAGGGCAATGAACACGTCAGGGGGCACCCTCCACATCTTCTGACCAGATGGGAAACTGAGGCCAGACACAGAACATGACACACATTGAGTTTTAATCCCTAATCAAGTCATCAGTGCCTTTACTTTCGCACACATTTCAACTGCCTCAGAATTCACTCTTCCTCCAGGCACCTCAGAATCCCCACCCAGATGGGAATGGAAGTCTATTCTGTCTTAAATTCTAGTTTAAATTAAATGAAAACTACCACCAAAAAAGGGGGAAAGATTAAGTGCAGTTTCCGAGAAGGATGTGTCAGGATCAGGGGACTGAGCTGTGGTGAGTGAGACTTTGTTGAGAATATTGAATCATTTCTTCTTCCATCCTATTCAGCTGAGCTCTCACCCCTTAGATGGCTCAACCACTTCTGCCTTCAGAGGAGACTTGCTGCTAGCCTGTGAAAGGAACCCTTAGCTTCTGTTTTTCATCAGCATGGTATTTTACATTTCTTTTTAACACCAACTTTCCTAGCTTTCTTTTCTGCCTGTCCTCTTGCTTGGCTGATGTTTGCTGGTATCCTTTCATCCCTGTCTCTGTGTTCTTTTGTTCTGAATGTACTTCTGTTCTTGCTTCTAGTACCAGACATGATCTTCGGATGAAGGATGATTTGTAAATTTAATGAAGAATAGTAATATTCTTGCTTCAGAATATCCAAATTCTAACAGAATCCACACTAACCTAAGTCCTGCTCACAGTGGCCAAACTAAGCCACAGCAATAAAATCCTCAGTCTATTGTAGACAGAAGCAGATCAGATCTAGAAGGTGGGACAACTCCTTCCCTTAGGATGCAGACGTCTCTGAAGACCATACCTGTCAGATCCAGAGGGAGGTATCATCCTGTCAATGTTCATTCTTGCAAATCATGGAAAGTCTCTCAAATCCTCCAAAAACAAACCCTTTAGATGAATCATTTGCTGTGACATACATTGCTCCTTCCTTTTTAAGGAGCAAGTAAAAAAAGGGAAGTAGGGACGTGGATGGCGCTGGGGGTTAAACCACAGAGCCTAGGACTTGCCGGTCAGAAGGTTGGCGGTTCGAATCCCCGCGACGGGGTGAGCTCCCATTGCTTGGTCCCTGCTACTGCCAACCTAGCAGTTCAAAAGCATGTCAAAGTGCAAGTAGATA
The DNA here is from genome assembly GCF_027172205.1 of Podarcis raffonei. Taxonomy (NCBI): domain Eukaryota; kingdom Metazoa; phylum Chordata; class Lepidosauria; order Squamata; family Lacertidae; genus Podarcis; species Podarcis raffonei. The sequence goes on along the minus strand of NC_070605.1, from coordinate 9,241,243 downwards.
AATAGGTACCGCTCCGTGCGCTGCTCTGGTTCACCAGAAGCGGCTTAGTCATGCTGGCCACATGACCCGGAAGCTGTATGCTGGCTCCCTCGGCCAATAAAGCGAGATGAGCGGCGCAGCCCCAGAGTCGGTCACGACTGGACCTAATGGTCAGGGGTCCCTTTACCTTAAAAAGGGAAGTATATTGATTTGAAGTCCAACTGCAGATACAGGTATTGTTGAGCAACTTCATAGGGGACTGAAGAAGAATGTCAGCCTAATGCTACAAAAAGCAGCTTTCTCATTTTGGTACTCCATGCCCTATAGGTTGATAGCTGCTCAGTGTGGGGATTCAGGACACTAGAAACCATCAGAACCATCTTTTATGTGGATGCCCATCAGATCATCCTAGAACCATTGCCAGGGAAAGGATAGTTCCTCCTCATACTGGGGGAGAACTGCTAATCCTAACACCCAGCCTCTCATGCCATACCTTAAAGTGGTCATATCACAAATCAATACTATGTGGAAAGCTGCTCATTTCGTGTGTGTGTGTGTGTGTGTGTGTGTGTGTGTGTGTTTTTCAACCAAGCTAACTGTCAGGGAACTGCCATCGGAGCCTAGGGTGGAGGTAAGGCTCCCTGACGATGCAGGAGAAGGGACCAGCAGGGAGAGAGAGAAAGCTTCCTTGGAGGAAGGAAATAGGAGGGACACCAGGAAGCAAGAGGAGGCTGCGGAGGGAGGGCTCCGAGACTCTTCCACAGAGAGCAGCAGGGAGAGCCCAGGACCTCCGTTGGGCACGCCCACTCTGCGCAGGAGACTTCCGCGCAGAGAGGCTAGGCGGAGACTTGGAGTGAAGGAATTTTTATGTTGGAAGAAGTTCAGAAAACGCCCACTGACGGATTCTGCCAGTGACTGAGACAGTCATGGAGAAAGGGCTGTCCAGCCAGGGAAAGGTTTAGCCAGACAACGCTGCCTAGAGCTGCAGCACCCTTTACGCACAAGCAACCCCCAATTCCCTTTACACTAACATATTACCAAAAAGATGGTGGCATTCAGGTAATAAAGGCTGACACCTTGTCGTTTGCCAGATGTTTATATGCTTGTTTTTGGGTATGCCCAATTGGAGCTTTACACTGGATTAAGTTTGTGCTTAACCATTTGCGTAAGATTTTCACTTATTTCTTGACTCTGATATTAAACATACTGACTCCTTTTTATTTGTGCTTTTTCTAACCTGTGTTCTTTCTAGACAAATATGTCTAAGCAACGGTGTGAAGGCATCTCATACACCCCCTGAAACCCAAGTGTTTCCCCCCCAATTCCACTGAAACAAATTTAAAATATATTTAAAGGCTCCCTTAAAAGCTCCCTTCATCTCATACATGATTAGAGGACGTGCTTATAAAAATACACTGTAACAGCTCAAGTATTTGAGCTATGTTAGTCCAAAGCGAGAGTTGAGCAACTTTAAAAAGATTCCTTTTAAAAGAGCTGTGGCCAATGCAACCCTGAGGTTCTCTTAAAATAGAAAATGCCTCCTTTGTTTTCCCTACATTACTGAATAACTGATAGACTTGTAATCACTGCAGATGTGTTTGCATTCAAGTTCCAAAGGTAACGAGCTTTAACACCCCAGGATACAGAATTGTTAGGTGTCAAAATACTGGCAAAGTGTGTCTGAAAATATTTATCATTTCAAGTTGCAAAGTCAGCTGCACTCTGCGCTAACTGCAAAGACAAATCAAAATAACTTACATTTTATTCACATACCGAACTGACCATAAGGTGCTTTTTAAGAAAGCTGACCTTACAATTAAATGGCATAAAAAGCAACAGCTGAAAGGGTGATACCACCATGCTTTCCACAGCTGGTGGCTGAGGAAAGTGCAACACCCTGCTCTAACTGTAGATTTCCTGCCTTTATTTTTTCCATATGGGTGTCAAATTTAACCCATCAGTGTTGGGCTATATGTTCATCACCTAACAAAGTTTGCATTATTTTTGAAAGTACTAAGGCAGTGGAAGACAGGAGTGCCTGGCGTGCTCTGGTCCATGGGGTCACAAAGAGTCGGACACGACTAAACAACTAAACAACAACAAGGTAGTTTTTGCTTAAGCTGTCTAGAAAACAATGCTTCCAAACTCTAGTTAAAAAATAAAAATTAAAAAAAATTAAAAAGTTTTAGAATATACATTTCCACTATTAAATATCCACATTAATCAACTTCCCTTCTTCCTCTTCCATGGTTCTTTTAATTTTCCCGTAGTTTCTGCATATTCTGAAAAAACTCAACCTATTTAATTAAATTTCCCCCAATCCTATTTCTTTATTATACATTATACTGTCGAATTTACCTTAATCCTGCTAGCATTTTCACTTGTTTAAAATTATTTTCCAAATATTCCACAAAGATATTCCACTCCTCTTCAGATACGTGACCTTCTTGCTCTCTTAATCTGCTGGTTAGACCTGCGAACTCTGCATAGTATATCATTTTAAGTTACCATTCTTCCTCCTTAGGAACCTCTCTCACTCTCCATTTTCAGGCTAACAAAATCCAAGCTGCTGTAGTTGCATACATAAATAAGTTCTTCTGACTCCTGGGTACCTCTGTCTGCACCATGCCTCTGGTTTTGGGTGGAATGTTCTTTAAAACATTGTTTTCATCTCATTGCATATCATTTCCCAATATTCTTTGACTATTCTGCATGCCCACCACATATGACAAAATGTTCCATCTATTTCTTTGCATTTCCAACACACATCAGATTCAGATACTTCTTTGCTAATCTGCTCGGAGTTAAATACCACCTATATATCATTTTCATTCTCTTCAGATCGTATAAATCTTTCACCTTTTATGAAATCTAGTTTTACAGCAGAACACACTTGCACAGCTTAAGCTTGCATTCATGGCTGCTATTGGAAATATTGGCTTGCTCTTGCTTGGTGTTTGGTTTAATAACAGAGGCAAGCCTAAAAGACAATTAAACCAGGGATTATGAATTGTTGTTGTTGTTGTTGTTTAGTCATGTCCAACTCTTCGTGACCCCATGGAGCAGAGCACGCCAGGCACTCCAGTCTTCCACTGCCTCCCGCAGCTTGGTCAAAATCATGCTGGTAGCTTCGAGGACACTGTCCAACCATCTCGTCCTCTGTCGTCCCCTTCTCCTTGTGCCCTCCATCTTTCCCAACATCAGGGTCTTTTCCAGGGAGTCTTCTCTTCTCATGAGGTGGCCAAAGTCTTGGAGCCTCAGCTTCAGGATCTGTCCTTCCAGTGAGCACTCAGGGCTGATTTCCTTAAGAATGGAGAGGTTTGATCTTCTTGCAGTCCATGGGACTCTCAAGAGTCTCCTCCAGCACCAGAATTCAAAAGCATCAATTCTTCGGCGATCAGTCTTCTTTATGGTCCAGCTCTCACTTCCATACATCACTACTGGGAGAACCATAGCTTTAACTATACGGACCTTTGTTGGCAAGGTGATGTCTCTAGGATTATGAATATGTTTATATTTTGTACACATCCTTCACCCTAAGGTCCCAAGGTGGGTAACCTTCAGGCCCAGGGGCCACATTATGCATCTTTCTGGGTTACCTTGGCCCCTGCCATCCCTCTGTAGCCCAGATTAGGAGAGCAAGCTGCACCGCTTCTTACCTGACACGGCTCCCTTCCATCAGGAACCAAGAGGGCTAAAGTCTAATCTGGGGTGCCAGAGTCAAAGAAGAGTCATGTGCTCATTTACCTTAAAGGGCACTTCGCCCATTCACAAATGAGAGATTATTCCAAGGCCTCTCAGGTAAATTTCATTTTGCAAAGAACAGAGCGCCTACTGGATTGAACCCAGCATGCATACATGTACACGGCTTCTAATTTTAGAATCCTGGCATGGTTTTTAATCTGGGTTCAAGCCCCACGTTAGGCAAAAGATTCCGGCACTGCTGGGGGTTGGACTAGATGACCCTTGGAGTCCCTTCCAACTCTACAGTTTTATGATTATATGAACTGTAAGCGTACTGAGTCTGGGAGAACAGGATCTTCCTGGAAAAGCTGCTGGAGAGAGATAAAATAGCGGTCAACTGCAAAGGGGATTTGGATATTTAATTTGGCACATTTTACTAGAGAATCTTCTGCTATTCTATTTTATGCAACAAACAATCTGAGTAGTTGTGACAGTTGTGACCGTGGTTTATCTTGTATGTGTGGTGCCTGATGATTTTTATGGTTATTGCTGTTTTTCCTTTTGTTATTTTTCTGAATGATGCCATGGCCTATGGCTAGTGCAACAAAAGTCTATGATGATGATGATGAATGCTGGGGAGAGAGGGTAATATCATCGTGATAGAGGTGGGAGAAATTCAGCCATCCAGGCTCAGAAAATTAGTCATTCCTCATGCAAAACATTAGGAAATGTCAGTTTTTTAGATATCATGAAAATCTCTTATGTCTTTAGGGTACTCAAGGGAGACATACTCAGATGACCGCTTTCAGATTTTTCTAGTCCCTGAATGTGCGCACACCAGGTAGACGGGTTTTTAGCTTTGGGGGAAGTAATCTAACAATTTGTAACCGTTTCTAGAAGAGGATATCGAGGTTATTCCACTGTGGCAAATAAACTAGGAGTCCTGTGCCACCTTAAAGACAAACATAGATATTATGGACTCACTTATGCGTCAGCCAGTCCCCAGTTGTCACTTGTTTACTTAACTATATCTATTTTTAAAACTTGCATCTTACTCCCACCCCCCCAAAAAAACTCAAAAGCGCCTTGCAACAATACAAGATACAAAATAAATTCACAAAAATTATTAAACCACACCAGAGAACACCACTTCATAAAAGCCGAAGCATTCCGAAAGCAACACAGAGCAACTCTCAAATTTCAAAAAATGGAAACAACCAAAACATATCCACCATGAGAAGAGAAGTTCTTTTGCTGAAGACCTTCCTAAATAACATGCTTGTATTCAGTAATGGAATGGGGTGGGTGAGGAACAAAAAACAGAAGCTAAATCGCAATAAGACAGAAATACAGTATAGCTAGATGTTCCTATGCCCAGGAGTTAGTTTCTGCAGCCTGTGGAGTGAAAAAAAGTACAGTAGTACCTTGGTTCTCAAACGTCTTGGTTCCCAAAAACCTGGAAGTAAGTGTTCCAGTTTTAGAACGTTTTTCGGAAGCCGTACATCCGATGCGGCTGTCGGCTATTGTTTCCGGGGTGCCTGCTCCAATCAGAAGCTGTGCCTTGGTTTGCAAACATTTCAGAAGTCAAATGGACTTCTGGAATGGATTAAGTTTGAGAACCAAGGTACTACTGTATTTGGCGCTTTTGTTTTTTGAGGCTTTTTCGGTTAATTTGTTTTTGTGACTGCGCGGAACCCAGTTCAGCTACTGATTGATTGCGTGACTGCAGAAATTGATAAAAGCTCCCCATCCAAAAATGGCTAATTTTTATTTTTATCACCTACAATACTGCTTATTTATTTTGTAGTGCAGTGGACCCTTGGGTTACTTTACCTTCGGGTAACATAATTTTTGGGTTGCGACGTGCGCAGAAGCGCTCTGCGGCAGCGCATGCGTGCGCAGAAGCGGTCCTCCGGTTACGAAATCTTCGGGATATGGCCGGGTCTCTGGAACGCATCCTGTTCATAGCCGGAGGTACCACTGATTACATTGATTATTGAGGTACATTGATTATTGCTTTCATTTTATGGATCAGTGGTCTTGTTAAGATAGTAAAATCCATGTTAAATTGCTGTTTTAGGGGTTGTTTTTAAAAGTCTGGAATGGATTAATCCATTTTGCATTACTTTCTATGGGAAAGCGTGCCTTGGTTTTGGAATGCTTTGGTTTTGGAACAGACTTCCGGAATGGATTACGTTTGAGAACCAAGGTGCCCCTGTATGTAGGAACAGATATGCAGACTGGGGTTATTCCTGGATCCAAGCATGGTCACTAGAGGCTCAGGAGGTCTCTACTGCATTGGATACCTTTTCCCGGCTTCAGTTGGCCTTCATGCTCAATAGACAGGGATTGATGAGAGCTCCCAGTCTTCCCTGGTCCTGAATGGGGTAACTGTGCCCCTGAAGGACCAGGTGCACAGCCTGGGAGTCATTTTGGACTCACAGCTGTCCATGGAGGTGCAGGTCAATTCTGTGTCCAGGGCGGCTGTCTACCAACTCTACTTGGTACGCAGGCTGAGACCCTACCTGCCTGCGGACTGTCTTGCCAGAGTGGTGCATGCTCTAGTTATCTCCTGCATGGATTACTGCAATGCACTCTACGTGGGGCTACCTTTGAAGGTGACCCAGAAACTGCAATTAATCCAGAATGCGGCAGCTAGACTGGTGACTGGGAGTGGCTGCCAGGACCACATAACACCAGTCCTGAGAGATCTGCATTGGCTCCCAGTACATTTCCGAGCACAATTCAAAGTGTTGGTGCTGACCTTGAAAGCCCTAAATGGCCTCAGTCCTGTATACCTGAAGGAGCGTCTCCACCCCCATCGTTCTGCACGGACACTGAGGGCCTTCTGGCAGTTCCCTCATTGCGAGAAGTGAGGTTACAGGGAACCAGGGAACCTTCTCGGTAGTGGCGCCCACCCCCTGGAACGCCCTCCCTTCAGATGTGAAGGAAATAAGCAGCTATCCTACCTTTAAAAGACACCTGAAGGCAGCCCTGTTTAGGGAAGTTTTTAATATTTAATGCTGTATTGTTTTTAACACTTGATTGGAAGCCGCCCAGAGGGGCTGGGGAAACTCAGCCAGATGGGTGGGGTATAAATAATAAATCATCATCATCATCATCATCATCATCATCATCATCATCATGTGGAGCACTTGGAGAAGACTCAGAAGCTTCAAATTAGCTGCCAGAATTTTAACCACTGTAGCTGGATGGAATCACTTGATTCTAAAAACAGGGGTAGCCAACATGGTGCCCTCCAGGTTTGTCCCAGCAGCACCAGCCACCACAGCCAGAGGTCAAGGTTAATGGGAGCTGTAGTCTAACATCTGGAAGGCATTGAGTTATTCCTGCTCTAGAGCAATGAAACACTGTTTGTCACCAACCAAGATCCACAGAGCTTCTCTCTCAATAACATTTTCCTCTGCCTGCCAAAAGTGTGCCATCCTGATCGTTGTCAGGTCCAGTATACAACTCTTTGGCCTGAATCCTGGTATAATACAAAGACCCCTATATTTTTATCTGCAGCATTTCTAACGATCTCAGTTTGGATGCTCTGTTATTCCAGGCCAGAAAAAAGGACAAAAATCTATATCCCAGAAAGAGATGTTATATTTAAATATTTATGAAGCAACCTTATCGGAAAAAGTGGCATTAAGTGGGAGACACTGTACCATTTGTAGGACCCACGTCAAACAATTGCTTATGCTACTGCAAACCCTTCATTATCCAAGTACAAAAGGCAGCTCTTAAAAAGCTGTGTTATCATAAAAGTGTATTAACCAGAGACACATCAATGCACAACCATTCCACAATTACATCAGGAAGTGGTGACAAAAAACATCATGAATTAGAGAGATCTTTTGTGTCCTTTCAAGAGCTTCTCAAATATACTTTCTAATGACGTCAGTTCATAGGAAGTCAGCTATCGAGTGTAATCTAGTGACATGAATTAACCCTTACATACTGGGTGTTACGTGTGGATGTACATGTACACATAAAAAGGTAAAGGTACCCCTGCCCGTATGGGCCAGTCTTGACAGACTCTAGGGTTGTGCGCTCATCTCACTCTAGAGGCCGGGAGCCAGCGCTGTCCGCAGACACTTCCGGGTCACATGGCCAGCGTGACGAAGCTGCTCTGGCGAACCGGCACCAGAGCAGCACACGGAAACGCCGTTTACCTTCCCGCTATAAAGCGGTACCTATTTATCTACTTAATAATAATAATAATAATAATAATTTATTATTTATACCCCGCCCATCTGGCTGGGCCTCCCCAGCCACTCTGGGCGGCTTCCATAAAAACCAAAAATACAGTAAAATATCACACGTTAAAAACTTCCCTGAACAGGGCTGCCTTAAGATGTCTTCTGAATGTCAGGTAGTTGTTTATCTCTTTGACATCTGCTGGAAGGGCATTCCACAGGGCGGGCGCCACTACCGAGAAGGCCCTCTGCCTGGTTCCCTGTAGCTTTGCTTCTCGCAATGAGGGAACCGCCAGAAGGCCCTCGGCGCTAGACCTCAGCGTCCGGGCAGAATGATGGGGGTGGAGACGCTCCTTCAGGTATACTGGACCGAGGCCGTTTAGGGCTTTAAAGGTCAGCACCAACACTTTGAATTGTGCTCGGAAACGTACTGGGAGCCAATGTAGGTCTTTCAAGACCGGTGTTATATGGTCTCGGCGGCCGCCCCCAGTCACCAGTCTAGCTGCTGCATTCTGGATTAGTTGTAGTTTCCGGGTCACCTTCAAAGGTAGCCCCACGTAGAGCGCATTGCAGTAATCCAAGCGGGAGATAACCAGAGCATGCACCACTCTGGCGAGACAATCCGCAGGCAGATAGGGTCTCAGCCTACGTACCAGATGGAGCTGGTAAACAGCTGCCCTGGACACAGATTTGACCTGTGCCTCCATGGACAGCTGTGAGTCCAAAATGACTCCCAGGCTGCGCACCTGGTCCTTCAGGGGCACAGTTACCCCATTCAGGACCAGGGAATCCTCCACACCTGCCCGCCTCCTGTCTCCCAAAAACAGTACTTCTGTCTTGTCAGGATTCAACCTCAATCTGTTAGCCGCCATCCATCCTCCAACCGCCTCCAGACACTCACACAGGACCTTCACCGCCCTCACTGGTTCTGATTTAAAAGAGAGGTAGAGCTGGGTATCATCCGCATACTGATGAACACCCAGCCCTTGCACTTAAGGGTGCTTTCGAACTGCTAGGTGGGCAGGAGCTGGGACCGAACGACGGGAGCTCACCCCGCTGCGGGGATTCGAACCGCTGACCATGCGATCGGCAAGTCCTAGGGGCTGAGTTTTTACCCACAGCGCCACCCGCGTCCCCACATGTACACATAGATAAAAGTAAATTGATGTGAGAGAAAGGGCTGGCTAGAAATATTATAGTATACCTCTTTAAATATAAACAGTCCTTGTATTTGGGTTTCAACTTGATGTCTTAATATAGTTTGGCAAGAAGTAATGCAGTTATTCAGCTTTGAAAATCAGCAGCATTTTATTGTTCTTAAGAGGGTTAATGACTAAACCAAACAGGGGCTACATAGAAAGGTCAGAATGATGCAGTGAAAATCCATGCAGCCAAATGGTATAGTTTCTATTTTAATGCACCCCCCACAGTAAACAACAACAACTACAACCCATGCACAAAGCAACTAACAACGAATATTACTTTATCAAAATACATTACATTTTATAAAGAGGTACAAACGGATCTAGCTTCGTAAGCCCACTTTCTTGGCCAAATAATCACCTGGGAAACATTACACGTGCCTCTTACAAGGAGGTTAAAAAAAAATAATGGATGCATTTAGTAGGTATTTTTATTTCTACTTTATTTCTATTTGCTTATTAGAAATTATATTCATATGCAGCATTTTCTGAGGTTCATGTAACTTCCTGCAATGAAGTATCAGTGAAGTTTATCATCTCCATAATTGGTTACCAGCAACTTTCTTTTTTCCCCATTTTCTATTTTATTATCATCATCGTCATTAATATTATCATTATTTAATTGCTCTGCATAGGTGAACTGGACCATTAGCGAATGCTGGACAACACTTAATTTATGGAAAACATTTTGAAGTTTGGAGGGGTTTCTTTCCCCCCCCCCACAATTCCCACACCCCTAATTAATATTCATGAGGATAATTTCACAAAGGCAGTTATAAAACTATGTCAGAGAGGACCTTCAAAATATCATTGTGTTAGCATAGAAGTAGAAAATTCCTTCACTCCCTTGAAAGGGGGGATTAAAAACCCAGCACAAGCATTTACTGAGTGATTAGTTTTATAATATTTTAATCAAGTTATTCATTACCCAGAAATAACACTGTGGAAACAGAGATAAACGTTGCACAAAGGCTAAGTTCATTTGTTCTGGACAGGTGGCCAGTCTGCTCCTCCACACTGGCACCCAGAGCCCGCCCACAATAGTACTAAAGACGATTATGCAAATGGCCACTATTCCCTGCTATTTTCCCAGGAATGGGAGAAGGGGTCCATGTGGAAAGAGCAATTGTTTCCCAGTCATGTGGAAAAACAAACCAGGATTTCCCTCTCTGCTTGTTCCCCAAAGGCGAGGAAAGGAGCGAGAGAGGGGAAGAGAGCGTGCAGGCCTGCCTGCGGACGTGTGTGCCGAAGTGTAAGAGGGCAAAATTAACTTACTCGCAACTCACTCCCCAAGTCCCCTTTCTCCTGCTGTTCCACAGAAGCGTGGCACAATTGGAAAGAGAGGTGGGCAAGAGAGGGAGATCAAAACAGAAGATGTGCTACCTCTAGAAGACATGTTAATATAGTGGATACTCGGGTTGCGAACGTGATCCGTGCGGGATGCACATTCGCAACCTGCAGCATTCGCAACCCGCATCTGCACACACGTGGGTTTCAGTTCGGCACTTCTGCACATGCATGACTACCGAAACCTGGAAGTAACCCGTTCCAGTACTTCTGGGTTTCGGCGGTCCGCAACCCAAAAAAATGCAACCTGAAGCGTCTGTAACCTGTATGACTGTGCAGGTCAAAAGCGGTGCTGAAGATGCAGGAAACAAATTCTGCTACACACCTCGAAAGCTCTGCTTCATGATTATCAAGAGCATTTCCAAAGATTTTATATAATTTAGGAATCCCTGTGTAAATATTGATAGCATATGCTTAGTGATGCAAAAATATAAATGCGTGCAACATTACCTGCTATCTGGTAATTACAGCAGTGTGTAGGTTTATTTGTGGAGGCTGGCTGGGCAGGGGGTTGGACAATTTTCCTTTGGTTCATTTCAACTCCTCCCTTACTTGCCTTCCTTTCAGAATTACAATTTTGCCAAGCCTCTATGAGTATTGTATACCAGTGTCTGTCAAGCCACATGTGAGGAGCAACAAGAACTGGCAGGCTGCACTATCATTGCTCACATTTTCAACAGACATATATATCCTAGAACAGAGGTGGGGAACATCAGACCTAGATGTGGCCCTCCAGGCCCCTCCATCCAGTTTTTTTTTTGGGGGGGGGAGCTCCCCAGGCCATGAGCCTCACAAGTCGTGCTCTGCGCTGTCACTGGTGACTGGGAGCAGCCGCCAGGACAATACAGTGGTGCCCCGCAAGACGAACGCCTCGCAAGACGAAAAACCCGCTAGACGAAAGGGTTTTCCGTTTTGGAGGCGCTTCGCAAAACGAATTTCCCTATGGGCTTCCTTCGCAAGACGAAAGCCCATAGGGAAATCTCCGGGACAGCGGGAAAGCGCAGCGCGTCTTCCCCACTGTCCTCGGAACTCCTCCGAAGGCTGCCGGTGGGGCGGAGAGACCTCCTCCCGCCGCCAGCCTTCAGAAGGCTGCTCCGAAGGCTGGCGGCGGGAGGAGGTCTCTCCGCCCCACCGGCAGCCTTCGGATGGCTGCTCCGAAGGCTGGCGGCGGGACGGAGAGACCTCCTCCCGCCGCCAGCCTTCGGAAGGCTGCTCCGAAGGCTGGTGGCAGGAGGAGGTCTCTCCACCCCACCGGCAGCCTTCGGATGGCTGCTCCGAAGGCTGGCGGCGGGAGGAGGTCTCTCCGCCCCACCGGCAGCCTTCGGATAGCTGCGATCTGAAAATGCTGGCGGGCGGCAGCGAACGCTTCGCTGCCGCCCGCCAGCATTTTAAAAGCCCCCGGGACAGCGGAGACTTCTCTGCTGTCCTGGGGCGATCTGAAAATGCTGGCGGGCGGCAGCGAAGCGTTCGCTGCCGCCCGCCAGCATTTTCAGATCGCCCCGGGACAGCAGAGAAGTCTCCGCTGTCCTGGGGGCTTTTAAAATGCTGGCAGTCGGGAGGAAAGCCCTCCTGTCCCCGGAGCTTGCGGGGTGGGAGGTGGGGAGAAGGGCTTTTCTTCCCACCACCAGCCTTCAGAACAGCCTTCTGAAGGCTGGCGGTGGGAAGAAAAGCCCTTCTCCCCCCCCCCCCCGCCTTCAGAAGAGGTCGGGGGACAGACTGTCCCCGGACCTGGTCTGAAGGCGGTTTCCATAGGAACGCATTGATTGATTTTCAATGCATTCCTATGGGAAACCGTGCTTCGCAAGACGAAAAACTCGCAAGAAGAAAAAACTTGCGGAACGAATTAATTTCGTCTTGTGAGGCACCACTGTATAACATTGGTCCTGAAAGACCTACACTGCCTCCCAGTACATTTTCGAGCACAGTTCCATGTGTTGGTGCTGACTTTTAAAGCCCTAAATGACCTTGGCCCAGTAAACCTGAAGGAGCATCTCTACCCCCATTGTTCAGCCCGGACAATGAAATCCAGAAAGGATCTCCCTCTCTGTGAGAAGTGAAGCTACAGGGAAGCAGGCAGAGGGCCTTCTCGGTAGTCGCGCCCACCCTGTGGAACATCGTCCCATCAGATGTCAAGGAGCTGAGTAACTATATGACCTTTAGAAGACATCTGAAGGCAGCCCTGTATAAGGGCATGTTTTATTATGTTTTATTATTATGCTAGACTGGTGACTGGGAGCAGCCGCCGAGACCACATAACACCGGCCTTGAAAGACCTACATTGCCTCCCAGTATGTTTCCGAGCACAATTCAAAGTGTTGGTGCTGACCTTGAAAGCCCTAAACGGCCTCGGCCCAGTATACCTGAAGGAGCGTCTCCACCCCCATCGTTCTGCCCGGACACTGAGGTCCAGCTCCAAGGGCCTTCTGGTGGTTCCCTCACTGCAAGAAGCCAAGTTACAGGGAACCAGGCAGAGGGCCTTCTCGGTGGTGGCACCCGCCCTGTGAAACGCCCTCCCACCAGATGTCAAAGAGAACAACAACTACCAGACTTTTAGAAGACATCTGAAGGCAGCCTGTTTAGGGAAGCTTTTAATGTTTGATGTATTACGGTATTTTAATATTTTGTTGGAAGCTGCCCAGAGTAGCTGGGGAAGCCCAGTCATGTGGGGGGGGGTATGAAGAAGGAGGAGGAGGAGGAGGAACTTTTGCCTGGCTGGTATGTGTCATTGAACAGTGATGTTTCCTCCTTGCTTAGCATGCACATGGCATATTTGAATGACACAGCCCTCTGACCTTTTGGAGTGGCAGGAGTGTTGCCTAATGTACAAAGGCAGAAGTCACATCCATTGCTTTCTCCAGTTTTACCTGTGGCCCAACTCACCAAAGGCCTTCAGCCCCCTGAAAGGTTTCCTATGAGGGAATATGACCCTTAGGCTGAAAAAGGCCCAAGGACCTAGACACATAATACTTCTGCAGATTCAACCTATCCTCAAGCCTACCAATTCCAACTGCAATGTATTTTGCATTAATTCGGGGAACCCAACTCAGCGATAAAAGGTGTACACTCAAATGGAACACTTCCCGTGTTCTTGAGGAGTCTGTGGACTTGCGTTCTCAACAAGAAGTATATAATGCTGTACAGGAAACCAGGGTATTATTTGAGCACACAAGCACAAAATAATTTGGCAAAAAAATAAATAAAAGGAACCAATAATCCCATGTTCAAAATGACGAACTGAAGTGCCTAGAGAGAGAACACATTGGTCAATAAAAGTAAAATAAGGTTGAATGAAATCTTTTGCTGCTTACTGGCATGTTGATTTTTAAGATGATGAATTACTGGTCAGCAGTAACAAGCAGCAAAGTGCTCTTTAATTTCCTGAATTTCCAGTAAATGATGACAAAACTGAAGCTATGATAATCAGTGGCTGAGAGCCAATTCTGAAGGATCTCACTCAAGGACAGTGTAAAAATTTAAGTACCTTTGGCTGATACATATGCAGCCCTCTCACTAAGAACAGACTACAATGCCAGCACTTCCCAACATGTGCAGAAATGTAGGACTTTTAGATTTCAATACCACAACAGCCCCCCACACCAGATCAAACATTCAACACACAGGTCCAACTGTCCCTCCCCAGTACAGAATTAGTCGCTCCATTATTTGGATTCCAGCCAATATTAAATAAACTAAACAAAAAAGCCTACCCTGAATAAAGAAGAAAAAAAATCTTTTTCTGACACCTGTATCCGAAGTTATGAGACTTTCCTGCCTCTGCTCCAGAGAGTCCCATAACTCTTGGGAACTCTTCCCACTCAGGGAAGCCTGGGTAGACACAAATGGCTATCACCCACAAATTCTAAATACCAAGCTTAGCAGACAAGATTTAATATAGTTCATACTGGAAAACAGCAAAACTGTTCATTTTCAAAATTCCGATGCAAACAGAATTCCACAGCACTGACAATAAATGGAATTTCAATTCAAAATCTTTCTGAAGGTGGAGAGCAGGATTTGTTAAAAAACCGAGTTCTCTGAAAACTCAACTGCCCCAAGGTATTTGGATATGGCAGAGGTATGTTGGGAAGTGGAAGTGAGAGCTGGACCATAAAGAAGGCTGATCGCCGAAGAATTGATGCTTCTGAATTATGGTGCTGGAGGAGACTCTTGAGAGTCCCATGGACTGCAAGAAGATCAAGCCTATCCATTCTGAAGAAAATCAGCCCTGAGTGCTCACTGGAAGGACAGATCCTGAAGCTGAGGCTCCAAGACTTTGGCCACCTCATGAGAAGAGAAGACTCCCTGGAAAAGACCCTGATGTTGGGAAAGATGGAGGGCACAAGGAGAAGGGGACGACAGAGGACAAGATGGTTGGACAGTGTTCTTGAAGCTACCAGCATGAGTTTGACCAAACTGCGGGAGGCAGTGGAAGACAGGAGTGCCTGGCGTCCTCTGGTCCAGGGGGTCACGAAGAGTCAGACATGACTAAACGACTAAACAACAACAACATCATGTTGGGAAGTGCAGCTGAACACCTGCCTTCCTGACCCATGGCAACTTCTTAGACCTAGCCAAAGGGGACTGACTGGTTGGTCCTGGGAGTGAGTGATGCTTCACTAGAGGAGACAGAGGTACTGTGACATCTGCCTTGAAGGAGGTGGTGCCACATCACCTCCTTAAGATGATTTCTCTGAACCCAGAAATGCCAACTATCCTCTTTGGAGGGCACAGGTGGTGGTAGCCCAGCTTCAGGCATGTATGAAGGAAACAGATTATCTGAAACTGTTTCAGTCTGACTTCATGCCCAGTCACTGCACAGGAAAAGCCTTGGTCACCCAAGGGGGACGGGGTGTGTCTGGGACTGTTCAGTGGCATGGAAGCTGGTCTGTTGGATCCTGCAGGCTTCAGTCTTGCCCCCTATGCTATTCTACATCCACCTGAAACCACTGGAAGCTGTCATCAGGAGATCTGGTATCACCAACATGCAGATGACACCAGATTTCTCTCTCTACTCCATCTGAATCAAGAGATGAGGTTGAAGCGCTAGGTGGTGATGGAGACTGGATGTGGACCAATAAACTGCAGCTGAATCCTGAAAATACAGAGGTGTTTATGAGTCTGGGGGATGGGAAGATGGGCTGCTCTGGACGGAGCTGCACTCTCTTTGTACGGTTAAGTCTTTGGAGTTGGGGCTTCCATAACTAATATGGGAAGATAACAGGGAAATGCCTAGTTGCAGAGAGAAGCCGCAAGAAGGAATTGAAAGGAAAGGTTTTCCCAGACAATTTCCTTCACAGGCAAACGGCACTTGGGAAATAGCAAATTACCAGTTTAATTTAAAGGCATGCAACCTAGCTCTTACCACACAGCAACTGAAGGACAGCTCTCACTTGGGTTTTGTTTTTCCGCTCATGAGTTACTACACTAGCTCTGCATCTTAACAAAAACAGCCAGCAGCAGTTGCTAAGCCAGACAGTGTCTCGTCTCCCTGAAAGATGTGCCAAGAGGAGGAAAATCTCTTCCCTCCACAAAGGCTATTTCACGAAAACCGGACTTTTCTTTTCGGTCCGCAGTTCTAACAGCCTCATGCTCCTTTATTCAAAGTTACAAAGCAGGAGGAAACAAAGTATTTCCAGGATTACACTGAAAACACATTTCTTAGAATGGCTGGCAGGAAATAGGGGAAATAAACCCCAAGGCGGGTTTAAGTTCAGATTTGTTTTTTTCTTTTAAAAAAGCCAAGTTAATTGTCAGAGTCCTTATAGATTTCCTTTAGAGCTTTCGTCACATCTTAACCTAAGAAGGGTTTGCTGGATCAGGCCAATGGCCCATCTTGTCCGGCATCCTGTTCTCACAGATGCCTGTGGGAATCTGGCAGGCTAGATCTGAGAACAAGGGCCCGCTCCCCTCCTGCCGTTTCCAGAAACTGATTTTCAGAAGCATTACTGGCTCCAGCTGTGGAGGCAGAGCGTAGCCATTGTGGCAAGTAGCCCTCACCTCAATGAATTTGTCTAATCTTCTTTGAAAGCCTGCTAGGCTATCGCTGCCTTCTGCTGTATGAGTGGAGGTGGCCAAGAGAGTCTGTCTGTGTGCTGACTAGCAATTTTAAAATAGAGATGGGGGTATTAAGTTTATTTTGACTCTAACTTCTATGGAGAGGGGAAGGGGTTTCTTAGTGAGAGAATAACGTAACACGTAAGTCTTTTGAACTGTTGTTCATTCATTCCAGCTCACTATTGCGTTTAGTAAGGTGAGTTTGAAGTGAAGAGGGCATGACCTTAATTTTGTGAAGACCACAAACTTCACCTTTACAGTTCCTGAATCACTTCGTTGTTGTTTAGTCGTTTAGTCGTGTCCGACTCTTCGTGACCCCCTGGACCAGAGCACGCCAGGCACTCCTGTCTTCCACTGCCTCCCGCGGTTTGGTCAAACTCATGTTTGTAGCTTCGAGAGCACTGTCCCACCATCTCGTCCTCTGTCGTCCCCTTCTCCTTGTGCCCTCCATCTTTCCCAACACCTGAATCACTAAGTCACCTTAAAACGTTTTCATTATCTGTATGAAGTCTGGTTTCTGCTTGCAGGAGAGTGATAATTAAATCTTTCTGGAAGCTACAAGGATTAGTATGCCGATCTTTTTTCCTTTTTCTTTTTTTTTGCAACTATTGTGGATCAGGATGTTAATTGTTCTTCCCAGGTCAAGTCACAGATAGTTCATGAGCTGTATATTTTATATTAAACTCATGCTGGGTGCACGAATGCCATGATCCATAGACATAAAGCATGTAGAAAGTTCAGACTAGCACCTATCATTACAAGCATCACGTAAGCCTCCATGATTGACAGAACTGACTCATGGAGGGTAGGTCTAAGCCACTGACTGTCACTAGGTCATGTGGACATGAATCCATAAGGAAATTGTGCATTCAGCTACCCTCCTTTACTGGGACATACTGCAGCTCAATCGGCATGTCCTAGAATCACTTTTCTGGCTTCAGAGATTTCATCTGATATGGCCCAAAGATTTTCAGATAGATCACCACAACTGTAAGATTTAGAAATTTGCCTTAAAATAAATCAGAACAGAGGTTCCCAAACTGCTGATGCCAGTATCACACTTAGTGGTTTTCCTAAACATATTCTTACACTGATCATCTCAGCACAACACTATCCACTTCCTTTCCTGAGCCACTAGCTCAGCACTCCAGTGTGATATAGAAGTCTCGTCAATAACAGGAAACTGTGAATGGGAAAACACTAAAGGGAGAAGAGCGCGCTGCAGAGATTTGTCAATAGAATGGAGAAAGTAAAGGAAGCTACGAAAGCTAATCTGTGGACAGACACACAGCTCTTCTTACATGAGCTAGAAAACTGACCCAGATCCTGTGATCATCATCGGATGTCCTTCTTCATGTGCCTCCACCACAAGAGGCCTGGAGGGCAGCAACACGAGAGCAGGGCCTTTTCTGCAATGGCTCCCGTTTGTGGAATGGTCTCCCTAGGGAAACCCTCCTGGCGCCTTCATTACATATCTTTAGGTGCCAGCCAAAAACATTCCTCTTCTCCCAGGCCTTTGGCTAATTAAATAATCTGTGGCCTTTTAAACTTTGTGTGTGCGTGTGTTTCTGTTTGTTACTGTGTTATGTACTTTTGGTTTTTTATACTGAAAATGGCCCTGTGATCCTCAGATGAAGGGGCAATATAGAAATTTAATGGATGATAATATAATAGAAAACTCAATTTCCCACTTCATAAAGAAGGATCTGCAATCCCATATGACTCCAGTGTTGCATCACTCCATTTTTTCAAGAAGTGAGCAGGTGGCAACGGAGGGAACTGTTACGTTTTCTCCTTACCTCTTATGCCCTTAAGGAATTGTCGGGGGGTTTCAGGAATTTTCCTGTGCAGAGTCCGCACAACATGCACACACGGGGAGAGACAGCTTTTTGTCTACACAGCTATGCTTGTTTGGAGATTTTTAACTCCTCCATATAAAAAAAAGTAACTTCAGGGCAAACTTCTTTTAAAAAGAAGAAAGAACCGATACCAATAACTGGCAACAATACTCCTCCTGTACCTGTATACAGACTGAACATCCACATTGCTTGAGTATCTTGAAGCCAATGGCAATAAATAAAGCAAAAAAAATAAGTAGTCTGTATCTCATAAACACACCTCTTTTTATCCAAGTGCTGCTTCTGGGCTTGTGGCCAATGTGATATTTAATTAAAGTCTACCCACTCTTGATTCTCTCTCAATAACTTGGTTACCATCTTCAACGGCCATTAAAGGAATCTCATTACACAAACTGAGCTTCTGCTGAATTTCCAGATGTTGCAATGGTGTGATTTTGAATGAAGTGGCAGTTTGCATGCCAACAGAAGGCCACAGATAGACTTTTCAAATCAGTGAGATATCATAGTTATCTGTCTCCACCACTGAGGGATGGTGTGAATTTGCAATTGTAATAATAATAATAATAATAATAATAATAATTTATTTATACCCCGCCCATCTGGCTGGGCTTCCCCAGCCACTCTGGGCGGCTTCCAAAAAAGTCGGGGTTGCGGCGCTCATCTCGCTTTACTCGCTTTACTGGCCGAGGGAGCCGGCGTACAGCTTCCGGGTCATGTGGCCAGCATGACTAAGCCACTTCTGGCGAACCAGAGCAGCGCACAGAAACTCTGTTTACCTTCCCGCCGGAGCGGTACCTATTTATCTACTTGCACTTTGACGTGCTTTCGAACTGCTAGGTTGGCAGAAAAAATACTGTAAAACATCAAACATTAAAAGATTCCCTAAACAGGGCTGCCTTCAGATGTACTCTCCCGGCCTAGGACAACACACAGGCTTCGATAAGAGACAGATCTTCAGGAGGGGACTTTGCCTGCACTCCCTGCTTCTCCATCCCAGATTTGTCCTGTCCTATAATATGCTGTCAGGCAAGGGTGTTCCCGTGATTGTACTAAGGGCCTTACATTTTAGAGACAGGGAAATCGAACCCTTCTTCCTGTACAAAGCTGAGTGTGACCTTACAAGCTAAACCTTGGAACTGAGGTTACCTTCTATATCTCATCGCCAAGGAAGACTGTTACCTACCCATTGTGGATAAGGAAATCTGAGTAATTAAACTGGTGTCTTGTTACCGAGAGACTAAAAATATTTCAGATTCCCTACAGCTCTGTCAAAGCTATGAGCCAAAACCAAACTACTCAGAGACAGTGGAGTTTGCTCAGTATTGGAAGTTCAGATCTCGCATTAGTCCACAAACGTTTCTCCATGTGGGAAGAGGCTAGGCACTAACTGAAGGGAAAAGGAAGTCTTACATGCGCCATTCTGACTTCTGTAAAAGGGCGACATGCAAACATATAAAGTGACTCTTTAAAATATGTGTTTCATTCCTCGTGAGCAAAAAGCATGCTGAAGTTAAAAGCGAAGAACTGTTTTGGTCATTACATATACATTAAGCTTGCAACTTACTACGTCAGGGTGAGGAACCTTTGGCCCTCTGGACATCGCTAGAGTCCAACTTCAGGCAGCTTTTATCCAAATAATAACCCACTGAGAGGGCTGATCATTCTGTGAAATGAATGTGTGACTTTCAGCCAGTGATTTCTAAAGTCAGTGTATGCATGCTTTCTTTCTCTATAGTTTGCAATTAACCAGCAGAGTTATAATGAAATCATCTGTTAAGGGTTTTAAATTTTGTGTGAAATATTTTGTTTAGCATGGGAGACATTAAGCTATACAGTGGTACCTCGGGTTACATACGCTTCAGGTTACAGAAGCTTCAGGTTACAGACTCCTCTAACCCAGAAATAGTACCTCGGGTTAAGAACTTTGCTTCAGGATGAGAATGGAAATCATGCTCTGGT
Organism: Podarcis raffonei; assembly: GCF_027172205.1. NCBI lineage: Eukaryota > Metazoa > Chordata > Lepidosauria > Squamata > Lacertidae > Podarcis > Podarcis raffonei. The sequence continues at coordinate 9,220,954 of NC_070605.1, read as the reverse complement.
GGCGCGGCGGCAGCGGGAGGCCACATTAGCTAAAGTGGTGCTTCAGGTTAAGAACAGTTTCAGGTTAAGTACAGACCTCCAGAACAAATTAAGTACTTAACCCGAGGTACCACTGTATGTTATCTCTCTCACACTGAACAAAATAACATTTTCACAGGAAGTTCACCAGTCCCTGGGATCTGAACCATGATCTTTCACACACAATTTAAAACTCTTAACAGATGACTTCATAGCACAGAAATTATGAAAGGGGAGGAAAAATCTAAGCATATTTCCTTTACCCCATTGTAGTGGCTAAATAAGATCACATTGCTCACGGCAGTCAGTCTTCTGGCCATTTGAACTGGAGTCTGAACCTTATCACTAAATGCAGCACTCCTTCAAATTAGGCTATAACCTTTTTTAAAAGAAAAAAGAAGGACCTTAGGGCTACATAGAAAGTTATGACAATATTCGAAGCGCTTAGTGAAATCTCAGAACACCCTGGGGAAGAACACGCCAAACAGGTCCTAGTGGAAGTCTGCAATGCTCTGTGTTGTTCCTTGTGACATTAGCAGAAGACAAACTTGTGTCTAATAGACAAGACGCAATAGGGGATGGGGGTAGGTGAAGGTTTTGGAAATGGTATAAGTGCAATTTACTCTGAACAAAAGGCCAAATTAATTGTTAACAATGTGGTGATGGAGGAATTTAAGATAGAAAAAGGGACACGACAAGGTTGCCCAATCTCTCCACTGCTTTTTATATCTGTCCTGGAGGTCCTGTTGAATATGATTAGAAGGGACCAGTTGGTTAAAGGTATACAAGTCGGAGCTAAACAGTACAAACTGAGAGCATTTGCAGATGACTTAGTATTGACATTACAGGAGCCATATCTAGTACTAAAAGAGTTTTGGAACTGATTCAAGAATTTGGTCAGGTTGCAGGATTTAAACTGAACAAGTCAAAAACAAAGGTTTTAGAGAAAAATTTAACAGCGATTGAGAGAGAGAGGTTTCAGAACGAGACAGGTTTAACAGTGGTTAAGAAAGTGAAATACCTGGGGATTAACATGACAGCTAAAAATGGGAACTTATTTAAAGACAATTATGAAAAATGCTGGGCGGAAGTGAAAAAAGATTTAGAAATTTGGTGAAATTTGAAGCTTTCATTGCTAGGCCGTATTGCTGCGATAAAAATGAATGTATTGCCTAGAATGTTATTTTTGTTTCAAACATTGCAAATTTTGGATAAAATGGATTGTTTCAAGAAGTGGCAGAGAGACATTTCTAGATTTGTCTGGCAGGGCAAGAAGCCTAGAATAAAATTTAAAATATTAACGGATGCAAAGGAAAGAGGTGGATTTGCCCTGCCAGACCTTAAACTTTATTATGAATCGGCAGCTTTCTGCTGGTTGAAAGAATGGCTACTTCTTGAAAACACAGACATCTTGGATTTAGAAGGTTTTAATAATGTATTTGGATGGCATGCATATTTATGGTATGATAAGGTCAAAGCACATAAAGCATTTAAAAACCATATTGTCAGGAAAGCATTGTTTAATGTCTGGATAAGATATAAGGACTTACTTGAAAACAAAACCCCAAGGTGGTTGTCTCCGATGGAAGCGAAGGCTCAGAAAAAACTCAATATGGAGGCCAAATGGCCGAAATATTGGGAAATTTTGGGACAAGAGGGAGATAAATTGAAATTGCAGAGTTTTGAAAAACTAAAAAACAAAGTGCGAGATTGGCTTCATTATTATCAAATAATGGAGGCATACAATTTGGACAAGAAAATTGGATTCCAGGTGGAAAAAACAAAATTGGAAACAGAACTGTTAGATCCCAAAACTAAGACTTTGTCAAGGATGTATAACTTGCTGTTGGAATGGAATATTCAGGATGAAATGGTGAAATCTGCTATGATTAAATGGGCACAAGATGTTGGACATAACATTATGATGGCTGACTGGAACAGTTATGGACCACAGGTATGAAGTTTACGGCATGTAATGCCTTAAGAGAGAATATTATGAAAATGATATACAGGTGGTACATGACACCAGTCAAGCTTGCAAAAATCTATCATTTGCCCGATAATAAATGTTGGAAATGTAAAGAAACTGAAGGTACATTCTTTCACCTTTGGTGGACGTGTCCAAGGATTAAGGCTTTCTGGGAGATGATATATAATGAAATGAAAAAGGTATTTAAATATACCTTCCTGAAGAAACCAGAGGCCTTTCTCCTGGGCATGGTCGGCCAATTGGTGCCAAAGAAGGATAGAACTTTCTTTATGTATGCCACAACAGCAGCAAGAATACTTATCGCAAAGTATTGGAAGACACAAGATCTACCCACCCTGGAAGAATGGCAGATGAAGGTGATGGACTATATGGAATTGGCGGAAATGACCGGCAGAATCTGAGACCAGGGAGAAGAGTCGGTGGAAGAAGATTGGAAGAAATTTAAAGACTATTTACAGAAATACTGCAAAATTAATGAATGTTAGAATGATGTTGGATTGAAGTTAAGTGGTTTTCAGCAGTAATGTTATAAAGATGTGTAAAAATGGATTGTTAACAGGGGATAATCTAAAGTTATAATATATTAAGATTAAAGATTAGGATAAAAACAAAGAGGGAAAGGATTTGCTGAACCAACTAATTGAACTGGATACAAAAAAGGGAGGTGTGAGGTGGTCTGAGGAACAAGCGAATGAAAGATAAGACACGGAAAGATTGAATTGTTTTTAACTGTTTTTATTTTGTATTTTTTCTTTTTCTTTTTGTAATAATTTGAAAACTTTAATAAAAATCTTTTTTTTAAAAAAAAAAGACGCAATAGTTCAGGTTGCAAAAGTGTACCACCCCACTGCACAGAATTTGGACTTTTAATTTTAAAATATTAAGCACCAAGCACACACACCCCTTTATTATTTGGAAATTTAAGATAAGAAAAAATATAAAATATAAATAAAACTAATAATAATAAAAACCACTATAATCAGTTCACATTAAAGATACAGTAACCACCAGGGCATGCATCTTAAGTTAAATATATGAGTTTTTTTAAAGTTTTCTAGATGTCCAAATGGGTAGCCACATGAAATTGATGCCACTCTATGCAATATGTTCAAACAAAGCCAGGGCGGAGTGGTCCTCAGATCACTGGGCAATGGATGTGTGTGCGTTTCCTGTTAAAGCACTCTTAAAGGATCCATGAAAAGCTAGAGAATGCAAGTTCTACTAGACAGAGATGACATGATGGGTTGCACTACCATTATGCCAACAAGTTCAGTAACGTGCTGTAACTGAAAGATGCAGAAGGTGGGTTTTAACTTAAATCCAATACTTTCATTCAGTAAGTATTTTTCTTGTCTGGACAGCAACCCAGATCTTAACTTGCCTCGCACTACAATCTCATGCACATTGACTGAGAGGAAATTCCCACAGAGTTCAATAAGACAAACTCCTAGGAACTGTGTAGAATTTGCAGCCTTAAGTCACACTAGTGGATTCAGATCTCAATGATATTGCATGCTCCCTCTAGCATTAATTTGAAAAAAAAGGGGGGGTTTCTAGCTTCGTTAATGAAATAAGGCTATCCAAGTGAATGTTTACACTTCAGGTGAGGAATGGGAATTTGATCCTGAATTGCTTAAGATAATTATGACAATGGCAGATGCAGCACTGCAGCCTTCACCATGGTCGGCCAAATATAACCCTCTACCTTTGGCCCTACAGGAACTTCTCCCTGCAGGTAGCAAATATTTGTCAGATTAGGAGCCTGCCTTTTTATTACTTGGCAGCTGGCACAGGCCACTTTCCTGAGTCGACTTGGCCACCCTTACATTTCCGCTCCCCCCCCCCTTCTTTCCTTGGGAGGGTAAGGCTGGAGAGCTGGGCTGATAGAAGGCTTTTTATCTGCTCAAAGCCAAACAAGTCAGCTACTGTACACTTAGGACCTTATACACTGAATAATCATTTACAACAGATTTAACTTAAACATTCTCTCTGTTTTCTTTAGCTGTCAACACTTTCTGGATTTCTCTGCGACTGAAAGCACTGCTTCTAGCACTGCAGTGAGGGGAAACAGGCTTTAAGGAGTTCACTGTGCCCCTTATATTCCCTAGACTAAGAAAAAAAGCACTGTTCAAACCATCTTGCTCAGCTGGGCTCATAGCCATCCAATGCATCTGGTGGGGTCTCCTGTAAAGTCCTGCTCACTAAATCAGGGACGTCCTTAGGATGGTCAATAAAAGTCTGGCTTAATTTGTACTAAATGTATGGTAACCATGGCCAACTTTAACTACTGCTACAGAAAAGGGCCCCAGCAGGACTATACACAAACACCTACGCCTGAAGGATGGACCTATTCCATCCAATTCATGTTTCAATCCGCTTCAAGGTCTCCTACCTGGCGCATGTTCCTTCAATCGACACATTTTTGACCATGAAAGAGTACAGCCTTTGCAATTCAGTATGTTTTATTATAGGACTTAAATGACAAAACATTGCCATTTCTTTGTTTCCAACAAGACACGGCTGGCACAGCACCAAAGAACTCACACAAAGCAGTTTATTTCATCTGTACCATTTCGTTTTCTGAAGAGCAAGAAAAAAGGTTACTATTTCTGCCCGACGGAAGGGGCAATAAGAGGGACTCGCTGAAGCCAAATGTTTCACGATGAGGTCTGTTCTTCACTGCTTGTGGTCTTCAACATGCCACTCAAAATTTATTGGCAAGCTACATTTCCCCTCAATAACTCTTCCCCTGCCTTCAAACAACAAACAACTGAAGATAAATGTTTGGTAATTGACAGACCATAAGATATCAGAAGGAGAGACAGAAAGGGGGGAAAATGTGACAAGTCTGACAGAACTGCGACCAGCAGGCATTATACATGTATTCCTTGTCAGAAATAATGAAAATGAATTTCAGACATGTTGCAGACAGACAGAACAGAAAATGTTTTTATTTAGTGTCCAAATTCGCCTAACGAGCTGATGGTCAGCATGCCAGCAAAGCACAGACACTTGCAGGCACATGAATAGTTCAGTTGCACCAAATTAAACCAGAATAGTTACATGTGTGCATCCGTGCAGCATTTTCACTAGTGCTGTTGGTATTATTTCTTGTTCACATGGGATATAATGTGCAAAGGATATCCAATTTCTCGTGAAATTCATCTTCTTAAGAGAGCCTGAGAAGAGTGCTCCTATTTCTGTTTTAATGAGGCAGACCCTGCATTTCTCAAAGCTATTTAGGGACTTCACGGTGAAGGAGATTTATCCCTAGGTTTCAGAGGTCCAAAGCCATTCAACAGCACCACACTGGATCACGCAATAAGTGTACTAAGAATAGAGTACAATGTGCAGAACACTGAAGGCAGGGCCGCGTTATGCTATCCCAGCCTTGTAGCACAAAGACTCCAAAGTCTCTTTCCTAGCTCTTAAGTCAGAGGCCAGCAACCTTAATCGGAGGGTGGGCTGGTTGACGCTCCGTCCATCAGAGGATGGGCATGCACGCTCTTCCAGGTAAGAGGAGCGCCCGTGCGCATACACTATTTCCGGCGCTACTCTGACCTGGAAGAGCACCAGAAATAGTGTGTGCGCATGCGCACGGGTGCCGGACGCTTCTCCATCCCGCACGCATGCACACACACTATTTCCGGCGCACATCAAGGGTGGAGGAGCGCTCGTGCGCACAGGCACCATCAACCCGGAAGTTGGTCCCCGTGCCGCGCTGGTAAGAGCGGGCAGGGGTCGCCATGGGCTGGTTAGACAAGCCTCGCGGGCCGCTACCGGCCCATGGGCCTTGGGTTGCCGATCCCTGTCTTAAGCGCACTGGAAGAAGGAACGCCAAATGTCTCACACCTGAGGCAAGGGAACAGATCATCAGCAAGACCCTGTATACAACAAGAACATTCCTACTGCCAGGAATGTGGAGGTTAGTTAAGTTTCTCTATACCTAATTTTTGTGGGACCGCTGCTACCTTTTCTGGGTCTGCCTTGTTGGCAGTGGCCGTGTCACCAGGACGGCCTTTTTTTGGTTAGATGGGAGGGGAGAAGACTTGGAGCAGAGGAAAAGAGACACTTTGCCAGCCCTCAGACAATCAGCACAGAGTTCTTCTGCGACTTACCTGGGCATATTCTCTCTCAATTGCAGCCTTCTTCTGACTGAATATCCTACAAGAAACATGAAGGAAACGTCATCAAAACAGAGAGTATTACAGTGCAAATGCAACTGATGCACTTTAAAAATAAGTTCTGCAGAAGCTCAGTTTACTTTGTAGATTTGCCCTGGCAAGAAAACACACGGATGAGGAACATTAAAACATTATCGAGCAACTGCAGCTTATGGGTTCAGAAGCACTTCCGCCTCAAGTGGAGGACAGTTCTTGGGGATGCCACAAGATATTTCAACCAGCCCAGCTGAGACACACCCAGGCTTTTTGAAACGAACTGTTCCAGTTCTATCCTTAGCATGTTTGGCCAGTTTTTCCAAGTGCAAGACTCTCATCCCCTCTCAAAGAAATGTCCTGCTTCAGTCACATTGGCATAGATCCCCTTACTGTCAGTGAAGTGAAATGGAAAATTTCCCAGTGCTTCATTTTTCTGAGGATTTTTTTCCATTTCCTAAGTTCATTAGCGGCAAACTACAAATAAATATTAGGCAAGCCTAGCAATTTCAAAGGTTTTAAGTTAAAATAAATTAAATCACTCTCCAGGGCATCAGGACGGCTTTCTTTAAATGCAGGCTGAAAATCTGCATGTCAATTTACAATTCTATTCCTTGTAATGAACAAGTCCTAGTTGAGAGGTGAAAAGACATTCATTCTTTATTGGTGTTTATTTTATCAGTTTTCTACTTTTCAGCAAATTCAGTAAAGGTTTGCCAAGTAATAACCTGAACATTCCAAGATATATTTTAAAATTCTTGGTAATAAAAGCAACACCAGAATGAAATATATATAATCTACTTAAAAGGAAACTCTCAATAGAGAAATAACATAAAGACCATGTAACTGAAAACTGAGATTAAAACCTCCCAGTACTGTATTTTCTTATTGTTTTAGTTAGTCAATAATGGTTATAAATCATATGCTCTATATAAAATAACCCATTAATATTACATTATACCAGAAACTTAGAACCATAGAATTGCAGTTGAAAGGGACCAAAGATAATCTAGTCCAACCCTGTGCAATGGGGCTTGAACCCACAATCCTGAGATTAAGAGCCTCATGCTCTAGCAACACAGCTATATTTCCATGAAAATATATTCCAATTTTAACAGATGAGTTTCAGCTCAACACAAGCTTTCTTCAAGCTGTAGGAATTTACATCAATTCTTGTTATCTTTTAGGTACCAGGTCCTCATTATAACCATGTAATAGCCTTAATGGTATCAATAAATTCACACATAGCAATTCTTAATAATTTTGACAGGCTTCTTTCAGAGCTGTTGAATATTTCTACATGCCCACCTGGAAAGCCATATGGTATTGGTTCAGCACATCTCTAACACAAGTGCATCCTTATTTATTTTACTTAGTCATGTTGAGATTGAGATTTTTAATTGAGGTCACATAACACTGGTTCTGAAAGACCTGCATTGGCTCCCAGTACATTTCTGAGCAAAATTCAAGTGTTGGTGCTGACCTTCAAAGCCCTAAACGGCCTTGGCCCAGTATATCTGAAGGAGCGTCTCCACCCCCATCGTTTTGCCCGGACACTGAGGTCCAGCTCCGAGGGCCTTCTGGCGGTTCCCTCCCGCAAGAAGTGAGGTTACAGGGAACCAGGCAGAGGGCCTTCTTGGTGGTGGTGCCCTTCCATCAGATGTCAAGGAAATAAACAGCTATCTGACTTTTAGAAGACATCTGAAGGCAGCCCTGTTTAGGGAAAAATTTAATGTATGATATTTTATTGTGTTTTTAATATTCTGTTGGGAGCTGCTCAGAGTGGCTGGAGAAACCCAGCCAGATGGGCAGGTAATAAAAATAAAAATAATACTATATGATGACGATGATGAAAATGCTCTTTCTATATTTTCATTAATCACTACCTGACAATAATTTGATCATTAGGGTTTCAAATAATGCATTTTCATTCTTTTCATTCTCCATTAAACCACATAAAATTTAGATAACTCCTTCTGAGTCACCTGTAATTATACTAACAATTTTTCAAACCAAGTAAGTTACTGACTTACCTTTTTATATACTTCAAATGAAAATATTCAAACCAATTCTTTCTTTCCAATATTTTTATTAGCTTTAAATAATTTTTTCCCCTTTATTCATTTTTAAGAAGATTTAGGTGTACACATTCAGGCTTTAGTCAGGGCCGTGTGCTTCCTGCAATTCTGCATGAGTACAGAATATAGTGTTTAGAATGGAGTTATTATTCATAATCTTGGCTTGCTTTTTTTTTAAAAGCACGTTTCTGACTGCTAAAATCTGTGAAATTTTTCAAAGCCCTTGCCCCTCCTCTGATTAGCAAAACCATGATAAATTATGCGAGAGCAGGAGTTGCAGAAATATGCAAATTTGTGTAATTGCATCAAGCTATGGCTCACAGTTTAGCTTAAAACTTTTCTGTGTCCCCCCCCCCCAGCATAAACTAACAGTAGTGATAAAGCCTTGAGGATTTCCCCCTAAGAAGCTGACTTGAAACATAAGTTCAATTCATACTTGCTTCCTCTCATAGATGTCTGCTTTGTATGAGTCTCCCTTCAAGATAACTTGAAGCTCTATTGCAGGAACGAATACTGTACAGCAACCATGAGCGTTGCTCATGCTACTTTGTGAAAGAGTCAAGCAGCTTTTAAGATACAGAATAACCAACATCTGTTAGAAATGCCAATAAAGGCAGCATTTTACCTTTCGAAAATTACAGAAGAAAGTAAAAAACAAAAACAAAACTAAGTTATGTTGTACAAATAGACTAATTTTTTCCTGCATTCCAAATTAGTCAACAGCTGAAGCAGAAACTGATTTTTTTGTCGTCTTAATCCATTTTATAGCAATAGGCTCCCTACCCCTCAAACAACCTCAAATTAGTTTGCTTTGCAGCCAATTCACATAAAATACTCCTGTCTCTTGCGACAGCAGATAGACTAAGTTGCACAGAATGCACTACAATGATTAAAAACTTTCTTTTTGTCCCCTGTGATCATTATCAAGCAGCATGTTAGAAATCTTGCTTTGTAGCGATGCTATTCTAACGTACAGGAAAAGCCTCTCTTGCCCCCAATATTTAATTGCAGCATGAACTAGCTATTGCATTTTATTCTCTCTTTGCAAAGAATTGACTTAGGAAGAAGCAATACTGGAGATTGACAGTACCAGCCTTTTATGTTTTCAGGATTTGTGTTCTCTCCAGCTGTGTTACTGACATCCCTAAACAGACATATACAAAGCTTTTTTCCCCCCACCTCAGGACAGTTTATACAGGAACCCTCTTATGACATCTAGACGTTTATTACAAGACATCAAGAGAAACAAGATTTAAAGAGTCAGATTTCCCAAGAGTAAAGAACCTCTGCTAGCAGCAGGGGAAAAAGTCACTGATCTAAAACATTTACTGTCTTATCCTGAGTAATCTGACATTCCACATTTGTACAATGTCAAGAATTTCAGATTTAACAGTTTAATTCAAGAGAGGAGAGGGGGCTTGTTTGTTCACCAGCATTCTAGTAGTGAATGTTTGGCATTATATATTAACAAAAGCCTTCTGTAGCACTCATTAAAATCCTGGAAAGAGCCTATTTGCTTGCACAACCCCCTCCCCCATCTGTTATGCATTACGCACATGTATTCACAACTGCTGTTTTATATGCATGACTTCGACATTAATAATTGCTACAAAAGAAGGCTAAAGATGGTGAACTGCATTCCCTTCGACCTTGTCTCTGAGGCAGAAGCTGGTGTTTTCAAGAAATCTGTCAAGTAAAGAAACCTTGTCCTATCAGAGGTATTTATGCCGTATGCGTCCAATGTTTACCTTCATTTTTTCTATAAGAGCACACAGAAAAAGCAAAAGGTTTTGTTTTACATGACCAAGGTGGGGAAAATGCTTTGCCTGGTTTTTTTTTAATATGCTGATTTAAGTTCACATTTATCCTCCTAAACTACTCAGGGCCAGGAAGCACCTTTGCACAAGCATAAAATCATGTACCTGTTTTATGCCTCCTTTAAAAAGCAACTGCCTGGGCTTCATGGATGCAGAGTAAAATGTGACAATATGCAGACATCAGAAGAAGCTGCTCACACAGGAATCAGGGCTGGGCAGAAATTAGCAATGGCCTTTGGGTAGGGTGATGTGCAGCAGCCATATATTCTCCCACAGTTATATCAGGTCCTCATGACTCCGCAATGCATCTTTTCTTGCCCCCAACAATCCACCTGCCTCTCAAGTGCTCGCCAAGATAGAAAACAAACATGTAAATGCTTTAAAAAGCTTTACTTTGGAAACAGAATATGTGTAACAGTTAACCTATGTCAACCAGGGGATGGGGAGAGATGTCATTTTTGGTACAAAATTGGCTTCCTCTGCAAATTCTTCAGATGGGAATTTTATATACAACTCATTCATTTGAAATTAAGTGAGATTGTCATGTTCTGGCCTTCTTGTTACTGCCCCATTAAGATTTGCTAGACAAAGGATGGCTCCTGGGGCAGACCTGCCAAGCCAGCGAACCCCGCGGGGCCTCAGTTGTAACATGCGCCTGCCAAGCGCTCAGTAAATATAATTTATGTAGCCCCAGGTAAACTTCAAAAGAAGAGCTTGAGTCTCTGTCTTGTGCGCTCTGTTGGTTGCTAATAGAAAACAGGCAGCCATGAGTTTGACAGTTCTGCCCTAAAAGGGAGATTCCACCATGCTCTCTGAGAAGCGAGGGCCTCTTCTCAAAGCAGCAGACTTCAAAACCAGGGGAACTCCTAGAATCAATAAAAGGGAAGGGGTGGGGATAGAAACATGGTAGAGGTATTAGCCATGTCAGGAGACTGGTGTAGAATGGACATAGGGGATAGCAAGAAGGCGTGAGCCAAGGTTAGAGAGCACAATAGTCAGGACATTTCTGGTGCACTTCTAACCAGTCCCTGCTATTACATTGGGAAAGGGAGATATCCATGCATGCGTCCAGACAGACAATTAACAACAGACCCATTCACATTGGATGACTTCCTAAGGCGTAGTTAAAAGCAGCGTTTGAAATTCACCAGGTGCATTTTGCACCTGGCTATCCGTCACTTGCGACCAAGTGAAGATGCCCAGGCGCCACGATGTTGCCTGAAGTCTCCACCATCTGGAGATGCATGCCTGGGGATCCTCGGATTTTGACTATTTTCACACACTAGCAACACATCCCGTAGAATTCCATCCATCATATTTTATCCGCACGATCAGAAAGTTCTATTGAAAAACGCAGTTTTGGGGCCTTCTGGCCCCAAAATGGCAACTAGGTTTCCATTTTGGCAACTATAACACTGGTTTTAAGGAGCTATTTGGCGCCTATCTGAGTTTCTAACATTGGTTAAAAATCTGTTGCGTAAGACGGTTGACCCAAAGTTTCTTGCTGTCCCCACCATTCATTCTGCTGGATCCCCCTGCCTCTTTCTACAAATAAAATACTAGGGAAGGACAAAGGAAGCATTGAGAAAAAGCATACACAAGAGTTAGGGAAAGCTTTTCAATCCAATGGGAATGGAATGATGGAAGCCAACAATTCTCTCTCTCTCTCTTTTTTTTCCTTTTAAGGGCTGCTAGCTAGCTGCACCATGCTTCATATAAGTGTAGTTTATACGTTCAAAGATACACTTTGGACTTTCCAGGGGAACAGAAAGGCTAGCAACAGTACCCATGGGAATCACCTAAAACTGGTGAGAGGGGGATACATCAGTTCCTCCTCTATACATAACTGTGGAGGAAACTAGTATTATGTGGTCTGGCGTTTAAAAGAGTTCTTCCTCCTTATACCAAAACAAGCAAGCAGTGTGTGTGTGTGTGTGTGTGTGTGTGTACATACGTACACACACACACTTGACAGAACTTGGCAGGTTCATGAACAGCTCCAGTTTCAGAAGATCTGCAACAAACGTACCACTGCCGACAGAATGTAGCCTCCTTATATATTGTTTGCTGCAACTGGCGAGCTAGTTTATAGCCCTGATTAACAAATAATATTCTCCACACCATCTTGAAATGGATGCCTTTATAAAGCAATGCCACTGCAAGATCTTAAGTCAAGATGCAGCAAAGCGTTGCTTAAATGAATGGAAAAGACTAGCTTCAGAGAGCTAGAGCTAGATGACAGCTTTGTGGCTTTGAGTCTGTTTTAATACAGTGTTTATAAATCAGCTTCCTGCCTTGTACCAAGAACTGTCACAAGTTATAATTTATAAAATTTACAGTTATAAAGGCTCTTTAAGGAAGTTCACACTGCAGGAGGGAAAGGCAGTATAATTTTGTTTTGCTTAAAATAATTACTAATTACTATTTAAATTTACCATTTACCGCATAACACAATTGGCCAACTATTTTTTGGCATGTGTGGCACAGGAAAAAAAGCCCAAGCTAAGACTGTACCACTCCAGTTCCATACACGGCTCGCTGCCACTCATTGTGAAAGTAGATTGTGATATTTTTGTTTAAAAAGTATTTAAGTGCCTACCAATTGCATTCTTTTCTTTGTTTCCTTTTCCTATGTCAATGCATGGAGTCAGATTAAGCCCTCTCATTATCTTAGGAAGCTGGTGCATTTGAACTCAGAGAAACAGACTTCTAATGATTCTCAGAAGATCATGAAGACTCAAACTAAATTTGCCACACCTGCCAGCACATCCTCTTTCTATCACCCTTGTAGCTTTCAGATTGAAGTGAAACTGAAATTCAATGCAGGAAACAGGCTGGGATCGTAAAGGTTTAGAAAGTTACGGTGGAGCAGGGGCCAAAAGCTAATAAAGGCATTGAACGGTAATAGAAAGGAGCATGTTCATGAAAGCAGAGTGCCCAGACTTCAAAATCAACAAGACTGTGATTGTGGTGATCTTCTCAGGTATACTAACAGTGTGGAAGAACCTCATTTGACAAGGAGAATCTTTCAAGTGCTCTGGTGCACAATCTGATTCTAGTTTTGTATTCAACTGGTGAATGCAAGACACCCATCTGTACAGTCCAGTGTCAAATACCTGCTGGGGCAGCCAGAGTCTGCTCACAGTTTTCTCCAGTTGTCCAATGCTATCTTTTCCCCTTTAGTTATTCTCCATGGTCCCCCAAGACTTTTATACCAGGCTGAGTGCAGGCAGTCTTTTTTCAAGTTTCTCTCACATGTATATAATGCTCTGAGTCAGAGTTCAGGAAAAGTAAGTACTACACCTGTCCAGCAAATATAAAAAGGAATTTATTCTTTTAAGACATGTGGACTTTTCCACCCAGCTTTACTATAACATCCAATGATGGAAACCAAAGGAAAAAACCTTTGTTGCATTTACAATTGTAAGGCAATAAAACATGGGTAAATATATGACTTGCTAGCAAAGGGAAGCTTCTCTATGTCTGTGCTGCCACTTGTTTTCAAAAGGATGAAGCTTTTCCAGTGACTCAAAGTCTCCAGGTCTAATTTTTCCAACACTAGTTGCCATTCTGCCATCACTCTCAACATGCACTTTAAAAGCTACTTATCCAAGTTGTCTTTTAAAACCTTATTTATGAACATTATCTCCCACCTTTCTGAACCTAAATCCAATCAAGACAGCTTTCAAATAACATTCAATTATATACACAACAGCAGCATATTAAGGGGGGGGGACATAGCAGGATCTGCCCCACATGATAGTAGATGGGGGGTCACCCTGTGTTGCTGGGGGGTTACGACAACATTACAACTGAGGCAGGCCCTGATACGGTCTTTTTCAGTCTGCCTTCCACTCCCTGCAATCTCTCCCACACGACAGATTTTCAAGAAACCGCATGGAAGAGATATATGCTCAATCCATAAATAAATGGCCTAGTAAAGAGCCACATCGTCCCTTATAGTTGACGATGCCTCCACTTTTTGAAACATTCTTGGGATCCTAAGCCATTCTCCAATACCAAACTGATGTGATGAAAATGATGCGACACACTGTGTAGAGCAGGCACAAGGGTTCAAACTGAGCTGGGGAGGAGTAAAATCTAGGCGACCGCAAATTGTGGACCCCTGAATACAACCACCAAGGGCTATTCCAGCTTTATTAGGGTTACTTTACACGTCATTTGATGACCTGAGTTTGCTTATGAGCAGTGCTTTTTTTCCAACAGTGTGACGCGGCAGCTAAAAAAGCCAATGCAATTCTGGGCTGCATCAATAGGAGTATAGCATCTAGATCAAGGGAAGTAATAGTGCCACTGTACTCTGCTCTGGTCAGACCTCACCTGGAGTACTGTGTCCAGTTCTGGGCACCACAGTTCAAGAAGGACACTGACAAACTGGAACGTGTCCAGAGGAGGGCAACCAAAATGGTCAAAGGCCTGGAAACGATGCCTTATGAGGAACGGCTAAGGGAGCTGGGCATGTTTAGCCTGGAGAAGAGGAGGTTAAGGGGTGATATGATAGCCATGTTCAAATATATAAAAGGATGTCACATAGAGGAGGGAGAAAGGTTGTTTTCTGCTGCTCCAGAGAAGCGGACACGGAGCAATGGTTCCAAACTACAAGAAAGAAGATTCCACCTAAACATTAGGAAGAACTTCCTGACAGTAAGAGCTGTTTGACAGTGGAATTTGCTGCCAAGGAGTGTGGTGGAGTCTCCTTCTTTAGAGGTCTTTAAGCAGAGGCTTGACAACCATATGTCAGGAGTGCTCTGATGGTGTTTCCTGCTTGGCAGGGGGTTGGACTCGATGGCCCTTGTGGTCTCTTCCAACTCTATGATTCTATGATTCTTAAAAAAAAAGTGTTTAGGGGGACTCTCATTTTCCCACTCATACTGAAATACTGCCCCTCAATGAGGCCAAACTTAGATTCACAAAATGTTTAGGGGGACCCCTGTGTCCCCCCAGAAAAAAGCACTGCTTATGAGCCATTACAAAACAGACAGCAGAGACAGCACCATCACACGTGGTATTTTGATGGAGTGAGTTTACACGCTGGCTTGCAAGCCTTCAAGCTCTGACTGTAAGACATGGAATACATGCATGAACTGGTCCTTAAATCTCAAAAGCGCTGTTTCTACCAGTGCAGCTCACCTGTATCCCTCAACGAATGTATATGCAATTGACTGCGCAAGTTTCAACAGGCACCCACAAACCATTTCTGCAGGAAAGCCTTTTTGCGTTTTGCTACACCCCCACATTAAACAGGGTTGGGGTTTTTTGTCAGTTTGTATTATTTGATCATGAATGTTGCAGTATTTGACAAGAAACTTCTCCAATGTTAAGCCCTTGGCTCTCAGCTTGAGCAAAATGCCTGGGAACTTCAGCTTATGCTTATGAAAAGGTTAGCAGTGCAGAGAACACATGAACCTCAAGGCTCCAAAAGCAAAAGGCAGTTTTAAAACAAATAAACAAACAAACTTTGGGATTATTTGTTGTTTTGCAACGTTTTGGCAAAATATTTCCGGATGCCTGGAACTGGAACAAGTGAATCTCACTGCTGACAAGAAGCCATTCCTCTAGCCTGCTGTTTTACCACTTGGCTGCGGCTTAATTTCTGGATGTCACCCTCTGCGCTTTTGAATGCGCAGATTCTGCTTGTTTAATTCTTTTACACCATTAACATTTGAAAATGCTTCCAAGATTCTTCAGAGGCACAGGACAAGTTCTAAACGTAATGCAGAAAATTATTTTCCTTCTGGTCCTATGTTTCAAAGGTCATGTTGATTTTTCATATGTAAAGTTTTGCCAGGTTGTAAATGCAAACAAAAAGTCTACATTGAGAAATAATATTTCCTTCCTGTTGGTTCATGTTCTGTTATGCAAGGACTATTATATAACCTAGACTGCCTCAGGTTCCAAAATAGTGCACGCAGCTGCTTTCTCTGCTGCCAAGCGGAAGATATGTTGTTTTCTTTTGATTACCTATAGATATTTAATATTAGACCATTACACATAATAAAAACCATCTAGTTTCAAGAGGTCCAGCCAGTTACATCTTAAGCTGGGAAATGAAGTTTTGTCTTTGACACACTGTGTTCACTCTACTGCCCCAAATTCTAAAAAGCAACTACCCCTATAAAGGCTATTATGTAAATCTTTCTGCCACGGAGGGTTTCCCGTTTAGTTCCTTGGAAAAATAAAACTAAAGATGGTCAATTAACATGGGGACTGACAGCTCTTTCACTAACCATTGTCTTTACACTGTGGTTTAACACAAAGGTTCAACCAGTATGAAACATCTATTCTTCCTACCTGGCTGTCATTTATTACTGACCAAAAGCCATATGCAACAATACAGGACAGGTGGCAGTCAGTTACAACACTGTGAAATTGTAAACTTGGCTTTATAGCTTTACTAGAAGCAATTAAATGACGTCTCGTTTTAGCACAGAAACTGTGTCACCCAAGATTTTGCATGCAGAAGTCAGATTCTATTGTCCTGACACCATATCTATTTAGGACTTGTAAGTTCTATATAAAACCTTTTAACCCCAGCAGCATGAATATATATATGTAAACACCAAGAGGAAAAATATTCTAGTCTGTGTAACTGTTTTAAAAATGGAAAAGCCACATACTGTAAAGGATTACAATGCGTTGCTATTGGCAACAAAGCTTAAAAAAAATCAGATTGGGGCATCTAGAATTCCCTTAGCAATAGAAGTAGTAAATCCTAGGCAGCAATTCTGCTTTCGTCAGAAAGACACTGGAGTACATCAAATGCTTAGAAGAACATTTCATCCTAGACACAATGGAGTACCAAGACTGGTGGTTTTTCCCAGGGGGGAGGGGCAGGGCGGGGTAGCTATGGAAGAAGGTAACCATAGAATTGCTTGCATTAAAATGAAAGCTGCTAGTAACACATGGGCTCAATTTTATACACGATTTTATATATACAACGACAAATATGCTAGAAATACATCATAAAAGCCCTGACTGGCTTTTGCTGTTGGTAATTACTTCATCTAGACCAGCGATGACCAAACTTGGCCCTCCAGCTGTTTTGGGACTACAACTCCCATCATCCCCAGCTAACAGAACCAGTGGTCAGGGATGATGGGAACTGTAGTCCCAAATAGCTGGAGGACCAAGTTTGGCAATCACTGGTCTAGACAGTATTAAGCTACCCTTTAATTAAATTAGATTTTTTACTGAACAAAGAACAAAAGTAGTACAAGTAATTTCTACAAAATCAATCCTCTTTCATATTTCCAGGAATTAGCAGGCAATAGCTAGTGCTGTCCCTCTAACAAGAATGCTGATACAACAATCCAATGGGTTATCTCTTCACATATTGTTTATATATATATCACCAGATGAACTCAAGGGCTGGCTCAAGGGCTGGACTCCAAAGTATGCTACCTGTACCCTACAATCCTTGGAGACTCATGTACCACCAACATATTTAACAGTGGAAAACAGCCACTGGGTATCCTTTATTAACTGGCAAAACCATTGAAGAGGTATTTTCTGTTAAAGCTCCACTCAATCCTGAGAGTTAACAAAAAGTCTGAGCATCCTTAAGAACATATAAAGTTTATTTGAGCAAGCATGTGAGTTTTGCAACTACTATCTCACCAGTTCCAGCAGAGAATTCAACAGCCGCCTGACCACTTGGTCAAACTATCAAGTGCCTCCTCTGGTAGCAAAGACCTGCAACCCTGGAATAGAGTTGCATGCAAACTGCACATGTGATCCTGTATCCCTTTCTGAGTCGAGCATAAAAGCAGCTCTTTCCTCCAAGGAAGAAATGTCATCACTCATTGTGATTCAGGAACCTCCTGTGTCCACAGCGAACCATCAGATACACCTATTAATGTACTAAGATAGCATCAGAATTAGAATGACCTTCCAATTATAAATGCCAGTGCAAATAAAAATGTATTGCAGCACTTCTAGGAAGTGCTTGAGTTTATTGGCAAATCTCCAGAAGGAGTGCCAGAACTGCAGGATACCCCATAATACAAGCTTGATGCAAAGTTGAGAGGTCAAGATCACAACGGAACACATAGAGGAGGGCAGCTTCTAAATATGGGAAGGATCCAAAGTGTTGACAGCTCATAAAGCAAAACCCAGCTTCTTGAACTGAACCTGGATGACATGGAGCAATGGTCTGATGCACTCTGTGAACTTGGAGGATTTTGCATGCACAACACATCCACTGCCATCCCAGAAAGCATAGATGGGAAGAATATTGGAAAAATAATACAGTATGCAGTCTAGCATCTTCTTCTCAGCACCCAACCAAAAACAGGACATGAGTATGATAGCCCTCTCAAGCTTTTCAAGGTGTAGCAACCAGAACTGTAAACAATATTCTGAGAGTGAACATGATATACATTTATATAAAGGCATCACAATGTGGGTTTATTTTTGATCTTCTTGCTAATGATGTTCAGTGTGGAATCTGCCTTTCACATCTGCTGTGTACTGGGTTGACGTTCCACTGAACAATCCCCCACTACCCCAAGACCTCTTTCCTGCTTAGTCTACATCAACTCAGTCTATATCTGTGTATAGTTGAAAGAAGAATTTTTGTCCCAGTGTGCATCACATTAAGCTTTCACTGAATAACATTTGCCATTGTCTTGCCTGCTCAAAGCATTTCAAGAGATCATTTTGGAGCTCTATGAAATCCCTTTGTGTTCATTGCCCACACAAACAATCTGGAGTCTTCCACAACTTGGCCACCTCATTGCTCACCCCTTCTGGTCATTATATCTCACAGATCTACAATACAGCAGAAGTATGAGCTTGCAAAGTGATAACCAAGCAATATCTGTTCAGGTCTTGGAAGGAATGGAAATTTTAAGCTGCAGTAGCTTACACTCATGATCCAATGTTTGTGTACACTGGTGGAGTCACATGACTTTAGAAAAGAAAGAACAGTTGTATGGACATAGAACTGAATTTTGATATTTGCAAAGGTGTTACAGCTAAGACACGCAGTCAAGGTCACAGTGCTCACTGATGTTTGGATTTGCAGATGATAAAAGAAGGTACTGTTTCATGAAGTCAAAGCATTCCATGGCACATACCAAAAGCATACCGGTATGGTGCAGTTTTAGCTTGACACACAATTCTATCTGAAGCAGCTGCAAGCTTCACAAACACTTCAATGAAAAAGCAGAACCACGTGATATCTGTCCCCTCGTGTTATCATAATCTTTGAACATGTCACCTATACATCACCCATTTTATGGATATACTACACCACATGGTGCCAATTTATGTCACAGATAAACAAAAGTCTGGCTCTTTGGTATTCTGTAGTCAAAGCAAGATAAAAATCTATAGGAATTATAGCAAGAAACACTGTAATATCCACTATGGAAATTTGCAAACAACATTTAAACTTGCCAGAAAGGAGGGTTGGACCCCATCATTGTTAACGATGCGTATGACATATTAGTTATACACAACAAAGTAAATGTATATTTTTTCTTTAAAAGGGTGTTGTGTGCCAGGTTGGAGGGTTTATAACTGCCAAGGCCATCTTTTTTATTCACAAATCCCCAGGGCAACGGTTTCGACTCAACTCAGAAAATCTAACATGCTAGTTGAAACCATGGGTTGTATTCAATATAGCGGTCAGCAGATTGTGAAGGGAAAATCTTGTGCTGGTGCAACAGTGGAATTATCTCCCCCCTTTCATCCCCTGATACCCCTTTAAAGTAATTCTGTGGTTCCCCCAAACCCTCCAGATAAATTAATGGGGGAATAGAAAATCCTCGTACGTGAGCATTAACCCTTGTACTAACAAAAATGCTGCCCCGTATTTGTACAGCCAGGAGGAAAGGGGCAGGAATGCCTCATTCACAAATGGAACTCCACTCATGGTTCTTGGGATCCAACCCATAGTTCGAAATAGTGGCTAAAATGTCACTGCGTTCAGAGTTAATCTACTAAATCTCTCAAGACTATATTATGGGATACAGAATTTTCCAGAGACAAGATTAATGTAAATCTTCACCAGCCTAAGTTTCTGGACTGTATTTAACATATTACATATTGTAGTAATCTAACCTAGAAGTCACCAGAGCATGGATGACAGAGGCGAGGCTATCCCTGCCCAGATAGGGGCACAGCTGGGCCACCAGCCAAAGCTGATGGAAGGCTCTTCATGTCACCAAGGCCACCTGTGGCTCAAACAGTAATGGATCCCAAAGTACCCTAAACTACATATCTGCTCCCCATCAAGAGCAGGCAACCTCCCATCCATCCGGTCTAGGGAACTACCCACTAACAGTACCTCAGCCTTTTCTGGATTGAGCTTCAGTTTGTTGGCTCTCATCCAAGCCATTACTGAGACAAGACAATGGTCCAGCACATCCACTGCCCCACCTTCAGATGTACCGTATTTTTCGCTCGATAACACGCACCTGACCATAACACGCACAGAGGAGGAAAACAAGAAAAAAAATTCTGAATGAAACAGTGGATGTATCATTTTTGTGCTTCATGCTGCGGCCACAGACATGTGATTTGACAGTGAGTTTGGGGTAGCCCAATGCAAAGATCCTGAGGATCCATGTGGATCCATGCTTTGTTTTTTTTTTTTTTTTTTTTATAATATTTTTTATTACGTTTCTTTCCAAATTTTATACATTACAAACAAATAAGGAGTTTACAAGAAACCATTTTTTTTTTTTTTTTAACAAAAATCCCAACTTGGACTTCCCCACCCCTTCCGATTCTGCGTTCTTTATATTAACAATGTCAGCAATTTGTTACCTTATGTCATACCTTATTGTAACTTTTACATGTTATGTATCTATATTCAATATATTATGTCAGAATTTTTATACCTTTAAAATAAACGTAACATGTTCAATTTCATATTATCTCCTTTTCTCTTTTATCACTTAGTTTACTATTTACTTAATCATAATCGCTAAAGCGTATCATTTTCAAATCATGCACCGTCTTAAGATTCATACAGTTTGTAATACTTTTGCAAGTAGTCTTTAAACTTTTTCCAGTCCACCTCAATTGTTTCTACATCCAAATCTCGGATTCTGCCGGTCAGTTCAGCTATCTCCATGTAGTCCATCAACTGCGTCTGCCATTCCTCCAGCGTGGGTAAATCTTGTGTCTTCCAGTTCTTTGCGATGAGTATTCTTGCTGCTGTACTAGCATACATAAACAAAGTTCTGTCCTTCTTTAACACTTTCTGGTCTACCATGCCCAACAGGAAGGCCTCTGGTTTCTTGGGAAAGGTATACCTAAATACCTTTTTCAACTCATTGTAAAAAAAAGCAATTTTTGCAGTCTGGATGAAATATAAAGACTTACTAGAGAGTAAAACTCCGAGGTGGCTATCACCAGTGGAGGCCAAGGCCCGAAAAAGACCCAATATGGAGGCCTATTGGCCGAAATATTGGGAATTGACTGAAAAAATTGGAGACAATTGGAAGTTGCAGAGCCAGGACAAACTAAAAAATAAGGTGCGAGATTGGCTACATTATGCTCAAATTCAAGAGGTTTTCAAAATGGACAAAAAAGTTGGTTTCCAGGTGGAAAAGTCGAAACTAGAGACAGAATTGTTAGAACCAAAGACAAAGCTGTTATCTAGAATGTATAACTTGCTGCTTATGTGGAATTTACAGGATGAGACAGTTAAATCTGCTATGATTAAATGGGCACAGGATGTTGGACACAACATTATGTTTGAAGACTGGGAAAGGTTATGGAACACCGGAATGAAATTCACGGCCAGTACGGCCTTGAAGGAAAACATTATGAAAATGATATACCGGTGGTACATGACCCCAGTCAAGTTAGCTAAGATACATCACCTGTCTGACAATAAATGTTGGAAGTGTAAGGAAGCAGAGGGGACTTTCTTTCACCTCTGGTGGACATGCCCAAAGGTTAAGGCTTTCTGGGAAATGATTTACAATGAGTGGATCCGTGCTTTGTAACCACGTTTTTGCACCATTGCAGCCCCAGGCAACAGTGGGTGCGTGATTTTTTTGGTGCAGGCTGTAGCCATGGACATGCTATGTGATCTGATGGTGAATTTGGGGTGACCCAATGCAAAGATCCTGAGGATCCATGTGGATCCATGCTTTGTAACCATGTTTTTGTACCATTGCAGCCCCAGGCAACAGTGGGTGCGTGATTTTTTTGGTGCAGGCTGTAGCCATGGACATGCTATGTGATCTGATGGTGAATTTGGGGTGACCCAATGCAAAGATCCTGAGGATCCATGTGGATCCGTGCTTTGTAACCATGTTTTTGCACCATTGCAGCCCTGTTTTTGCATCAGATCATTGCTATGTGATCTGATGGTGAATTTGGGGTGACTCAATGCAAAGATCCTGAGGATCCATGTGGATCCGTGATTGGAACCACGTTTTAAGTAGGGAGGGAAGGAAAAACATAGAAGCGACAAGGAGAGGGGTGTGCAGAGAAGCAGCTGGCTAAGAATGCAGGAGAGGGGTTTTACCGGAGGGAGGAAAGGAAGGAAAAGCCCCCCCCCCACAAGCCAGCCAGCTCTCTCTCTCCCCCCCCCCAACCTGCATGTTGCCTTCGAGTCCCAGACGCACGGAGAGGAATTAGAAGGAAGGACCCTCTGCTTTCCACTCTGCTTGCCTGGAGGGGAGGGGTTTTCTCTGCTCTTTGTTCCGTTTCAGCAAACACAGTAAGGAAACAGAAGCGGGTGGGCAGTAAGACCCTGAGGCAGAATGCAGGAAAGCAGCAGCTTCCTCTTTCCTCCCTTCTCCGGACAATTTGATATTTGCCTGATTTTTGCCTTCACTCGCGCTTGTCAGCTCCAGGGACCACACATTCGCTCAATAACACGCACAGACATTTCCCCTTACTTTTTAGGAGAAAAAATCTGCGTGTAATAGAGGGAAAAATACGGTAAATGAGAAGCAGAGCTGTGTGTCATCAGCATACTGCTGACAACAGGCTCGAAAACTCTGGATGACCCCACTTAGCGGTTTCATGTCGATGTTAACCAATATAGGGGATAAAACTGAACCCTGAGCAACCCCACATTGAAGGCTCCATGGGGCCACGTCGCACTCTGCAAGCATCGCCCTCTGGAAATAGCCATCAAAGTAGGACTGGAACCACCACAACACAGTGTCATCCCACAACCCTGCAAAGTAGGACAGCTACTCCAGAAGGATAGCATGGTTGATGGTATGAAAAGCCACTGAGATGTTGAGGAGAATTAACAGGGACACATTTCCTCTGTCTCTCCCCCAACAGAAGTCATCATACAGGATGACCAAAGCAGTTTCTGTGCCAAACCTGGGCCTAAGTCCTGATTGAAACGGATCCAGTATGCATACTGTATGGGTGGAGGGGAGGGGGATTATTGGTTTGTGTTTTTCTGTTCCTGTTTTTATTGTGTATTTTGTGCTTTTATATTGCATTAGGCTGTGAACAGCCCTGAGAATCTGCCGATGAAGGGTGATATACAAATTTAATCAATAAATAAAACAAATAAATGGCAACGTGTGATCTAAATATTGCTCCATTTCAAAACAAAACAGCTTCATGAAAAGCAGCATGTCTTTCAGAGAACTTGAAATGCCAATGGTGTTGAAGTTACATGGAGGGTTTTGACTAGCATGTGTCTATAAGATCTTAGCTAGAAAGTTCTAGTAGTAATAGAAAGAAATGCTGGGTTATCTCACCCCTGAAACTACTACTGTTCCAAATATCCTAAGGCTAGTAGGGAAAGCGGTTGGACTCACAAACTCTGGCACAAAGAACAGTCTAGAGGCTACCAGCAAATAAGTAAAATGTTTGTTTCTTTGTTTATTAAATTTCTATACTGCTCTTCATCCCAAGATCACAGAGTGGTTTACAATATAAAATAGTCTGGTAACTATAATGAAGAATAATTGCTAGATGTAGCTGATTTTCTTTCAAGAGAGTTTTGGGGTGGTTTTTTTGGTGTGTTTTTTTAAAAAGACCTGGCATTAGTAAGAAAATAATTATGGTGGAGAATGAAGGAGTGGCAGAAACTGTATTAGGTGCCCCCAAGGAAAGAAACTTAGGAAATATTATCTGTTTTTCAAAAATTACCTGTCTGTTGTAATAAGAGTACGACTGAAAGGCACCAACACTTTTAATTTAATTCCTTCAAAAAGAAGCAAAATCCAGAGCTCTCCCCGTGCTATGCATTAATGTCCTTTCAATATAACATTTCCCCTGCTCAATATTGTTAAAGCATTTGCTTTGAGAGAGATGCAAATCAAACAACAAGCTACAGTCTCACAACTCAGCCACTAAGTATTGCATTTCTCAATTTCCTCCCTCTTTCCTCTAATCAGATTCCTGATCACAGATCCCTGTTTATCATATTTGCTGTACATGTTGTATTCTATGGCTCACGCAACACATTAAGTTGTGCCTGCTAGCTGAACGTATTTGCTTTTAAGATTTCCACTACATGCTCAGGTGCACTCCCGAACACAAGGCAGTCTCTTCTACAGTAAACAAAAAATGCTAAAGCTGGAAGGCAGACTCAGAAGCTTTTCTTGTAACTGGAAAGTTTAAAAGGAAAGGAAATTTTGATTGCTGGTGTCTGGAAACAGGACAAGGTAAACATCAATAGTATTTGAAAAACCTTCAGTGCTAAGAGAGCCTGGAAATCTGATCAGTCTTAATAATTCTTTCTAGAGCTATGACTTTCATTAGTGAAAAGAATTGTTTTTTTACTAACATCTACTCAAAGAGCTCCTACCAACCTAGCAGTTCTAAAGCACATCAAAAGTGCAAGTAGATAAATAGGTACCACTTCGGCGGGAAGGTAAACGGCATTTCCGTGCGCTGCTCTGGTTCGCCAGAAGCGGCTGAGTCATGCTGGCCACATGACCTGGAAGATGTACACCGGCTCCCTCAGCCAATAAAGCGAGATGAGCGCCGCAACCCCAGAGTCGGCCACAACTGGACCTAATGGTCAGGGGTCCCTTTACCTTACTCAAAGAGCAGAAGACCTTAATATGTTCACCTCTGATCCTTTTCACATGGTAAACCAAGTTGTAGCTGCTAAGATATGTGTTAAAGAAGATGTGAATTAGTTATTCAAAACACATTTTATTTGTAGGAGTTTTTCTCCAAGTACCCTTTTCTCACCCTGTTCTTCAATTTCTATACATTAGGAGAAAATTGAATTCAATAACTGCTTTTATTCCCATGTTGAGTCTCTACAATGCCACAGTCTATGTCGAATAGGCATCTTGATTTTGAAGTCTATTTCTCGAACATATTTCTCTAGTGCTTGGAATCTGTGTCACTTGTTAACTAACACATTGTTACAACAATGTAATGAAATAATGTTTCTGCTTTGATGCTTTTATGTTTTGTTAGGTACATCATCAATGAAAGGCTATACTCAGTTATTCCATTTAAGACATATACCCAATAATCAAAACATGATTTGCTGCCCTAGAATAACTATCTTACGATACCTGAGTTAACAGTATGTAGCATCTTCTGATTTCACCCCATAATTTCAGACTTCTGTAGGACTAGGCTCTTCCCAAATTTAGATACGCTACTTTAATCTATTCCTCTCTCCTACTGAGATATTTGTTGGATAGAAACCACATAGCCAAGTATTCTTTATCTACACTTTTTTTTTTGCAGTGACATAAAAGATGGAAGGATAACTCACCAAGCTTTTATGTCTTTTGAGAATGATTGGCAGTGGTTTAGTCATGCTGGCCACATGAGCCAGAAAGCTATCTGCAGACAAACGCTGGCTCCCTTGACTTGAAGCAAGATGAGCGCTGCACCCCATAGTCGCCTTTGACTGGACTTAACTGTCCAGGGGTCCTTTACCTTTTGCCTTAGTACATAGTAAATTATAGCTTTGACTGGCCGGCTAAACCAGGTGAGTGTAGCCAATGAGTCTTAAACCCTCAGCGAGTTAAGGACTATCCCTGCATTCAAAGACAGGCTCTGGCGGATTGCGTAGACAAGACCAATCGTGGGTCCAATGGTCAAGAAGGTGGTTTCTGCATGAGCTGTAGAGGGAAGTGAGGGGCAGATGGAGCCCATCAACCTGGGAAGGTAGCCCGTCTAGGGAAAGCGAAACAGATTCTAAACCTCTGCTGCCTTGTGGGATATCTTCATGAGAAGAAAAGGCTAAGGAGTAAACCCTACATAAATCTAGAGAGGAGTCCCTAAGATGGTTGGATGGTGCCTTGTACGCCTCCTTCCAGCAACTCCTGCAGCTAAGCCAGTACCAAATGTATTGTTCTGCTTCTCTTTGGAGAACACAGCGAGGCTGGGAGGGAGACTGGAGAAGAGGAGGTTAAGGGGTGATATGATAGCCATGTTCAAATATATAAAAGGATGTCACATAGAGGAGGGAGAAAGGTTGTTTTCTGCTGCTCCAGAGAAGCGGACACGGAGCAATGGATCCAAACTACAAGAAAGAAGATTCCACCTAAACATTAGGAAGAACTTCCTGACAGTAAGAGCCGTTCGACAGTGGAATTTGCTGCCAAGGAGTGTGGTGGAGTCTCCTTCTTTGGAGGTCTTTAAGCAGAGGCTTGACAACCATATGTCAGGAGTGCTCTGATGGTGTTTCCTGCTTGGCAGGGGGTTGGACTCGATGGCCCTTGTGGTCTCTTCCAACTCTATGATTCTATGAGACTCTGTTGTCTGAGCCTCGCAGGACCTCCAGACACAATGCCCAGGCTTGTGCCTCGGGGAGGTCACTTCAGTACTACTAATGCAGTGGTTTGACTTCACCCCCCAAAGTACACTCCATTCTCTCTGGAGACAGATGGATGCCAACAAAATTAGTGGAAAGATGGTAAGGGAGCTGAGCTTTATTCGGCTGGTGGATGGATGGCCCTGCATTTGGGCAGAGGATACGGTAGGTGGGTCTTACACGATTTGTGACCTACCAAGCTGCAAGCCAGCCATATATTGGGCTATGTGTCAGATGCCTGGCAATTCCCCTGGCATTTTAGTTCCAGATGGGCAGCAAGAACAAAATGTTTACTGAACCACCGTGTGCCCCTACCTTCCATTTGGTGTGATGGGTCACAAGTTACATGAGTTGAACTGGATGGCCAAATTGTGCCTTGGTTCCTTTCAATTTTACTATTATTCAATTCCAGCACTGGCAAAACACATACATGCAACCCGGAAAAACCCACTAGCTCAATTCACAGAGTGAAAAAGATAGACAGTAAGTCAGTGGTCAAAAAAAGCACATTATCAGTGAGAAAGCTTCAATAATAACACCTATGTTCAGGCAATGCCTCATGAAGAATCAGTACAGAAGTGAATCTTATTTGCAGTGGGTGTGTTCTGTCTTTCATGTGGCTATTTCGTGTTTACCAACTCCCTTCCTCTGAAGACATGGTAAAGCCGGGAGAGCTTCAGGAAGTGGTGGGTGGATTTCAGTGGTTGGCATTAAGTCAGCCAGTTTGTTTTGAAAAGAAATAGAGAAATCAATGGAAGATGTGTCTTTTTATCAATAGCTCTGGCCAGGATAGCTGAAAAGAACCCTAATGTTCTGAAGGTGACATGCTTAATTTATGATTGCCAGATGCTGGAGACAGTTATCAGTTTCATACAATCTGATGAACTTCCAGAAGCCTCTGGCTTGTCTCTGCTAGAAACAGAACGCTGGGCAAGATCTTAATTGTGTGGCTATAGCCTAAACCACTAGTTTTATCTCAGTGTTCAAGGACAGAATATGGTACAGTATCTTATGCAGGTGTTTGGTTCCAAGGGTTGCACTTATACGCAAAAATGCATATGGCTGTGAGTCCTGGAAGGCTTGGGAGACTGACTCCAGCTACAAAACATAGGCCGATAAACAGACTCTTGGGCTCAGGTATTGTTTAGGGGAGTTTGTTGCTGTTACTGATGTTTGTTTTGTTTTTTAGATATTATGATTTATGTGGAAATTGGTCAATTTGGTTGTGTGTTTTTGGATAGTTTATGGTGTAATTATGTGTTTCTTCATGTTGTAAGCCGCCTTGAGCATGGTTTGAACCATGGAAAAGCAGCATACAAATAAAATTATATAATGTATATCTAAACCCTTGGGGGGGGGGAACTCCCCAGTGAGCACCCTGGGGCTGCTGCAGGCAGCGCGCCGAGAACGCCTTGCCCTCCCTGTCCCTCAGAGCAAGGCAGAGAGCTAAAAAGCTCTTTCTGCATCAGGTTTTACCAGCACAAAAAAGCTTTTAAGCTCTCTGCCTTGCTTGCATTTAACTTGTGGGATTTCAGTCACCAGCCTTCAACCACATATGGTTGAAATCACCCAAGTTAAAAGTGCTTAAGATGCGACTGTGCTGTAGTGAATTATTAAAGGTCCAAGCCCTGCAAAGAGAGCAAACACTAGGACTAAGCTCCGGGGCCTGTGTATCCTAAAGGAATGTCACCTGTTGAATGCACCTCCTTATTTAAACCTGGAAGGCCTCGCTTTCCAGCCTTTCCTTCAAGCAGGTAAACTCAAGCCAGGTCTACTCTCAAACAGCCCCCACTTTTTAGGGTGCATTTTGAGAAAGGTCTGCCTGGCTCTTTCACCGGCTGTTGAAGACATGGCAGTTTTAGTAGACATTTTCTTCCGGTGGATGGCATGGGTAACCCATTCTAAATTATACATTTTAACTGTGGTCTGAAGCTGCTGGGGACTTAATATTTTACTCTGTGAGCAGTGGGCTTTTTGAGTTTTTAATTTGGGTGTGGTTTACAGCAAAGTGGCTGCTGAGAAATGCTAAAAAGAACTGAATTCATTTTGGAGCACATTATTAAATGCAAGCTTTGGTGCATAATAGAGAGTGTTGGCTCATCTTTAAACAAGCCATGACACATACTCCTGAGACAAGCAACCTTCTGTCCCTCTGTGAAGATGAGCCACCATGCCAAATCCACACCTCCATGCTTGTATCACTTCAAGTTCCAGCATCAGATTACTTTCACTTTTTGTACAAGCAAGGTGGTTAAAAATAAACATCACTCTTTTACAAACACAGTTCTGAACACCAAGTCAAATCTGGGACAGCACAGTAAGAGTCAAAAGAAGTCATCTATTCCACAACAATATGCCATGTGGCTAGTTACTAAAAATTCCTGCAAACTACAATGCACAGTAAATTAAGATTCATGTTTAAAACAAAACATTTTCCATGTGTATTTACATTATAGAAGGCAACTGCAAAAGAAGCTAGTTCAGAAAAAGATCTGTAACCTCTGGAGGGACCTCCATTTCCCCAAACAAATTGCAGGAGTAAAAAAAAAAAGGGTGCACATTTGTAGAATGTTCTCAGTCTTACTAATCACATTTGCTAAAGCACGAATTAGTAACTTGTATAGCAGTTTTAAGAACACAGCTCATTTATCAAGTTCAGTTGCACATCATCTATGATAACAGAGCTCCCAATTCTCCCAAGTGCCACTTCTTATGTAGTCAAAAATGGCACCACACACACACACAAATGGAACCTCAAAATTTGCAAAAGCCCCCACTCCAGCTCAACAGCCAAAGCCTGTTGAATAAGCGGGGGGGGGGGGGGGTGTTTGTCATAAAACTGGGTGAAGGGGGGACGGAATGGCAGGAACCCAGAAAAGATACTATCCACGCTGCAACATTCTGTCACCTCTATTGCTATCTCAGTTGCTGAAGAACATAAATTATCACCCTCCATTGCTCAATAGGTGCAGAAATCCATTCATTAGGAGTTATTTGAATTTTATTTTTTAGGTACCGTATTTTTCCATGTATAAGATGCCCCCATGAATAATACCAACAATCCCTATTTTCTTGAACCCCAAATTAAGAAATTGGGGCAGAGCCAGAGCCTGAACCCAGGCCGCCCATGCCAGAGCCTGAAACGGACCCCAGACTGCCCACGCCAGAGCCCAAACATGAACCCAGGCCGCAAAGACCAGAGCCCAAGAATGAACCTGAACCCTTGTGCATTCACCATCTGTGTATAATATGACCCCCTAATTATTAACCCAATAATAACAAGAGCAATAGACTTACTGTAGAAACAAAACTACCACATGCAGAAGGGAACAGTCCTTTGTATGTTAAATCAGATATGTGCTTTTGTCCATGTACCTCTGTTCTGCTAAGAGAACCCCTTAATTCTACTTGCTTTGAATAATCAGTGCTGACTCTGAATTGCTAGTTACATTTAAGTGTAGACGTGCCAATTATTCTGCAATAATTAGCAGTGCATATTTGACACCAAAATTACAAAATCATTTTTAAAAGCAGTCCAAAAACTTTATGATCAGGAATGGACATTATCACAGCCAGAATGGGAACACACGACAACTGAAGCACAGTTGGAAAAATCAGATCACTTATGTTTCAGGCATTTACAAATATCTTTCAACAGTAACAGAAGAGAATCTTAAACTTGGCTGTCGGCAGACAACAGATTTTTCAGTTCATATTTAACAAGTTAGATGAGAAAAAAAGAGGAGAGCATGCTGGCACTTAATTAACAGTACACTCTAAAGTTTAGTGAATCTTAAGAGAACTTCAAAATATAACTAAATCACCCCATCTGGATTCCAGGGGGCATCTGATTCTACCCACCAGAAAGACAAGGTTTGCTGTTGCCCAGGTCTCTGTTGTTGTTGCTGCTGCTGTTTTAAAAAAGGTAGCTACAGTCTAAAGCAGATGAACCATTTGGTTAGTGTCTGCCTGTCTTATTTTAATGCATGAATTGTTGTAAGATCTAGCAGTTATTAGGCAGGATACTTGTTTCCCTCCAGAAGTTTCACAACTGGATTTGTATGAGATTGTGCAAGTTTGACTGACTGTGATTGTCCCTCAGTCTTGGGGAAGAGATGTGTTTTAGTTATAACACATGAAGAGGGCAAGAATGGTTGACAAGTATTGGAAGAATATTAGTTGCTGCTGCATCCAGCAGGTCAGAGGTTCCCCAACACTCATATGCTGGGTGGATGGATTTCTTCAACCTGCCGAAGGCTTTTGAAGCGAGCAAAACTGGAAAAGGGCCAGATCCTATGCTGTACGGTCTTGTTATTTCCGAAGAACCTTGAACCTTTGATTGCTATAGTGAAGAGATCAAACTCCAACCACAACAACGGCAGGCCAGCTGCACATCCTTTTCATAAGCTAAAACTGAAAAACTTTGCAGATCAGCACTGGTAACGAATTCTCTATTACAGATGTTCTCTATGTAGTTGCACCTGTTATCTTCCTCCTTATCTTGCACTGCAATGCTTCAGAAACTAACATAGAAAAGAACTTTTCAGAATGTAAGCCTGAATTTACAAATACCCAGGTTTTAGGGGCATATCTGAAATTTTGAATGTGTGAGTTACCCCAATTTATCATATTAGAAATTCTCCACAGCCATTCCATGTAAAACATGGAGGACCCCCCCCCAAGTAAGGAATCCTGAGAATTAGTTTGCGGATGGTGGGGTGGCTGCAGCTACATCCCTCATGATACTATAGACTGCCCTGCACAGGTCTTTTGTTTGATAAAGACAGACTGTAAACAATCACTTACCATATATAAACTTACAATAGACATATTTGCTTGGGATGGCTCAGTCAGTAGAGTAAAGGTAAAGGTAAAGGGACCCCTGACCATTAGGTCCAGTTGTGGCCGACTCAATAAAGCGCTCATCTTGCTTTATTGGCCGAGGGAGCCAGCGTACAGTTTCCGGGTCATGTGGCCAGCATGACTAAGCTGCTTCTGGCAAACGAGAGCAGTGCACAGAAATGCCGTTTACCTTCCCGCCGGAGCGGTACCTATTTATCTACTTGCACTTTGACATTCTTTCGAACTGCTAGGTTGGCAGGAGCAGGGACCGAGCAGCGGGAGCTCACCCCGTTGCGGAGATTTGAACCACCGACCTTCTGATTGGCAAGCCCTAGGCTCTGTGGTTTAACCCACAGAGCCACCCGCGTCAGTAGAGTATGAGACTCTTAATCTCAGGTTGTGGGCTCAAGCCCCACCTTGGACAAAAGATTCCTGCACTGCAGGGGCTGGACTAGATGACCCTATGATTACATATTCTAGATATCACAACTTTACAGTGTCATGTTATAGAAAGTATTGAGAGAAGAGTTCCTGGACTTGCAAGCAAGTGCCACAGTCATAAAGTGTAATCCCTATAAACAACCTACTCAAATCAACCTGACTGTGGTTTAACTAAAGTTTTATTTCACCAAGAATGCATACTCACTATTTTTACATACCATATGCTACAATCTTTCCCATAAAAAGCAAGTTTAACTAGTTAAGATATTGATCTTCATAGACTACGGAGCTTTTTAGAAGAATTTCAGTGATACAGAAGTACTGTCAGATTATAGGACTTTATCAAGCCAACACTTTCTAATCTGTCTCTTCCACCTTTTCTATGTGCTGATATGTAAGCCTAAGTAATCTTTTTGAATTTGCAGTTAGTGAAACACAGTACTGAGAGGGAAAGGGCAGCTACAGGTTTATTGACATTTAAATATTCCTTAACATGTCCATCCTAGAAATCAATGGTCTCTAAATGGAGCCATTGATTATTTCTCCAGATGCTTCTCAGATACACATTACTCCCCATAGTTGCTTTGACAATAAAATGCATAAACACTAAGAACAAGAAATTCCTCTTTAAGATCAGGTTATAAACGAATTTTGTAATGATCAACATAAAGGACAGTTGCATAAAGGCTGAATTCAGAAAAGATAGTTAAATGCAATTTAGGTGAATTACCACACCCAAACATTTGTAAGGTAAAGCTAGGAAGCATCGGAGAGCTTTCTATAAGAAGAATATTGCCAAAAGGACCTGGATTGTTCATGACACATATTTATAACCACCCCTCTTTCAAACTGAGCAAGTATGCATTGTGTTAGTTCCAGTTATAATTTCCAGCTGTGTCAATGCTTTAAGAGTCTAAAAGCAGGAAATCCAAGAGGAAATTCCATCGTCAGTTCCCGGAGTTTTGTAACCCAAATGTTCTTCCAAAAAGGAGCTCTGAAAGGAATCTGGGAGTGTTTGTTGTAGCCTTACCTCATATCTTCAAGTAAGTCACATTCTGCCTGATGTTTGGCTTGAATTTTTGTCATCTGTTCAGCCTGGATAAGTTTTAGCTCTTGAGTGATTTTCACCTTAAAAAATAAAAAAGACATATAGCGAAAGGTGTAATTTAAAATCTGTTTTATTCTTGTAAAGTTGGTTCTCAAGATGCTAAATTCTGGAACATGTTATTTCATATTACAAGCTCCATGAACAGCGACATGTTTTTGCTTACTTCTAAACACTGCAGTTCCAAACTGTAGAAGAGGCAACATGCCCTCCACCAATCTGTTTATATGGTCTACACTCCTGGAAGGCACCATGTAGCAAACATACCCCTCCCTCTGAATTTTCTCTGAACTGCAGTAAACTTTTTTTTAAAAATATTTTTTATTAAGGATTTTCTTGTTTTACAGAAGTGCAGTGCCTCGTATTTTTTCTTCTTCTTCCATGTAACATTTTTACAAATCCGTTTCATTTGTTGAGGCATTAGGGGGAGAAGAAAAAAGAAAGAAAAAAGAAAGGGGGGGGTGGAGAGAGGGAAGATGGATGGGGGTGGGGTCGGGTGGCGGTGTTTCTATTATGTTTAATGTATGTAGAGTTTGGTGTCAGCGTTGCTTGTGTTGTTCACTTGTGTTCCTTTGGTGGTGAGAGAGGTTGGGGTTGGCCTAGGGTGTGATTGTTTGCTTGTGGTTGGCTGTGGTGATCTTTGTTTTCGTGTGTGAGTGAGGTGTGTGTGTGTTTTGGATCAGGTTAGCCATATTGATTTGTATGCTGTTGGTGGATTATTGTCATTGTCCTGTTGGGTTGTGTATGTGATAAAGGGGAGCCATACCGGGGTGAAGGCGTCTTCTTCTGTTTGTCCCCGTGTCAGTTTCAGTTTATTAGTTAATTTTTCTAGTAGGGCTGTTTCCCATACTATTTGGTACCATTGGTCCATGCTTACTCCTGACAGGTCTCTCCAGTGTCTGGTTATGGTGTTTCTGGCTGCTGAGAGCAGGTGGGTTATGAGTTCTTTGTGGTGTAAATGGGCATTGTTGTCTTGGAAGATGTTTAGTAGGGCCAATTCTGGGGTGATGTCTATTACTTGCTTAGTTATTTTACATATTTCTCGTATGGCTGTTGAATTGCAGTAAACCTGAGGAGCAGGTCTCATGTCATGATGATTTGAAGCAAGCAGACCAAATGTTAGCACGGAAAGCACCTGACCACCACGAAGGAAGAATAGGAGCCACTTCACTATTGCAGTGAGCTCTGAAGAAGGCAGAAAGGCACATGTTTCTCACAATTTTACCCAAATCTGGTATTACAGAAAACTCCCCTCTTTCTTTTTCCGAATCTTTTCTCCCACTCAGCCAAGCTACCCCAGGATGTACTATGGAGCTTGACAACAAGTTAGAAGCAAAGGCAAATAACGGCCAACTAGTGAGCCAACCTAAAACTTATGGATCCCTAATCCACAATATTCCCATTTTATAATTTGACAACTGTAGCAAACTAACATCGGCGAGTTTTTAAATTCATACCATTTGCCAAAGTCAAGTCATTTGCATATCCTATTTTGAATATCTCAAGCTGGCACAATGCAAAAAACTTTGCCTTTGGATGGTATCGCAAGCAAAGCTTTCAGATTGCTAAACAGTCAAACAATCAAGAGAACTCAGTCTCAAGCCTTGAGCTACTGAGATGTCACCTTGCAGTCAGGTCACATATGAAGTTGGCAAAAAAAAAAACAAAAAACAAGGAGGGAGAGCGTGCTCAGAATTCCAAGGTGCAAAAAAACTTACTGAAACGTTTCTCAAAATTATTCTTAAAATGCAGATAATGTGAATTATGTGAGTCCTTTTTCTCTCTGTTCTAAACACTGTATCGAATTTAAACTTTCATACCTACAGCCTCTCACTGCTTCCTGCTACTGCAAGCAATATGTTCACTTCTCTCTAAGCATCGAAGCACGGACCCACTTGCAACAAGAGATTCAGCTCTGTAGTGCTTGGAGCAAGAGTGCAAATACTGAGGGGAAAGAGGCAAAGCACTCCAAAACTCAGGATGTTTAAGAAGAACACCAGAACACAGGATGAATCTGCTGAACTTGGCCAATGGTCCATGGTCCATCTAGTTCAGCATCTTGTTCTCAGGATAGCTGACAAGATGCCCCTGGGAAGCCTGCAAGCTGGATGTGGGTTTAACCTATCTCCCAGCTGCGATTCCCAGCAACTAGTATTCAGAGACATATTATTATTACTATTATTATTAATTAGATTTGTAGAACAGTGCAACTGATGCAACTAAAGTTCACACTGGCTGACTCCATGTAACATCAACCTTTAAATGCAGTTATCTCAGTCGAGAGTCCAACATCCTTAATGATGTTTTCTGAATATAGCAGTCAAATATACCTTTGTGTCGTAACAATACATCATGTTGAGATCGTGTTTTTTTCAAGCTGCCGCTTAGCAGCATGACAGGGGTTGGACTGACT
This sequence comes from Podarcis raffonei, assembly GCF_027172205.1. Taxonomy (NCBI): domain Eukaryota; kingdom Metazoa; phylum Chordata; class Lepidosauria; order Squamata; family Lacertidae; genus Podarcis; species Podarcis raffonei. The sequence continues at coordinate 9,185,343 of NC_070605.1, read as the reverse complement.
CGTTACAGGCATCACCACAGAAATTCACAAACATTTTTTAAAAGACACAGGCTCAAACCTTTTAACCCTTTTTGCTTTTAGCATCATGTTGAGCCAGATCATTATACAGAGAAAAAACACAACTCTTTTGAAAGAAAGAAAAAGAACAAAAACAGGGAAACAGACCTTCCCTCAAGCAAAAGCAATCTTCCCATCTTATCCACTAGGCAACAGAAATCTCACCTCCCCCTCTTCTGGCAATCCCAACCCTGAAAATATTCCCCCAGCAACAAGAATGCCCCAATCCTAGAAAAACACAACTGAGGCAAGCTTTTATGCCCAGTTAGCCAAGACTTAGTACTTTTAAACAAACGGAGAATCCAGTATTCTTTTTTAAAAAACAAAAAAGCTGAACATGTTTGAATTTTATCCAAACAGCACGAAAAATAAATTCATCAAGCATAGCTGCCTTAACTCATGGAATGGAGATAAAATCCCCTTGTGAAATTGAAACACAGTGCACAATGCATAAACTTGCATGCAATATAAACAGAGTGGAAACTAGAATGGCCTTTAACATAAACTCTGCTTCCTGGCCAAGTCCACCCTCAAAACAACAGAGAGGGGCAGAGAAAAGCATCCTTCTTCCCTCCCCCAAACGTAACAAGCTATCTTGATGCACTGAGGAGTTCAGGCTTTTTGTTTTACACAGTTCAGACACACACACACTCTCCAATATATTCGGTCGCATCCAAGTTCCATTTTAAACACACAAACATATATATGCAGCTCTTTACAGAGTTCTAGTAAACAGGCCTCGAGATCTCAAGGGTAACGTCCTCAACTCTTACAGCACTATACCCCACTCCTAACACTACCAAAAGCATTATTTGAATTCTTTTTTTTATCCCCAATCCCGTGCATCACATTAAACATGCTGTCTGATAATACTAGAACCCAGAGCTTTCCAGTTAAGCTGGTTATCAAGGTTCAGGACATACAACATGAAGTACTTCTTCACACAGTGCATAGTTCTGTGAAAACAGAATGATGGACTAGATTGGGTCTTGGTCTGATCCATGCAGGCTCCTAAGTTCTTGAGACTTACTCATTCCCCCTTTTATAACACAAATGGTTAACTCCACCCACCCTCATCCGTGTCCTGTAGACTGAATTGCTATTAATAGTCCTTCCATAACTCACTTCCCAAGTTCTCAAAGTGATTATCCCCACCACTGCAAAAGCACCACAAAAGAAAGAAATCTACCTCTCTTATTTCTTTAGAGGCTTTAGCATGGTGCTGTCCTGACCTACCAGAGCTCTTGAATCATATGACTGCAATGCAAACAGCTGACCAACCTCCTAACATCCCAATGTAGTCAAAGTCAACTTTAGGACACCTGACACCACAATGATTCTTTATTCTCTAATGCTGTCATCCACACTCAGTTCCTCTTTTCCCCGCCACCACAAAGCCACCAAACTTTGCTAATGCATCCCGTATCCCCAAGGAGCTGCCTCAGTGTCCTGCTAGTGTATTTGGCACTGTACACATGCACACAGATGAACAGCAGCTGTCCAAGGTCTTTTGCAGGCCTCCTGGCCAATTACCTGTAAGGAAACTTCTGAGGCCTTGCGCATGCAATGAAGGTGCTTTCCAACGGAGCTACAACCCCTGCTAGCATCCACTGCACAGATTTTTGTGGCCCGGTCTGTGTGATCCCACATGACCCTACCCTAAAACAGCACCAGCCTTCCAATCTCACAGCACCCACAGCAAATCTAGCATCCATATAGCTATTTTGATCAGGACCTTAGTCCTCTTATACCAGAATCCTACCTTCCACTCCCCCTGCTCTCTGCAGTGCAGATCATTCCTATTTAACCCTGCCTGTTTCCAAATTCCTATGACAGCCAGCATCCACCAGAAATTGCACCTGGCCCCATATCTAACCAAGGCAGGCAATCTGCCCCCTTACAAGCAACCTGACCCCCAAACATTCACCAAACAGACCGAATCACCATAGCTGACCACCACAGCCTTCAGACAGTTTTTGATGCAAACTTGCCTCCCTAACAATCATATTCTGCCACGATTCCCATTCCTCTGCAGCCTACCCTCAAAATCCCTAGAGCTCTCACTGCAACTATTTTCTCCACCTCTTCAGCACCTCACAACTGCTTGTTGCCTGTACTGAGTTCTCTTGCCGTTACAACCATCCCAATTACACACTGCCCTCCACTAACCCGGCTGCAAGCATATGGCACTGCTGCAAAGCCCCGTGCCCCCTTCACTGTGCCAACGGCCTCTTACTTTTAGGTAGCCTGCATGGCACTAGCCCATCCGACACTCAACACCCCCCAAATCTCAGTATGTCAAAAGCACCCTTAGGCCCCACTAATTCCATGCCCCAGGGCAACCTGCTACCAACCCCCGCCCACGGCAATCTGAATCCAACCTCCAAAACGCTTAGTGTGGGACAGTAACCTACTGTCCACCAGTACCCCTTTGGTCCTCAGTAATATATCTAGCAACCCTTGCTCAGATTCACAAGTTGCACTGTACCTCCCACTAAAATAAAAAGCCTCAATTCATGGAAAGAGACCCAACCGCACGCCTGTCTTCTGCACCACCCTGCCCTATGCCACCTTTGCCACAAGCAGCTCTGCAGCCCAAGCAGACACACAAATAGCACCTTTGCAACCCTCCTTTCCTGTTCCCCCCAAGATGCCACCCCCCCCCGCCAAAATCGAAAGCCTATGGCTTTGCCCACCGGCCTGCAACACCAAGCATCCCTTCCACCTGCCTCCCGATTCAGAGGCTCCTGCAGCCTGCCTGACAGCTAATAGACCCCCCCCACCATCAAAAGTCCCTGTCTGCTGCCCCCTCCACCCCCCCCCACAGAGCCAACCCTGCCATGCCCCGCACCCTGAAATCCAGCTCCGCAGGCGACACCTCTGCAGCCCCTGCTGCGGTGGGTGCCACCCCCCACCCCCCAAATGCAATATACACATATACACCCCCTCCCCAAATCCAAACCACACTCCCCCCATGGGGCCTTCAACGACCCTCTCCTTCCCCCCACGCTAAACCTCTATGAAGCACGGACCACCACCCCCCGTTCGCTCCCCGCACATCATTACGCCCCCGCCCCCTCCTTTTGCAACCAAGGCTGTCTTTCTCTCTGCATCCCCCCCTCCTCAATTCAGCCTCCCCCCCCGCCTGTGAGGGGGCAGCACCTCTCCTCCTTCCTCCCCCCCCCGTTTTAATTTTTACCTCAGTCCCGTCTCCCCCGCACGGCCTGCCCCTCCAAGTCCCCCCCCCCTCACCTTCCTCGGCGGGGGCTGCATGGCTGAGGCGGCGGCGCTGCCGCTCTCGGCCTCCACATCAATCCCTTCCCCGCCCCAAACGGCGGCGGCGGCGGCGGCGGCTCTGCTGAGGGGAGCTGGAGGGGGAGGGGAGCAGGCAACGGTCGGCTCCGAGGAGGCGGCGGCGGCGGCGGGAGAGACGGCGGAGGAGGGAGGAGGAGGCGAAGCCGGCCCAGCTCGGTCCCCGGCGCGTCTCGCTCTCTCTGCGGCAGAGGCAGAAAGCGAGAAAGAGAGAGGGAGCTGCGGGTGGGCGTGGCCAGGGCGGAGAGAGAGGGAGAGCGAGCGGTGGGCGTGGCTACGGCGCCGGGGGGGGGAGAGGAAGAAAAGGGGGCGCGGCTTTCGGCCCTCCCTTTTCCGCGCCGCCGGAGGGAAGGAGCCGAGCGTCTGTGAGAGAAGGGGGAGGAGCTTGGCGCGAGAGAGAAAGAGGCAGAAAGACCTCGCGTCGGGCGCGCGCGAGAAGGCGAGGTTATAAAAGGCGGCGGCGCCGGGGTCTTCTCACTGAGGCGCCGCCGCCGGCGTTGCCGCCCAGCTAACGGAATGCGCGCGCGTGCCCGCCTCCCTCCCGTGTGGGCCTGAGGGGAGCGAGTAATGGGGTTGGGGGCGTGAGGAGAAAGAGAGATTTGTCGGGGGAGAAAAGGCGAGGAGCGGGATACGGGTTCCCGCACCGTCGTGAGGAGAAGAGAGGACTGTGAGGGGAGAGCAGCGGGAGGAGGAGGAGGAGGCGGCGGCGGCCTGACAGGCGGAAAATGAGGGGCGCCGCCGCACTGAGGGGACAAAAAAATAGGATTTTATTTTTTTCAGGGGGTGGCGTCTTCGCGCGTGTCGGTGTGACAGAGGCGGTACCGGCTTTTCATCGCCTCGCACGTGTGAAGGGGGACCCGCCGCGCTTCACATCCGTGACAACGTGGGGGGGGGGAGGGATGGCGGCGCGGGGAGATAAAGAGAACGCGAATGCTTTCCGTCTCCGTTTCATTCTCTCGTTCCCAAAAAGGGGGTGTCTTTCCAAGCCAGCCCCGCATCCCGCCGATTCAGACGACCACCTAGACACGGGGAGATAAATGGGCGGGGAAACACGGGAGAGTCTTGAGGGGCGGGGCTTAAGCGGGGCGCTCGCCGTCTGATTTGACTGACAGGCGGGTTAAGTGGGCGGGGGAGGAGCCGCCGCCTTCGCGCTGAAACGCGCGCGCCGACGCTGCCCCGCCTCCCTATTGGTTGGCGCGTGCGAGCGCGCTTCAATTGCGAGAGCTGGCTTAGCTGCTGCTGCCCCCTAGCGGAAAGACGTCGTGAATGCAGCGAGTCGTGGAGGCGCAAGCGAGATACATTTGCAGATCCTCTATGCACGTGTGGTCGGATTGGGGTGCCGCTGCTGTAGCTTGCCTGCAATTTCCTGGGAATTCGGTCATCCGGTGCGTGGTTGCGGGGTAGTAAGCCTCCATGCGCTCATGGCAAGCTGCCTTATTCTGAGGCTGTAGACTCAGGGTCAATTTAAGATAAAAGTCATTATTTTTCGTAATTCAGATCAGAGGTGAGGATTTTGGGGGGGGGGTTAACGCTTTAAAAATGCAGTAGGTCATGAGAAACAATGGGGTATGGCCAACGTACGTGTGTCCGGCACCCCAAAACCAGTGGTGGAGGTGTGCTGGATGCAGAGTGAACAGATTGTGCACAGCCTGCTCCTTCAAGAAACTCAAGGTGGTGTACATAGTTACGCTCCTCGCTTTATAGCTTTGGCTTGCCCAAGGTCATCCATTAAACTTCATGGCAAAGTGAGAATTTGAACCCTGGTCTCCTAGTTCAACACTCTAACCCAGTGGTTCTCAAGGAATATGGCATGCCACATTGGTGTGGCAGGAGGGAATGACAAGTGTGGTGGGGAGATTCGAGGACCACCAAAGAAACATTTCAATGTCGTATAGGATAGTATAAGAAAAAAATTAATTTGCAGAATATATATCTTTTCAAATGAGAGCAGGAGCATTGCCTATTCCACGGCTCTCCACAGCATATTGTTGTGAACAAGGATTTTCAACTCCGACAAATATGAAAGATCAGAAAAGAGCAAGGTTTCTTTGTATTGATGAGGAGATGGGAGTATGTTTGTCTCAAAATTAGACCTAATAAATGAGATTACCCTGCAAAAGAAAGCTCACATCTCTCATTGAGTTTGTGTACATACTTCAGGTATATATATATATATATATATATATATACATACAAGTGGCTCATTTATAATTATATTTTAGGGATGATTCATGTTCTTATGCAGCTGTATTATTTTATACTTCCTGGATGTCCCTTGATCATATTATAAAGTAGTTGTATTCTGTGATATAAATCAAGCAGTAGTTGTTTTTTAATTTTCATTTCCCAATATGCTTCTTTTTTGAGAACCGCTGCTCTAACTACTACACCACAGTGGCTTTCAGATTTTAAGGCAGTCGTCCCCCCAGCCATACATGAAGATGTCAAGGATTTTGCATGCATGGTCCTTCTCTTTAAATAAACAAGGCAGTGCAACCTTAAAAGTACCTAAAAGTCCCATTGAATTCAGCGGTGCTTACTCTCAGGTAAAAGGGATATAAGATTTTAGTCTTCGCCTGTCGTTTTGTAAGGAGAAGGGATAGTGCTGAGGATCTGCCAGGCTGTAACAGAGGTCCAAACAATGGGGCAAACTCAAAATGCAAATTACATGGAATCAGGTGCTAGCTTGATTGGGTGGCCCAAGTAAGCCCTGCCCTGCACAATTGATCACGTGACACGGTGCACAGACACCTATTTGAATGGCAATGTCCATCAACTTTGGGGGGCCAGCCCTCTCAAATATTTTATTGGGGGACCGCAAGGATCTCGGCCCCTAGCAGCTGGCTCCTAAGCGTGGGACTTGACCATTCCAGTTCTTGTTGTTTAGTTGTGTCCGACTCTTCGTGACCCCCTGGACCAGAGCATGCCAGGCACTCCTGTCTCCCACTGCCTCCCGCAGTTTGGTCAAACTCATACTAGTAGCTTCGAGAACACTGTCCAACCATCTCGTCCTCTGTCGTCCCCTTCTCCTTGTGCCCTCCATCTTTCCCAACATCAGGGTCTTTTCCAGGGAGTCTTCTCATGAGGTGGCCAGAGTATTGGAGCCTCAGCTTCAGGATCTGTCCAAGGCTGATTTCCTTAAGAATGGATAGGTAATCCAGTTCTTGCAAAGTACTAATTATAAATGGCTATTCCAACCTTAATGGGACGTGGGTGGCACTGTGGTCGAAACCACAGAGCCTAGGGCTTGCCGATCAGAAGGTTGGCAGTTCAAATCCCTGCGACGGGGTGAGCTCCCATTGCTTGGTCCCAACTGCTGCCAACCTAGCAGTTTGAAAGCACGTCAAAATGCAGGTAGATAAATAGGTACCGCTCTGGCGGGAAGGTAAACGGTGTTTCAGTGCACTGCTCTGGTTTTGCCAGAAGTGGCTTGGTCATGCTGGACATATGACCTGGAAAAACTGCGGACAAACGTCAGCTCTCTTGGCCAGTAAAGCGAGATGAGCGCTGCAAACCCAGACTGGACTTAACTGTCAGGGGTTCATTACCTTTTATTCCATGGGTAGGCAAACTAAGGCCCAGGGGCCGGATCCAGCCCAATCGCCTTCTAAATCCGGCCTGCGGACAGTCTGGGAATTAGTGTGTTTTTACATGAGTAGAATGTTCCCTTTTATTTAAAATGCATCTCTGGGTTATTTGCAGGGCATAGGTTTGTTCATTTCCCCCCCAAAAAATATAGCCTGGCCCCCCATGAGGTCTGAGAGACGGTGGACCGGCCCCCTGCTGAAAATGTTTACTGACCCCTGTTTTATTCCAACCTTGCCTAACAAAACCAGATCTTTTATCATCTTGGTCTCTGCCACTAGGGGGCATATGTTGCCAGGGTTATTTCTTTGGTTTCGTCGTCAAAATTACTAGCTGTCACAATTTCCCACCGTGTCTTTTTTCTTCTCTTAACAGCAAAACAAAAATGATTGTATTTGTGTATTTCTGCCCGCCATTGCCCGCAGTGGCTTGTAGACTTCTGTTCGGCAGTCTTTTAAAGAATCTTTTGTAGATCACCAGCCAGTGATAAAATACAATAAGAGGCATTGAATTCTCAGTTGCCTGCTGGCAAAGCTGCGAAGAGCAACTCCATAAGATAATGGACTCAACAGATCAATTGATGGTTTTATACACAAGCCCTTAAAGCAATCCCTGGGCTTGAAAGGGCAAGTTGTTCCTTAGGAGTGGGAAGATGGATAAAGAACGGGCTGTTTCCTCCAAAAAGCTGCTGTAGCCCAGCGGAAAGTGGCGGAGGCAGGAATGGACCTGGTTTCAGGTCCCATCTCTGCCTGAGGTCCAGTGCCTTCCACTCTCACCTGCAAAATGGGAATGTGACGAAGTAGAATTACAACTGTGATTGATTTAACACACATATAACAACTTTGATTATTAATGAACAGTAATCCTTGACAACAAAGGTCCGTATAGTTAAAGCCATGGTTTTCCCAGTAGTGATGTATGGAAGTGAGAGCTGGACCATAAAGAAGGCTGATCGCCGAAGAATTGATGCTTTTGAATTCTGGTGCTGGAGGAGAATCTTGAGAGTCCCATGGACTGCGAGAAGATCAAACCTCTCCATTCTGAAGGAAATCAGCCCTGAGCGCTCACTGGAAGGACAGATCCTGAAGCTGAGGCTCCAAGACTTTGGCCACCTCATGAGAAGAGAAGACTCCCTGGAGAAGACCCTGATGCTGGGAAAGATGGAGGGCACAAGGAGAAGGGGACAACAGAGGACGAGAAGGTTGGATAGTGTTTTCGAGGTTACCAACATGAGTTTGACCAAACTGCGGGAGGTAGTGGAGGACAGAGGTGCCTGGCGTGCTCTGGTCCATGGAGTCACGAAGAGTCGGACACGACTAAACAACTAAACAAAATCCTTGAGCAAAAAGTTAGAGGCCTCCCCATTTGTTGTTGTTTAGTCATTTAGTCGTGTCCTACTCTTCGTGACCCCCTGGACCAGAGCACGCCAGGCACTCCTGTCTTCCACTGCCTCCCACAGTTTGGTCAAACTCATGCTGGTAGCTTTGAGAACACTGTCCCACCATCTCGTCCTCTGTTGTCCCCTTCTCCTTGTGCCCTCCATCTTTCCCAACATCAGCATGTTTGTGAGGACCAGCTTGTTCTCTTGACAGAACTCTATTAGAACTCTATTATGGCCTCCCCATAACTAGTAGTTATTGTTGTGTGCTATGATTCTCCCTGTGCAGGCTACATTCCAGCTCTCCAAAGGCAGGGATTTCTACCAGGGCCACTCTGCGGCATTTTGGCACTATAGGCAAAACTTCCTGATGCCCCTGCCTCGCTCCCGTGCCTGCCATTGCACCGCCTTGCCACCAGCCCCACCACTACATCTGTACCCTCGCCTGCAGCTGTACCCACACGGCTGCTATAACACAGCAACACTGATGGCGCACTTTTGTGTATGCAAAAAGGTAGTATTTTCAGTCGCTTCCAGTGTGACGAGTGAACCTCTTACTTAGTGAGGCTTCCAGAAGGAGGAGCAGGCTTTGCTGTCTTCACCTGGCTGGAGGCTGTGTCTTCTTGGGTGTAGGAGAAGAACAGGTCACAGGCTAGACTGGTTGGATCTTGTCTGGAGTTGAGAAGACACCAGAGATGAGCCACCGTAGATGAGTGGGGATTTTTTGCAGGGGGGAGAGTCTGCAACATGTCGCCCATTTAATGAATGGTGGATTTCTACTGGTCAGTCCGCGCACCATTCCTCTTTATTAGTTCTGCGATGCTTCTCCAGTGTTGTTTCTATTTGGAGGGATGCTCTTAAAGGTAAAGGGACCCCTGAACATTAGGTCCAGTCGTGGCCGACTCTGGGGTTGTGGCGCTCATCTCGCTTTAATGGCCGAGGGAGCCGGTGTACAGTTTCCGGGTCATGTGGCCAGCATGACTAAGCCGCTTCTGGCGAACCAGAGCAGCACATGGAAACGTCATTTACCTTCCCACTTATTTATCTACTTGCACTTTGACATGCTTTCGAACTGCTAGGTTGGCAGGAGCAGGGAGCGAGCAACGGGAGCTCACCCCGTCGCGGGGATTTGAACCGCCGACCTTCTGATCGGCAAGCTTTAAGCTCTGTGGTTTAACCCATAGTGCCACCTGCATACCGAGGGATGCTCTTACACTAGTGCAAAACAGAAACGGGACAAAATGTAAACCAGGGCAGTTGCGTTTTGAGAAGTTGCAGGATTCAGGAGGAAGCTATTGTGGCAATCACACAGGGTCCCCGGACGTTTCACCGTCTATTGATCCGTGTGCCACCACTTTATTTCTCACTGCCACCACCCAGGCCCCACCTGGTACAATACTGAGTCCAGTCAGGGTTAAATTGGAACATAAACTTCTGTTTATTTATTGCAGTTTAACAAGCGTGTGGTTTCATAAACGGTATCGGTCAATTACAATCATGGGGTGCCTATCCAGTCCTATAACTTCCGCTACCTGCTCTCCCCTCACTAAACCACCTCTCAGATATTGACTTGTCTTCCTAACTCCTAACTGTTCCGGACTCAGCGTATTTCGCTACACTAACTCAACCTACCCACAGACTCTATCCCAATTCACTCCCACTTCAACCAACCACCCAACTCCCAATGAACTCCTCCCTTCGCCCCTCCCAGAGCTGGTTTTATAGTCCCTCTGACTCCACCCCCCTGGGTTCTGATTGGGTAACCTGTTTAACTATTTCACCTCCAGCACTCTCATGTTAACGTCACAGCTATAGGGTGTGCAATGGTCAGGAGCTTGTCCGCCCTGAGATGTTTGCAGATGTGGTATTGAAAGCGGGATCATGTATAACCGGCTCCTAGACCATCAGGAGTGCAAATCCTCATGAATGCACAATAAAAGGGGTATCTGGAGGGCCCCAGAGTCTCTTTAAATCATCATTTTTTAAACATTTTAATGCTTCAAATTGCTGACCTGATCTAAGGCAGCTTCCTGTGTTCCTAGAATGGGCTCAAATAGAGGAGAGGCAAAAGAGGTGTGCACTCAATAGCTTCAAAAAAAATGCAGAGAGCAAAACCAACCCCTGTATATAGTGTTTATTGACCTGACTAAGGCTTTCGACACTAAATTGTAATGCCCTGTGGACTGTCCTTCTGAAAATTGGCTGCCCAGATAAATTTGTGAACATCCTTCGGCTCCTCCATGATAACATGACAGCAACAATCGCAGACAACAATGGCTCTCAAAGTGAACCATTCACAGTGGGATCAGGTGTTCAACAGAGTTGTGTTATTGCCCCACCTCTATTCATTATTTTCATTTGGGAAACACTTATTTCATTCATTATTTTCAACTGGGAAACACTGGCCTTCGAGCATTCCAGTTGGAGAACAGCCTTTTCCAAAGGTGTCATGGGCTTTGAAGACGCTCAAACTCAGGACGCAAGGGAAAAAAGCGCTAAGAGGAAGGTACGCTTGGCAAATCCACACCATGATCAACTCCCGCCCGGAAACCTATGTCCCCACTGTGGAAGGATGTGTGGATCCAGAATTGGCCTCCACAGTCACTTATGGACTCATTGTGAAAACTGTGTTTATGGAAGACAATCTTACTTGGCTACGAGGGATCGCCAAAGAAGAAGCACAAAAGTATGCCACCTTGAACGCCTTGGATCAATGGTGGGATGATGATGATCTGGAAAAGCTGTTAGCTTAAGTATTCTGCCCAAACCATGGTTTGCTGTTTTGTGCAAGCTACTCCACATCCTTTACCCCAGCTGTTTCCTTGTTGTTTTGGTTCTCGCCACACGAGGGAGCGCTGCTCCCACAAACCAAAGTAACCAAACAATTAAACCCCTGTGTTGCAAACAAATACAGTGGTACCTCGGGTTACATACACTTCAGGTTACAGACTCTGCTAACCCAGAAATCTTGCTTCAGCTTAAGAACTTTGCTTCAGGATGAGAACAGAAATCGTGCTCCGGTGGCGCGGCAGCAGCGGGAGGCCCCATTAGCTAAAGTGGCGCTTCAGGTTAAGAACAGTTTCAGGTTAAGTACGGACCTCCGGAACGAATTAAGTACTTAACCCGAGGTACCACTGTATCGGTAATATCCAAAGGCAACACAATGACCAAGTACAACAATGCGATGTCAATATAAACTCTTTATATAATCTATACAGAACATTGAACAATATGAAATATGCACTCTCTGCAAAACCAAATAAACAGAAATCTTCTAAATCTCTGAAAGTCACAAAACATGCACTCTTGATGGATTCTCTTGAAAACATAGAACCAAATAAACATAAGTCTTATAGGTCTCTGAAAGATTATATAAAGAGTTTATATTGACATTGCATTGTTGTAGTTGGGCATCGTGTTGCCTTTGGATATTACTCACAAACCAAAGGCCAGGAAAGTATATTTCTGAAGGACAAAATGAGATCATATTTAAGGAGCACTGGATTGGTAAAGTGTTGAACATCACGGATTCAACTTTCTGCTGATGCTAGTGTGGTCTCCACACCACTGCAAACTTAGGCATCTGTTCAACCGACAGGCATCCATCAGGTGAAACCATTGCTGCCTCTTCATATCCATGGCAGGATCTGTACCTTTGCGATGGCTTCTTGTCATATGATCCCTGCCCGGTGTTTTTTTAAATAAAGGGGGAGACCATCATAAAAAATGTGTTGACATGTCAGCTGGACGCAGAAAGAATGACGTGCTCGAATAGCCATTCTGCCACATTCCTCAGTGCTGTGGTTTAGGTTGTTGCTCCCATTTTACATAGAGGAAACTGAGGCTGAGAAAGAAAAAAACCTGGCTGTGGTTCCTGGAAAAGGTATATTTCAGGGTGTTACTCCGGTGTTCTTGGGTACAATCTGGGCTACCTTCCCAGGCTGATGAGCCCCCAAACCCTAACACCCCATAGACCATAATTGCAGAAACCAAATTTGCTGGCATGCAATGGAATCTCACCCGAAAATAGTAACAGCCTGGAAAGCCCCCCCTTTGTTCTTTATTATTATTTCAAGCCTGCCGGAGTGCAGCAATTCCGTTCATGCATCCTCCTAGCTTGGCTGTTAACTCTTTGACTCATAATATTTATGTTCCTTGGGTGTGGGTAGCGGGATTAGTCTCCATGGGAAACATCTGCAACACAGAGCCAGCTGCCAGTCGTAGATCTCTCATGGGTTTTTAAATGTTTGGCTTGGGAGAGGTAGACCCGCAGACGGAAAATGAAAACAGAATCCTAGATCAGGTGGACTATCTCCTTGGTTCACATTTGGCCCTGGAGAATATTAACCACTCTCAATTTTACCTGTGGACTGCCATCTGTCCAGATTTTAATTTGTTCTGAACTAGTTTTAAGATTTGGGACGCGGGTGGCGCTGTGAGTTAAACCAGAAGAGGCTTAGGCATGCTGGCCACATGACCCGGAAGCTGTACACCAGCTCCCTTGGCCAATAAAGCGAGATGAGCGCCACAACCCCACAGTCGGCCACGACTGGACCTAATGGTCAGGGGTCCTTTTACCTTCAGTTAGTTTTAAGATGCCTGGCTCTGGCCGGGGAGAGTGGGGTATAAATAAAAAATTCTTATTCTTCTTCTTCTTCTTCTTCTTCTTCTTCTTCTTCTTCTTATTCTTATTATTATTATTATTATTTATTCACCTCTCTGAATGTGATGTCCTGCCTTTAAAGGCTCCCTGCCTTTTGCCCGGCTACTCTTCTCTTGAGGCTTGAAGGAGAAAGTTTGCATTTAAAAGGCGAACCTGCCAAATCAGCGCTTTCCCAAACGAAATGTGAACAGGCAGACAGCTGTCCTGTGAAATTTGCATTTTTCAGAAATGCAGTTCCCCACACAAGTGATGTTTTAAAAAATGCATATGCTAAAGTGCGCAGTAAAGGTAAAGGACCTTTACCTTATAGAACCAGTGCCAGTAAAGGTAAAGGACCCCTGACAGTTAAGTCCAGTTGCAGACGACTCTGGGGTTGCGGCGCTCATCTCGCTTTATTTAATAAGAGAAAACTACCTGAAAATGCACCATAGGTGGTATTTAACACCGGAGAGATTGGCTAAAATGAATAAATTGCTTAGTAATAAGCGTTGGAGATGCACAAAGCAGATTGGAACCTTCTACCATATGTGGTGGACATATCCAGAGATCAAAAGGTTCTGGGACATGATCCATGAAGAAATAAAAAAGTTACTAAGAACTTCACATAGCAAAAGACCAGAAACATACCTTTTGGGAATATTGAATAGTGATATTTCTAGAGAAAATACTAAATTCTTTCTGTACGCGACATCTGCAGCGAGAATCCTGGTGGCTAAGTACTGGAAGGGTAACCAGGTACCGACCAAAGAGGAATGGTTATGTAAATTATGTGAATATTTGGAACTGGCCAAATTGACGGATATAATAATATTAAAGCCAATGAATACAGTCAAGAAGGAATGGAAATGCTTGAATGATTATTTAGAAAGACAAGGTTCTAATGTAAAAATTTGGCTGTGTCTAGAATGACCTTGTGAATGCAAAAGGGAAAACATACACACACACACACACACACACACACACACACACACATATCTATACAGTGGTACCTCAGGTTACATACGCTTCAGGTTACATATGCTTCAGGTTACATACTCCGCTAACCCAGAAATAGTACCTCGGGTTAAGAACTTTGCTTCAGGATGAGAACAGAAATCGTGCTCTGGTGGCGCGGCAGCAGCAGGAGGCCCCATTAGCTAAAGTGGTGCTTCAGGTTAAGAACAGTTTCAGGTTAAGAACAGACCTCTGGAACGAATTAAGTACTTAACCTGAGGTACCACTGTATATTAAGATGAAAATAATACTGAAATACAGATAAATTATGAAATGTGAAAGGAAGTGTTGTGAGAGTGATGGAAGTCTATTACTATTATTATTTTGTAAAATAGTGTTTATTGTATTGAAATATTATACTTTTCTTTATTCTTTTACTGTCTACTTTTCTTCGCTTTTTGCTTTCTTTTTTCTTTTTCTTTATATTATTCTTTATGTATGGCCTGGTATTGATGTATTTACTTTACAATAAAAATTCTAAATAATAATAATAATTAATTGCTCGCATAATAAGGCACTCTGGCCAGGACGCAAAGGACTGTGAGATTTGGCCCAAAGATCGCAAGGAACTTGTTCGTCTTGCATCTACCTTTCCCCACATGAGATGGCGTAAGCTCGTGGATGAAAATATACTGGCATGCGGATGAAAATATACTGTGAGCTCGGAGACCGAGTGTCATCAGCAACTGCAGGCACGTTCTTCTTCTTTCCCATTCCTACAGGCTATTTCTTGCTGCGTGATGATGCATCTGGTGTGAAGCACCCTGCCTTGATTTAAGAGCCGAGAGGGTGTTGCTGCTTCTAGTTTAAAATATACTAGACGGTGTAATTGCCATGCAATATGTTTTCAGCAGTTCACAATATGTCATGGGTGGTGCGGTGCGTGAAGCATAGCTGTCAACTTACAAATTTGAAAATAAGGGACCAGCAGCCCAAATAAGGGACCTGCAGCCTCACCTGTTCCAGGCACTCCAGTCTTCCTGTCCTCCTGCAGTCTGGTCAAACTCATGCTGGTAGCTTCAAGAACACTGTCCAACCAGCTTTCTAACCAGAGGTTCAACTGAATAGAATCTGAATCACATGCACCACAAGGCCTATGCAGCCTCGACTTAAGATGGCTCCCCAGCCTGGCTTTGCACTGCAAAGTTTGCAGCGGCACGTGCAACAAAATGGCATCCAGCATTCAAAAACCCCCTCAGCTTGCATTAACTAGCCACACACAAGGCAATGCAAGCTCCACCCCCCAGTCATTCTTAGACTTCTTATTGGGGGAGCAACACAGCCAAGCAACACAGTTGGAGCCTCCCTCCTCCCTGGCTGGCAGGGAGGGAGGGAGAGGAGCAGCTTCCTTTGAAATTTAAGGGACATCAGTTAAGGGACATCCATCAATAAGGGACAGCAGCGGGACATGGCGCTGGAATAAGGGACTGTCCCTTCAAATAAGGGGCATTTGACAGCTATGGCTTGAGGTGGCAGGCTGTGGCGTGCATTTATCCAGCTGTGTGCTGACGGTGAGACGCTGGCATTCCTCACTCAGATATAGAACCAGTGCCGGATTTACGTATATGCTGAACAAGCTATATCTTAGGGTCCCACTCTCTTGGGGGCCCCAAAAAAATCAAAGGGAAAAACAACTGGATGCACATTTCCAAAATGTAAGATAAAAAACATTTTGTTGTGTGCAAATGGCTTGAGATACCTATTAGTTCCATAAATTACCATATAGCATACCGTATTTTTCGCCCTATAGGACGCACCGGCCCATAGGACGCACCTAGTTTTTTTTTTGGGGGGGGAATAAAGAAAAAAAATTATCCCCCCCCCAGCCGCGGCTTCAGCGCGCCCCGCGCTCCGGGCAGCAGGCTGCTATCCGCAGCCTAGGTAGCCCTGCAGGAACTCCGTGGGCTCCCCAGGCTTGCTGATAGCTTCCTGAAGCCTGGGGAGCGAGAGGGGTCGGTGCGCACCGACCCCTCTCACTCTCCAAGCTTCAGCGAAAGCCTGCATTCGCCCCATAGGATGCACACAGATTTCCCCTTCATTTTTGGAGGGGGAAAAGTGCGTCCTATAGGGCGAAAAATGGGGTATATCCAACACCAAAAACTCCTAGGCTCCTAGGATGTAAGCCATGGGCCCCACCTGCTAGCCTGCTCCCTAAAATATCACTGGTTTGCTCATTTCTATATATAGGGTGCCTACATTCTACATGGAGGGGTTGCATAGCAATATGTAGCATGCAGCTGCAGACTGCAGTGTAGCTCAGTTGAATGTAGGTCAAGCTGTTGTACCTGTTGTTTAGTCGTTTAGTCGTGTCCGACTTCTCGTGACCCCATGGACCAGAGCACGCCAGGCACTCCTGTCTTCCACTGCCTCCCGCAGTTTGGTCAAACTCATGTTTGTAGCTTCGAGAACACTGTCCAGCCATCTCGTCCTCTGTCATCCCCTTCTCCTTTCCCAACATCAGGGTCTTTTCCAGGGAGTCTTCTCTAGCGGCAGCTAGACTGGTGACTGGGAGCAGCCGCCAAGACCACATAACACCGGTCTTGAAAGACCTACATTGGCTCCCAGTACGTTTCCGAGCACAATTCAAAGTGTTGGTGCTGACCTTGAAAGCCCTAACAGGCCTCGGCCCAGTATCCCTGAAGGAGCGTCTCCACCCCCATCGTTCAGCCTGGACACTGGGGTCCAGCTCTGAGGGCCTTCTGGCGGCTCCCTCACTGCGAGAAGCCAAGTTACAGGGAACCAGGCAGAGGGCCTTCTCGATAGTTGCACCTGCCCTGTGGAACGCCCTCCCACCAGATGTCAAAGAAATAAGCGGCTATCTTATCTTTAAAAGACATCTGAAGGCAGCCCTGTTTAGGGAAGTTTTTAATATTTAATGCTGTATTGTTTTTAACACTTGATTGGGAGCCACCCAGTGGTGGCGCCTGCCCTGTGGAACCCCCTCCCATCAGACGTCGAGGAAATAAACAACTATCTGATGTTTAGAAGACATCTGAAGCTTTTAATATTTGATGAATTATTGTGTTTTTAATATTTTGCTGGAAGCCGCCTCGAGTGGCTGGGGAAACCCAGCCAGATGGGTGGGGTATAAATAATAAATTATTGTTGTAATAATAATAATAATAATAATAATAATTATTATTATTATTATTTATTATTTATACCCTGTCCATCTGGCTGGGCTTCCCCAGCCACTCTGGGTGGCTTCCAACAAAATATTAAAATACAGTAATGCATCAAACATTAAAAGCTTCCCTAAACAGCGCTGCCTTCAGATGACTTCTAAAAGTCTGGTAGATGTTGTTGTTGTTGTGTGTGTGTGTGTGGCTTTATTTGGGGGGGGGGATATTTCTTAAGGCTGTCCAACGATGAACAATGCGTTCCTAGAGGAAGTGATTCAAACCCCCAAGAAACACCCAGAGAAAAGGAAGGCTTTAATTCTGTCTCCAATAAATACTCCCAAAGGAAGCCGTGTTTTCTTCCTCCTCCCTGTGATTTTCAGTAGGATTGAAATGCATCCTTTCCTCTGCCAGGACGCATCGTTCTTTGCAATGTACAGTGCTTTGGCATGGCTTCTGCGTGGGCTGAATGGGCTCTCTGAATGCCCAGCACAAAAGCCTGGGTTTTCCCCTTGTCTGAGTCAGCCAGCACTGAAGGCTCGTTTGTAGGAACAACTGTGGCTTCCTTCAGATCACACAGCACAGAGACATTCCTACTGCCAGCTAACATCCCCTTGTGCTTAAGCTGTGGTTATCAAGTTCAGGATAGAGTGCAAAGCATACTGAAAATGTGCAGAGCTGCATAGATTGGCATTTTGAGCCTAATGCAGGTTACGATTGCTGCATGTCTCGCTTGAGAATTTCATCAGCCTTTTCTTCTTCCCTTTGATAGTTTTCTTTTACCATTAATACATCGAAGAGATCAAAAAGAAACCTTGTTTGTCAAATAAGATACCATTAGACTAGATTAAAATCACACAGGACTGAATGTTGTCATTAAACTAATCATTACAAAGAGCACCTATTTTTCTATAAACTTATTACATGATTTTTTTGGTAGTATTTTAACTTAATCAGTGTTACAATAGACCAGACCTTTTTTAATCCCTTCGTGTTTTGTATGCCTTCCCCCAACTCTTAGCAGTCATTATTCTTGAAGCTTTCAGAAGATTAATTACTATTTCTAGATCGTTTTCCAAAATAATATCTAAGCAGGAAGGCTTTAGGTTCCAAAGGTATATGACATTCCATCATTCTGCACTGTTTTCCAAAAGATTTGGAGCTGTAGACAAGAGATAAGTATAAAATCAGCTTTAGCTGAACCACGTCTCCAGCAATTGTCAACTCTAAGCGCATATTAGCTTTGATCATTTTCAAATGCAATTTCTTTTGTCTTCCATTGATGGAGAACAGTAGAAAGAAACACAAGGAAGGTATTTTAGCACAGCACTATCAGGAACATGACCCCTGCCCTTCCAAATGAGCGGAGCAAACCCAGGTTTAAATGAATCATTTTGCTCCCATCAGGAGAACCCTAGAATTCTAGAATAATGGAATTGCAGAGTTGGAAGGGACCCCGAGGGTCATCTAGTCCAACCCCCCACAATGCAGGAATCTCAACCAAAGCATCGAGGACAGATGACCATCCAACCTCTGCTTAAAAACCTCCAAGGAAGGAGAATCCACAACCTCCAGAGAGAGACCATTCCACTGTTGAGCAGCTCTTACTTTCAGGAAGTTTTCCCTTATGTTTGGCCAGAATCTCCTCTCTTGTAACTTGAGGCCATGGGTTCAAGTCCTGCCTTCCACAACAGGAGAAAACAAGCTGCTCAGTCTTCCATGGGACAGCCCTTGAGATATTTGAACATGGCAATAATAATAATAATAATAATAATAATAATAATAATAATAATATATTATTTATACCCCGCCCAGGGGGCTTCCAACAAAATAATAAAATACAGTAATGCATCAAACCTTAAAAGCTTCCCTAAACAGGGCTGCCTTCAGATGTCTTCTAGAAGTCTGGTAGTTGTTCTTCTCTTTGACATCTGGTGGGAGGGCGTTCCACTGGGCGGATTCCACTACCAATAAGGCCCTTTGCCTGGTTCTCTGTAACTTCGCTTCTCGCAGGGAGGGAACCAGCAGAAGGCCCTCGGCACTGGACCTTAGTGTCTGGGCTGAACGATGGGGGTGGAGACGCTCCTTCAGGTATACAGGACCCGAGGGCGTTTAGGGCTTTCAAGGTCAGCACCAACACTTTGAATTGTGCTCGGAAACGTACTGGGAGCCAATGTAGGACTTTCAAGACCGGTGTTATGTGGTCTTGGTGGCTGCTCCCAGTCACCAGTCTAGCTGCCACATTCTGGATTAGTTGCAGTTTCCGGGTCACCTTCAAAGGTAGCCCCACGTAGAGCACATTGCAGTAGTCCAAGAAAGAGATAACTAGAGCATGCACCACTCTGGCGAGATGGTCTGCAGGCAGGGAGGGTCTCATCCTGCGTACCAGATGAAGCTGATAAACAGCTGCCCTGGAAACAGAATTGACTCCCAGGCTGCGCACTTGGTCCTTCAGGGGCACAGTTACCCCATTCAGGACCAGGGAGTCCTCCACACCCGCCTGCCTCCTGTCCCCCAAAAACAATACTTCTGTCCTGTCAGGATTCAACCTCAATCTGTTCGCTATCATATCTCCTGTCAGTCTCTGCAGGCTGAACATACCCAGCTCCTTCAACCGTTCCTCATAATGCTTGATTTCCAGACCCTTGATCATCTGGGTTGCCTCTTCCACGCATTCCAGCTTGCCAATATCCTTAAAGTGTGTTGTGCAGAACTGGACACAGGACTCCTGGTGTGGTCTGACCAAGGCAGAATAGAGTGGTACTATACCTTCCCTTGGGACGCAGATGGCGCTATGGGTTACACCACAGAGCCTAGGACTTGCAGATCAGAAGGTCCGCGGTTCGAATCCCCGCGACTGGGTGAGCTCCCGTTGCTCGGTCCCTGCTCCTGCCAACCTAGCAGTTCGAAAGCACGTCAAAGTGCAAGTAGATAAATAGGTGAACGATGTTTCCGTGCGCTGCTCTGGTTTGCCAGAAGTGGCTTAGTCATGCTGGCCACATGACCTGGA
The DNA here is from genome assembly GCF_027172205.1 of Podarcis raffonei. Taxonomy (NCBI): domain Eukaryota; kingdom Metazoa; phylum Chordata; class Lepidosauria; order Squamata; family Lacertidae; genus Podarcis; species Podarcis raffonei. Next base: position 9,165,226 of record NC_070605.1, on the reverse strand, counting down.
AGCTGCACGCCGGCTCCCTCAGCCAGTAAAGTGGGATGAGCGCCGCAACCCCAGAGTCATCTGCAACTGGATTTAATGGTCAGGGGTCCCTTTACCTTTACCTTTATACCTTCCCTTGATCTGGACACTATACTCCTGTTGATGCAGCCTAGAATAGCATTACGTTTTTTTGCTGCTGCATCACACTGTTGACTCATATTAAGCTTGTGATCCACCAAGACGCCTAGATCCTTTTCACATGTACTGCAAGTGAGCTAGAGACATCCCTGCCTGATGTTTAGCATTATAAAAATCTCTGGCCAGGCAGCAACAGCCTGGACATCCAAATCTTTCCTTAACAACAGAGAAATCTGCCCCAACAAGTTCCCTGTTACTTATTAATCCACTGAGAAACAGAGGTGGCATATTCGGTCTGCAAATGGCATTGCGGCGCCAGCGACCTGCCATGGTTAACAAGCGCAGAAAGATTCCTGCCTTGTGTAATACGTATATTGCTCCATCCATGTTTAGTGGCACATCACTTAAATGTTAGAGCAGTGGTTTCCAAAGCCTTTTCAGGCCACTGCCCTCTTGGTTCCATAAACTCGTCCCCAGTGCTGTCCACCCTAAGGTAAAGGTAAAGGGACCCCTGACCATTAGGTCCAGTCATGACCGACTCTGGGGTTGCGATGCCCATCTCACTTTATTGGCTGCAGACAGCTTTTCCGGATCATGTGACCAGCAGGACTAAACCGCTTTGTCTGTGACTGTGACCCTGGTGCAAACTCCTATCTCAGACATGGCCTGGAAAGAATAATTAACATGATGATTCCAGTAGTTGCAGAGAAGTTCGGCACGCTCATCCTAATGTTTACCAGCAAAGCTTTCGTTATCCTCCTCCAGTAACTTCCTCATTCCTGGAGAATTTTGGGTTTGTATAGGTCCCTAAGCTGTTGGAAGAAGCCAGAGCGCCTTGTAAGCTGCTCGGCTTATTACACAAGCTACATTTCACCAGACCTCTGTGGCAAATAAACTAGGATCAGAATTTATTGTGATAATCACCATCCGTTTATTAATCACTTTCTACACAATTGTCTCAAAGTGATGTACCAAAAAACATCAACCAATAACATGAAAAACAGCAGGAAAACTGATATTTAGAAGGACTTGATGGAAAGAATCTGGTAGAACAGCACCTATGTGCTGCCAATGCAGTTGAAGATCTTTATCACTATTTACTATACCGTCCCTTGCATTCTGAACCACAGGCAAAGTTTATTTTGCAGTTGTTGAATAAGAAACCTGATATTGATGATCAAGCAAACATTCCGTATTTGTTGTCTGATTCTGACAAACTGGTGACAGACGACATTACAAGATTTGCAGGAGTAGCCCAAGAGCGAAGGATAAATCTTACTGAGACGAGTGTGCCAAATTGCCTTGATTTAATTGGATCATTTGATTTTCAAATTTATCTGGATGCTTTTAAATGTATTAGCTCTCCTAACCGTTTGCATTTTAATATATGGTTTGTTTTATTCTTTTTTAACCTTTTTATTATTATTAATAATAATAATAATAATGTGACGACATTTTGGTAAATGCTGTTTTTCAATATTGCACTGGTATATGTTGTTATTTTTCTGTGGCTTGTCAGGAGTGCGTGCAGGAGCCGGGCCCTGTGACCAGTAGTGCTTCGCAGGACCAGGGCCTTCCTAAGTTTGTTCTGGAGAGGCAAGGCGCACAGGTGAGGCCACTTGGTAACTCACAGCACCTGGTGGCTAGAGCCGGGAAGGGATATAAGGTCAGCATTTTCCTACGGCTCTTTGCCACAGCAACATGCTTCCTGCCTTGCTGCGTTTGGCTTCTTGCTTCCTGATCCTCGGACTTTGACTTCGTGACTCCTTGCTTCTCGACCCTTGGACCCCTGACTTCGTGACTCCCTGCTTCCTAACCTTCGGACGCCTGGCTTCTGGACTCTCGTTCCTGCTCCCATCCTGCCATCTTGCCCCCAGTTCCAACATCCTCAGCTGGGACTTCGATCTCCCGTAGACCGGACTGTGACATGGCTGATATAATAATAATAATAATAATAATAATAATAATAATAATAATAATAATAATTTATTATTATTTATACCCTGGGCCTCCCCAGCCACTCTGGGCAGCTTCCAACAGAACACTAAAATACAATAACCTATTCAACATTAAAAGCTTCCCTAAACAGGACTGCCTTCAGATGTCTTCTAAAAGTCTGGTAGTTGTTCTCTTTGACATCTGGTGGGAGGGCGTTCCACAGGGCAGGTGCCACCACCGAGAAGGCCCTCTGCCTGGTTCCCTGTAACTTGGCTTCTCGCAGCGAGGGAACCGCCAGAAGGCCCTCAGCACTGGACCTCAGTGTCCGGGCCGAACGATGGAGGTGGAGACGCTCCTTCAGGTATACTGGACCGAGGCCGCTTAGGGCTTTAAAGGTCAGCACCAACACTTTGATATGACCATGATGGTCAAAACACCAACAATATAAAATAGACACTCATGGAAAAGACTGATTCATCCTGCTCTGAGTTCCTACGGAGCAGATTTCTGGGATCCTTGCAACAGACAGAACAAATACGTTGTGGGTGGGGGTGTAAACCTATTACGTAACTATGGCAATGCAAAACTTCCTGTGCTGATACTAAACACATTGCCCAAGAACCGGAGATCTTCCACTTTGAGGATCCATTTTTCCGCATTCAAACAGCTGGTGCAACGAAAGCTGAGTAGCACCTGGAGAATTCCCCCCCCCCCCCCGAAGCATATTTCACATAGTTAATTGTGCGTGAAGCATCTGCGAAAATTTGCACACCAAAACTGCCCTAGATGCGTCGCATTCCTGTTTGTAACCTTTTGCGGCCTAGCTGTTGCCAGTGTGTCAACCCCAAATCTTCCTTACTTGGTTTGGGTCCAATCAAGGAATGACCCCCTCTCTCCTTTCTCCATCCACTGGAAGAGGGAGTCGTTTTGCAAGGCATGTCAGGAATTTGTTACAGGATCCATGCTTAGCCGAGTTTCTTTTCCAGCATATCTCAGGGTAGCTGGAAGGCCCCTTTACTGCTCATACCTATTGTTATAAGAATTTTAAGGTCTTAGATATATAGTAAGGTAAAGGGGAGCCCTGACCATTAGGTCCAGTTGTGACCGACTCTGGGATTGCAGCGCTCATCTCGCTTTATTGGCCGAGGGAGCCCGCGTACAGCTTCCGGGTCATGTGGCCAGCATGACTAAGCCGCTTCTGGCAAACCAGAGCAGCGCACGGAAACGCCGTTTACCTTCCCGCCGGAGCAGTACCTATTTATCTACTTGCACTGTGACGTGCCCGACTCTTCGTGACCCCTGGACCAGAGCACGCCAGGCACTCCTGTCTTCCACTGCCTCCCGCAGTTTGGTCAAACTCATGCTGGTAGCTTCGAGAACGCTATCCAACCATCTCGTCCTCTGTCGTCCCCTTCTCCTTGTGCCCTCCATCTTTCCCAACATCAGGGTCTTTTCCAGGGAGTCTGCTCTTCTCATGAGGTGGACAAAGTCTTGGAGCCTCAGCTTCAGGATCTGTCCTCCCAGTGAGCACTCAGGGCTGATTTCCTTCAGAATGGAGAGGTTTGATCTTCTTGCAGTCCATGGGGCTCTCAAGAGTCTCCTCCAGCACCAGAATTCAAAAGCATCCATTCTTCGGCGATCAGCCTTCTTTATGGTCCAGCTCTCACTTCCATACATCACTACTGGGAAAACCAGAGCTTGAACTATACGGACCTTTGTTGGCAAGGTGATGCATAATGTTTGTATAGACATGCAAATCTTTTAATCAATAAAGAATAGATAGTAAAAAAAAAAAAAAAACTCCCAAGAAGCAGCAGCAATTTGTTTCAAGAAAGCGTCATTTACACCATCCTTCGGCAACCTGGGGCTCTCTAGATTCTTTGGACTGCAACCCCAGCACAAATGATGCTCAATGCTTTTATTTCTTCCTTCATGTGTAGTATTCACCCAGATGCTCACTTCAGGCCTCTGGGATTTCTGCGCAGCTGTATATGCGTTTGACAAGCAGCGCCCCCCCTCCTTTTCTTTTTCCGAAGAGGTTCTGTCCTTCAGCTGCTACATTCCAGTCCTGGGAGTTGTCCTACTAAGTCTCTCATGGACCTATCAAGTCAGGTTTACTCAAGGTGGGGACAGCGAGGCAGGGGGTGGATGGTCACAAAAGAAGGATTTGCATTCCTCCCACCCACCCGAATTGGAAAAAAAGAGGTCTGCAATTATCAATGGCGTATGGTTGTTTGTATATTTAGCCACGAAGTTAATTGCAATACAGTGGTGCCTTGGTTCTCAAACGCCTTGGTACTCAAACAACTCAGAAACCAAACACTGCAAACCCGGAAATTAAGTGTTCCGGTTTGTGAACTTTTTTTGGAAGCCGAACGTGCTCCGTTTTGAGTGTTACACTTCCGTTTTGAGTGCTACGCTGAGGTCTGTCTGTTTTTGCTATTTATTTTGCGTTTTTGTTTTTGTGGCTTTTTTGTTTTGTTTTTGTGACTGTGTGGAACCCAGTTCAGCTACGGATGGATTGATTGTGTGACTGCAGTACATTGTTTATTGCTTTCGTTTTATGGATCAATGGTCTTGTTAGATCGTAAAATTCATGTTAGATTGCTGTTTTAGGGGTTGTTTTTAAAAGTCTGGAACGAATTAATCCATTTTGCATTACTTTTTATGGGAAAGCGCGCCTTGGTTTTGGAACGCTTTAGTTTTGGAACGGACTTCCGGAACGGATTAAGTTTGAGAACCAAGGCATTACTGTAATTTGAATGGAAATACATCTCCCCGCAGTAGGGAAGACACAAAGTGACCTGGGTGGCTGCTCATTCTTTTGGGGAGCTGATGAGAGGCCTTACCTCAGTGGCCAGCTCTGCCCCTGCCTGGATCACATGCAGGCACATCTGCCCTGGGCACAGGCAAACAGCGCTATGCCCCTGTCCTCTATTCCCAATTTGCTAACTACTGCAGACCCCCTGTTTTTCAAAAAACCAAAGCCATGGACCCACTACTGCCTCGGTCCAGTATACCTGAAGGAGCGTCTCCACCCCCATCATTCTGCCCGGACGCTGAGGTCCAGCGCCGAGGGCCTTCTGGCGGTTCCCTCATTGCGAGAAGCAAAGCTACAGGGAACCAGGCAGAGGGCCTTCTTGGTAGTGGCGCCCACCCTGTAGAACGCCCTTCCAGCAGATGTCAAAGCGATAAACAACTACCTGACATTCAGAAGACATCTGAAGGCAGCCCTGTTCAGGGAAGTTTTTAACATGTGATATTTTATTGTATTTTTGGTTTTTATGGAAGCCGCCCAGAGTGGCTGGGGAGGCCCAGCCAGATGGGCGGGGTATAAATAATAAATTATTATTATTATTATTATTATTATTATTATTATTATTATTACTACTGTTGAAAATGCGGATATCTCCGTGGTATTTTTTGTTATGTTCACGGTGCCACCTACCCTCCAATTTGTGTCCTAGCGCAAAACTGAGACGCGTTCCATCGTCGTAAGTTGCATGACCCACTCAAGAGCATGGTGCCCCAAAAATGCACGCAAGATGCTCGTCTAGCAGCAATCTCACCTGTTTTGGGGTGCTGTGCTCTTGCAAATGAGATGTCCTGGACAGTTGACGGGTATGTGCCACAGACCCCCTGGGTATGTTATGCAGACCACCAGTCGTGAACAACTGCTTTATTTGATTCTGACCCTCACCAGTGTGGTGTACTGGTTAAGAGCGGTAGACTCATAATCTGGTGAACCAAGTTCGATTCCCCACTCCTCCACATGCAGCTGCTGGGTGACCTTGGGCCAATCACACTTCTCTGAAGTCTCTCAGCCCCACTCACCTCACAGAGTGTTTGTTGTGGGGGAGGAAGGCAAAGGAGAATGTTAGCCGCTTTGAGACTCCTGAAGGGGAGTGAAAGGCGGGATATCAAATCCAAACTCCTCTTCTTCTCTTCTTCACTGACTACAGGACCCCAAGTTTCGGGAGGGAGGCAGGGCATCATCTAGACTGATGCCTCCAAACCCACAATATCATCATTCATTCCCAAAGGGTGAGCCAGAGGGCGTGATGATCAGTGGACTTAATATACTTAGATTATTTACGGGATTAGAGTATTTACAGGACCACCTCTCCTCGTATGCCCTGCAGAGGACCTTAAGGTCCATGAATAATCATAGGTCCCGGACCCTAAAGAAGTCAGATTATCCTCCACCAGGGCCAGGGCCTTCTTAGTAATGGTTCCACCCTGGTGGAATGCTCTGTCCCACGAGACCAGGGCCCTGCAGGATTTAACTTCCTTCCACAGGGCCTGTAAAACACAGCTATTCCGCCTGGCTTTCAATTTGAACTTATCCTGATATTTTATTTCCCTTCCTTCCCTCCCCCTGCCCTTTTTATGAAGATTCCCCGCTCTGGGATCCCACAGCTAATTCTCCCCTGGTCTCCTCGCTGGCCCAAATAGTACTAATTTAGCCAGCTAGCCCTGGTGATCATCTAATGTTTATTGGATGGATTTCCCCCCCTAAATTGATTTTCGAATTCTGAATTTATTGTTACTTACGTTTTATACTGTATTTTATGCTGTTTTTTTGTTGCATCAATTAAGTGTTTTAAATTTGTTGTTAGACGCCCTGAGCCTGGTTTTTTGAACCAGGAAGGGCGGGGTATAAATAAATTTTTATTATTATTTATTATTCAGAGACCTGTCCTCATACATACCACTTATTTATTTCTTTATTACCTGCCTTCACCGTAGGGTAGCAGGGTGGGTGACATTATTTGAAAAAAAAATTAATTTATTTTTTTTAAAAAAGGTGATTTCTAAAAATGTACACCTCAAGTGTCAAAAGCCAGGCTTAAGAGGTGCGTCTTCAGTATCCTCTGAAAGATGTGGAATGAAGGACATACCTCTGAACACATGCGTGGAGTTCCACAGATGTTTTGTGCTACAGCTCCCAATCAACTCGAGCCGCCAGCATCTTGAGAAGTCATGGGGCCCAGTGATGGAGCAGGAATGAGACCTTTGGGCCATCGTACAATCAAATTGCAAAATATGCTCTGAAGCTCAACATCAAAAAAACTAAGACCAGGGCCACAGGTCCCATCACCTCCTGGCAAATAGAAGGGGAAGAAATGGAGGCAGTGAGAGATTTCACTTTCTTGGGCTCCATGATCACTGCAGATGGTGACAGCAGCCACGGAATTAAAAGACGCCTGCTTCTTGGGAGAAAAGCAGTGACAAACCTAGACAGCATCTTAAAAAGCAGAGACATCACCTTGCCGACAAAGGTCCATATAGTTCAAGCAATGGTTTTCCCAGTAGTGATGTATGCAAGTGAGAGCTGGACCATAAAGAAGGCTGATCACCGAAGAACTGATGCTTTTGAATTATGGTGCTGGAGGAGACTCTTGAGAGTCCCATGGACTGCAAGAAGATCAAACCTATCCATTTTGAAGGAAATCAGCCCTGAGTGTTCACTGGAAGGACAGATTGTGAAGCTGAGGCTCCAATACTTTGGCCACCTCATGAGAAGAGAAGACTCCCTGGAAAAGACCCTGATGTTGGGAAAGATGGAGGGCACAAGGAGAAGGGGAAAACAGAGGATGAGATGGTTGGAGAGTGTTCTTGAAGCTACCAGCATGAGTTTGACCAAACTGCGGGAGGCAGTGGAAGACAGGAGTGCCTGGCGTGCTCTGGTCCAGGGAGTCATGAAGAGTCGGACAGGACGAAACAACTAAACAACAACAACATAATTGAATCACAACTTTCCCATACGGAAATCGAACCTGCAACCTCAGCACTACGCTCTTAACCAACTGAACTATCCAGGCTCAGCCAAAATAGAACTCTCAATATCGCATTTCCGTTGTGAAAATCTGTGCTGCGACCGCATTTGCAATCCTGTGTAATGTTCTGGTTGCCACACCTCAGAAAGGATATTGTAGAGTCCGAAAAAGTTTAGAAAAGGGCAACCTAAATGATTGAGGGGAAGCGGCAACTCCTCTCTGAAGAAAGGTTACAGCGTCTGGGACTTTTTACTTTAGAGTAGAGGCGAGTAACAGCTGATAAGATAGAAGTTTATAAAATTATACATGGTAGGGAGAAAATGGGCAGAGAAAGCATTTTTTCCTCCCTCTCTCATAACGCTAGAATTCCTGGAAATGCCATGAAGGTGAAGGTTGGAAGATTCAGCCCAGATAAAAGAAAGGTCACGTAATTAAACTATGGAGCTCCCTCCCATAGGTGTTGCTGAAATCATCACCATTATCGCAATCCTTGCCAAGTCCCAGAAAGATTCCCAAGTTGCACATCAGGAAATTGCTTGAGTGCATCTGTGGAGGTGACTAAATCATCCTTCCTTCTGCTAATAGCAAAACAAGATCTTTATTTGGGCCAACCGGAAAACATCACGGTCGTGTGCCAACTTTCAAGCAGCCTGGAACTTTGTGATTTCGGCTGTTTTAATTACTTTGTTGTATATAATTTTTATTAAATTTTCTGTTTTACAATTTAAACTACTTATTTTACATCCTTAAGATATCACCTTGCCAACAAAGGTCCGTATAGTAAAAGCTATGGTTTTCCCAGTAGTGATGTATGGAAGTGAGAGCTGGACCATAAAGAAGGCTGATCGCCGAAGAATTGATGCTTTTGAATTATGGTGCTGGAGGAGACTCTTGAGAGTCCCATGGACTGCCAGAAGATCAAACCTCTCCATTCTGAAGGAAATCAGCCCTGAGTGCTCACTGGAAGGACAGATCCTGAAGCTGAGGCCCCAATACTTTGGCCACCTCATGAGAAGAGAAGACTCCCTGGAAAAGACCCTGATGTTGGGAAGGATGGAGGGCGCAAGGAGAAGGGGACGACAGAGGACGAGATGGGCGGACAGTGTTCTTGAAGCTACCAGCATGAGTTTGACCAAACTGAGGGAGGCAGTGGAAGACAGAAGTGCCTGGCGTGCTCTGGTCCATGGGGTCACGAAGAGTCGGACATGACTAAACGACTAAACAACAACAACAACAAGATATCAATAACTTCCCTTCTCCTCTTTCCATGGTTCATTTCTGCATATCATAAATCCCTGAATAGTTTACAAAAACTACACCATTCAGTATTCCATTATTGCATCCATCAAAACTTATTTACACTGTTGAATTTCTCTTAATGCTGCCATTGTTTTCAGTTGTACACAATTATTTCCCATATACTCAGTATATGTTTTCCAATCTTCTTTAAATGTGTGTTCTTCTTGTTCTCGCATTCTATATGTTACGTCTGCAAGTTGTGCATATTCTGTCAACTTAAGCTGCCATTCTTCTTAAGTTGGGACCTCGCTCGTTTTCCATTTTGGGGCTAACAAAACACAGGCTGCAGTAGTAACATACATAAAGAACCATTTTTGACACCTGGGAATTCCAGTCTGAATTATCCCCAACAGAAAGGACTTTGGTTTTTTGGGGAAAGTACTTTAAAACATTGTTTTCAATTCATTATGGATCATTCCCTAATGCTCTTTTACCCTTTTACAAGTCCACCACATATGAAAGAACGTTCCTTCCACTTCTTTGCACCTCCAGCGCCTATCTGATTCAGTCTGATACATCTTTTTTGGGGAAATAATATTTATTAAGTTATCCATTTTAATAATCCAATAAAAACCACATTAAAACATTCCAAATTACAATGCAATCAGAAATGCCAAATATAAATGCCAAATTGTATAACTTTGGGTGACTCCCATGCTCTGAATTTTGCGAAGTGCTGATCATCTAATATCACGTTGCATTTCTTAATTAGTCAATAAACCATTCCAATGTGAATCCTTCATTTAATTTTAATTTATTTTTACAACCACTGGTCTGTTCAGCTTTCACCGTCGTAGTTCTGTGTGAAATATTTTCCCCAGTCTTATACATCTTAGCAAGACGCCTCAGAGTTAAATACCACCCGTGAATCATTTTCATGTAGTTCTCCTTCGAAGAATAACATGCTGTAAACTTCAAGTCCCTTTTACAATCCTTATATGGGTTTAAAAGTGAACCAGCTTGCACCACTTGTGCATTTGGGTTCATCATTTAGTTCAGGGGTCCCCAAACTAAGTCCCGTAGGCTGGATAAGGCCCGAGGGACTTTTCCCAGCAGACTGGAGGAGGGCAAATGTTGTCCCTATTTTCAAAAAGGGGAAAAGAGAGGACCCAAATAATTACCGCCCAGTCAGTCTGACATCAATACCAGGGAAGATTCTGGAGCAGATCATTAAGCAAACAGTCTGTGAGCACCTAGAAAGGAATGCTGTGATCACCAATAGTCAGCATGGATTTCTGAAAAATAAGTCATGTCAGACTAACCTGATCTCGTTTTTTGACAGAATTACAAGCCTGGTAGATGAAGGGAACGCAGTGGATGTAGCCTACCTTGATTTCAGCAAGGCATTTGACAAGGTGCCCCATGATATTCTTGTAAAGAAGCTGGTAAAATGCGGTCTTGACTATGCTACCACTCAGTGGATTTGTAACTGGCTGACTGACCGAACCCAAAGGGTGCTCATCAATGGTTCCTCTTCATCCTGGAGAAGAGTGACTAGTGGGGTGCCACAGGGTTCTGTCTTGGGCCCGGTCTTATTCAACATCTTTATCAACGACTTGGATGATGGACTGAAGGGCATCCTGATCAAATTTGCAGATGACACCAAACTGGGAGGGGTGGCTAACACCCCAGAGGACAGGATCACACTTCAAAACGACCTTGACAGATTGGAGAACTGGGCCAAAACAAACAAGATGAATTTTAACAGGGAGAAATGTAAAGTATTGCACTTGGGCAAAAAAAATGAGAGGCACAAATACAAGATGGGTGACACCTGGCTTGAGAGCACTACATGTGAAAAGGATCTAGGAGTCTTGGTTGACCACAAACTTGACATGAGCCAACAGTGTGACACGGCAGCTAAAAAAGCCAATGCAATTCTGGGCTGCATCAATAGGAGTATAGCATCTAGATCAAGGGAAGTAATAGTGCCAATGTATTCTGCTCTGGTCAGACCTCACCTGGAGTACTGTGTCCAGTTCTGGGCACCACAGTTCAAGAAGGACACTGAGAAACTGGAACGTGTCCAGAGGAGGGCAACCAAAATGGTCAAAGGCCTGGAAACGATGCCTTATGAGGAACGGCTAAGGGAGGTGGGCATGTTTAGCCTGGAGAAGAGGAGGTTAAGGGGTGATATGATAGCCATGTTCAAATATATAAAAGGATGTCACATAGAGGAGGGAGAAAGGTTGTTTTCTGCTGCTCCAGAGAAGCGGACACGGAGCAATGGTTCCAAACTACAAGAAAGAAGATTCCACCTAAACATTAGGAAGAACTTCCTGACAGTGGAATTTGCTGCCAAGGAGTGTGGTGGAGTCTCCTGCTTTGGAGGTCTTTAAGCAGAGGCTTGACAACCATATGTCAGGAGTGCTCTGATGGTGTTTCCTGCTTGGCAGGGGGTTGGACTCGATGGCCCTTGTGGTCTCTTCCAACTCTATGATTCTATGATTCTATGACTCGTTTATCTGGCCTGCGGCAACCCCCGCTGCCCGCTCTTACCGGCGCTGTGCTGCGCAGCTGCCCACATCCAGGTCGGAGGAGCGCCGGTAATAGCATGTGCGCATGCATTATTTGCACATGCGCAAGCGTTATTCCCGTGCACATCTGGGTCGGAGGAGGCCTGTGCACATGCACACAAGCTATTTCCGGTGCTCCTCCGACCCGGAAGTGCGCTGGAAATAGCGTGTGCGCATGCGTATGGGCACGCGCTCCTCTGCCCTCTGGCCATAACTGTCAACATTTTCCTTTTTTAAAGGGAAATCCTATTCGGAATAAGGGATTTCCCTTTAAAAAGGGAAAAGTTGACAGCTATGCCTCCAGTCCGCTGCGCGATCGGTGCTGGAGATCCCGGCCCAAGGCACAATTGACTGATTTAGTCAATTGTGGCTTTGGGGGAGGCATGTCGGACGACGGCAAAATGCCGGAGGGAACAAAACGAACGAGGATGTGAAAATGCAAAGCCCCTCTGCTCCAGCAAACAAACAATAGTGACCTCGACGCAGGGCATGGAACCATCAGGCCCTGCCAGTCAATGGGATGACGCAACAGCATTCTGCAGCCTCCTGGTGGATTTAATCCATGTGCAGAGGGCTCAGATTTCATCGCAGGGCCGGCGCCTGCCAGCAGCAGCAGAAGCCACCAGCGGCACCCTTACTAAGCAGTACAGCTTTCCTGTTTCCCCTGCGTTGCTGACAAGGCAGCGGCAGCCAGCCAGCAGAAAACATGGGAATGGCTCTCGCTTGGACCGCAGGGAAGGCCAGTCGCATTAGGAGCAAAATAGGCTGCAGACAGGCCATCTCACCCGGATACTCTGCTCTCTGACATTCGCTTTCTAGGTTCTCAAGCAGGGACCCCTGCAATCAGGAACGAGCAGATCAGTCAATCTCAGACCCTCCAAGTGTTCCCAATTTCCAGGGACAGTCCTGGATTTACAGAAGCTGTCCCAGTTTCTGACTTGATCCCAGAATGTCCCGCTTTTCCTTAGGACGTCCCTACTTTTAACAAAGAAATGTAGGCAGGTATGGTAAAGTAAAGGTAAAGGGACCCCTGACCATTAGGTCCAGTTGTGGCTGACTCTGGGGTTGCGGCGCTCATCTCTCTTTATTGGCTGAGGGAGCCGGCGTACAGCTTCCGGGTCATGTGGCCAGCATGCCTAAGCCGCTTCTGGCGAACCAGAGCAGCACACGGAAACACCATTTACCTTCCCGCCGGAGCGGTACCTATTTATCTACTTGCACTTTGACGTGCTTTCGAACTGCTAGGTGGGCAGGAGCAGGGACCGAGCAACGGGAGCTCACCCCGTCGCGGGGATTCGAACCGCCAACCTTCTGATCGGCAAGTCCTAGGCTCTGTGGTTTAACCCACAGCGCCACCCGCGTCCCTGGCAGGTATGGTAAAGGTACCCCTGCCCGTACGGGCCAGTCGTGTCCGACTCTAGGGTTGTGCGCCCATCTCACTTAAGAGGCCAGGGGCAAGCGCTGTCCGGAGACACTTCCGGGTCACGTGGCCAGCGTGACGAAGCTGCTCTGGCAAGCCAGCACCAGCGCAGCACACGAAAACGCCGTTTACCTTCCCGCTATAAAGCGATACCTATTTATCTACTTGCACTTAGGAGTGCTTTCGAACTGCTAGGTAGACAGGAGCTGGGACTGAAAGACGGGAGCTCACCCCGCCGTGGGGATTCGAACCGCCGACCATACGATTGGCAAGCCCTAGGCGCTGAGGTTTTACCCACAGCGCCACCTGCGTCCCGCAGGTATGGTAGGACGTCCCTATTTTCATCGGAGAAATGTTGGAGGGTATGGTTATGCGACCCCCGAGTGAAGGAGATAAGTAACAATGCAACCTTTAGAAGACATCTAAAGGCAGCTCTGTGTAGGAAAGTTTTTAAATATTTAATGTTTTATTGTGTTTTTATGTATGTTGGAAGCTGTCTAGAATGGCTGGGGCAATCCAGTCAGATGGGCAGGGTATAAATAATAAATTTGTTGTTGTTGTTGTTGTTCTTTTTATGATGATGGAATAGGACGTCCCTATTTTCACCAGAGAAATGTTGGTGGGTATGCAGCCTCTCTCTCCATTTTTTGTCCTTCCAACCTCAAATTCAGTTCTGCATTTGCGAAAATGGCATTTAAAAACGTGTTGTATTTCTTTGTGGGGGGAAAATGTGCATCTTAGGCAAGATTGCATGTGAAAAGGTGTAGAGACAGTATGAGATTAAGAGCCTCATGCATGAGTCTTGAGGGGCTGCCAGGCTCAAAATGAGGGGGAACAGGAGGATGATTGATTGATTGATTGATTGCCATAGTGGAAGCTGACACATGGCTAAGGATGTACAAATCTGTGAGTTTTGGTTTCTTCCAGGCTCTTATTTTGCCAAACGCAGGACTCGAACTCACAACCCCGAGATTAAGCGCCTGATAGATTCTATGATTCTATTATTTGCATGCATGCCTTAAAGGGTAAAGATAAAGGGACCCCTGACCATTAGGTCCAGTCGTGACCGACTCTGGGGTTGCGGCACTCATCTCGCTTTATTGGCCGAGGGAGCCGGCGTACAGCTTCCGGGTCATGTGGTCATCATGACTAAGCCGCTTCTGGCAAACCAGAGCAGCGCACGGAAATGCCATTTACCTTCCCGCTGGAGCGGTACCTATTTATCTACTTGTACTTTGACGTGCTTTTGAACTGCTAGGTTGGCAGGAGCAGGGACTGAGCAACGGGAGCTCACCCCATTGCGGGGATTCGAACCACCGACCTTCTGATCGGCAAGCCCTAGGCTCTGTGGTTTAACCCACAGCGCCACCTGTGTCCCTTGCCCTGGCGCATATGCATTTTTGCACACATTACTTGGCTGGAGAGCTGCCTTGCAAAAATCAGAGAAGTGAGGATACTGAAGGATTCCTGTGTTTGGGCTCACCTCTTGTTTCGGGAAGTGCATAGGTAGATTCACCTGATGCCTGCAACCTGGTGCTTTTAACTGGGGAGGGAGGTTCGGCATCCAGCCAGGAGCCTTCTGCGTCCAGAACGGTTGCCTCCCCAACATGGAAACATCTATTGTCGCTGTTGGGATACTGCCAGGGAGATAAAGTCCATCTGAGCCCCAAGCTCGGTGCCGGACGATCCATCGACCTCCCTTAGTCACGCAGTATCTAGCAATTATAGCGACACGAAGCCTCAAGAAAAGATAGCCACATTCTTGGACTTGTGCACACTCTATCAGCAGAATTCACACAACAGAAGTTGCACAGCATGAGAGCAGAACATGCATATTTACAGTTTATTAGGCGTTGGTCAGAACAAAGAAGGCATGACCGTCTGCTCCGACTGCTCAGGCAAAACAGCTGAAAACGAAACGAACTTACAACATAAACATCCTGTGAGACAGGAACTTACGCAGGCTGTTATACAAACATCCTGCTCCCTTTTAAGGTGGAACGGAAATATCCTAACAGTCGCAGGTCAGACTATTTGTCCATCTAGTCCAACATTGCCTACACTGGCAGGCAGCAGCTCTCCAGGGTCACAAACAGGACTTCTAAATTACCGTATTTTTCGCTCCATAGGGCACACTGGACCATAGGGCGCACCTAGTTTTTAGGGGGAGAAATAAAGAAAAAACAATTTACCCCCCCAGCCCCCAAAAGCAAAGAAGCCAAGACAGCTAGTGGGATCCATCCCGCTGGCTGTCTTGGCTTCCTCTTTAGCCGTGCGCAACCTCTCCAGCCGGGAAAGGCTGCGCGCGGATTGGCAGAAGCCAAGACAGCGAGCAGGATGTCTTGGCTTCGTTTTTACCCACGGGGCTGGGGCGGGGTAAACCCGAGCTTCCCCCGACCCCAGCCCCCAGAACAGGTCCAGGAGCGGTGGCAAGGTTGCATGCAGCCTTGCCGCCGCTCCCGAAGCTTGTGGGGCTGGGGGCGCACTCTGAAGGCTTGCGGATAGCTGCCTGAAGCCTGGAGAGCGAGAGGGGTCGGTGCACACCGTAGGACGTAGATAAATAGGTACCGCTCCAGCGGGAAGGTAAACGGCGTTTCCATGCGCTGCTCTGGTTCGCCAGAAGCGGCTTAGTCGTGCTGGCCACATGACCCGGAAAGCTGTTTGTGGACAAATGCTGGCTCCCTCGGCCTGAAAGCCCCATAGTTGACTTTGACTGGACTTTTTTTTTTAATTTTAAAAATGTAATTTATTTAACATAATTCTTACAAAATATAAGCAAAATATTGCAAATACATACATATATATTCCAGATAAGCACACATATATTAAAAAAAGAACAAAAAGAACAGCCAGTAAAGCGAGATGAGCGCCGCAACCCCAGAGTGGGCCACAACTGGACCTAATGGTCAGGGGTCCCTTGAGCAGGGAACCAGAGCAGCGCATGGAAACACCATTTACCTTCCCACCAGAGTGGTACCTATTTATCTACTTGACTTTTACGTGCTTTACCTTAAATAGGTATCTCAAGCCATTTGCACATAACAAAATATGTATTTTATCAAAGTAATTGTTGAACTGAAATACAATTAAGAAGAAGTGTATTAACAGTGAAATACAATTGAGAAGAAGTATAATTTTGGGGGCGGGCCAAGAGAGTGGGGCCCTAAGCTGTAGCCCGTTTAGCTTATATGTAAATCCGGCACTGGTGTGGAGAACGTGTTGGCATTCAGTCCTGACTTGGAGAAATGTATCGTGACCATGCTCATCTGACTTCAATCCTGCACCTCGACATTCCAGGCGTTGTTGCATATTACAAGCAAACAGGCCGACAAACAAACTTATGCCTGGAATGAATGCCTGTCATGGATGAGTACAAACAAACGCATCATTTCGCAGGGGCCAATTATGGTTATTTTAAGGTTGTTGTCCAATGGCCCCTCTACTGTTTTGTAAGCATACTCGCATTTTTCTCTCTCCCAGGCAGGCAGGAAAAAGCAAAAAACAAACAAACAAGGGGCTGGAATAATCCCGCTATGGGGGGCGGGGAAGGTTATGACATTTGAGGTTTGGGGTTTCTTTGGTTTAGAAAAAAAGAGAGGAGTAGGGTAAAGGGAAGTGACAAGAAGTATGTGGACAGCAAGAAGTTTTCCTCCATCTCTCAAAGAAATTTAAATTTTATCTTAAAAATTGTTGCAAAATCAGTGAGTGTTAAAATGTCATGGGTAAAGCATAGCAGATTTGCAGCGATAAATGATTGGATAAGAGAAAAAAAGGGTTAAAGAAAGGGATTTATAAGTAATTTAGATCAGGGGTTGCTGAAAAAATTTAAAACAGGGATGCAGAAAAGGGAGGCATGGGGAAGTCGTTGAAATTGGGAATAAGAAAAAATGATTATGAAATTATACATGTTTATATGTTTGTTTGTTTTTGTATTGTTGTTGGTAATGTCTTATAATATATGTTGAAAAACCAATAAAAATTTTATAAAAAAAAAAATGAAACTGACAATTCAGGATGACAGAAAGAACTTCTTCACAAAGTACAAAGTAATCTAAGGCAATGATGGCTGCCTACCTGTATGGTTTTAAGAGGATAAGGCAAATTCACGAAGGATAACAGGGGTCAGCAAACTTTTTCAGCAGGGGGCCAATCCACTGTCCCTCAGGCCTTGGGGGAGGGAATTATATTTTTAAAAAGAAAAAATAATGAACGAATTCCTATGCCCCACAAATTACCCAGAGATACATTTTAAATAAAAGGACACTTTCTACTCGTGTAAAAACACGCTGATTCCTGGACTGTCCAGATTTAGAAGGCGATTGGGCCATATCTGGCCCCCGGGCCTTAGTATGCCTGCCCATGGATAAGACTGTCAGCAGCTACTACCATTATCCCAGGTCCTGAACAAATGGGGTGACTGTGCCCCTGAAGGACCAGGTGCGCAGCCTGGGGGTTATTTTGGACTCACAGCTGTCCATGGAGCGCAGGTAAATTCTGTATCCAGGGCAGCTGTCTACCAGCTCCATCTGGTACACAGGATGAGACCCTCCCTGCCCGCAGACTGTCTCACTAGAGTGGTGCATGCTCTGGTTATCTCCTGCTTGGACTACTGCAATGCGCTCTACGTGGGGCTACCTTTCAAGGTGACCCGGAAACTACAATCAATCCAGAATGCAGCAGCTACACTGGTGACTGGGAGCAGCCGCCGGGATCATATAAATCCGATCCTAAAGGATCTTCACTGGTTCCCAGTACGTTTCTGAGCACAATTCAAAGTGTTGGTGCTGACCTTGAAAGCCCTAAACAACACTGAGCTGGATGGAGAAAAGATTTAACTCTGCAGACGGCCTAGCTTTCTGGTGGTTGGCATGAGGCTGCTAATAACGTGACTTAGGAACGTTCCTCTGAATTTCCCCCTCCAATTTCTCCTTTCCGGCGCCTCTCCTCTCCCTGGCAGCTGGTGGAAAGAGGAAGTGGGACCCCTTTCTCCGCTACCCCCTTGCCCTTCTCCTGGGAGACGCTTCCTCTAAAAACCTCACACTCTGGGTTTTTCTTCTGCATCAAACCCAAATTAGGGAAACAAAAGTTTGAAGGCAGGATGAAAGAAACCACACCCAGAGCCACAAAATTGAAGTCTTTTCTCACTGACATATCTCTGCAAATCTGCTTTTGGCTGTAAAATGAAGTCGGGAACCACCCAGCAATTTGTCTCCTTAAGCCAGAGGTTTTCAACCTTTTTTGGTCCATGGCTCCCTTGACCAACTACATTCCTTCTGCGGCACCCCTGTGGGGTTCAGGAACCCAGTTCTGCCCCCCCTTGCCTGCAGAGCTGGCAGCCCCTCACTCCTTTTCGAACACCCTTCCTTGTGGAGGGTTCCCTCAGCCTCCTCTCCCCTCTCCTGAGTGTCCTCTGGGCAGCCCCAGTTGCCGCCCCTGTCCCAAAGAGAGATGCCTCATTGCACCACCCCACAGGGGCCTAGGAAACACCCCCTGGCCAGCCCCACAGGCACCTTTCACCTGCAGGGCTTATAGCCAGGGCTGCTGCAACAAACAGCTGTGCAAGACTTTGCGTGGCGAGTTCCTGCCCCCCCAGTGGAAATAAAGACACATGACACAATTATTAAGGTTAATGGGCTAAATAATTAGCAAGCCAGAGTGGTGCATGCTCTAGATATCTCTCGCTTGGACTACTGCAATGCGCTCTATGTGGGGCCACCTTTGAAGGTGACCCAGAAATTACAACTAATCCAGAATGCGGCAGCTAGACTGGTGACTGGGAGCGGCCGCCGAGAACACATAACACCGGTCCTAAGAGACCTACATTGGCTCCCAATACGTTTCTGAACACAATTCAAAATGCTGGTGCTGATCTTGAAAGCCCTAAACGGCCTCGGTCCAGTATACCTGAAGGAGCGTCTCCACCCCCATCATTCAGCCCAGACACTAAGGTGCAGCTCCGAGGGCCTTCTGGCTGTTCCCTCCCTGTGAGAAGTGAGGTTACAGGGAACCAGGCAGAGGGCCTTCTCGGTGGTGGCGCCTGCCCTGTGGAACACCCTCCCAGCAGATGTCAAAGAGAAAAACAGATACCAGACTTTTAGAAGACATCTGAAGGCAGCCCTGTTTAGGAAAGCTTTTAATGTTTAATAGGTTATTGTATTTTAGTGTTCTGTTAGAAGCCGCCCAGAGTGGCTGGGGAAACCCAGCCAGATGGGCAGGGTATAAATAATAAATTATTATTATTATTATTATTATTATTAGGCCACAATTTTATTGGTTACAGGTGATGAGCGGTATTGGCTTAGGCATTGGTCCTAACCGACTATATCCGACTTCAATCCGTCCGCTTGAAATCCGGGAAGGGTTAACCACCAGTAGGGGGAGTCCTGCTGATGCACATCAACTAGGAACTCCCCCGGGGACACTGATAGGGGGCGTGCCTTATGCCCTCACCTCCCTAGGCTTCGGACAGAGCCATGCCCACCAGAATCCTTTATCGGACTACCCTTCAATATGTGGGGCAGGTGATGGTGCTACCTCCCCTCTTCCATCTATAGAACAATACCAATGCCTAACCGCCAATACCAAGAAAGTTGTGACGATTTGCTACGAGTTAGGTGAAAACCATGGGACGCGGGTGGTGCTGTGGGTTAAACCACAGAGCCTAGGGCTTGCCAATCAGTAGATTGGCGGTTCGAATCCCCGTGACGGGGTGAGCTCCCATTGCTTGGTCCGTGCTCCTGCCAACCTAGCAGTTCGAAAGCACGTCAAAGTGCAAGTAGATAAATAGGCACCGCTCTGGCGGGAAGGTAAACGGCATTTCCGTGCGCTGCTCTGGTTCGCCAGAAGTCCTCAGTCATGCTGGCCACATGACCCAGAAGCTGTACGCCGGCTCCCTCAGCCAATAAAGCGAGATGAGCGCCGCAACCCCAGAGTCGGCCACGACTGGACTTAAACTGTCAGGGGTCCTTTACCTTTACCTTTTTTAGGCAAAAAACAAGTGGCTAGAAAAATTCCTACCAGGCCCCTCAACGGCGACCAACCAAGGTCCATAGCAAGGTCAAGGAAGGAAAACCTTATAGGGAGGGAGGGTGGCAAACAGGAACAGCTGGTAGGCGGCAAAGGAGGGAGATCCCCGGCCGCATCCTGCCTTAAATAGGGCAGGCCACGCCCCCAGAGCCAGCCTATTGGCTGACCAGGGGGTGACACGGACAGGAATTCCCCCAGTCGTGCAGAGACTGGGCTCCAGCTGCCGCGCGTGTGGTGGGGCCGTGAAGCCCGCAACCCCACCTCCGAAGGGCGGAAGTGGCTTTGTGAGGCAGGTGTTCATCAAATTATAGACTTGGAAGGGTCCCCAAGGGGTCATCTAGTCCAACCCCCTGCAAAGCACATGACGTGTGCTGCTCATTTTGCAACTTTGGATGAGCTGAACTTGGCCTGGTTGAGGAGCACGCTCTGTTAGTGCAGCCCTTGTTCCCCAACTCACACAGTACAAATTCATTGCCGTTGTCGGACTCCTTTTTTTTTTAAGATATTTATTAAATTTCCAATTTTATACAAACAAAAAGAAAAAAGCAAAAAAGTTTAAAAACACATACTGTTCACAGTACTTAATTTTCAATAACATATTTCCCTGACCTCCTCATACCTCCCCTTCTTGTATTCCAATTCAAATTATTTACTCAGCAAATCCTTATTTCAAAACATTGCAGCTGGAAACCCCTTAATTTCAATCCAACATCATTCAACATTCTTTAATTTTACAATATTTCTGTAAATAGTCCTTAAATTTTTTCCAGTCTTCTTCCGCCGACTCTTCTCCCTGGTCACAGATTCTGCCAGTCATTTCTGCCAATCCCATACAGTCGATCATCTTCATCTGCCATTCTTCCAGAGTGGGTAAATCTTGCGTCTTCCAATACTTTGCAATAAGTATTCTTGCTGCTGTTGTAGCATACATAAAGAAAGTTCTATCCTTTTTTAACACCAACTGGCCGACCATGCCCAAGAGAAAGGCCTCTGGTTTCTTCAAGAAGGTATATTTAAATACCCTTTTCAATTCATTATATATCATTTCCCAGAAAGCCTTAATCTTAGGGCACGTCCACCAAAGGTGAAAGAATGTACCTTCAGTTTCCTTACATTTCCAACATTTATTATCGGGCAAATGATAGATTTTTGCAAGCTTGACTGGGGTCATGTACCACCTGTATATCATTTTCATAATATTCTCTCTTAAGGCATTACATGCCGTAAACTTCATACCTGTGGTCCATAACTGTTCCCAGTCAGCAAACATAATGTTATGTCCAACATCTTGTGCCCATTTAATCATAGCAGATTTAACTGTCTCATCCTGAGTATTCCATTTCAGCAGCAAATTATACATTTTTGACAAAGTCTTAGTTTTGGGTTCTAACAGTTCTGTTTCCAATTTAGATTTTTCCACCTGGAAGCCAACTTTCTTATCCAAATTGTAAGCCTCCATTATCTGATAATAGTGAAGCCAGTCTCGCACTTTATCTTTTAATTTCTCAAAACTCTGTAATTTCAATCTGTCCCCTTCTTGCTCCAAAATTTCCCAATATTTTGGCCATTTGGCCGCCGTTGTCGGACTCCTATAGATACAGAAACAGGAACTGCCACAATCTTGAAACCAGCAAAACAGGATGGCTACTTGATTTGTAGTTTCCTGAGAAAAGTCCCTAAAAGAAAAAAAAGGGGGGGGGAGCAAACTGTATCCTCCTTGGATTGCTGGTTGACCAGGAAGTATGTGGGGGGGGGGGAAACCCCACAACTAGCCAGTTTTAGTTTCTAATTCTTATTTTCCCCCACTTTCGGACCACTTGCCAGAAAAGGGAGAAGGCGTTTTTTCTCCCCATAACCTTTGTGTGAAGCAGAAGTGGGCATCTATTTCTCTGTTGGGGGCTGCATTGCATCAGGGTGCCCTGTAGGGGGCAGCACTGCCAGCAGAGGCGGAGTCAAAAGTGGGTGGGGCTAAACTAAGGATGGGCGGAGCTACCCCACATTCTCTGCTTACTGCCCTGTCTGTCTGTCTGTCTTTCTCTCTCTCTCCATATCTGTCCCCCAGAAGGGGCTCTCTCTGTGGTGGCCCCTTGCCAATGATGATGATGATGATGATGATGATAATACAGTGGTACCTCGGTTTTCAAATGTCTCTGTTGACAAATGTTTCGGAATTCGAACACCAAAAAAACTGGAAGTAAATGCTTCTGTCTTTTTTAATTTTTTTAAATTTTCAATGCAAAATTACAACAAAAATTACAAACATTGAATCCAAAATAAAACAGTACAAACAAGAAAAAAAGAACACAAGAGAAAAAAGAACACAAAAAACACAAAAAACAAAAACAAACATGTACAAATAAAACCATATCATCATTCTAATCTCGTCATTACATACATATACACATTGATTTCCTTCCTTTGTTCTAAGACCTTGAAATTTTTACTCTTTTTAAGTTGTCTACTGTAGATTACCTCTATCTTTATACTTTTTACACCATTTTTCTCTTTCTTTAACCCTGCAAAGCATCATTCATTACATACCGATATGCTTACTCCAGAACAATGTTTTTTTCATATACTCTTTAGCGCATCCCCATCCGTTTAATAATTTCTGGTCCGATTGTCCCCTTATGAAAGCTGTGAGTCTTGCCAGATTTATATATTCACAAAATTTAATTTGCCTTTCTTTCATTGATGGAATTTTTCTCCTTTTCCAATGTTTTGCTATGAGCATCCTGGCAGCTGTTGTCGCTTCAGCAAGCTCCTCTCTTAGATTTTAACCCTTGCTGGGGCAAGGATTCCAAGGATTGGAAGGGACTCAGGATGTCATCCAGACTGACCCCCCCCAACCCACAGCAGTGCATTTAGGATCTGGAAGCGGGAAGCCCCACAGTTCTTGCAGAGGCCTCTGCCAGCGTGGTGGGAGATGCTGGGAAGCTTTTTGCAGAGGCTCCTGGGAAATTAAAAATCCTCTTCCTGTGATAAACGATCCCTGGATGGTGTCCAAAGAATAGAAAGCCGGTTGCACATTAAAAGGGTTACATTATTAATGTCGAATTAATGTCACATCCGAAACCACATGCCAATTATATGGGGTTCGACAGCTGGTCGAGGTAGATGGGCTCTTTGAGCCCTTACTTCTGGCAAAAGGTTGAGACTGATTCCCTGGAAAGGCTATACCAATTGTAGACAACCTAAGGCCCGGGGGCTGGATCTGGCCCAATCGCCTTCTCAGTCTAGCCCACGGACGGTCCGGGAATCAGCGTGTTTTTACATGAGTAGAATGTGTCCTTTTATTTATCTCTGGGTTATTTGTGGGGCATAGAAATTCGTTCATCCCCCCCTTCAAAATATAGTCCGGCCCCCCACAAGGTCTGAGGGACGCTGGACCGGCCCACGGCTGAAAAAGGCTGCTGACCCCTGGGCAATACCATGCCCCCCCCTTGATCAATGGATAGATGATATGGCAACTCTTGAAATGTGTGAACGGTATTGCTTTGAGACACACCACCATTTAAGGAGGATGTTGACAAGCTGGAAGGTGTGCAGAGGAGGGTGACCAAGATGATCAAGGGTCTGGAAACCAAGCCTGATGAGGAACGGTTGAAGGAGCTGGGTGTGTTTAGCCTAGGAAAGAGAAGATTGAGAGGAGATAGGACAGCGAGACTGGTGACTGGGAGTGGCCGCTGAGACCTTATAACACCGGACCTACATTGGCTCCCAGTACGTTTCCGAGCACAATTAAAAGTGTTGGTGCTGATCGTTCAAGCCCTAAACAGCCTCGGCCCAGTAGAATGAAGGAGCATCTCCACCCCCATCATTCTGCCTGGACACTGAGGTTCAGCTCTGAGGTCCTTCTGGCGGTTCCCTCCCTGCAAGAAGTGAGGTTACAGGGAACCAGGCAGAGGGCCTTCTCGGTGGTGGCACCCTCCCGTCAGATGTCAAGGAAATAAACAACTACAGCGGTACCTCTGGTTGTGAATGGGATCCGTTCCGGAGGCCCGTTCGGAACATGAAAAGAGCGCAACCTGCAGCAGCGTGACTGCGCATGCGTGGGTTGCGACTCGCCGCTTCTGCGCATGCGCGTGGCGTCATTTTGCGCTTCTGCGCATGCGCGAGTGGTGAAACCCAGAAGTAACCCTTTCCGGTACTTCTGGGTCGGGTCGCCGCGGGACATAACCTGAAAGAACGTAACATGAAGCGGACGTAACTTGAGGTATGACTGTATCTCACTTTTAGAAGACATCTGAAGGCAGCCCTGTTTAAAAAAGGTAAAGGTACCCCTGCCCGTACAGGCCAGTCTTGACAGACTCTGGGGTTGTGCGCCCATCTCACTTAAGAGGCCGGGGGCCAGCGCTGTCCGAAGACACTTCCGGGTCACGTGGCCAGCGTGACAAAGCTGCATCTGGCGAGCCAGAGCCGCACACGGAAATGCCGTTTACCTTCCCACTAGTAAGCGGTCCCTATTTATCTACTTGCACCCGGGGGTGCTTTCAAACTGCTAGGTTGGCAGGCGCTGGGACCGAGCAACGGGAGCGCACCCCGCCGCAGGGATTCGAACCGCTGACCTTTCAATCGGCAAGCCCTAGGCGCTGAGGCTTTTACTCACAGCGCCACCCGCGTCCCTGGCAGCCCTGTTTAGGGAAGTTTTAATGTTTGATGTTTTCTTGTGTTTTTAATATTCTGTTGGGTGCTGGTCAGAGTGTTTGCTGAAACACAGAAAGATGGCGGGGTATAAATATTATTATTATTACTATTGCTATTATTTACAAATATATCAAGGGCAGCCACATGGAGGATGGAGCAAACCTGTTTTCTCCTGCTCTGGAGGGTAGGATCCGAACCAATGGCTTCAAGTTACGAGAAGGGAGCTTCTGACTAAACATCAGGAAGAACTTTCTGACAGTTAAGAGCTATTCCACAGTGGAACGGTCTCGCGCGGGAGCTGGTGGACTCTCCTTCCTTGGAGGTTTTTAAGCAGAGGCTGGATGCCCCTCTGTCATGGATGCTTTGGTTGAGATTCCTGCATTGCAGAGGGTTGGACTAGATGACCCTCAGGGTCCCTTCTAAGTCTGCAATTCTGTGATTGAGTTTGTATACATACTTAAGGCACACATGTAAGAAGCCCATTTATCATTATATTTTGGGAATGATTCAGGCTCTTATGTAGCAGCCTTGCTTTAAACTACCTCGACATCCCCTGATCATATTATAAATTAGTGGAGTTCTAGGTCATAAATCAAGCACTGCTAGGAGTGGTTTATTTCTGTTTTCCAAAGTATCCTTCCCATTTTAAAAAAATTAATCCAGTTTGGCGCAAGCAATTTTTAAAATATTTATTTATTTTTAATCATTTTTTATTAATGTTTATAGAGAAAAACACAAAACTTAGTATCTTTCTCCCTTTTTAAAACCAAACCAAGGCTTTTATATACCAACAATAAAAACACGAAAGGGGGAGGCAGAGAAATAGAGAAGGAAAAAGAAATAAATAAAAAGAGAGAGATAAGAGGTTCTTAATCTGTCTGCCAAATAAAAACAATATTCACTTTGTCCAGACCAAGGGTAGGCAAACTAAGGCCCGGGGGCCAGATGTGGCCCAATAGCCTTCTAAATCCGGCCTGTGTACAGTCCGGGAATCAGCATGTTTTTACATGAGTAGAATGTGTCCTTTTATTTAAAATGCATCTCTGGGTTATTTGTGGGGCCTGCCTAGTGTTTTTACATTAGTAGAATGTGTGCTTTTACAGTGGTACCTTGGGTTACATACGCTTCAGGTTACAGACGCTTCAGGTTACAGACTCTGCTAACCCAGAAATATTACCTCAGGATAAGAACTTTGCTTCAGGATGAGAACGCTGCTCCGGCGGCAGCGGGAGGCCCCATTAGCTAAAGTGGTGCTTCAGGTTAAGAACAGTTTCAGGTTAAGAACCGACCTCCGGAACGAATTCAGTTCTTAACCAGAGGTACCACTGTATTTAAAATACACCTCAGGGTTATTTGCGGGGCATAGGAATTCATTCATATTCCTCCCCCCAAATATAGTCCGGCCCCCCACAAGGTCTGAGGGACAGTGGTCCGGCCCCCTGCTGAAAAAGTTTGCTGACTCCTGGGTCTACAGACCAATCCAATATAATAACCCACAGAGCCACTTTATAGAAACAAACATCTTCAGCCCTCAAATCCAGATGTAAAGGTTTCATTTTCTTTCTTTTTTATGCAAAAAGTCACAGGTTCACAATGACTTTTTTCTGATTAAACATGCATTTTTTTTATTCTGAAATGGTGGCCTGGAGTGGGCGAAAAAAAGTTTGAGCGCCACTGATGCAAACAGACAACGCTGCGCTAAAGTGGACCGAAGTTCTGAATCTCTGTAGAAGGAAGATTCCTGGGTTGCCGGGGGTGGGAAGTGAAATCTGGGCTGGGAAATCCGGCTTGTTTCATAGAATCATAGAATCATAGAGTTGGAAGAGACCACAAGGGCCATCGAGTCCAACCCCCTGCCAAGCAGGAAACACCATCAGAGCACTCCTGACATATGGTTGTCAAGCCTCTGCTTAAAGACCTCCAAAGAAGGAGACTCCAACACACTCCTTGGCAGCAAATTCCACTGTCAAACAGCTCTTACTGTCAGGAAGTTCTTCCTCATGTTTAGGTGGAATCTTCTTTCTTGTAGTTTGGATCCATTGCTCCGTGTCCGCTTCTCTGGAGCAGCAGAAAACAACCTTTCTCCCTCCTCTATGTGACATCCTTTTATATATTTGAACATGGCTATCATATCACCCCTTAGCCTCCTCTTCTCCAGGCTAAACATGCCCAGCTCCCTTAGCCGTTCCTCATAAGGCATCGTTTCCAGGCCTTTGACCATTTTGGTTGCCCTCCTCTGGACACGTTCCAGTTTGTCAGTGTCCTTCTTGAACTGTGGTGCCCAGAACTGGACACAGTACTCCAGGTGAGGTCTGACCAGAGCAGAATACAGTGGCACTATTACTTTCCTACGAAGGATTTTGACCCCGAGCTGTTCGGCTCTGCTCTGACAGCTGGCGGCAACTGGGTGTCGCGTTTGCAGCGTGCGCCTTTGCCAATCTGACTTGAGAGCGCAGCAACTTGCATTCCTAGTCATCTTTGCCCAGAGAGAGAGAGAGAGAGAAAGGAAGAGAGAGAGAGAGAGGCAGGGCAGCCTCCTCTCTACTCTTTCCCCACCCAGGGGCCAGTCTGGGCAGGCCAGTTCGCAGTCCCAGGCACGCCTCTCTGCCTCCACTCCGCTTTGCTCCTGCGTCTCTTTTGCAAACCGAGACAGAAACAAGCGAAGTGTTGGAAAGAAAGGAGCGCAAGAGCGCGCGAGAGAGAGATAGAAGCCAGCCAAGGAGAGGCGGGTAGAGGGGCTGGGATATTGTATTTCCCGGCGATTCCTCCTCTCCTGCTTTTATCAGGCAAAGGAACTGAGCATGGAAAAGCAAAGAGACCCGGCATCGTGAGATTCTCCCCGGAAAAAAGCAGAAACTGTAAGTTTGGGGTGGGTGCGTTTGCAGGTTGCGGAATAGCTCGCGGAAAACGTCTCTGACACACTCCAGCAGCGAGGAGTTCCAGAGATCAGGCACTCCGTGGAAACTTCCACCCTCCTCACACATAAGTGTTCCCTTTGATCCTATCTGGGTCTTTTCCTTCTCTCCCCCCTCCAGGTTTGTGATAACTGAATCCCCCTGCGATGTCGATCGCTCCCTCTTGCGCTATTTTTAGGTTCCTGTTTTGTCAACCGCCGGTTTTAAATAGGTTGTGACCTGCTAGGGAGATGGGACCCAACACCTAGATCAGTTTGCAGCCTTGATGACTTAAAAAACACACAATTAAAGGGCCATTAAAAAAAATTCTTTTAAAAAATAAGGCCATGCAATCAGCCCTTGGGGGTTCAAAGCGGTATATGAACAGGTTTAGAAAAAGGCTTTTGAGTAATTGCAACATAGCTCACATTTTGCACGATAACGTGATTTATTTCATGATGATTCATGGTTTATTTATGATGTACAAGTGTGGTTTGTTTGGTTTTTTTAAAAAAGGTTGCTGGCTGCTTCCTTTTGAGTAAGCATGAATAAACTCTGGCATTAGGTTCTTGCAAGGGGGGTTGTTACACCATTGTATTCCCCACTCACTACAACCTCCGAGGTTTCCCAATAGCCTTCATATCTGACCAAGATTTGAACCCAGTGCTTCTGAGCCCAGTGTTGTGTTGGTTGTTAAGTGTGGGTGGGCTAGGAAGCAGAGGTGTGGGTGGACATTACTTGGAAGGACCCGGCCATTAATAAATCTGAGCAAAAAGTTATTCAACTGTTAGTTATTTGATGAGTCAAATCAAATCCTTTAGTAATCTCTGTGGAGCAACTGTGAGGACACAGGCAGACCTTGGAAAAACACATTTAGGAAGAATATATTGTGATTTCTATTATGCTACCTCCCTGTTCAGCTCAGGTTGTTTGGGTTTGCGAGGAGCTGCTGTTTATTCTTTTTGCTGTATTGGGATTTTTTGTCCAGGCTGAGAGTTTAAAATATATTACTTGACCTGCCCAAGTGGCATGGACACCCATAGTTTGCAGGGGGTCTGGGAATTACTGGATGAACCCCAATTCCCCAGATCCCCAGCTTTCATTAAACAAAAAACTTCCTAGTATTTGTGAGCCTGAGATTTGAAGCAAAATATACTGACACTGTTATGATCATTTGTGCGTGTGCAAAACTAGCTTACTCCTCACTTTCAGAATTTGGTTTCCCCACCCTCCCAAAATTCCTGGGAACACCCATGGCTCTAAGGATGAAGATTCAGACACAGAAATAATATTGCAGCAGCATAGCTGTCAACTTACAGATTTGAAAATAAGGGACCAGCAGCCTCGAAAATAAGGGATCAGCAGCCTAAATAAGGGATCAACAATTACTTTGATAAAATACATATTTTGTTGCGTGCAAATGGCTTTAGATACCTATTAGGTCCATAAATTACCATATAGCATATATTCAACACAAAAAAAACAGCAACAATTTGTTGTTGACAAAGGACAGCTGGACATAGAAAGGGCCCCATTACCTTCAGTAGCTTATTTAAGAGACATCATCAATAAGGGACAGCAGTGGGACATGGCACTGGAATAAGGGACTGTCCCACCAAATAAGGGACGCTTGACAGCTATGTGCAGCAGTCCATCAAACACACAACACACAGCCCCTCTAGGCTTTGCCAACTCAGTGCCCTCCAGAAGTTTGGGACTACAACTCCCATCAGCCTCAGCCTGCACAAAACATCTGAAGGGCACCAGGTTGGTTAAGGCTTTGAGGGTCTTCTGTTTTTGTTTTACAGTTGTGGGATGTATAAATTTTATCAAACAAATAAATAAATTACAGGATGACTCGTTCTCTCACAGGTTTGTCACAACCTGCACATAGACGTCTCCGCAAATTAGTAGTTTCTGCATCCTGCATCAGACAGAAGGAATTCGAGCTAAGCTCTTATTTACTTAGTGTACTGCAAGGTGTTCAGTTGGAGCAAGCCTCCTTTAATTCCCTCGTAGCATGCACTGGAAGCACAACTTGAACTATTAAGCGCACGTTTCCCTGCTTCCCAGAAAGCCACGAGAAACACAGGCTGCTATCGTGAATGAAACGATGCCAGAAAGCAGCATCTAGCTTCTAAAATTTCCAGGTAGGGCAGAGTGAGGCCCCTTGCCCATGAAACCCTGGATAACCTCTGCTAGTCTGGGTAGACAATGCTGAGCTAGGTGGAGCAGCAGCCTGGCTCCTTTTCAATGCAGCTTCCCATGTATTTAAAGCACAATTGTGTTTTGGAATGTCAAAAACAATTGGCTCTGTGCTTGCAAAATGATCCGATCTAGTTTCGAGCGAGTCTTAACGCCCAGTGGGCAATCAAAATAGGCACAGGTGGCGTGTTAGCGACAGGACTGGGAACAAACCTCATCCTCATTGTTATACGCACAGAAAATACCGTAGTTACTTTGCTTGCTTTAATAGAAGGATGAAAGGAAGGATCAGATGACTCCATAGAACACACCAACACACCAACACGAAAACACCCCTTGCTTTGGAAACCCTAACTTAACCCCCCTAACCTTGTCCTTTCATTTGTTTATAATTGAAGCGAAACCTGGTTTTGTTCTTGCGAGACATGAATTTGCTTGGAGTTGTCACGGCACCGTCAATCTCTTAATTTGTTTGCGGCGCAGGCAAGGGGAGCGTTTGCGTAGAAACAAGGATACCGACAGGAACTGAAATCACTTCTTGCCTAGGACCCACGTACCTACGGGACCGCCTCTCCTGGTATGCCCCGTGGAGGACCTTAAGGTCCACAAATGACAACACTTTGGAGGTCCCAAGTCGCAAGGTGGTTAGATTGGTCTCAACTAGGACCAGGGCCTTTTCAGTACTGGCCCCGACTTGGTGGAACGCTCCGTCACAAGAGACCAGGGCCCTGCGGGACTTGACATCTTTCCGCAGGGCCTGCAAGACAGAGCTGTTCCGCCTGGCCTTTGCTTTGGACTCAGTCTGACCCTTATGTTTCCCTCGCCTTATGGTTTTGATGAGGCTGCATTTTAAATTGCATTTTAACCTGTATTTTAAATTGTTCCCCCCCCCCCCCTATTATGTTTTTACTGTAATTTTACTGGTGTTAGCCGCCCTGAGCCCAGCTCTGGCTGGGGAGGGAGGTATAAATAAAAAATTATTATTATTATTATTATTATTATTATTATTATTATTATTATTATTATAAACTCCAAAGTGATAAGGAGGTGGCGTTGCCAGAGTGGTGGATGTTTCAGGAGGAAAACACACTCAGGGAAACAGGGTGCCTATTTGGTGGCCAAACTCTTACTATGCCCGGATTTGCAAAATATAGTCCCCAGATGGGGCATTGCTTCGGCAAGTGAACCCCATGCTCTTTCACTGTTCGAAAATGCCCTGGCTGTTGCTCAGATACGACCGGAGCTGCCACCAACACCTGGCATTTGAGGGCAGCTGTTGGGGCCTCCAGTGTCCCCGGCAGGGCACACAGCCATGCCTGTCCTAATCCCGCCCACTCCCCTTTAAATTCTTTCCTGGCCCTGCAGTCAGTGCTGGATTAACCCCTCTGGAAGCCCCATGGCAGTTGAAATCTTGGGACGCCCCTCGCAAATGATCCGCTAATACATTTTTTTTGTTTGATCTTTCAAGATCAAGGCAATATTACTTCGATTGGTTGCCACGGGACCCCTAAAGAACATGGGGCCCATAGGGCAGTAACCTACTCTGCCTATTTGGTAGGGTGGCGCTGTGATCTAAACCACTGAGCCTCTTGGGCTTGCCGATCGGAAGGTTGGCGGTTCGAATCCCCGCAAAGGAGTGAGCTCCTGTTGCTCTGTCCCAGCTCCTGCCAACCTAGCAGTTCGAAAGCACACTGGTGCAAGTAGATAAATAGGTACCGTTGTGGCGGGAAGGTAAATGGCATTTCTGTGTGCTCTGGTTTCCTGTTGTGCCAGAAGCGGTTTAGTCCTGCTGGCCACATGATCCGGAAAGCTGTCTGCGGACAAACACTGGCTCCCTCGGCCTGAAAGCGAGATGAGCGCCGCAACCCCATAGTTGCCTTTGACTGGACTTAACCATCCAGCGGTCCTTTACCTTACCTTTACCTGCCTATTTCAGCACTGCCTGAATCTGATGGGATTCAAGCCACAGGCCACACAAAAGCCTTCACCCACATGGTGATGTTTTGGACCACATCTCCCACCTGTGTCAGTCCTGAAATTCTTTCCCAGTCCAGTCCAGTAACACGTGAGTCGTAATAACAGTGTTGTGTAGATGTTGCAAAGCGGGGGAGACCTTTGCACCCAAAATGCTCCTCTCCTGGTCCCTTGGCTCTCTAAGCAGCTCTGGGAAGCCCCAGCCTGAAAGGGACTTTGCCCCTTTGGCAACCAGCAGCGTCGTAACCTGAAGCAAGACACACTTCAGCTGCTTATAGGAGCACAGCGTCCGAGAGGGCAGACTGAGGTTAGTGGGGCAATGCCCCATTGGCCCTAATGACCCCAATCCACCAGGTAGCAGCATGGCTTTCAGTGTGCGATGCTTGCCATGCTTCCCTACAGACCCTCTCGGGTGCCAAGATCAGCCAAGAGGCCCCTCTTGGTAGTCCCCCCGCCCTCAGAGGCCCAAAGCGGTGGTAGTCTTCTCTGTGGCCCCTAAGCAGTAGAACTCGCTCCCCACGAAGGGGCCTTGGGCACCTTCATTGTACAGCTTTCGGAGGATGCTGAAGACACACCTGGCTTTTGACACTTGAGGTCTACATTTTTAGGACTCACCTGATTTTAATGATTGTAAGTTGTTTTAAGTTGTTTTTTAATGTTGTACAGTGGTACCTCGGGTGACAGACGCTTCAGGTTACAGACGCTTCAGGTTACAGACTCCGCTAACCCAGAAATATTACCTTGGATTAAGAACTTTGCTTCAGGATGAGTACAGAAATCGCGCGGCAGCAGCGGGAGGCCCCATTAGCTAAAGTGGTACCTCAGGTTAAGAACAGTTTCAGGTTAGGAACGGAGAGTGAGAGATTGAGAAAGAGAAGACATTCATTGCTCCTCTTCCCTGGACGAGGTGGGTGTTAGAATTCCTGCTCCGTGATTGCAGTCATGGGATTGTTGACATCACATGACGGTGGACGTTTTGACTCCACAAAGTGGGAAGTAACGGAGACAGAATGTTTGTGTTACTGTGTTCCATGAAGTGGGACTATTGTCCTTTGTTTTTTCTCTTTGCTGTCTGATACTAGAGAGAGAGGGAGCCATGTTGCAGTGCTCTGTGTGTGTTTATATGTAAATAAAGTAGATTAGCCAAAATGCTGAGTTCCTGAGGTCTGTTACGCAAGCTGCGCAGACTCTGCGGATCCCTAAGTGTGCCGGTGTCGGTGGGCATCGGTCGCTGTGATGTTCGGGCAGAAGAAAGCTTTTGAAGCTCCCGAACGAAAGACCAGGAGGGAGAGAACATGCCAGTTGGGCATGTGTCTCTGCCAGGGCCCTACGCTAGTGTAGGCTGAGCTCCTGACAGCGGGTGAGTTGGGGGGTGGCTGCCCTTTCTCAACGGCACAGAATTAAAATCCTGCTTTCCGTTCACAAATGCATAGGCTCCAGTTAAGTCACGGGGCCCAACTCAGAATCAGAAAGGTGTCTTTGCTCTAGGCAAGAAGGTAAGATTATCGTTATCAACTGAGAACCAGCATGGATTTCTCAAAAGCAAGTCATGCCCGACAAACCTCATCTCTCTCTTTTTTTTAGCAGAGTTACAAGTTTGGTGGATCAGCACAGCTGTCAACTTTTCCCTTTTCTTGCGAGGAATCCTATTTGGAATAAGGGAATTTCCCTTAAAAAAAGGGAAAAGTTGACAGCTATGTGGATCAGGGGAATGCTGTGGGTGTAGTGTATCTACTGAGATTCTATGATCATTAATGCTCAAAAAACAGGTTTTCTGGAGGAGACCTCAGACGGGGAGGGGGAGAGAGGGGGGGCTTCACACAATTTGCAGTGAATGTGCATACAGTGGTACCTTGGTTCTCAAACTTAATCCGTTCCAGAAGTCCGTTCCAAAACCAAAGCGTTCCAAAACCAAGGCAAGCTTTCCCATAGAAAGTAATGCAAAACGGATTAATCCTTTCCAGACTTTTAAAAACAGCCCCTAAAGCAGCAATTTAACATGGATTTTACAATCTAGCAAGACCATTGATCCATAAAATGAAAGCAGTAATCAATGTACACAGCCAATCGATCAATCAATCAGGAGCTGAACTGGGTTCCACACAGTCACAAAAACAAAACAAAAAGAGCTGCAAAAACAGAAACGCAAAATAAATAGCAAAAACAGACAGACCTCAGCGTAACACTCAAAATGGAAGTGTGGCACTCAAAACGGAGCACGTTCGGCTTCCGAAAAAAGTTTGCAAACCGGAACACTTATTTCTGTGTTTGCAGTGTTTGGGTCCCAAGTTGTTTGAGTACCAAGGCGTTTGAGAACCAAGGCACCACTTGGTTTTGGGGTGGGACAGGAAGCCTGCCATGCTCATGCCAGTTCCTGCCGCCCAAAAGCATTTCACCCTAACGCCATCTGAAAAAGGCTCAAGCGCCCAGCAACCAAACTGTGACAACTCAAGTGGCGGGGAGCCATGTGTGAACTGACCCCCGAGAGAATGATCTGGCAAGCTGAACTGGCAGAAATCCTTCCGATACCCAGAGACTGAGGGGACGACCCCTGGGTGGTGGGGGGGAGAACAACCTGAACAAAATGTTCTGTTTAGCCGGACGTCAACACAAATAGTTCACCGTCGGAGCAAGTTTGTTTGCTGTGTCTGCACAGAAGCACGCCAGGGCTTTTGGCTGCAATGCCTGGCTGGTGTGTGGGGCACCCCACTATTCTTCCAGAACCCTCTCCCCACAAACTGCTTCCCCGTCATTGCAAACGAGGGGAGGCCACTGTGAGAACAGGATTCTGGGATAGATGGGTGATCCAGTTACAGAGCTCTTCTTCTTCTTCGGTACAGATTTGCATACTGAAGTTTCTTATGCACTGGTCTCTTCCCATGTTCATACGTTCTGTAAAAGGGACTGGGTTCAGAGCTCGTGCGTGTCAATACGCCGTCCGAGTCCTGTTGTCGAGCGAGCAGGCGCTAGGAATCTCCGACGAACCCTAGCCTGAGATCAGAATTCGCATATTAAGTCTGACAGTCCAGAGATCAGGGAATCCAGATGATCACAGAGCCAAGGGTACAGACAGAGAATAATAATAATAGTTGTTGTTGTTGTTTAGCCGTTTAGTCGTGTCCGACTCTTCCTGACCCCATGGACCAGAGCCCTCCAGGCACTCCTGTCTTCCACTGCCTCCCGCAGTTTGGTCAAACTCACGTTCGTAGCTTCAAGAACACTGTCCCACCATCTCGTCCTCTGTCGTCCCCTTCTCCTTGTGCCCTCCATCTTTCCCAGCATCAGGGTCTTTTCCAGGGAGTCTTCTCTTCTCCTGCGGTGCCCAAAATATTGGAGCCTCAGCTTCAGGATCTGTCCTTCCAATGAGCACTCAGGGCTGATTTTTTCCAGAATGGAGAGGTTGGATCTTCTTGCAGTCCATGGGACTCTCAAGAGTCTCCTCCAGCACCAGAATTCAAAAGCATCAATTCTTCGGCTATCAGCCTTCTGTATGGTCCAGCTCTCACTTAAATACATCACTTTGTATGTAAGCTTTGACTATACAGGCCTTTGTTGTTTGTCTCTGCTAATAATAATAATAATAATAAATTTATACCCTGCCCATCTGGCTGGGTTTCCCCAGCCACTCTAGGCGGCTACCAACAAAAGATTAAAAATACATTAAAACATCAGTCATTAAAAAACTTCCCTAAGCAGGGCTGCCTTCAGATGTCTTCTAAACATCAGATAGTTGTTTATTTCCTTGACATCTGATGGGAGGGCATTCCATGGGGCGGGTGCCACCACCAAGAAGGCCCTCTGCCTGGTTCCCTGTAACCTCACTTCTCGCAGGGAGGGAACCGCCAGAAGGCCCTTCGAGCTGGACCTCAGTGTCTGGGCAGAACGATGGGGGGGGGGAGACGCTCCTTCAGGTCTACTGGGCTGAGGCCGTTTAGGGCTTTCAAGGTCAGCACCAACACTTTTAATTGTGCCTGGAAATGTACTGGGAGTCAATGTAGGTCTTTCAGGACCAGTGTTATATAGGCTTGGCGGCCTTTCCCAGTCACCAGTCTAGCTGCCGCATTCTAGCTGCAGTAAGGTAGGGCCAAGAACCACAGGCGTCGTTTCCAGCACCTGACCATTGCTGAGAGCTCTGTTTCAGAAGGCTGGAGCCAGCTGATTCCCATTAGTGCCTTCTCATAGAATTGTAGAGTTGGAAGGGACCCGAGGGTCATCTAGTCCAACCCCCTGCAGTGCGGAAATCTCAGCTAAAGCAGCCATGACAGATGGCCACCCAGCCTCTGCTTAAAAACCTCCAAGGAAGGAGAGTCCACAACCTCTGGAGGGTGAAGCCTGATCAGCTGCAGATGGAGTCATTCTGCCATCTCCCCCTTCAGGCTGGTATTCAGCAGGTGAAGCTGACCCCTGGCCCATGACTGTGTCAGTCACCCCTTAGGGCAGTGGTTCTCCACCTGTGGGTCCCCAGATGTTGTTGGACTACAGTTCCCATCATCCCTGAGCTCTGGCCTTGCTAGATAGGGGTGATGGGAGTTGTAGTCCAACAACATCTGGGGACTACAGATTTGTTTCCGCTTTCTGCAGCAGCGGCCGGTGGTATCTGCAGGCTTGGCCCACTTCCATCTCTCAACTCTTCTCCTCGGATCGGCAGCTATTTAAGAGTCTGTCTTGCAGATGGTTTAGCAGGAATCAGAGCAGAGGTCTCCGCATGTGTGCATTGAAGGAGGAGCCGGCGAACATCAAGGACTCAAAACACTTCTAGTTTTCAAGGAACCTTTACAATCTTGTTAAAACCTCAGAGAGGACAAAGGGTGAAAATCAGAATATATTATAGAGCTGTTAGTGGTGGGAACTCGCCCTTCCTGGCAGGCTACGTAGGGAAGCTGCCTTAAACTGGTCTATCTAGCTCCATAGTGTCCACACTGACTGGCAGCAACTCTCCAGGATTTTAGATAGGGTTGTCCCCTCCTACTTACTAGACTCAGACCTGCAAAGTGGTAGCTTTGTGTAGCTTCAGACCCATTTTTGTTGTTGTTTAGTCGTTTAGTTGTGTCCGACTCTTCGTGACCCCACGGACCATTGTGCCAGTGTGGTGTGGTGGTTAAGAACGGTGGACTCGTAATCTGGTGAACCGGGTTCGCTTCCCTGCTCCTCCACATGCAGCTGCTGGGTGACCTTGGGCTAGTCACACTTCTTGAAGTCTCTCAGCCCCACTCACCTCACAGAGTGTTTGTTGTGAAGGGAAAGGAGATTGTTAGCCGCTTTGAGACTCCTTAGGGGAGTGATAAAGCGGGATATCAAATCCAAACTCTTCTTCTTCTTCTGTTCAAGAAGGACACTGACAAACTGGAACGTGTCCAGAGGAGGGCAACCAAAATGGTCAAAGGCCTGGAAATGATGCCTTATGAGGAACGGCTAAGGGAGCTGGGCATGTTTAGCCTGGAGAAGAGGAGGTTAAGGGGTGATATGATAGCCATGTTCAAATATATAAAAGGATGTCATATAGAGGAGGGAGAAAGGTTGTTTTCTGCTGCTCCAGAGAAGCGGACACAGAACAATGGATCCAAACTACAAGAAAGAAGATTCCACCTAAACATTAGGAAGAACTTCCTGACAATAAGAGCTGTTTGACAGTGGAATTTGCTGCCAAGGAGTGTGGTGGAGTCTCCTTCTTTGGAGGTCTTTAAGCAGAGGCTTGACAACCATATGTCAGGAGTGCTCTGATGGTGTTTCCTGCTTGGCAGGGGGTTGGACTCGATGGCCCTTGTGGTCTCTTCCAACTCTATGATTCTATGACTTCTATGACCAGAGCACGCCAGGCACTCCTGTCTTCCACTGCCTCCCGCAGTTTGGTCAAACTCATGCTGGTAGCTTTGAGAACACTGTCCAGCCATCTCGTCCTCTGTCGTCCCCTTCTCCTTGTGCCCTCCATCTTTCCCAACATCAGGGTCTTTTCCAGGGAGTCTTCTCTTCTCATGAGGTGGCCAAAGTATTGGAGCCTCAGCTTCAGGATCTGTCCTTCCAGTGAGCACTCAGGGCTGATTTCCTTCAGAATGGAGAGGTTTGATCTTCTTGCAGTCCATGGGACTCTCAAGAGTCTCCTCCAGCACCAGAATTCGAAAGCACCAATTCTTCGGCTATCATTTTTGAGATTGCATCCCAGTACAGCTTCTGCCACTCTTTTGTTAACTATGAGGGCCACTCCATTTCTTTTACCGGTTTCTTGCCCACAGTACCCTGTTCCTATAGGGACACTGAGGATTTTCTCTCAGAGCTGAAGATAAATGGTGATTTCAGTTTATATCCACCTTTCTTCCAAATACCAACCATTTAAACAAGCATTCTCAAAAGAACCGAAAAACATTCCAAACACAGTTTAAAAACATTCACCCAGTGGTTTCACAGGGTTGCCAGGAACAGTATATTTCAGCCATCAAATGTCTGGGTAAATAGGAATGTTTTAAAATTCCTTCTGTGAGACAGCAAGGAAGGAAGTAGACACACCTCACAAGGGAGGGCATTTGGGAAACAAGGAGCCACCGCCGAAAAGACCCTGTCATTGCTCAATGCCAGCCACGCAGCCCACAGTGGT
Organism: Podarcis raffonei; assembly: GCF_027172205.1. NCBI lineage: Eukaryota > Metazoa > Chordata > Lepidosauria > Squamata > Lacertidae > Podarcis > Podarcis raffonei. The sequence continues at coordinate 9,126,821 of NC_070605.1, read as the reverse complement.
GTCACCACCAGCAAGGCATTGCCTGATGATTGTAGGGCCTCTAGTTGCCTTGGCAAAGTACAGTTCATAATCAAGGTTTGGTTTGTGTAGAAATGAACTTTGTTTGTCCCCGGCTGTTAATAAGTGGCCTGGTCCTGACTCTTCTGTTGGCCCAAATCCAGGTGTCCTCAGCAGCTCCAGGAGAGACTCTGCTTACCGCGCATGTTCTGTGTGTGTGGTTTGGGAGCTGCACGGTCAGGGAAAAAGCCATGCTGTCCAGGGCTGTAAAGACTGCAGAGAGAATAATTGGGTTCCCTCTTCCCACCCTGGGTCAAATCTACGCTTCCAGGTGCCATAAGAAAGCTGCAGAGATAGCGCAGGATAGTGCACACCCCGGAAATGATCTCTTTCAGCTTCTGCCTTCTGGAAGAAGGTCCAGGGTTATTAAGACTAGGACTAGCCGCCTGAGAAACAGTTTCTACCCAAATGCGATTTTGGTTTTAAACACAGTGTAAGGAGTCTATATGGGAGTATATTGTATTTAAAAATGGGGTATCAAGAGATTTTAGGGGGCTAACCAGGTTGGGATAGCTGGGATAGCAGGCTTCTTGGTTTTGAATGCCTTATGTAGATTCCCCCCCTCAATTTTGGGTGGCACTGTGGGTTACACCACAGAGCCTAGGACTTGCTGTTCAGAAGGTTGGCGGTTCGAATCCCCGCGATGGAGTGAGCTCCCATTGCTTGGTCCCTGCTCCTGTCAACCTAGCAGTTAGAAAGCACGTCAAAGTGCAAGTAGATAAATAGGTCCTGCTCCGGCGGGAAGGTAAACGGCGTTTCCGTGCGCTGCTCTGGTTCACCAGAAGCGGCTTAGTCCTGCTGGCCACATGACCCGGAAGCTGTACGCCGGCTCCCTCGGCCAATAAAGCGAGATGAGCGCCGCAACCCCAGAGTCGGTCACGACTGGACCTAATGGTCAGGGCTCCCTTTACCTTTACAGAAGAGACACAGGTGGTGCTGTGGGTTAAAGCACAGAGCCTAGGGCTTGCCGATCAGAAGGTCAGCGGTTCGAATCCCCGCGACGGGGTGAGCTCCCATTGTTCGGTCCCTGCTCTTGCCAACCTAGCAGTTCGAAAGCACGTCAAAATGCAAGTAGATAAATAGGCACCGCTCTGGCGGGAAGGTAAACAGCGTTTCCATGCGCTGCTCTGGTTCGCCAGAAGCGGCTTAGTCATGCTGGCCACATGACCTGGAAGCTGTATGCCGGCTCCCTCGGCCAATAGAGTGAGATGAGCGCCGCAACCCCAAAGTCGTCCACAACTGGACCTAATGCTCAGGGGTCCCTTTACCTTTACTAACTCCACATTTAATGCACATTTATGTCATTTTAAGAGCCATGGCTTCCTGCAATGAACCTCGGGAACTATAGTTCACCCATCACAGAACTAATTCCTAGCACCCTTAACTGACTACAGTCCCCAGATTCTGTGTGAAGCCTCATTCCTGAAACTCATGGTGCGGGTGTGACCTCAATCCCATAATGGCAAGTTCAGGTTGTGTAATTAGAGTTGATTGGGAGGTCATGTGCCACAAACCTACTTCCCCACCCCCGAAGAGCCGGCTTTTAGCAATAAGGAAGTTGGCAGAAAACACACCGGAAAGTGTGAGCCAATATTTGCTTTGACACAGGAGCATCTAACCTAAATCGGAATGCTCATTGAATAACCAAATAGTCTAATTGCCCCACAAATGAATTGGGATTACTCACTAAATAGCCAACCTTTCCTAAACTCCCTGCAAAAAACAACGCAGAACGAATTCTCGTCTAATCTCCCTAAAAACAAAGCAGAACAAAATCTCATTCAAGAGTCAACTTTGTGTCATCTCCCTGCAAAGGAATCGGGATGAATTCCTCAAGAAACAGGTAACCTGGAAGTGCCCCCTCCAAAACAAACAAACAAACAAAATCCTTAAGTGCACCTATTTCATTTGGTCTTCCTCCTTTCAACGTCTTGTCTAAATTGGCCTCTTATCTTGGAAAAGTTCCTTCCCATCATTAAACGCGAAACCCTTTGTCTTTCCCGATGTTCCTCCCACACACCTGAGCGGCCTATAAAATCACCCCACGCTTCACAGCATGATGACTTTGACCTATTAAAGCAATGAGTCACCCAACTGGAGACGCAGGAGGGCAGAGGGAGAGAGAGAGAGAGAGAGAGAGGGCGCCTAGGAAGACATCTCTTCCAGCAGAGCCACACCACTTCTCAGATGACTGATAGTTGGGGCTGGGATTAGGGTTGGGATTAGGGTTGGGATTAGGGTTAGAGTTGGGATTGGGGTTAGAGTTGGGATTAGGTTTAGGGTTAGGGTTGGGGTTAGAGTTGGGATTAGGATTGAGGTTAGGGTTGGGGTTGGGGTTAGAGTTGGGATTAGGGTTGGGGTTAGGATTGGGGTTAGAGTTGGGATTAGGGTTGGGGTTAGGGTTAGGGTTGGGGTTGGGGATAGAGTTGGGATTAGGGTTGGGGTTAGGGTTAGGGTTGGGGTTGGGGTTAGAGTTGGGATTAGGGTTGGGGTTAGGGTTAGGGTTGGGGTTGGGGTTAGGGTTGGGGTTAGAGTTGGGATTAGGGTTGGGGTTAGGGTTAGGGTTGGGGTTAGGGTTGGGGTTAGAGTTGGGATTAGGTTTAGGGTTGGGGTTAGAGTTGGGATTAGGGTTGGGGTTAGGGTTAGGGTTGGGGTTGGGGATAGAGTTGGGATTAGGGTTGGGGTTACAGTTGGGGTTGGGGCTGGAGTTGGGGTTGGGGTTAACTGGAACCTGCTAGATGTTTCAGACTGTTTTTGTTTACCTGAAAGATTTCAAACTGTTGAAAGCAGCCAGTACGCATGCCTGTCTTTGTGCAACAGGAAAAAAGAGGTGCTTTTCAGTTTACTAATATGCTTTCTTTTAACAAAGGCTTTCAGAAACATTTCGATTTAGCAGACATTTGTGGATTTTCTAAGTGATACGGCTGCTTAGAACAGCTGACCACATCAAGAAGTGGTTTTGGCTTGTGGGGAAATGTCAGAAAGGAAGCTTTCTATTTCTTTCATTTCCCTAATAAGATGTTAATATGGGCTGAGAAGCAGAATATCTGGGTGAAGTGGTCGGCCGCTGTGAGTAGAGGATGCTGGAAGAGATGCGCTGCTGGCCTGATCCAGATGCAGCACTCTCCTTATGTACTTAAGGTCTCAGTTCATTCCTTGGTATCTCCAGTTGGGCTGGAAGAGACCCTCTGCCGGAAACCCTGGAGAACTACTGCCAGTCAGTGTAGACAATATTGAGTTAGATGGACCAATTGACTCAATATAAGACAGCTTTCTATGATCTTGTGTTTTTCATGCAAAAGGTCCCAGGTTTCAGTCTCCAACATATCCATTCAGGGATGGGACAGAATCCTGTCCTAAACCCTGGACAGCCACTGCTCAGACAGCAGACCCTCCCAGTGTCACTATTTTCCAGGGACAGTCCTGGATTTACAGAAGGTGTCCCGGTTTCTGATTTGATTCCGGAATGTCCTGCTTTTCCTTAGGTAAAGGTAAAGGGACCCCTGACCATTAGGTCCAGTCGTGGCCGACTCTGGGGTTGTGGTGCTCATCTCGCTTTAGTGGCCGAGGGAGCCGGCGTACAGCTTCCGGATCATGTGGCCAGCATGACTAAGCCACTTCTGGCGAACCAGAGCAGCGCATGGAAACGCCGTTTACCTTCCCGCCAGAGCGGTGCCTATTTATCTACTTGCACTTTGACGTGCTTTCGAACTGCTAGGTTATTTTATTTATTTATTTACGGCTATTAGCCCATAAAATATGTACAAACATAAAAACACAGAGACATAAAGACCGATATATCTGACAACAGAAGGTGAACACCACGATGCAAGGGTGGGTCATTGAGCAGAGCCAAATGACAGCTTGGGGCCAGGAGAGCTCCAAGGGACGGATCACAGAAAAAGAAAAACTGAAGACGAAATCCGACATGCACTCTCATCATAACAGTCCGATTAGTTTTGATGTTTTTGTTGTTTTTTGGTGGTTTTTGTGTGAGAGATAACTGCATTCAGGAATCTCGCCACCTGCAGAGTTACAGAAGGATCTGTATCCTGCAAAAGCAGTGCGGCGTGTAACTCAACAGGCCTGCCAACCAAGCGCAGTAAAGCAGGACCCAGGAATTTAGTCCTGGCTATGCTATGTAGGGGACAGTTGAACATTATGTGTGGAAGAGATTCAACAGTTTTCCTGTCGCACACGCATAGCGGGGACACCAAAACCTTGGAAAATCTGTGGCTCAGCAGGTTCGATGGAAAGACATTGAACCTTGCACGAATAAATGCGAGTCGATGTGGTACTGATGAAAGAGATGACATGTGTCAGCGCTGCCCAAGGTCCCAGCTCACACAAGACCAACGCTGCTTCTTCCTCAAGTAAAAAAGTCTTTATTGAAGTTCAGTTCCATTTCCAGACGCGCAGCGCGCAACGCTACGTCTATGCCTTAGACCGTAGAAGTCCCATCTGAATCTCCTCCCCCCTGACACCAGCTTAAGATTCTAGCCTTACTCCACCTCTTCCTCTGTTCCTTCTTTCTCTGGGTCCTCCTGCTAGTCGGAGTCTCAGCCCTCCTCGATTCCTCTGACGCTGAGTCCCCTGACTCTTCTCCCCCCCTCCTTCGGGCTTTAGGACCTGGCTCCCAATCCGGGTTTTCTGCTGTTCCGCGCTCCTCCACATTTGAACTTGGCGCGCGCGCGCAGCCTCCCACCTTCCTTCTGACCGTTACACTTGTGTCACTGTTCCCTCTTTCGGGGAGGCTAGCTGGACCTGGCCTTCCCTCCGTTTCCCCACTTCCCGATGGGGGCGTGGTCACCCCTGACTCATCTTCTCTCCCCGCTGGAGGAGAAGCTGGTCCTGACTCATGTGACTCTTCCCCCCCACTGTGCTCTGGTGGGGGAACTGGTCCTGATCCTCCGCTACTCCCTTGGGAGTCCCCTCTGGTCCCTTGTTTATGGAGCATCCCCCCTGGGACTCCCCTCACCCTTACCATAGGCGCCCCCTCCTGGGAATCTTCTGATTCGCTGGAGAAGCTCATGGAATCTCTCGGGTCACTGTCATATTCCCCTACGCTCCCCTCTGATTCCTCTCCTCCGCTCTCTATTTGCTCTCTCCCCTGCTCTTCTGCTCCTGAGCCTCTGACAACATGTATGATGGAAGGCCAAGTGGTGGGGTTATTCCGTGATACCTGGGGGAGCAGACACCCCCACCACTGGTGAGGTTGTGTTGATTTTCAATGTCTGCTAATCTTTGCTCAATAAGGCTTTTGGCTGAGCGTAAGTTCATCTTTAAGGAGTCCGCTGGGGAAATTCCGATGCTCAGAAGTTTGGCAGGAGCTAGGTTGGCAGGAGCAGGGGCCGAGCAACGGGAGCTCACCCTGTTGCGGGGATTCGAACTGCCAACCTTCTGATCGGCAAGTCCTAGGCTCTGTGGTTTAACCCACAGCGCCACCCGCGTCCCTGAAATGTGGAGTTATCCTGCTCCAAAATAGCAACAGTGCTAAAGTGCCCTTTGTTTTGTTTTTAATGAAGAAAGGGAACGTGCTGAACATCCCATGTATAAAATGTATGACAAGCTTCTGTTCACTGTTTCTTCTTCTCCTCCGTTTTTTATAAATCTTTTTTATTCAGTTTTACTCTATACATTTAAATTCAGACATTAATCATAATCATCAACATTCACGATTCCCTGAATCCTTGAACTTCCCTCTCCCCCTCCATGATTTCCCTTTTCAAACTTTTTTCTCCCTTTTCAAACTTTTTATATTTTCTCTATTTTCTTAAAATAATCTATTTCCTCCTTAGTTTTTAATACATCACAAGCGTCACTCAAATCCTGCCATAGTTTTAATTTGTTTACAGTGTTCTCTTAAGTAAATTATAAATTTTCTCCCATCCCTTATTAAAGTTTCTATCTTCCTGGTTTCTGATTTTCCCGGCCATTTTTGCCATTTCGGCGTAGTCCATCATCTTCATCAGCCATTTGTCTCTGGTCAGGACTTTAAAGTCCCTGTTCACTGTTTCAGCCAGCCGGGTGAACCTTCTTCCACGATACTCCATCATGTTCCCCTCTCCCCATTTTCCACTCCTCCCTTCAAAAAGAGAAATTCAGTATTCCATGACCAAAGAGCATGGGTTGGCAACCTAAGGCCCGGGGCCGGATCCAGCCCAATTGCCTTCTAAATCTGGCCCATGGACGGTCTGGGAATCAGTGTGTTTTTACATGAGTAGAATGTGCCCTTTTATTTAACATGCACCTCTGGATTATTTGTGGGGCCTGCCTGGTGTTTTTACATGAGTAGAATGTGTGCTTTTATCTAAAATGCATCTCTGGGTTATTTATGGGGCATAGGAATTTGTTCTTCCCCCCAAAAAAATATAGTCCGGCCCCCCACAAGGTCTGAGGGACAGTGGACCGGCCCCCTGCTGAAAAAGTTTGCTGACCCCTGGTCGAAGAGCACAGGCTGCTTTGGGTATCCTTTGGCCTCTTTTCAGTTTGGTTTTCCCCTAAAGATTTTGTGAACTGCTGCAAACTTTGGGGTTCCCCCTGCCCACCTGCAGATCGCTAGCTCCCTCTTGTGGGTCTCTCGCTTGGGGCACCTAAGCACAGGCGCTCAAGAGAACCGGGAGAGTTATTAGTTTAGATATGATGATAAGAAGATAAGAGCGGAAAAGCGAAGGAGAAAAAGGATCGGAGCCAAAAATGCAAAACCTAACGAGAAGAATAGTGTGGAAAGAGCAAAGGACATGAGATTAAGCGTACGGTAGATGAAAACTTAAAAGAACAAAGATAAGAAACTGATTTGCTGTGTCATCATGATATTCCTCTCTCTGTTGTATACTACTCTCCCACAAAACGGTGTCCACAGTTGTGGCTCGTGGCAGATCAAATGAGCAATAGCAATCCAGAAAAACGTATCAGAAACAATTAGGAATAAACATAATGCTAATAAGCAAATGCAAGCCATCCGGCCCCACTATAGCAAAAGAAACTAGCCTAATTTGACAGTTTAAGAGTAAACGGAATACAGTGGACGCTCGGGATGCGAACGTGATCCATGCAGGAGGCACGTTCGCAACCCGCAGCATTTGCAACCCACAATGCCACGTCTGCACATGTGCGGGTTGCAATTTGGCACTTCTGCACATGTGCGGGTTGCAATTTGGCGCTTCTGCGCATGTGCAAAGCACGATTTAGCACTTCTGTGCATGTGTGACCGCCAAAACCTGGAGGTAACCTGTTCTGGTACTTCCAGGTTTCAGTGCGTCCGTAACCCGAAAACATGCAACCTGAAGCATCTGTAACCGAGGTATGACTGTAATGCAAAACACAGAAATAAAATAGTGGCATACAAACTTCACCATGTTGCAGAGGATGTCACCAAAAATTTGGATTGGAGACTAAGTCATCAAACATCCAGGCACCCCACCTGGAGGAGGGCAGACAGTCCCTTCCCGGTTTTCCTTCAGAGGCAGTGCTGGATTTACGTATAAGCTAAACAAGCTATAGCTTAGGGCCCCACTCTCTTGCCCCCCCCCCCCAATTTCACTATTAATATATTTCTTCTCAATTGTCTTTCAGTTCAACAATTATTTTGATAAAATACATAGTTTGTTATGTGCAAATGGCTGCTAGCCTGCTCCCTAAAATATCACTGGTTTGCTCATTTCTATATACAGTGGTACCTTGGGTTACAGACGCTTCAGGTTACAGACTCCGCTAACCCAGAAATAGTACCTCGGGTCAAGAACTTTGCTTCAGGATGAGAACAGAAATCGCTCTCTGGCGGCGGGAGGCCCCATTAGCTAAAGTGGTACCTCAGGTGAAGAACAGTTTCAGGTTAAGAACAGACCTCCAGAACGAATTAAATTCTTAACCCGAGGTACCACTGTATAGGGTGCCTACATTCTGCATGGACTGGTTGCATGGCAACATGTGCAAAAATGGCTTTAGATAACCTATTAGGTCCATAAATTTTGTTTAGTCGTTTAGTCGTGTCCGACTCTTCGTGACCCCATGGACCAGAGCACGCCAGGCACCTCTGTCCTCCACTACCTCCCGCAGTTTGGTCAAACTCATGCTGGTAACCTCGAAAAACACTATCCAACCATCTCGTCCTCTGTCGTCCCCTTCTCCTTGTGCCCTCCATCTTTCCCAGCATCAGGGTCTTCTCCAGGGAATCTTCTCTTCTCATGAGGTGGCCAAAGTACTGGAGCCTCAGCTTCACGATCTGTCCTTCCAGTGAGCACTCAGGGCTGATTTCATTAAGAATGGATGCGTTTGATCTTCTTGCAGTCCATGGGACTCTCAAGAGGTCCATAAATGGTCCATAAATTACCATAGAGCATATATTCAACACCAAAAACAGCGACAATTTGTTGTTGACAAAGGCCATATAAAGGGCCCCATTACCTTCAGTAGCTTAGGGCCTCATCAAACCTAAATCTGGCCCTGCTCAGAGTGGCCTTGCGCCCACCATTCTTGGGGTCTCCCACCCCACATGGCAGCCATAACATCTCTTCCCCCCTCTTCCACTAAGCAACATGTATTCCTCCTTCCCAGAGCCATGCGCAAAGCCTCAGAGCCTCACTCCCAAAGTGCTGACTCCCCAAAGGAGCAAGTTCACCAGAAGGGCCTCTGCTGTTTGCTTTCCACATCTGGCACTCAGAGGCAGACAATCCGTGTACATGGGTGTTCCTCTCCGTTTATTATATTGATATTTCACATCACACACCCCAAAGTGATTTGCAGGACAGTAAAATATGGAGGTACGCCGTGCAGTGGGAAGTTCACACACCTATAGACATACAAAAAGCGTTCGTCAAAAAATAAATAAATGAATCACTTAGAAACGCAAAGTCTCTGCCCACAACAGAAAACAAAAATGAACCCCGACAGCTGCCAAAGGGTCAATTGTTAAAGGTAAAGGTAAAGGCACCCCTGACCGTAAGGTCCAGTCGGGGCCAACTCTGGGGTTGCGGCGCTCATCTCGCTTTATTGGCCGAGGGAGCCGTCGTACAGCTTCCGGGTCATGTGGCCAGCAGGACTAAGCCGCTTCTGGCGAACCGGAGCAGCGCACGGAAACGCCGTTTACCTTCCTGCTGGAGCGGTACCTATTTATCTACTTGCACTTTGACGTGCTTTCGAACTGCTAGGTTGGCAGGAGCAGGGACCGAGCAACGGGAGCTCACCCCGTCACGGGGATTCGAGCCGCCGACCTTCTGATCGGCAAGTGCTAGGCTCTGTGGTTTAACCCACAGTGCCACCTGCGTTCAATTGTTAGTGCTGTCCAAAAAACCCCAGGAAGAGTCAGAACATCTTTCCCTGATGCTGAAAGGAAGGTAGAGGAAGGTCTGGCAGAGAGTGTTCCATAGATGAGAGGCTAATACACAAATCATTGCTGTCATTGGCGGTGATCATTGATGGGCCAACTTGCCTGTCTCGGTTTCTTCTCAGTTTCCAGTTTTTTCTGACCCTAGATTCACCTTAAATGAGATGATCTTAACAGAGATTCTGACTAAATATCAGAAAAAACTTTTTGGCAATAAAAGCTTAGGGCCCTCGTATCTACGGGACCGCCTCTCCTGGTCTGCCCTGCAGAAGACCTTAAGGTCCATGAATAACCATAGTTGAGAGGTCCCGAGCCCTAAGGAAGCCAGACTATCCTCCACTGGGGCCAGGGCCTTCTCTGTGATGGCTCCGACCTGGTGGAATGCTCTGTCCCATGAGACTAGGGCCCTGCAGGATTTAACCTCCTTCACTCAGGCCTGTAAGACAGAGCTATTCCGCCTGGCCTGTAATTTGAATTCAGCCTGATCTTTTCTTTCCCTTCTCTTCTCTGCTCTTCTCTTCCCTCCCCCTCCCCTTTCATGAATAATTCTCCCCAGGGCTCCTCGCTGGCCCAAGTAGGACCAATTCAGCCAGCTAGCCCTGGGGATTATCTAATGCTTATCTCCCCTAAATTGATTTTTGAATTTTATTGTTATTATTGTTTTTATACTGTATTTTATGCTGCTTTATAATTAAGTGTTTTGAACCCTGAGCTCGGTTTTTGAACCAGGAAGGGCAGGGTATAAATTATTATTAAAGGTAAAGGTAAAGGTACCCCTGCCCGTATCGGCAGTCTTGACAGACTCTAGGGTTGTGCGCCCATCTCACTCAAGAGGCCGGGGGCCAGCGCTGTCCGGAGACACTTCCGGGTCACGTGGCCAGCGTGACATCGCTGCTCTGGCAAGCCAGAGCCGCACACGGCAACGCCGTTTACCTTCCCGCCAGTAAGCGGTCCCTATTTATCTACTTGCACCTGGGGGTGCTTTCGAACTGCTAGGTTGGCAGGCGCTGGGACCGAACAACGGGAGCGCACCCCGCCGCGGGGATTCGAACCGCCGACCTTTCGATCGGCAAGCCCTAGGCGCTGAGGCTTTTACCCACAGCGCCACCCGCGTCCCTAAATTATTATTATTACTATTATTATTATTATTCAATGGTGGAACGGACTTCCTCCGGAGGTGATGGACTCTCCTTCCTTGGAGGTTTCTAAGCAGAGGTTAGATGGCCATCTGTCATGGTTGCTTTAGCTGAGATTCCTGCATTGTAGGGGGTTGGACTAGATGACCCTCGGGTCTCTCCCAACACTGCAATTCTATAATTTGCTTCTCCGCATTCCTACATCAGTTTGTGGTTTGGTTTTGTTTATTAAAGAGTCCCCATGAAAATTTGTCAGCATTTGTCAGCGTTTCTCCTACTATAGAAAATTCATGTGCGACTTTTCCCCTGATACATGCATTTTTGCAAAGCAGTTTTCCTGACATAACACATTTTGTACGTTATTTTCACCAACTATGCAGTAATATGGACACTTCAGCCTAGTGCATGTATTCCAGTACACATCACTTGACTGGAAAACAGTCTTGCAAAATTCAGAGAAGTATACATTTCTGGATATGGCTGTGTTTTGGTTTGTTTATTGTTCCAGAAAGTGTGAGTTAGTTAAGATCATCTCTAAGTGTGACCTGAATTGAAGTCTCCCCAGGCTCTGTTGGGAATCCATCAGTGGCTACAACAGGTCTTGCCAGCATCTCGGAGCCTTTTCAGCTGAGTAAGGGGGCTGCATGCTGGTGCCTGGAGATCTGAATTCTCAGCCCCTTTGATTTTGCAGTTCAGCCTGGGATGGTAGATGTGATTTTGTACTCCAGACTTGGCTGGGGAACTGCGTCGCAAAATTCAGAGCAGTGCGAATTTCAAAGGAGAGCTGTGTTTCAGTTCACAAATTTGGCATGCTCGCCGTTCGACACAAACTGATTTGGATCTCTAGTGATTGTTCAATCTGCCATGAGTTTGTCTAAGAAAAAAGCGCACCAAGAACTCTGGCCAATATAAGTTTCAGTAGTGGAAGTGGTCCCTACTCGCAAATCAATAGTCAATTGTAACAAAAACTAATCCATTCAAATGTATTCTGACAAGGATTACAAACTCAAACAGAGATTTCAAACTCAAACAGAGATTACAAACTCAAACTCACAAGGATATGTATAACACAATAATTCGTTACAGTATTAAAAATAAGAGTTTATGAGTAGAGATAAGTTTATGTTAGTCCATAGTAAGATTTGATGTGAAGATCTTAGTTTCAATCATTGAGCAGAAGTCAGAAGTCAATTATGAATCAGAAACCAGGACGGGGCCCTGTTTCGATGTATTCACCTTCATCAGCTAATTTTTAAGGGGTTGTGTAAGTTCGAAAAATTCGCATAAATATATCCTGTTATTTTCTACGTTTCTCAGAGATAACAACTAAGTGTGGGTAGATCAACGTGTATCTTGAGCTTTTCTTAAAGAAAAAAGGAAGGAAGGAAGGAAGGAAGGGAGGAAGGGAGGAAGGGAGGAAGGAAGGAAGGAAGGAAGGAAGGAAGGAAGGAAGGAAGGAAAGCTATCTGAGCCGCACCCTGGAATTGTAAGTTCACGAAGGGAGGAGAACAGTCATGGCTTTCAAAGTTAGGAGGCTAATGCTTACAAAATTAGGAAAGATATCAGTGGGGTTGAAGGGTGACAAGGAAAGGTGTCTTCAAAGCTCTGAACTGAAGGAACAAAACGCTGAACAGGAAGCGAAGTGTTAAGCTTGGGGGAAAGGAAGGAGAGGATTGTAATTCCATTCAAAGCCTGAGCTGGTGCTTGAACACTTTCAAGATGCTAAATCTGCCCTTGGTGTTGTGCTGCATGTTGTACGGCGGGCCTTTCGAGCACAGAGAATCAAAGGAAGGCAGAAGCCGAAGCGATGCTTAGAACATAACAGAAGGACATCAGAAGAGCCTGGCAGCTGGATGAGGCCAAACCCATACTGGTCCAGCATCTCGCAGGGCCCTCGTATTTATGGGACCGCCTCTCCTGGTCTGCCCCGCAGAGGACCTTAAGGTCCATGAATATCCACAGTTCAGAGGTCCCGGACCCTAAGGAAGTCAGACTATCCTCCACCAGGGCCAGGGCCTTCTCAGTGATGGCTCCGACCTGGTGGAATGCTCTGTCCCATGAGACCAGGGCTCTGCAGGATTTAACCTCCTTCTGTCGGGCCTGTAAGACAGAGCTATTCCGCCTAGCCTTTAATTTGAATTCACCTGATCTTTTATTTCCCTTTTCTTCCCTCCCCCTCCCCTTTTTATGAAGATCACCCGTTCTGAGACCCCACAGCTAGTTCGCCCCTGGCCTCCTCGCTGGCCCAAGTAGACCCAATTTGAGGGCCCTTCATTAAATACGAGGGCCCTTCATTTGATGAACCAAAGGGCCAACCAAAATTGTTAACCTTTTTTTAGGATTGAAGTAATAAACTGCCACAGGGGCTGGGTTAAACTGTCTTTGGACATGCCGGGTCTAGCACCTAAAGGTGTATAATGAAGACACCGGGCAAGCCTTCCCGGGGAGATCATCACACAAATGGGGAGCCACTGCAGAAAAGGCCCTGTTCTCGTGTTGTCACCCTGAGGACCCTTGTGGAGGAGGCACACGAAGAAGGGAAGAGGGGTTGATTATTAAATTGTAGTGCTTTCTAGTGCACGATGGGGCCTTAGTTCCTTAAAGGTAAAGGGTAAAGGGACCCCTGACCATTAGGTCCAGTCATGACCGACTCTGGGGTTGTGGCGCTCATCTCGCTTTACTGGCCGAGGGAGCCGGCGTACAGCTTCCGGGTCATGTGGCCAGCATGACTAAGCTGCTTTTTGGCGAACCAGAGCAACACACGGAAACGCCGTTTAGCTTCCCGCCAGAGCGGTACCTATTTATCTACTTGCACTCTGACGTGCTTTCGAACTGCTAGGTTGGCAGGAGCAGGGACTGAGCAATGGGAGCTCACCCCGTCATGGGGATTCGAACCGCCGACCTTTTGATCGGCAAGTCCTAGGCTCTGTGGTTTAACCCACAGCGCCACCCGCGTCCCCCTTAGTTCCTTACAAGCTAAGTAAAAAAAACCCCACAAGAGAAGAGTATCGGGCTTCCTGCTTGCGAACAGAGAGGCATTTACAGCCACTGGCATCTGTGTGACCCTGTCGCTCTTTGCAAACTTGCCAGCGCAAGGCAGATTTGCCTAGTGCATTGCGCACGCACGACCTTCCTGCTCCTCTGGCACATTTTTGTCTGCCCACACCAGACTCCGCAAGAAGGTCACTGTGTTCCAACATCTTTGCTCTGGGCGCCTGTGGATATTCTACCAAGGTCCCCAAGGAAGTAGGATTTGCTTCCCAGGATTCGCAGGAATGCAGATCTAAAAGCTGGTCCAATACCAGCCCAAAAGACGCTATAAATTCACAGTACAGCAGCAGTTTGTGGGTTCAAGATGTCTGGCAGGGTTTGCCGCACATGCCCGAAAACAACATTTGCTGTTGCCATGCGAACGGGACTCCATGGCTCTGACATTTAGAGCGTGTGGGGTTTCTTAGATTTCTCCCTCTTTGCCCTGGCTTTCCTGCCCCATATAATCTGGTGCCCTGCAGTTTGTTGTCATTAGCAGCCAATTTGTAGAAATCTGAAAATCAATTAGAAAAGATTTGGCACAATGATGGACTTTTTGGAGCTGGCCGACCTGACTGGAAGAATCCGCGACCAGAAAGAAGAGGAGATACAAGAGGACTGGATGAAATTTAAAGAACATTTAGCTAAATATTGTGGTATAAGATAAATAGAAAATCCTTGGAAGTATCAGATAGGCTTAGGGGTAGAACAGGAATAGGTGTTAGTAAGTATTAAAGATTAGAATAATAGGATCTTCTTGCAGTCCATGGGACTCTCAAGAGTCTCCTCCAGCACCAATACCAGGAGTATATATGAGGATATTGTGTTCAATACCAGGAGTATATATGATGATAATTATATTAATCTTCTTGTATCTTATAGTGTGATGGTTTGTTTGATTTTTCTGTTATTTGCTTGTATGTTTGTTTACTTGTATTTACGTCTGTTTTTTCATAAATGTATTTATTTTAAATTAAGAAAGATATATTTAAAAAAAGAACTGTAGAATGGCAGTTGAAAGGGACCCCGAGGGTCATCCAGCCCAGCCCTCTGAGACGGGAAGTGCAGGAATGTCAGCCTTTGAAGAAGGCACCGTCGACTAAACAACAACAACTGCTTTAAATGCCAAGTGCCGGTGGGGGTCTCAGAGAGCCATAGCTGAAGCAGCGACATTTTTAGCAGTGAGCTGCCAGTCCAGGCCCACCCCAGGAGATGGAGACTGGTGGCTCATACCTAGCTGGAGAGATTGGGGGCTACCGTGAGATCATGAGACTGAAACTGCTTTGGTCACGCTGGTTGATGATCTCTGGCAGGCTAGGGACAAAGGTGAGAGCTGTTTCCTAGTTCTGCTGGATCTCTCAGCGGCGTTTGATACCATCGACCATAACATCCTTCTGGACCGTCTTGAGGGGCTGGGAGCTGGGGGCACTGTCATACAGTGGTTCCGCTCCTTCCTCCTGGGCCGTGTTCAGAAGGTGGTGGTGGGGGATGAGTGTTCAGACCCCTGGGCTCTCACTTGTGGGGTGCCTAAGGGTTCTGTCTTCTCCCCCATGCTTTTCAACATCTACATGCAGCCGCTGGGAGAGATCATCAGGGGGTTTGGGCTGGGTGTTCATCAGTATGCGGATGATACCCAGCTCTACCTCTCTTTCAAATCGGAACCAGTGAAGGCGGTGAAGGTCCTGTGTGAGTGCCTGGAGGCGGTTGGAGGATGGATGGTGGCTAATGGATTGAGGTTGAATCCTGACAAGACAGAAGTATTGTTTTTGGGGGACAGGGGTGGGCTGGCGTGGAGGACTCCCTGGTCCTGAATGGGGTAACTGTGCCCCTGAAAGACCAGGTGCACAGCCTGGGAGTCATTTTGGACTCACAGCTGTCCATGGAGGCGCAGGTCAATTCTGTATCCAGGGCAGCTGTCTACCAGCTCCAGCTGGTATGCAGGCTGAGACCCTACCTGCCCACAGACTGTCTCGCCAGAGTAGTGCATGCTCTAGTTATCTCCCGCTTGGACTACTGCAATGTGCTCTATGTGGGGCTACCTTTGAAGGTGACCCGGAAACTATAACTAATCCAGAATGCGGCAGCTAGTCCGGTGACTGGGGGGCGGCCGCCGAGACCACATAACACCAGTCTTGAAAGACCTACACTGGCTCCCAGTACATTTCCGAGCACAATTCAAAGTGTTGGTGCTGACCTTTAAAGCCCTAAACGGCCTTGGCCCAGTATACCTGAAGGAGCGTCTCCACCCCCATCGTTCTGCCTGGACGCTGAGGTCCAGCGCCGAGGGCCTTCTGGCGGTTCCCTCATTGCGAGAAGCAAAGCTACAGGGAACCAGGCAGAGGGCCTTCTCGGTGGTGGCACCCGCCCTGTGGAACGCCCTCCCTTCAGATGTCAAAGAGATAAACAACTACCTGACATTCAGAAGGCATCTTAAGGCAGCCCTGTTCAGGGAGGTTTTTAATGTGTGACATTTTAGTGCATTTTTGGTCTCTGTGGAAGCCGCCCAGAGTGGCTGGGGAAACCCAGCCAGATGGGTGGGGTACAAATAATAAATTATGATGATGATGATGATGATGATGATGATGATGATGATGAGAGCCTGCTAGACCAGGCCAAAGGCGTCTCATCGAGTCCAGCACCTGTTCTCGCAGAGACCAAATACTCATGAGGAATCGGGAATAGACTGCCTCTAGACCTGGAGGTTCCATAAGAGCATTGGGAAAGAGTGCTGGATCAATGGCTCACCTAGTCCATTCTGTTCTCGCCATGGCCAACCATGATGGGGAACCCAAAGTGAGGCCTGAAAACGGGACCCAAGCCGGGATCGCTCTCTCTGCTTATCTGAGCCCCTGTTGACCGAACGCCCAGATTCCCCGCAATCTGCAGGGCGGTATCTCCCCTCTTCCACCCTCAGCTCACAGGAGGGCAGAGCCATTATCTCCCTCGCGCACACGAGGAGGCCCAGGGAGGCCAGCTGCCGGGGAGATGGGCTGGGCAGGCAGCCATGGGGAGCTGGATGGGGAGGTGTCCTTGCCTATCCGACTTTGAAAAGCTGTCACCACTGGATCAAACCCACCCGCTTTGTTGCATTAATTAAACTGAATAGTTTTCGCTGGGTTTTGAATAGACGTGCATTTAATTGTTGCAGTTTTGAACTTCGTTGGGTCCTTATCTTCCTGAGTGGGCTGTGCACTCTGCTTTTCTGAATCATGGTTTTGGTAGGGGAGGGGCACTGGGGAGGGGGTCATGTAATCAAGAGGGTAGTCTTTTCCCACCCCCCCAAAATATTCCATCAACTTCCCCCAAATTCCTCTTCTGGTACGTTAGGTGTTTACTTCCCCTGCTTGTTTTTCCCTACCTTGATATTGCAGTCTTTAAATTAAATATTGTTATATCCCTAACATTTTTGCACCATGCTTGTTTTCAAATTACCTCTTGCACTTTGTTATTTTCCAGTTATTACGTCTTAATTTCTATGTTTGTTAATTGCAAGTGTTTACTCAGACCCTGCTAGTGAGTCCACTTCTTTAGAAGGTTTCTGTAAGTACGACATAAACGGTTCCCAGTCCTTTTTTAAAGTCTCTTAAGTTTTCCAGTTAACTTTGCCATTTCAGCACATTCCATGAGTTTTTCTTGCCATTCTTCTTTCACCTTGTCGTCTTCTCTTCTCATGAGGGGGCCAAAGTATTGGAGCCTCAGCTTCAGGATCTGTCCTTCCAGTGAGCACTCAGGGCTGATTTCCTTAAGAATGGATGCGTTTGATCTTCTTGCAGTCCATGGGACTCTCAAGAGTCTCCTCCAGCACCATAATTCAAAAGCATCCATTCTTCGGCGATCAGCCTTCTTTATGGTCCAGCTCTCACTTCCATACATCACTACTGGGGAAAAAATTATTATTATTATTATTATTATTATTATTATTATTATTATTATTATTAATACCCCGCCCTCCCCAGCCAGAGCCGGGCTCAGGGTGGCTAACATCAATGAAATTTCAGTAAAAACATAAGAATAATAAAAAAACAATTTAAAATACAGGTTAAAATGCAATTTAAAATGCAGCCTCATTTTAAAAGTCAAAACCATAAGGAGGGAAACATAAGGGTCAGACTGAGTCCAAACCAAAGGCCAGGCGGAACAGCTCTGTCTTGCAGGCCCTGCGGAAAGATGTCAAGTCCTGCAGGGCCCTGGTCTCTTGTGACAGAGCGTTCCACCAAGTCGGGGCCAGTACTGAAAAGGCCCTGGCCCTAGTTGAGACCAATCTAACCACCTTGCAACTTGGGACCTCCAAAGTGTTGTTATTTGTGGACCTTGAGGTCCTCCGCGGGGCATACCAGGAGAGGTGGTCCCGTAGGTACGAGGGTCCTAGGCCGTGTAGGGCTTTAAAGGTCAAAATCAGCAGCTTAAACCCGACCCTGTACTCCACCGGGAGCCAGTGCACTCTGCTAAGTAAAGGAATTTGCCAACGCAAGTTAGGGAGGATATTAATAAACAATATATCCTCTCCTGCCTCCCTGAACATTCCCACAGCCCTCCCCCTGCGAGCTGGAAGGAAGCCAGGAAAACCTGGAGATTTCAGGTCAAGGCTGGATATCTGGCAACCTGAGTCTTTTGTTACATGCTGGGCAGAAAACTGACACCCTCTAATCTCATACCGTGCATTCAACAGCTGCAGAAACCAGCAGGCGATTCATTTGGAACAAAACATAACCTTCTGCAACCCCAGAATCATAGAGTGGTAGAGCTGGAAGGGACCACAAGGGTCATCTAGTCCAGCCCCCAGCCCTGCACATAGAATAATTGGGTTCCCTCTTCCCACCTTGGATCAAATCTATGCTTCCAGGTGCCATAAGAAAGCTGCAGAGATAGCGCAGGATAGTGCGCACCCCGGAAATGATCTCTTTCAGCTTCTGCCTTCTGGAAGAAGGTCCAGGGTTATTAAGACTAGGACTAGCCGCATGAGAAACAGTTTCTACCCAAATGCAATTTTGGTTTTAAACACAGTGTGAAGTAGTCTCTGGGACACGAGTGGCGCTGTGGGTTAAACCACAGAGCCTAGGACTTGCTGATCAGAAGGTCGGCAGTTCGAATCCCCGCGACGGGGTGAGCTCCCATTGCTCAGTCCCTGCTCCTGCAAACCTAGCAGTTCAAAAGCACTTCAAAGTGAAAGTAGATAAATAGGTACCGCTCCGGCGGGAAGGTAAACGGCGTTTCCGTGCGCCGCTCTGGTTCGCCAGAAGAGGCTTAGTCATGCTGGTCACATGACCCGGAAGCTGTACGCCGGCTCCCTCGGCCAGTAAAGCGAGATGAGCGCCGCAACCCCAGAGTCGGCCACGACTGGACCTAACGGTCAGGGGTCCCTTTACCTTTACCTAAGGTTGTTTCTGTGGGAGTATATTGTATTTAATTATGGGGTATCAGAGTTTTGAGGGTGCTAACCAGACTGGGATAGCTGGCTTGTTGGTTTTTGAATGTCTGTTGTAGATTTTTTCAATTTTGTTGTTCTGTATGGGACAATGACAATAAAGATTATCGTATTGTATTGTATTGTATCGCAAGAACCTTTTGCCCAATGTGGGGTTCAGGCCCACGGCCCTGACAGTAAGAGTCTCATGCTCTCGTGACTGAACTATCTTAGGTTCTATGTGTCTGGAAAGTTTGAAGGTTGAATGTAATCAAGTGTAATGTGGTGCTAAGCCAGGGTAAAAAATAATAATTTCGCATATATGCTCATTGGGTTTGAATTGGCTGGGAATGACTAGGAACGAAACCTTGGGCTCATAGCATGAACATGTGCGGCAGCTATGAGAAAGGCAGATTCCATGCTAGGGAACATTAGGAAAGGAAGATGAAGGTGCTGATATCACGATGCTGTTACGCAAATCTGTGGTGCGACCACATTTGGAGCGATCTGTAGAGTTCTGGTTGCCTCACCTCAAAAAAGGATATTGCAGAGTTGGAAGTTGCGGGAAAGGGCAAGCAATGATCAAAGGGATGGAGCAATTCCCCTATGAGGAAAGATTGCAGCACTTTAGGGCTTTCTAATTTAAAGAATCCAGTAGTGATGTATGGAAGTGAGAGCTGGACCATAAAGAAGGCTGATCGCCGAAGAATGGATGCTTTTGAATTATGGTGCTGGAGGAGACTCTTGAGAGTCCCATGGACTGCAAGAAGATCCAACCTCTCCATTCTGAAGGAAATCAGCCCCGAGTGCTCACTGGAAGGACGGATCCTGAAGCTGAGGCTCCAAGACTTTGGCCACCTCATGAGAAGAGAAGACTCCCTGGAAAAGACCCTGATGTTGGGAAAGATGGAGGGCACAAGGAGAAGGGGACAACAGAGGACGAGATGGCTGGACAGTGTTCTCGAAGCTACCAGCATGAGTTTGACCAAAGTGTGGGAGGCAGTGGAAGACAGGAGTGCCTGGCGTGCTCTGGTCCATGGGGTCATGAAGAGTTGGACACGACTAAACAACAACAACATTGGGCTACAACTCCCATCATCCCCCGAGTATTGGCTACGGTGGCTGAGAGTGGTGGGACTTGTAGTCGAAAATGTCTTGAGGACACTAGGTTTGGGAGAGGTTGCCTTAGTGCCCATGGTGGGGTAGCGGGCAGCCTGGCCTGGCCTGACGTGGGCTTCTTTCTCTCCTCCTCGCGGGTTATTTGAGACTGGCAGGATTTCAAGAATCCCATGCCTGGGCACGAAGCGCCCGCTCGCAAAGGGCATTTGGAGAGAAGAAAGGCGAAAGGGGAGTCCGGTTCTCGGAACTGAGAGCTTCTCCCTGCCAAAGGGAGTCAACAATCGGGTGGCATTTTGAGCGGCACGGAAACAATGGTGGCTTTGTTGCTGTCGGCTAAAGCTGCAGCCAGGCCGCATCCTTTCAGCTGTGATAGGAATTTTGAGGTCTTAGATATATGTTAAATGTTCACAAGTGTACCAACCAAGCACGTCCATAAGATCAGCACAGGAAGACCAACCTGAAAACATTTTGATTCCCAAACTGAGCAAATGTTTTCTCTGCAAGTTCAAAGGAAAATGGAAAAGCCTCCCTATTATCTTTTCCTTCACAAATCCTGTCTTAAGGGCACATTTAAGATATGAATAGGGTGGGAGCCTGTGACCTGGCTCAGGAACGAAGTATTTATTGTTACAAAAGACTGGCCAGGCTTCCCAGGCAATCCAATCAAATGACCATGAAACAGGTAACCTGGCAGACAGGAGGTAAACAAACCACTCAGATTTCTGCTGTAAACCGCCCTTTCTGTGATGTAGGTATGATGTATGGAGGGGTGGTCGTGAGCTCCAGGGCAGGGAATTTAAAATGTCTATATAAGGCCCTGCACGCCATTGTTCTGGGTTCCTCCTCCCTCCTTTGCTCATATGAGGAAGCACTGAATTGCAACCCGCGCATGTGCAGATGCGGGTTGTGAATGCTGCGGGTTGCGAACGTGCATCCCACACGGATCATGTTCGCAACCTGAGCGTCCACTGTACCAATCATTCAGATGACAAATTATATAATTTAGGTAGCCTCCCGTGTGCTAGAATTGATGGTTTGATTATTTACTTTATTGCTGCGTTCCAAAATCTTATTCATCTCAATTACACTCCAGCCAAAATAACAATCCCTTATACAACAACTGCAATATTAATGACTTCCATTTGTAGTGACACATTAAATGATTTATAAATCTACAAGCAAAGCTTGCAAACTATATCCTTGTTCTTTCTGTGTGTGGCAATTATTCGGTCCGTGATGTTTCTTCCTATCCTTGTAAAATATTATGTCTATCTATACCGCCTCTAGTATTCAGGCTTGTGCATGAAGATCGCTACATGCTCACCTGCGCAACAGACTATTGGTGATGGATTGGGAGTGTTACCAGACAGAGCAAGTTCTGGAGATGGTGGGTTGAAAATGTTTGAGAAACTCTGTCCCAGTGAATTTTAGAAAGGGAGACAGAGAGAGTTTCCTAAACTGGGCACCTCTCCTTGGGCCTCCTCTCCCGCTTAGAATAAATTATGCAAAGCACATGCCTGATTTACATAATGCAGCCAGGCCACTCCAATATGAATAAATAAAAGGATTTGTTTATTTAATCATAACGTTTCCCCGCATGCTTTCCCCTTCAGCCTGGACGTCTAAGGAGGTCAACTTCAACCAAAATAATTTCCCAACAACCTTACGCCAAAAATGCATCATAGTGGCTTGTCAAAATCTGATCCATAAAAATAACAATTCCCGCTCGTCATAGGATGAATTCAGTCTGACCCCAAACTAAAGTGTTTAAGGTCCAGAGGCCTCATCTGCCTGATGTCCATTTGGCATGCAAGTAACCAAACAATTTAACCCTTGCGTTGCAAACAATAGTCAGTAATATCCGAGGCAACACGATGTCCAAATACAATGACACGATATCAATATACACTCTTTATATAATAGGAAATATATGAAATCACATAAACAGAATCTCTGAAAGTCACAAAATATGCACTCTTAATGGATTCTCTTGAAAACATAAAACCAAATAAACATAAGTCTTATAAGTCTCTGAAAGTCTTTGAAGACTCTGCAAGTCTCTGAATGAAGCAGTGGGTCAGATCTGGTGAAAACAGGCTGCAAAGCTTTGTTTATGGCGTCCAAAGTAGTTCGCAAACAGACGTTGTGAACAGTGATTCTGGATATACCCACGGTTTCGTGGAATTCTTCAGCACAGCAGAAGGATACAGAAAGGCTTCATAAACCCATCTATATGGTGAATGGGAAAGTATAACAACAATTGCTATGGAGCAGTGGTCATAAAGTTAGGTAGTCATTGCTGACTTTCATATTATATTAAGGGTTTTCAATGCAAAACCCATTGTCCAACTCCTGTATGCTGCAAATGTCTGGCATAATGGGGACCTGCCAAAGCTAGATGGCTTTCAGGCAAAATTTAAACAAAATGCTTGTTTAACCTGGAGGGAGGCTGTATGAATTGTGCATTGCTTTGTAACGATTTGTTAGGTCTCTGGACCGTAATAAAGATTGATTGATTGCTATAAAGAGTGTATATTGATCATGACATTTAGCATGCAAAGCTGAGATATCCATATTTCACAGCTCCTGTTCTGAACGACAGCTAATATGACAAAGCAGAAGAATAAACTCAATAGGTACCTGCTTATTTCACTGAAATTTACATCCGTCTGTCTTCTCATCAACCTGCAATCAGCAATGTTTTCTTGGGAGAAGGCAAAGTAGGCAAAGCGACTCTCTTTCTCAGAACAAGGAATTGGGCTGTGTCAAAGTGGTTGATTGACACAAAAATCTGCAGTGGGGAGAAGGGAGGGAGGGAGATAAATGCAACTGCTGCCAGCGATACACACAACAAGGTCAAGTTGGGCGTTTTTCCTGTCCAAAGCCCAACCATCACTTGGGCTGTGTGTGCACACCATACATTTAAAGCACCTTGTTGTTGTTGTTTAGTTGTTTAGTCGTGTCCAACTCTTTGTGACCCCCTGGACCAGAGCACGCCAGGCACTCCTGTCTTCCACTGCCTCCCGCAGTTTGGTCAGACTCCTGCTGGTAGCTTCGAGAACACTGTCCAACCATCTTGTCGTCTGTCGTCCCCTCCTCCTTGTGCCCTCAATCTTTCCCAACATCAGGGTCTTTTCCAGGGAGTCTTCTCTTCTCATGAGGTGGCCAAAGTATTGGAGCCTCAGCTTCAGGATCTGTCCTTCCAGTGAGCACCCAGGGCTGATTTCCTTCAGAATGGATCGGTTTGATCTTCTTGCTGTCCATGGGACTCTCAAGAGTCTCCTCCAGCACCATAATAAATAAAGAAATCTGGAAACTAGTTTGCCCCGGCGGAAGATGCAGAGCGGCAGGGGTGCCGGGGCTTGCCAATGCTTTGCAGTTCGGCTCGCCAGTTGTTGGTTTGGGAGTTGCGGGGGGCTGGGGAGGGCAGGCCAAATGTCACCCCCTTCAGGATGGTACCCAGGGCAGCCCGCCCCCTCCATCCCCCTTCCTCTGCCACTGGGCGGAACCAGCACCCTTAACAAACTACAGCTCCTAGAATTATTTGCAAGGATGTGTGTGCTTTAAATGCATGTTTTTGGGCAGCCTTCTTCTCTAATGCGATGGTGGGAGACACAGCAGTCGGGAGATGGGGAGCGCTTAACGCAAAGGCCCTTTTTCCACTCTAAGGGCCGCATTACCTTCTCAGCGACCTTCGGGGGGCCACATGCCAGGGAGACCAGAGGCAAAAGTGAGCAGAGCAGCGGGTGTGAATTACAGCTTTGTACAATAGGCTTGTTTCTACACCTAGGACCCTCGTACCTACAGGACCTCCTCTCCTGGTTTGCCCCGCGGAGGACCTTAAGGTCCACAAATGACAACACTTTGGAGGTCCCAAGTCGCAAGGTGGTTAGATTGGTCTCAACTAGGACCAGGGCCTTTTCAGTACTGGCCCCGACTTGGTGGAACGCTCTGTCACAAGAGACTAGAGACTGGTGAAAACAGACATTGTGAACAGTGATTCTGCAAAAGTATAACAACAATTGCTATGGAGCAGTGGTCATAAAGATATGTAGTCACTGCATAACTTTATGACCACTACTTCATAGCAATTGTTGTTATCATAGAATCATAGAATCATAGAATCATAGAGTTGGAAGAGACCACAAGGGCCATCGAGTCCAACCCCCTGCCAAGCAGGAAACACCATCAGAGCACTCCTGACATATGGTTGTCAAGCCTCTGCTTAAAGACCTCCAAAGCAGGAGACTCCACCACACTCCTTGGCAGCAAATTCCACTGTCGAACAGCTCTTACTGTCAGGAAGTTCTTCCTAATGTTTAGGTGGAATCTTCTTTCTTGTAGTTTGTATCCATTGCTCCGTGTCCGCTTCTCTGGAGCAGCAGAAAACAACCTTTCTCCCTCCTCTATGTGACATCCTTTTATATATTTGAACATGGCTATCATATCACCCCTTAACCTCCTCTTCTCCAGGCTAAACATGCCCAGCTCCCTTAGCCGTTCCTCATAAGGCATCGTTTCCAGGCCTTTGACCATTTTGGTTGCCCTCCTCTGGACACGTTCCAGTTTGTCAATGTCCTTCTTGAACTGTGGTGCCCAGAACTGGACACAGTACTCCAGGTGAGGTCTGACCAGAGCAGAATACAGTGGCACTATTACTTCCCTTGATCTAGATGCTATACTCCTATTGATGCAGCCCAGAATTGCATTGGCTTTTTTAGCTGCCGCGTCACACTGTTGGCTCATGTCAAGTTTGTGGTCAACCAAGACTCCTAGATCCTTTTCACATGTAGTGCTCTCAAGCCAGGTGTCACCCATCTTGTATTTGTGCCTCTCATTTTTTTTGCCCAAGTGCAATACTTTACATTTCTCCCTGTTAAAATTCATCTTGTTTGTTTTGGCCCAGTTCTCTAATCTGTCAAGGTCGTTTTGAAGTGTGTTCCTGTCCTCTGGGGTGTTAGCCACCCCTCCCAGTTTGGTGTCATCTGCAAATTTGATCAGGATGCCCTTGAGTCCATCATCCAAGTCGTTGATAAAGATGTTGAATAAGACCGGGCCCAAGACAGAACCCTGTGGCACCCCACTAGTCACTCTTCTCCAGGATGAAGAGGAACCATTGATGAGCACCCTTTGGGTTCGGTCAGTCAGCCAGTTACAAATCCACTGAGTGGTAGCATAGTCAAGACCGCATTTTACCAGCTTCTTTACAAGAATATCATGGGGCACCTTGTCAAATGCCTTGCTGAAATCAAGGTAGGCTACATCCACTGCGTTCCCTTCATCTACCAGGCTTGTAATTCTGTCAAAAAACGAGATCAGGTTAGTCTGACATGACTTATTTTTCAGAAATCCATGCTGACTATTGGTGATCACAGCATTCCTTTCCAGGTGCTCACAGACTGTTTGCTTAATGATCTGCTCCAGAATCTTCCCTGGTATTGATGTCAGACTGACTGGGCGGTAATTATTTGGGTCCTCTCTTTCCCCCTTTTTGAAAATAGGGACAACATTTGCCCTCCTCCAGTCTGCCGGGACTTCGCCTGTTCTCCAGGAATTCTCAAAGATGACTGCCAGTGGTTCTGAAATCACATCTGCCAGTTCTTTTAATACTCTTGGATGCAGTTCATCTGGCCCTGGAGACTTGAATACATCTAGACTAGCCAAGTATTCTTGTACTATCTCCTTAGTTATTCTGGGCTGTGTTTCCTCTGCTGAATCATTTGCTCCAAATTCTTCAGGTCGGGCATTGTTTTCTTTATCGGAGAAGACTGAGGCAAAGAAGGCATTGAGGAGTTCAGCCCTTTCTGTGTCCCCTGTTTGCATTTCACCATCTTCTCCTCTGAGTGACCCCACTGTTTCTTTGTTCTTCCTTTTGCTACGAACATACCCATAAAAGCCTTTTTTGTTGCTTTTAACCTCTCTAGCAAGCCTGAGTTCATTCTGTGCTTTAGCTTTTCTGACTTTGTGTCTACACGTGCTGGCTATTTGTTTGAATTCCTCTTTGGTGGTTTCCCCCCTTTTCCATTTTTTGTACACATCCTTTTTTAATCTTAACTCAGTTAAAAGTTCTTTAGATAGCCACCCTGGCTTCTTTAGGCACCTTCCATGTTTCCGTCTCATTGGTATTGCCTGAAGTTGTGCTTTTACTATCTCCCTCTTAACAAACTCCCAGCCATCATGAACTCCCTTTCCTTTTAGTATTACTGTCCATGGGATCTCACCCAGCACTTCCCTAAGTTTTATGAAGTCGGCTTTCTTAAAGTCGAGAAATTGAGTCCTAGTATGCTTGGCTGCTCCTTTCCGCTGTATAGTAAACTTCAGAAGAGCATGATCACTCGCGCCTAATGATCCTTCCACTTCTACCCCACTAACCAGGTCATCAACATTGGTTAGGACCAGATCTAAAATGGCTGTTCCTCTTGTAGCTTCTCCCACTTTCTGGACAATGAAGTTGTCTGCAAGGCCAGTGAGGAATCTGTTTGACCTTATGCTCTTGGCTGAGTTTGACATCCAACAAATATCCGGGTAATTGAAGTCCCCCATTACTACTATCTCCCTTCCTTTTGCATGCTTGGCCATCTGTTCCAGGAAGGCATCATCTATGTCCTCCGTTTGGCTTGGGGATCTATAGTAAACTCCCACAATGAGGTCACTGTTATTCTTCTCTCCCTTAATTTTGACCCAAATGCTCTCACTTTGGCTTTGAGGTTCTAAATCTTGGATCTCTTCACAGGTATACACATCCCTGACATATAACGCCACTCCTCCTCCTTTCTTGTCTGGTCTGTTTCTCTGAAATAGATTGTATCCCTCCATTATTACATTCCAATCGTGGGACTTATCCCACCAGGTTTCAGTGATGCCTATTATGTCATATTTAGTTTGCTGTACCAAGAGCTCAAGCTCATCTTGTTTATTTCCCATACTTTGCGCATTAGTGTACAGACATTGAAGTCCATTAATCATTCCCCCGTGTCTCTTATTTAAGGATTTTTTCCTCCCACCACTAGGTCTGCGTGCTGTTTGCTCCATTCGGTCTATGACATTTGGATGATCATCTTCATCAATTGATAGACTCCTACCTTCAGGAGCACTGTCTCCCTCCCCCACATTAGTCAGTTTAAAGCCCTCCTGATGAGGTTTCTGAGATTTTTTGCAAAAACATTCCTACCAACCGTTGTGAGGTGCAGCCCATCGCTTGCCAGAAGTCCATCTTCAAGAAACTGCATTCCGTGATCTAAGAATCCAAACCGTTCCTGTTTACACCATTTGCGAAGCCAGTTGTTCACTTCCACTATTTTTCCCTCTCTCCCTGGGCCACGTCGTTCAACTGGGAGGACAGATGAGATGACAATTTGTGCATTTAATTGCTTCAATTTCCTGCCCAGAGCCTCGTAATCTCTTTTGATCTTCTGGAGGCTATTGCTTGCAGTGTCATTGGTTCCCACATGAACCAAGAGGAAGGGGTATTTGTCAGTGGGTTTTATGATTCCTTGCAGTCGTTCAGTTACATCTTGGATCTTAGCCCCGGGGAGACAGCACACTTCCCGAGACATCTTGTCAGGCCCACAGATCACTGCTTCTGTTCCCCTCAGTAGGGAATCCCCTATCACCACTACACGCCTCCTCTTAGGTCTGGTCGGGGTTCTTCCGTGAGCTGTCCGTTCCAAGGTCGCCTGCACATTCCCTGAAGACTGCCTTTGCTGCTCGTCTTCATATACCTGATCGACTGTAATGAGGGAGAGATCCTCAAATGGAGTCTGCTCTTCGTCTTCCATGCTAGGGGAAAGGACCTCAAAGCGATTGCGTATTTCTAAACAATCAGAGCGAACCCTGGGCCTCCTACTTCTTTGAGTCACGTTTCTCCATATATCTGGCTCCTGTGTTGGTGAACTAGCCTCCTTCTCAGGGGAGTCCCCTGTCTCCTCCTTGGTGGAGACGGTGTGCTCTGTTGCTTCCAAGAAGAGCTCCAGCTCTCTAATTCTTTGGAGCGTAGCTACACGTTCCTCCAGTTGCTGGACTTTGTCTTTTAAGAGGGCAATCAACATGCAATTGCTGCAGGTAAAGCTGCCTGCAACCTTTGGCAAGATGGCAAACATTGCGCAGGAACCACAGGCGACTGCAGCTGTTCCCTCACCCTCCATCTTGAGAAGGTGTCGTTGGGGGTGACTACAGCGGTCCTCCATCATAAAAAGCGTGAAGACAGGACAAATAAATCCCCCCAAATAAACCTATATCTCCCCCAACAAACGTTTGAGACTAGCTCCCCTAAATCTAAAAGATGGATCAAACTGTGTTATACTTTCCCATTCACCATATAGATGGGTTTATGAAGCCTTTCTGTATCCTTCTGCTGTGCTGAAGAAGAATTCCACGAAACAGTGGGTATATCCAGAATCACTGTTCACAACCTCTGTTTGCGAACTACTTCGGCAGCGTTGGACGCCATAAACAAAGTTTACAGCCTGTTTTCACCAGATAAGAATCTGATCCATTGCTTCTTTCAGAGTCTTGCATAGTCTTCAAAGACTTTCAGACTTATAATACTTGTGTTTATTTGGTTTTATGTTTTCAAGAGAATCCATTAAGAGTGCACATTTTGTGACTTTCAGAGATTCATAAGTTTTCTGTTTATGTGATTTCATACATTTCATATTATATAAAGAGTGTATATTGATATCGTATCATTGTATTTGGTCATCATGTTGCCTTGGATATTACTGACCACTGCTAGGGTGGTCAACTTTTTGGGGGGGTTTCAGCCCCCTCAAATATTTATGGGGCGGCCAAGGGACCTCTGTCCCTATGAGTTGGCTTCTATGGAGAGAGCAAGACTTGGAAACTGCCCAACAACAGACTGAGAAAGCACACAGACCACCTGTTGCATAACCTCCAATATTTCTGCAATGAAAATAGGGATGCCCTGTTTTTATTTATTTATTTATTTATTTATTATTATTATTATTATTATTATTATTATTATTATTATTACCCACCCATCAGAATGGGTTGCCACAGCCACTGTGGGAGGCTTCCAATATACATAAATACATTTTTAAAAAATTAAACATTAAAAACTTCCCTATCCAGGGCTACCTTCAGTTGTCTTCTAAAGGTTGTATAGTTCCTTATCTCCTTGGCTCAGGGGTTGCTGGTGAAAATAGGGGCGTCCTACCATACCCTCCAACATTTCTCCGATGAAAATAGGGATGTCCTAAGGAAAAATCGGGTCAAATAAGAAACTGGGATGTCTTCTGTAAATCCAGGACTGTCCCTGGAAAATAGGGAAACTTGCAGGGTCTGCTGTTGACAGCTTTATTGCCTCTGTACTGAGATGAACTACATTTCTATCTAAATTATTAGGTAAAGGGTCAAGGGACCCCTGACCATTAGGTCCAGTCATGACCGACTCTGGGGTTGCGGCACACATCTCGCTTTATTGGCCGAGGGAGCCGGCATACAGCTTCTGGGTCATGTGGCGAACCAGAGCAGCGCACGGAAATGCTGTTTACCTTCCTGCCGGAGTGGTACCTATTTATCTACTTGCACTTCAAAGTGCTTTCGAACTGCTAGGTTGGCAGGAGCAGAGACCGAGCAATGGGAGCTCACCTCGTTGCAAGGATTCGAACCGCCGACCTTCTGATCGGCAAGTCCTAGGCTCTGTGGTTTAACCCACAGCGCCACCCGCGTCCCCCTTAGTTCCTTACAAGCTAAGTAAAAAAACCCCCACAAGAGACGAGTATCGGGCTTCCTGCTTGCGAACAGAGAGGCATTTGCAGCCACTGGCATCTGCGTGACCCTGTTGCTCTTTGCAAACTTGCCAGCGCAAGGCAGATTCGCCTAGTGCATCTAAATTATCTAAATTATAGTCATTTCCAAATTTGTATCTACACACAAAAAGAATCTGTGTCCTTTTTTTAACCTCTCTTTTGGGGGGGCAGTTTGGGGACGTGGTGTGTGGTCCATAAATGGCCACCTTGGTCCATTTTGGCCTATTCAGAGGCTACTTAACTGGTTAGGCTGCTGAAATCAGAGCAAAGCTTTCCGCTTATGCAGCAAAACCAGCCTGTTTGCTTTTTCATCTTCCCCCTCTGCATGACAGCTGGCCGGCACCTTCTGGGAGTTAATAATTAAAGTGCAAACTTTCCTCCTGAACCCGGAAAGAGTCATTTAATAGGAAGGATGAGGAGCAATGAAAGAATTTTTTCTTGCACAATGAAAGAATGTTGTTTGTGCAACTCCCAGAATAGAAAGAGATTTTTTTATTATTATTTGTAGTGTCATGAGTGCTGCGGGGGCAATAAACTGCCATCGAGCATTTATTGGACTGGCAATTTGGGTTAAAAGGGTGGTGACAGTGGAATTTCCCCTTGCTTTTGCCTTGGTTACTTGAACGCATCCGGACCTCATCTTAATGTGGATTGTGAACTCTGTTAATTCCTCCTTCCCCATAAATCTATTGATTTCCCCTAAATCCAGAGATTCCTTATGCTTTGCCAATCCCAGTAATAATAATAATAATAATAATAATAATAATAATAATAATAATAATAATAATTTATTATTTATACCCTGCCCATCTAGCTGGGCTTCCCCAGCCACTCTGGGCAGCTTCCAACAAAATATTAAAATACAGTGGTACCTCAGGTTAAGTACTTAATTCGTTCCGGAGGTCTGTTCTTAACCTGAAACTGTTCTTAACCTGAAGCACCACTTTAGCTAAAGGGGCCTCCCGCTGCCGCCGTGCCGCTGGAGCACGATTTCTGTTCTTATCCTGAAGCAAAGTTCTTAACCTTGAAGCACTATTTCTGGGTTACCAGAGTCTGTAACCTGAAGCGTATGTAACCTGAAGTATGTAACGTGAGGTACCACTGTACAGTAATGCATCAAACATTAAAAGCTTCCCTAAACAGTAAGACAGCTACACTGATCGCACTGGGAATCTCCACATTCCCGCAACATTTCACAATGCAATTTGCTTTTTAAAATCCTTGTGAAAACCTGTTAGCGTTTTACTTCGAATTTCCTTCTAACAAAGACACACTTTGGCAAAACCATTTCGCCTAACGCAATGCATCTTTGTATGTCATTTTCGCGAACATATGCTTTTCGATGGATGCGGTTCCCTAACGCATGTGTTTTTGTTTTTTAAATGATATTTATTCAAGGTTTCATGAATACATAAATACGAAAAAAGAAAAAAAACAGTAAAATACAACAAGAAAAAATAAGATAAAAAGAAAAACAAAAAAAAAGGAAAATACAAATCTCAAATTACATCTTTTCATTTGCTTATTTCTTGGACCTCCTCACACCTCCCTTTTTGTATTCTAATTTAATTCATTATTCCAGCAAATTCTTCCCATATTTCTCAATTTTAATTTAAATAATTTATCTTAACAATCTATCTTATTTATTAATTCAACATATCTTTACCATCTTTTAATATATTCTGTTATTCAATTTACCTTAATTTCTTTAACCTTATCTTGTCTTAAAAACCTTAAAATTTCAAAATTTAAATCATATTCATACATAATCTCCTTAAATCTTTTTTACTAAAGCCAATTTAGTTCCTTTCCAACATGTTCCCTGATATTTCATTAATATTGCACTAATTCCAGAAAAAATAAAAAAAGATTTTTCTTGATATCTCTAATTTTTATCCAGCGTCCCTTCTTCCTGGTCTCGGGTTATGTCAGTCTTTTCTGACCATTACATCCAGTCCATCAACCTGGTGATCTTATGTCCGAGGCCCTCAAGTCTCTTCTAGGCCCCTTCTGCAGATTTTCTTGTTCTTGTTTGTGCTTACGTTCTTCTTTATCTTTTGTTGGTTTCTTTCCTAGTTTCTTTCCTTTCTCCTTGGGGAGTGGGTCTCCGGGGGATTCGAACCGATAATAATCTCCATTTTCCTTCAACAAGCTAGCCCATACCCCCCGGTCCCACTCCCCGTCATCGTTGTTGTAGTTCAAAAAGTAGTTATCCAGAAGATAGTTGTCCACCTGTTTCATAGTCCCACTAGAGTTAAGAGCTTCCTTGACTCCAGACACTTCCATCCACACTCCATGTTCAATCTTCCAAAGCAGCGGCTTTTGCTCCTCCAAAACTTTAGGTCTCACCATTTGTGTTACTTGGGGTACAGTCGCAACCTCTTCTGTCTTCATCTGCCCTTGGACTTGCCCTGTCAAGCCAGTTTCCTGAATTGGTCTCTGTATAGTTTCTTTATCCTTGTTTCCTGTTAAGTCATATTCACTGGCTACAGCAGTCATCAAGTCCAACTTTTCATTCATCAAGTTCATTTTCTCATGCAACTGCTCCAGCAATACATTTGTCCTGCCAAGGGCAGACACCAAAACTTCCTCCCAACACATTTCTGTTCAAGGCCACACGGCTGATCCCACGATCTCTATCTTGCAGATGTGAAGTCTCCGAGTAAACTAAAACAGCAAACTGACAGGCTCCCTCTAGGGGACACAATTTCTATTTGTATCCATCTTTGAAAAAACGTATCCAACAAAGAAAAGTTACTTTCGATTTTCAAGTACTTTGTTTCTTTAAAATACAAAAATGCAGAAAACAGCGTTGAAGTTACTTTGTTTCTCCTTTCCCCCCCCCCCACTATCTGTCAAAGTACTCCACTTTTAATCGATGGACGTCTCTCACACTTTCTGTCCTGACACCCCGTTCCCAAGTTTGGGACGATGGAAACTTATATTCCTTTACTCTCTCTCCTGCAGGCTTAAACAGTCAAATCACCCCCCCCCCTTTTCTCCTGCTTCCAGGGGGGTTTTGTTGGTTGTAGATGCAGGAAATTTCAATCTTTAAAACAACTTTCCAGGCTATTAGATTGCAAGGTTTTTGCTTTAGTCTGTTTACAAAAAGCGGGAGGCAGACTTCCTGTTTAAACCTTCCCGCTTCAGTGCCTAATTCACAAAATTCATGAATTTTCTTAGTCCAATTTTCCATTTTTACTCACGGGTACTTTGTTTAGAGTCCAATTGTCATCAGGAAAAAGTCAGCGCTCTCCGGCGATGGCTGTGTGGCTTCCCTCCGTGAAAGTAGCAATCGGTTCGCTGCACCGCGCTGCTCACCCCACTTCGCTCCAGAGCCCCCAAAAGGGGGTTTCCCTGCGAGTAGAGGAGGCGCTCTTGGTGCTCTGCCGAACCCCACGTTCCCAGGCTTCTCCGCCTGGGATTTCTAGCGGGTCCCCGCCTTCGCCGCGGCGGGAAGACCCAGTTTCCACGGAGCCCGTTCCTCCAGTTGGAGGAACTCCGCCATTCGCCGATGGCGCTGACCCGGAAGTCCCCTAACGCATGTGTTTTTGTTCACATTGTATGGCTGGAGAACTGCAGCAGAGGTTCCAGAGTTTTGAAAGAGAGCTGCGCTTCCATTTGTGTTCTGGTTCAAGGAGTATGAATGCAAAGAGAATCAAATTTCTTCCCCATCCCATAGCCTTTGAGTTCTGCTTATGGCATTTGCTTCAGCCACACCTGGGTTCCTATTCCTCTCGCTTTGACGCTCTTGGATGCTAAATCTCCACAAACCTCTTTTTATGTTGCTGGGTCTACAACTTCATTCATTCATTTGGCGAATTTGCCTCCCAAAAAAGCCCCACAACTTTTCTGTCCGGATTTTCACAGTTTGAATTATGGCAAGCAGTGCCGGATTTACGTATAAGCTAAACAAGCTATAGCTTAGGGCCCCACTCTCTTGGGGCCCCCCAAAAAAAATTAAAGGAAAAAAAACCTGGATGTGCATTTCCAAAATATAAGATAAAAAACAAATGAAATAAAACCTACATGCAGCAGCAGTGTTTTGTGTTGTGTAGGCTCCTATGATGTTAGTCATGGGCCCCGCCTGCTAGCCTGCTCCCTAAAATATCACTGGTTTGCTCATTTCTATATATAGGGTGCCTACATTCTGCATGGACAGGTTGCACAGCAATATGTAGCAATTAGCCGCAGATTGCAGTGTAGCACAGTTGAATGTAGGTCAAGCTGTTGTACCTGTTGTCGCTCCACACAAAGAAAATGGTAGAGTTACGCAGCTGTGAATTAATTAATTCATTCATTTTCTTAGCTATCTTCCCCGGGCAGGTTTCAGCAACAGCATATCCAATGATTTGTTGTTGTTGTTGTTTAGTTGTTTAGTCGTGTCCGACTCTTCGTGACCCCCTGGACCAGAGCACGCCAGGCAATCCTGTCTTCCACTGCCTCCCGCAGTTTGGTCAAACTCATGCTGGTAGCTTCGAGAACACTGTCCAACCATCTTGTCCTCTTTCGTCCCCTTCTCCATGTGCCCTCCATCTTTCCCAGCATCAGGGTCTTTTCCAGGGAGTCTTCTTTTCTCATGATGTGGCTAAAGTACTGGAGACTCAGCTTCAGGATCTGGTTGTACCTGTTATCTAATATTAAAGAGTGCTTGTAGACTGATGATCAGGCAGCAGAGACTAAGGGTATGTCTTATGCCTACTGACTGGTTTCGTGTAACAATTACTTTGATAAAATATGTTATGTACTGAAGTTCTCACCCTAGGCCAGCAGGGGGATACTGTAGATAGTTTTCACCCAGGTCCACATATGCAAATAAGGGATTGAAAGTGACGTTCAGTGATTGGATAGTTACAGAAAGCTGTTACAGTTGCGTTGTACTGGAGCTCTATATAAGCAGGCTGGCTGAACCCTTCAGTTCAGTTCTGGCCTGGCCTGTGAATAAACAAGAGCTGTTTGAAGAATTGCTGTGTCATCTAATATGTTCACCCACAACTTAACAAAATACATATTTTGTTATGTGCAAATGGTTTCAGATACCTTCAGACGCGGGTGGCGCTGTGGGTAAAACCTCAGTGCCTAGGACTTGCCGATCGTATGGTCGGCGGTTCGAATCCCCGCGGCGGGGTGCGCTCCCGTCGTTCGGTCCCAGCGCCTGCCAACCTAGCAGTTCGAAAGCACCCCCGGGTGCAAGTAGATAAATAGGGACCGCTTACCAGCGGGAAGGTAAACGGCGTTTCCGTGTGCTGCGCTGGTACTGGCTCACCAGAGCAGCTTCGTCACACTGGCCACGTGACCCGGAAGTGTCTCCAGACAGCGCTGGCCCCCGGCCTCTTAAGTGAGATGGGCGCACAACCCTAGAGTCGGACACGACTGGCCCGTACGGGCAGGGGTACCTTTACCTTTACATATTAGGTCCATAAATTACCATATGGCATATATTCAACACAAAAAGAGCGACAATTTGTTGTTGACAAAGGACAGGTGGACATATAAAGGGCCCCATTACCTCCAGTAGCTTAGGGCCTCATCAAACCTAAATCCAGCCCTGATGGCAACCCTAGTATGTGTATTTTTTTGAGCTAAATTGAGTGAAAGATTACGCGTCACGGGGACATGGACAGTGAGTACACGAACCTAACAGTGCTATGTTTATCTTTCGATGGCTATTTCGTTCATGTTGCTAATATTTTTTCGCAGGATATAAACGCTGCGTTTGTTAATCATCTATTCAGACATTTCCTTTAATTGTGCTGTTTAGCTGATTTGTTCAGTTGCTCCGTGAACAGTGTTCTATAGATTACTATTGTTTCAAGGATGGTTTGTGGATTGTTCCATATGATTTATGCCGTGTTTGTGATGTTCTCTTAGGCACTGTCAGGCTCTTGTTATTTATTGTTTGTAAGCCGCTTCAGGATTCATTCGAATGAAAAGTGGTGTAGAAATATTGTCAAGCAATAATCTTTTACGGCTTTTTTGTATTTGATTTTTATTTGTGGCATTTTTAGGATGTTGTGTAGCGCTTCTAGATTTTCTTTGAAATATGGCTGATTAAATAATCAACAATAAACTGTGGGGTGGGTTCATTGTTTGGCTTGCAATTATGTATCTTTGCATTTTTATATTGTACAGTGGTACCTTGGGTTAAAAACTTAATTCATTCCGGAGGTCCGTTCTTAACCTGAAACTGTTCTTAACCTGAAGCACCACCTTAGCTAATGGGGCCTCCTGCTACCGCTGCACCGCCACTGCACAATTTCTGTTCTCATCCTGAAGCAAAGTTCTTAACCCAAAATACTATTTCTGGGTTAGCGGAGTCTGTAACCTGAAGCCTATGTAACCTGAAGTGTATGTAACCCAAGGTACCACTGTAAACTATCCTATGCTCCTTATTTTAATCATCATCACCGTCTTCCTTGGCGATCCCTCGTAGCCGAGTAAGATTGTCTTTCATGAACACAATCTTAACAGTGAGTCTGTAAGTGACTGTGGAGGCCAATTCTGGATCCACACGTCCTTCCACAGTGGGGACATAAGTTTCCGGGCGGGAGTTTGATCACAGTATGGATTTGCCAAGTGTGCCTTCCTCTTAGCACGTTTCTCCCTTGCGTCCTGAGTTCGAGTGTCTTCAAAGCCCATGACACCTTTGGTAAAGGCTGTTCTCCAATTGGGGCACTCGCAGGCCAGTGTTTCTCAGTTGTTGGTGTTTATGCTACATTTTTAAAGATTTCTCTTGATAATAATAATAAATTTTTATTTATACCCTGCCCTTCCTGGTTCAAAAACCAAGCTCAGGGCGGCTAACAACAAATTTAAAACACTTAATTGTAAAAGCAGCATAAAATACAGTATAAAAACATGAATAACAATAAAATTCAAAGTTCAGAAATCAGTTTAGGGGAAATCCATCTAATAAGCATTAGATAATCACCAGGGCTAGCTGGCTGAATTGGTCCTACTTGGGCCAGTGAGGAGCCCAGGGGAGAATTAGCTGTGGGGTCTCAGAGCGGGTGATCTTCATAAAAGGGGAGGGGGAGAGAAGAGAAGGGAAATAAAAGATCAGGCTGAATTCAAATTAAAGGCCAGGCGGAATAGCTCTGTCTTACAGGCCCGACGGAAAGAGGTGAAACTTAAAGACTTGAGAGTCTTTTGTTGACCACCAGCATTACACTTCCATTTTTAAGTTTGGAATAATAATAGTCCTTCCATGACTGGCACACTGTCAACCACCAATGCTGCTCCTTTCTAACCTTCCCTCTTTTGGTTCTCCCCAGGGCTATGGCGAATGCGTCCCTGCTGCTCCTGCTGCGCTCCTTGAACACGAGCGCCAACACCTCCGACGCCGACTGCGAGGAGGAAGACCCCTACAGGTGCACCTTCAACGAGGAGTTCAAGTACATCCTCCTGCCCGTCTCCTACAGCCTCGTCTTCGTGGTGGGCCTGTGCCTCAACCTGCTGGCTCTTTACATCTTCCTTTTCCGCATCAAGACCTGGAATGCTTCAACCACCTACATGTTCAACCTGGCTGTGTCGGACACCTTGTACGTGATCTCTCTGCCGCTCCTGGTCTACTACTACGCCAAGAGGAACCACTGGCCCTTCAGCGTGGGCTTGTGCAAGATCGTCCGCTTCCTCTTCTACACCAACCTCTACTGCAGCATCCTCTTCTTGCTCTGCATCAGCATCCATCGTTTCATGGGCATCTGCCTCCCGTTGAAGTCCCTGGAGTGGGGACAAGTCCGCTATGCACGGTGGGTCTCGGCCACCGTCTGGGCGGTCGTCATCGCCTGCCAGTCGCCCGTGCTCTACTTTGTCACCACCAGCCCCCGGTGCGACAAGATCACTTGCCACGACACGTCGGCGAAGGACCTCTTCGGGGACTTCATCATCTACAGCACCGTGATGCTGGTCCTTCTCTTCTGCATCCCCTTCCTGGTCATCATCGTCTGCTACTCCCTGATGGCTCGCCGGTTGCTCCAGCCCACCCGCGGCACCACCCGAATGTCCAGCTCCAAGAAGAAGTCGGTCAAGATGATCGCCGTCGTCCTGGCGGTCTTCATCATCTGCTTCTTGCCCTTCCACATCACTCGGACCTTATACTATTACTTCCGCGACTGGGACCTCAGCTGCGCCACTCTCGACGCCATCAACTTGGCATACAAACTCACCCGGCCCCTGGCTAGCACCAACAGCTGCCTGGACCCTATCTTGTACTTTTTAGCAGGGCAGAAGTTTGTGAAATTTGCTTGCCCCAAAACGCCGGGGCCGGGCGAGAACCAGATGACCTCAAACACCACCGTCAACTGCCGCTTGCGGGCCAGAGACCAGTTAGCGATGAAAGCGAAAAACATCGTGTCGTAGGCGCTTGACATTTCCGCCTTCGCCCGTCTGCAAAGTATTACTTACCTGTCTGTGTCGGTTGGGAAAAGTTCCATGTTGCAGGGAGAAGGGTTTGGTTCTCGACCTGTGAGACGCCGGAAGTGTATTTTCAACCTGAATCTGCAAGACATGGTTCGAAAAGTGATGGACACGTCACTTTTTCCTTTCCCCGACACTTGTTGTTGTTTTGGAAGCTAGGTACTATATTAAGCGTGTTGTCTAATCTGACAACGGCACAATAGACACTGAGTTGTGTGAATAGGGAACCCTACACAAGGTGTGTAGTGAGAGGCAATGTAGCGTAATGGGCGAAGGATTGGGTTTAGACCCATTGAATACAAGCAGTGTATCACATGGAAAAATTGTTTCTAGACTGCACCACTTCAGTTTGCATTGGCAAACTGTGTGTGTCACAAGTCTGAATGCTAAAACATTACTCTTCCACAACCAATGGAACCTACAGAGCTGCTGTATACAGAGTCAGACCACTGGTCTAGCTAACCCAGTATCAACAAGTTTTACTGGGGCTGGATCTACATTGATCTGCTAAACATTTTTTAAAAAAATAATGTTCTATAATGCTGAATAGCAGTTTTCCATTGCTGATGGCTCTCTGCTCTGCAGCGCCCTCTGGGGTCAAATTTTAATAACGTATTTTAACGTTATAAACGACGTGTGTAGATCCACCAAGGGATTTCAGGTCGAGAGCTTTCCCCAAGCCTACTTGGAGATGCCAAGGGACCTTTTGCATGGGCTCTATGGTCCTAGAATGAACCTCAGGCATCTAGTTTTCAATACACGGGAAATCTTTTATTTAGGTGAACATTCAGCATTGCACCCGCCCACCCAAACATCTGCCGCTCGAAGCCATACAGTTCAGAAATGGTTTCATCATTTCGTCTACCGTTCGGTCAGACCACAGCTGCCCCCTTCCTTGTTTCCTAGAAAGGGCTCACCGGGTGAGGCAGAGCTGCCACACTAACTTACCAGCAGATGGCTATATTATTGTTATTAATATTATAGATGCAAGAGTAACCTCAGACCAGCTTCCCGTGAGCCCCACTTACTCCAGGCCAGTCCCAGCCAGCGGCAACCCTCATACAGGCAACCATTTAGTTAGACCCCACTCTCAGTATCCTTGAGCAAGCTCTTGCCTCTCATCCTGACCCACCTCACAGGGTTGTCGTAAGGATAAAATGAGCCCCGCGCTTTCTGCCCTCGCTGCTTGTGCTTTTTCTCATTTAAACCCAATGTCTAGATGCTGCCTGCCTTTCTGGGCAAAACCTTCCCATGCTTACCCATGCTTTCCCTCCAGGCTTGACTACTGTGATGCACTTTACGTGGGGCTGCCCTTGAAGGTAATTTGGGAACCGCCGCTGGTGCAGGATGTTGTTGGCTGTCTCTTTGCCGATTGGTCCACCTCCCGGGCCCGAGCGAAGGTCTGCTTTTTAACCTACAAAGCCCTTTGTGGGCCTGAAGGAACACCCCTCCCCGAATCAGCGGCAGGCGAGTGTGCGAGCCCCGGTTCCCATGCCTTCATACGGCAGTGGCTCCAAGAAATTGGACCTTTGACACGAGAGAGTCCACTCCTGGCTGTCTTCTGCATAACACACTCCCTCTGCGTCCGCCTAAAACTCCACAAAGTCAGCAAGACCCATTTCATCAGGCATTTAATTGAATCAGTAGTTTCAGTCTGTTTTGCTGTTGTTGATGTCTTTCCGCCTCGTGGTTTTATGATCCTACTGTGTTGTTGTTTTTTCAATATTGTATGCTGCTTCGAAAGTGGCCTATAGCAAGGTTAAATAAATTTATTATTATTAGCATTAACAAATATAGTGGGGGAAGGTTGTACAGGCATAGCAGGGAGAGCCCCCCATGTAAGACGGATAGCTGGCCATTTTGCATAACTGAGTTTTAGACTAAGCCGGATGGAGGAGGTTCTGGGTTGCCATATTTCTTCTACTGGCCCTGCTCCTGTGCCCTTTGCACCTTCACGACTGGCAGGGATTTAGCCCGAGGAGACTCTCCTCCTGGCATGCAGGAGGAGAAAAATGCCGCCTTCTAAATTCCTGTGGGTTGTGCAACTACTTAAAAGGCATAGAAGAAACAAAGTTGGCAACAGCAGTAGGGTGGCAGGAGGGATGGAACTGTGCCCTAAAACCCTGGACAATTCAGTTGAATGAAAATGTGACTGACGCTTTTTTTTTTTTGCAAAAAAAGAGAAAGAATAAAATCTCAGCTATTTTGGGAAACCCAAACGAAGGTGTTGTGGTGGCATCCAAGGGTGAAATCCAGGACACATTCACCTGCATGGAGAAGAGTTGGTGTCCCAGTGGGTACCTTATTACTAGGAGGGATGTAGGTGGCACTGTGGTCTAAACCACTGAGCCTCTTGTGCTTGCCAATCGTAAGGTCGGCGGTTCGAATCCCCACGATGGGGTGAGCTCCCATTGCTCTGTCCCAGCTTCTGCCAACCTAGCAGTTCGAAAGCACACCAGTGCAAGTAGATAAATAGGTATCGCTGTGGTGGAAAGGTAAAGTGTTTCTGTGCGCTCTGGTTTCCATCACGGAGTCCTGTTGCACCAGAAGCGGTTTAGTCCTGCTGGCCACATGACCCAGAAAGCTGTCTGTGGACAAATGCCAGCTCCCTCGGCCTGAAAGCGAGATGAGCGCTGCAACCCCATAGTCGCCTTTGACTGGACTTTTTAAAAAAATTAATTTATTTAACATAATTATTACAAAATATAAGCAAAATGTTGCAAGTACATACATACATATATATTTCAGATAAGCACACACATATAAAAAAAGAACCAAAGGGAAAAGAGGAAGAAAAAATAAAGAGGAGGAGGAGGAGGAGGAGGAGGAGGAGAAGAAGAAGAAGAAGAAGAAGAAGAAGAAGAAGAAGAAGAAGAAGAAAAGATGGAAGAATTTCTTCCAAATTTATTCTACAAATATCTCAGTAATAAAATTTTGTTGATTGACTTCCATCACTTACACTGCACTTCCTATATACATTTTAAGCAAGATTGTATCTGTTATTCTGTATTTCCCCCCATACAATCTCACACAAATATTCTATAGTCGCCATAGTCGCCTTTGACTGGACTTAACTGTCACGGGGTCCTTGACCTTGACCTTTACATAACTAGAGAAGTGCAGTCTCTGGGTCTTCGGGGGAATGTCTTCACTACACATTTAAACCAATTTAACTGTATTGGCTGTCATCCGAAGAACCCCACGGGACTGCAGTTCTCTGAAGCGTCCCTAGGATTCAGGCCGAAGCTTCTTGGAGCTCTCACAAAATGGCACCCCTTGCAGTGAGCGTTTGGGAAGCCTCGTGTGTAGCCCCCCTTTTAAATGGAACCATTTTTTTTTTTTGCATTAAATTTTTATTGATATTAATATTATATACATATAAACCTATACAAAATCCAACATAAAAATTACACATAATATGACAAATCCATAAATCCTAAATATAACTCTAGGCTCTGCCGAGCCTTGGACTCCCCTCCACTCCTTTGGTAAGACTCTAATAAATTCTATCAACACGTATTTTGTCTCTTCTAAGAGCTA
Organism: Podarcis raffonei; assembly: GCF_027172205.1. NCBI lineage: Eukaryota > Metazoa > Chordata > Lepidosauria > Squamata > Lacertidae > Podarcis > Podarcis raffonei. Next base: position 9,085,022 of record NC_070605.1, on the reverse strand, counting down.
ACCCATTACTGTTGAAGTTGTTCCAGTCCCGCCAGTGTCTTTTATAATTGGATTCCAATGTACGTCGCATATTTAACCCAATTGTCATGAAATTTCTGTTCATCTTGATCTCTTATTCTTCCCGTTATTCTAGCAAGCTCGGCATAGTTTATCAGTTTGACCTGCCAATCGCTTATATTTGGTATAACCTCCGTTCTCCAATTTTGCGCTAACATGGTTCTTGCGGCTGTAGTAGCATATAGGAATATTAAATGGAACCATTAGGATCAGGGGGTTGGACTAGATGAACCTTGGTGTCCCTTCTGACTGTCCAGTTCTGTGATTCCTTCCTGTAGCCCTCTACTGCTCCAAAGCTCTGCAATGTGTATGTGAAAAAAGGGCGGGGAGGGAATACTGCTGTGCCTGTTCTCACTCAACAGGCTTTCGTTGCAGTTGTGGGGTTTTTTGGGGGGGAGGGTTTGAGGAGAAACCATCACACAGACATAGCTGTCAACTGTCCCTTATTTGGCAGGAAACTCCCTTATCCCAGCGCCGTGTCCCACTGCTGTCCCTTATTGATGATTTCCCTTAAATTTCCCAGGTTTCAAAGGAAGCAGCACCTCTCCCTCCCTCCCTGCTGGCCAGGGAGGAGGGAGGCTCCAACTGTGTTGCTTGGCTGCATTGCTCACCCAATAAGGAGTCTAAGAACGACTGGGGGGTGGAGCTTGCAGGCCTTGTGCCGATCAAATCAGCCGCGTTGCCTGGGGACTCGCCTTTGCTCAGCGCTTCCCAGCGGAGAAGTGATGCTGATTTTCCTTGCTGCATCCCCTTTGCCGGGTTGCTGCGCTGTGGGAACCACCGCTTGAGGCTTCGTTTGGCTGCTGGCTGGGCTTTCTGCCTTTGGCTCAGAGGGGCTCAGAAGTTGAACATACCTGTGCCTGGAAAATCCCTTATTTTGGCTGCTAATCCCTTATTTTCGATGCTGCTGGTCCCTTATTTTCAAATCTGTAAGACAGCTATGCACACAAATCAGGTCTGAGAAGACACGGCAGGACAGCACAGGAAACACAATGCAAAAACTGGACAACATCAGGCATCCTAGACAGCCCATTTACTGAGAGCATCCCTCCCGATTTGTCTTCACAAAGTTTGTGTGGACGTTATACGGTGTTTATTGAGCATTCATCCCTATTTGCTTGTACGGCGGTAGTACAACATCGTGCCAAATGATGTTTATTCCACACTTTTCTCCACTGCATTTCACCGTCACCTTCCTTTCCTTTTTTTTGGGGGGGGAGCATCTAGAGCAGGGGTCAGCAAACTTTTTCAGCAGGGGGCCGGTCCACTGTCCCTCAGACCTTGTGGGGGGCTGGACTATATTGGGGGGGGGATGAATGAATTCCTATGCCCCACAAATAACCCAGAGATGCATTTTAAATAAAAGTGCACATTCTACTCATGTAAAAACACCAGGCAGGCCCCACAAATAACCCAGAGATGCATTTTAAATAAAAGTGCACATTCTACTCATGTAAAAACACCAGGCAGGACCCACAAATAACCCAGAGATGCATTTTAAATAAAAGGACACATTCTACTACTACTACTACTACTACTACTACTACTACTACTACTAATATTTATTATTTATACCCCGCCCATCTGGCTGAGTTTCCCCAGCCACTCTGGGCGGCTTCCAATCAAGTGTTAAAAACAATACAGCATCAAGTATTAAAAACTTCCCTAAACAGGGCTGCCTTCAGATGTCTTCTAAAAGTCTGGTAGTTGTTATTCTCTTTGACATCTGGTGGGAGGGCGTTCCACAGGGCAGGCACCACTACCAAGAAGGCCCTCTGCCTGGTTCCCTGTAACCTCACTCCTCGCAGGGAGGGATCTGCCAGAAGGCCCTCGGCGCTGGCTCTCAGTGTCCGGGCTGAAGGATGGGGGTGGAGATGCTCCTTCAGGTATACAGGATGTAAAAATGTACATTATGTACATTATACTCATGTAAAAACACACTGATTCCTGGACCGTCCGCGGGCCGGATTTAGAAAGCGATTGGGCCAGATCCGGCGCAATCGATTAATAGATCAGTTTCAGGGGTATGCATTTCAAACCGGAGGCACGGCTGGCTATTCCGATCCATTGCAAGGAGAAAACTCGACCGAGCTACGAATCTGTGCTTAAAGACCCCCTGAGGATGTTTTGAACCTTAAAGACCTCTCTTGCAGGAGAACACAGGCCTCTTCTTAAGCAAAACAACAGATGCTCCTTTTGTTAGTGAGACCGATGGCACAGGGCCTCAAATACGCCATTAGCTGGGTTTGGCATGGATGCAAACGTCGAGTTCTTCCGCCTAATGCAACGGGGAGAGTTGAGGTTTCAACACATCCTGTCCGGGCTGGAATTTGTTGCGGAGGTGTGTGTGGGAAAATACACCGGGGAGAAAAACTGGCCGTCGCTTTTGCACGGCCCAAAATGAGGTACCCCGGGGAGGTGTCATGCTTTTAAGGCAATGACTGAGGCTGTATCTTACACAGGAACCAAGGAAGGAGGTGGGAACTTGCAGCCCCCACCCAACCCCAAATTGGCCTGTTGGGTCAGGAGGCCGGAGCCTGCCAACCGTCTCCATAGCAACCACAGCAGATCGTAACCGGAGCCCCCTGGCCTGCGCCTATCAAGCTTTCTCTTCTCCCATCCGCCGTTGCTGATTGGCCAGCCTGGCCCTGCTCCCTCCTCATTGGGTTAATGCCAGGATATATTTCGGAGGTTGTGTTGCTGTTTGTGCAGTCGGGTTTCTCTCCACGGCAACTGTCACCCCAGGCGTGATGGATGCAACTTGCTGAGCCGGAGTTTGCAGATTTTCGTCGCTAATCTCCCTCTGTCTTTTTAAAGGATCGGCTGTCCTGGGTTGCTCTGACTCGACAGCTCAGCAACGATGCAGTGCTGTTCAGAGGAGGAGAAGAAACGAACCATTTCCTGGGCGCCTCAATGTCCAGGATTTTATATGTCTTTGGAGAGTGTGTTTTAACAGAGGCAATATATAGGGTGCTATGTTTAGGGAAGCTTTTAATGTTTAATAGGTTATTGTATTTTCGTGTTTAGTTGGAAGCCACCCAGAGTGGAAACCCAGCCAGATAGGCGGGGTATAAATAATAAATTATTATTATTATTATTATTATTATTATTATTATTATTATGCAAGCAAGGCCACATTCGTACCAGGAATTTAAAGCACTAGATACCACTTTAAACAGTCATGGCTTCCCCCATAGAATCTTGGGAACTGTAGTTTAAGGGTGCTGAGAGGTGTCTAGGAAACCTCCCTATTCGTCTCTGAGAGCTACAATTTTCAGAATTCCCTGCAAAGAAGAGGCATTGATTGTTAACCTAATATGGGGAATTTTCACAGTTTACTCCCACCCTCCCAGCACCTAAATTCAGTTCTTCCTATTTCCACAGCAGTTAACTTTTTTCTTTTTAAAGTCCCCCTGAAAACACCTCATTTTAATGTAAATTTCTCCAAACAGGCTTTTGTTTAAATGCAAGTTTGCCTCATATACACAATTTTGCTACACCATTTCCCTCCTAATAACGAATTCCTATAGGTCATTCTCACTAGTACAGTATATGCATTATACGCAAAGCAAACCACAGCTGAGCTTTGAAATTCACATTTTTCTGAATTTTGCAGTGCGCTTCTGCAGCCAAGGAATGTGCACAAGAATGCATGCGCTGGGATAGTGGGTGCATGAAAACGCATGCATTAATAAAAATAACTTACAAAATATCTAATAGTAGGAAAGAACGCACCACGTTGGGGGACATTGCTTTGCAAAAATGTACGTGAGGCGAAATCATGTACAGAAATTATTCTGTTATGAGAAATTCACACTGAAATGCTGGTGAATTTTCACGAGGGATTTAAAATCAAGCAAGCCGCAAACTTGTGGATATGTGGAGAAAGGAACATAAGATAGGAAAAATTTGATACGCAGGATGAGACCCTACCTGCTCGCAGATTATCTCGCCAGAGTGGTGCTTGCTCTAGTTATCTCCCGCTAGGACTACTGCAATGCGCTCTACGTGGGGCTACCTTTGAAGGTGACCCGGAAATGACAACTAATCCAGAATGTGGCAGCTAGACTGGTGACTGGGAGCGGCCGCCAAGACCACATAACACCGGTCTTGAAAGACCTACATTGGCTCCCAGTACGTTTCCGAGCACAATTCAAAGTGTTGGTGCTGGCCTTGAAAGCCCTAAATGGCCTCGGCCCAGTATACCTGAAGGAGCGTCTCCACCCCCATCGGTCTGCCGAGACACTGAGGTCCAGCGCCAAGGGCCTTCTGGCGGTTCCCTCCCTGCGAGAAGCCAAGTTACAGGAACCAGGCAGAGGGCCTTCTTGGTGGTGGTGCCCGCCCTGTGGAACACCCTCCCATCAGATGTCAAGGCAATAAACAACTATTTTACTTTTAAAAGACACCTGAAGGCGGCCCTGTTTAGGGAAGTTTTTAATGTCTGACGCTGTATTGTTTTTGATATTTGGTTGGACGCTGTCCAGAGTGGCTGAGGAGACCCAGTCAGATGGGCGGGGTATAACTAAATTATTATTATTATTATTATTATTATTATTATTATTATTATTATTGAAAAGTGAGAGACCAAAACGGACAATTCACTCCTCCCTAGTGTTGTGCCGTATCACATAACAATGTGAGAAAGAGGCGGCCTGTTCTGCAGTCCGGTCAAGACAACACGCCTCTAAGAATGTCACTCACCTAGAACATGCAGATGTTTCTCTGCTTACTGCTGCGCTCACTTGGCAAAGCTCCCGGACGCACCTCTCTGGAGCTGACCCAGATTCATCTCAGCCCATAGGGAAGGGCCAGACACCATGTCACAATGTCTGGATGAGACCTAGTTCCATTCCAACTCTGCCTCCAGGGACCTCTGGCAATGTTGAATTTCAGCCCATTCTAACGTTCCTCTGCCTTCTAACCATAGCTGTCAACCGTCCCTTATTTGGCAGGAAAATCCCTTATCCCAGCGCTGTGTCCCGCTGCTGTCCCTTATTGATGATGTCCCTTATTGATGATGTTCAAAGGAAGCAGCTCCTCTTCCTCCCTCCCTGCCAGCCAGGGAGAAGGGAGGCTCCAACTGTGCTGCTTGGCTGCGTTGCTCACCCAATAAGGAGTCTAAGAACGACTGGGGGGTGGAGCTTGCATGCCTTGTGCCTATCAACTTGGCCGCATTGCCTGGGGACTCGCCTTTGCTCAGCGCTTCCCAGCGGAGAGGTGACGGTGGTTTCCCTTGCTACATCCCCTTTGCTGGGTTGCTGCGCTGTGGGAACCACCGCTTGAGGCTTCGTTTGGCCGCTGGCTGGGCTTTCTGCCTTTGGCTCAGAGGGGCTCAGAAGTAGAACATACCTGTGCTCTGAAAATCCCTTATTTTGGCTGATGATCCCTTATTTTTGAGGCTGCTGGTCCCTTATTTTCAAATCTGTAAGTTGACAGCTATGCTTCTGACCCAGTTGTCCATTCTGCACCTGAGCAGGCAGACAGCTGGTATTATACCAGACGGATTTACATATAAGCTAAACAAGCTACAGCAGCGATTCTCAACCTATGGGTCTCCAGATGTTGTTGGACTACAACTCCCATCATCCCTGAGCTCTGGCCTTGCTAGATAGGGTTGAAGGGAGTTGTAGTCCAACAACATCTGGGGACCCACAGGTTGAGAAAGGCTGAGCTATAGCTTAGGGCCCCACTCTCTTGGGCTGCCCCCCAAAAAAAATTAAAGGAAAAAACATCTGGATGTACATTTCCAAAATATAAGATAAAAAACAAATAAAATAAAACCTACACGCAGCAACAGTGTTTTGTGTTGTGTAGGCTCCTATGATGTAAGTCATGGGCCCCGCCTGCCAGCCTGCTCCCTAAAATATCACTGGTTTGCTCCTTTCTATATATAGGGTGCCTACATTCTGCATATATAGGGTGCCTACATTCTGCATGGACTGCTTGCATGGCAACATGTGCAAATGGCTTTAGATACCTATTAGGTCCATAAATGACCATATAGCGTATATTCAACACAAAAAACAGCGACCATTTGTTGTTGGCAAAGGACAGCTGAAATGGTGTAAAATACTATTGTTCACCGTTCATGGCTGTTGTTATTCGTCCATCACCTTCTGCCCAGCTCCCAAAGCGATGTGCAAAATATACAGTGGTACCTCAGGTTAAGAACTTAATTCATTCCGGAGGTCCGTTCTTAACCTGAAACTGTTCTTAACCTGAAGCACCACTTTAGCTAATGGGGCCTCCCCCTGCTGCTGCGCCACTGTGGCGCAATTTCTGTTCTCATCCTGAAGCAAAGTTCTTAACCCGAGGTACTATTTCTGGGTTAGCGGAGTCTATAACCTGAAGCGTCTGTAACCCAAGGTACCACTGCAACTTTAAAAAGCTAAAACAGTTGCAAAAGTAAGATGAGTTTTGAAGCGATACAAAATGGGCATCTTGGGCAAAGAACTATTCATCCAACTCAGAATGTTCATGGGTATATTTAGGTATGCAGTGGACGCTCGGGTTGTGAACGTGATCTGTGCGGGATGCATGTTCGCAAACAGCAGTGTTCGCAACCCGCAGCGCCGCGTCTGCACACGCGTAGGTAGCGATTCGGTGCTTCTGTGCATGCGCAAAGCACGATTTAGCGCTTCTGCACATGAGCAAGTGCCGAAACCCAGAAGTACCCCGTTCTGGTACTTCCGGGTTCGGCACGGTGCGCAACCCAAAATCGCGCAACCCGAAGTGTCTGTAACTCGAGGTATGACTGTATTCTTAAATTTAGGGTGTTGCAACACAGGCTCGCCACTTGGTGGCAGCACCAAAAAGCGACAAAACCATTCCGGCGGAAAATGAAAAGCAAATAACAGAAAGTGTCTCACAACACCGAGTTTCTTTTTTCGATGTTCAAAGACAAATTTGGACAAATCTTCTGTATAAAACAACTTTTTTTCTTTCTGCAATAAACTGTTTTATGAGTGCACCAAATTGCCTCAAATCGCAGCCAGCACCAGGTTCCCTGGAACTGATTTCACGGTGAATTCTATCATAGAACCATAGGATCGTAGAACTGGTGGGACCCTCAAAAGTAATCTAGTCCAACCCCATACAATGCAGAAATCTGACCGCGCAGACCCCTATACAATTTGAAACCATTACAGACCCTGCTTCCACCATTGCCAGAAAGCCCCCTTTTCCCCGAGTTTCGGTGAAAGATTGGCAGAATAGCAGCGCCGTCAGACGTAAAGTCCTACTTTATCTCCAGGGTTTGCCCAGGATTATTATAAATAAATAATAATAAATTTTTATTTATACCCCGCCCTTCCCGGTTCAGAAAACCGGGCTCAGGGCGGCTAACAACAAATTTAAAACACTTAATTTATGCAACAAAAAACAGCAAAAAATACAGTATAAAACGTGAATAACAATAAATTCAGAATTCAAAAATTAATTTAGGGGGAGGAAATCCATCCAATAAACATTAGATGATCCCCAGGGCTAGCTGGCTAAATTTGTCCTATTTGGGCCAGCGAGGAGACCAGGAGAGAGTTAGCTGTGGGATCCCGGAGTGGGTGATCTTCATAAAAAGGGGAGGGGAGGAAGGGGAATAAAAGATCAGGCTAAGTTCAAATTGAAAGCCAGGCGGAATAGCTCTGTCTTACAGGCCCTGTGGAAGGAAGTGAAATCCTGAAGGGCCCTGGTTACATGGGACAGAGCGTTCCACCAGGTTGGAGCCATCACTGAGAAGGCCCTGGCCCTGGTAGAGGATAGTCTGACTTCCTTAGGGCCCGGGACTTCTAAACTATTCATGGACCTTAAGGTCCTCTGCAGGGCAGACCAGGAGAGGCGGTCCCGTAAATACGAAGGCCTTAAGCCACAAAGGGCTTCAAACCAGCACCTTAAACCTGACCCTATACTCCACCGGGAGCCAGTGCAGCTGGAAAAGCACTGGGTGAATATGCTCCCATGGCAGAGACCCCGCGAGGAGCCTCACTGCAGCATTCTGCACCCGCTGGAGTTTCTGGGACAGCTTCAAGGGCAGCCCCACGTAGAGCGAGTTACAGTAGTCAAGTCTCCAACAGCAGAAGAATGCTTGTGGAGGAGCAACTTAGCAGTGGGGCAGAGCAGAGGGGCACCCCCAAACCAGCGTGATAATAATAATAATAATTTATTATTTATACCCCACCCATCTGGCTGGGTTTCCCCAGCCACTCTGGGTGGCTTCCAACAGAACACTAAAGTACAATAACCTATTAAACATTAAAAGCTTCCCTAAACAGGGCTGCCTTCAGATGTCTTCTAAAAGTTTGGTAGTTATTTTTCTCTTTGACATCTGATGGGAGGGTGTTCCACAGGGCGGGCGCCACTACCGAGAAGGCCCTCTGTCTGGTTCCCTGTAGCCTCACTTCTCGCAATGAGGGAACCGCCAGAAGGCCCTCGGCGCTGGACCTCAGTGTCCAGGCAGAACGATGGGGGTGGAGATGCTCCTTCAGGTCTACTGGGCCTTTGAGGCCATTTAGGGCTTTAAAGGTGAGCACCAACACTTTGAATTGTGCTCAGAAACGTACGGGAGCCAATGTAGGTCTTTCAAGACCGGTGTTATATGGTCTCGGCAGCCGCTCCCAGTCACCAGTCTAGCTGCCGCATTCTGGATTAGTTGTAGTTTCTGGGTCACCTTCAAAGGTTGCCCCACGTAGAGCGCATTGCAGTAGTCCAAGCGAGATATAACCAGAGCATGCACCACTCTGGCGAGACAGTCTGCGGGCAGGGAGGGTCTCATCCTGCATACCAGATGGAGCTGGACCTGCGCCTCCATGGACAGCTGTGAGTCCAAAATGACTCCCAGGCTCCGCACCTGGTCCTTCAGGGGCACAGTTACCCCATTCAGGACCAGGGAGTCCTCCACACCCGCCCGCCTCCTGTCCCCCCAAAACAGTACTTCTGTCTTGTCAGGATTCAACCTCAATCTGCTAGCCGCGATCTTAATCATGGTCTGAGTTCGCAATGATGTCGAAATCCAGGCTTTGTAAAGGAGCCGAGAGGAAGTTGAGCAGGACTCGGTGCGTACTTTTGTGAATGAAGGCTCTCTGAGTCGCTTGCGGCTGTTCCCTAATGTTGGTTTTGGATGGCCTCGCTTGTTAGCTCACAGCGAGTCCCCGGGGCATGAAACCAAGATCCCACATGCAGTCCAGATGTTGAAGGAGCACGCGGGGAGTTTTGACTGGAAGGCGCAGGAGTGTCTTAGCGGCAGAATGGATGTCCAGCGAAGTCCCAGCTTCGGTCCTTGGCATTGCCAGCTAAAGCCTCAGGTGGTCTCAGCCACTGCCTGAAAAAAAGTAGTTTTTATTCATAATTTCAACAACATATCATTATCACAACATATCATCTTCACCATTCCCCCCCCCAGTTATTCCCCTCCTCCAAAAACCCTCCCCCCCCCAGGACTTCCCTCAACTCCTCTCTCTGATTTTTCAACACATGTTGTTCTCTGCATATTATAAAATTGTAAAGATCCTTAAATGATCTACCTATTATGCTAACAGTCAATAAATTTGTGGTATGTTTATTCAAAACCTGCCAAGGAGTCCAGTTCATTTTGTTGTTTTTTTAAGTAGTTTGTAAAAAGTTCCCATTCTTCTTTAAAGTCACAGTTGTCCTTGTCTCTGAGCTTGTATGTCAATTTCACCCATTCTGCATAATCCATCAATTTCTCTTGCCACTGTTCTTTTGTCGGGATTTCCTCGTTCTTCCATCCTTGTGCTATTAAGTCTCTTGCCGCCGTTGTCGTGTACATAAAGAAATTCTTTATTTTCCTTGGCAGGTCTTTTCCTACAATCCCTAACAAAAATGCCTCTGGTTGTTTTGTTTTGTCTTACAAATGTTAGTTTATTGCCTGAAATCTTAAAGCAGGCTTCCCCAACCCGGCGCCCTCCAAATGCTTTGGACTACAGCTGCCGTCAGCTCCAGCCAGCCGTTTTTCCTCCCTCTTTCATCATACCCATGGACAATGAATCTGAATCTTGGAAGATTCAGGAAAGACATAAGAAAGTGCTTCTAAATGTGGCACATAGTTAACCTGTGGAACTCCCTGCCACAGGAGACAGTGATGACCACCAATGTGGATGGCTTTAAGAGAGGATTAGATAAATTCATGGAGGGTTATTGATGGCTACTAGTCATGATAGCTGCACATGGTTTCCATGGTTGGAGGCAGTGATGCTCCCCAATGCCGGTCGCAGGAGGGGCGAGGACTCTTGCGCACAGATCCTGCTTGCCAGTTTCACATTGGGGCATTTGGCTGGCCACTGTGAGAACAGTGCCATCTTCAAATATCTCAAGGGTTGTCACATGGAGGATGGAACAAGCTTGTTTTCTCCTGGTCTGGAGGGTGGGACTCGAACTCATGACTTCAAGGAACAAGAAAGGAGATTCTGACTAAACTAAACTTCTTCCTTCCTTGGTGATTACTCGTGGCCGAGTAAGATTGTCTTCCATAAACGCCATCTTAACGGGGAGTCCGTAAGTGACTGTGGAGGCCAATTCTGGACCCACACGTCCTTCCACAGTGGGGACATAAGTGCAAAAGACCAGGGACTCGGGGTTCCTGGCCGACACCCCAACAACACCTCTGGCCCAGGCTCCAGCAAGTTCAAACTCCATGGCCCCTGGCACACAGATAACAGTATTATGGCTTCCCCTTTGCACCTCAGCTAGGAACACAAAGAGGCAGAGCAGGCATTGGCGACTGTTGCTTCCCTTTTCTTTGACGGTGACAAATATACTGTTCGGGGTGTGGGTGTGTTTGTTAGATACAGCCCTGATGATGTCAGGCCAAGATAGGGCCAGATTCAGGTTTGATGAGATCCTAAGCTACTGAAGGTAATGGGGTCCTTTATATGTCCAGCTGTCCTTTGTCCACAACAAATTGTCGCTGTTTTTTGTGTGTGTTGAATATATGCTATATGGTAATTTATGGACCTCACAGGTATCTCAAGCCATTTGCACATGCAGAATGTAAAGGTAAAGGGACCCTTGACCATTAGGTCCAGTCGCGGATGACTCTGGGGTTGCGGTGCTCATCTCGCTTTACTGGCCGAGGGAGCCAGTGTACAGCTTCCGAGTCATGTGGTCAGCAGGACTAAGCCGCTTCTGGCGAACCAGAGCAGCGCACGGAAACGCCGTTTAGCTTCCCGCCAGAGCGGTACCTATTCATCTACTTGCACTCTGACGTGCTTTTGAACTGCTAGGTTGGCAGGAGCTGGGACCGAGCAACGGGAGCTCACCCCATCGCAGGGATTTGAACTGCTGACCTTCTGATGGGCAAGCCCTAGGCTCTGTGGTTTAACCCACAGCGCCACCCGCATCCCTATGCAGAATGTAGGCAGCCTATATATAGAAATGAGCAAACCAGTGATGTTTTAGGGAGCAGGCTAGCAGGCAGGCCCATGACTTACATCCTAGGAGCCTACACAACACAAAACACTCTTGCTGTAAAGTTTTATTTTATTTGTTTTTTTATCTTATATTTTGGAAATGTACATCCAGGGGTTTTTTTCCCTTTAATTTTTTGGGGGGGTCCCCAAGAAAGTGGGGCCCTAAGCTATAGCTTGTTTAGCTTATACGTAAATCTGGCACTGGGCCAAGATGTCACCCTCTCTGTGCATGGTACCAGGCTGGTTTATGGCAGATTCTGATGGGGGAGAGGAGATCACTGTGGGTAGGTTTATGGCATATATCCAGGCAGCTATACCAACTTAGAACAAACAAAGCCATAAGAAGAGCCCTTCAGGATCAGGCGCATGGCACATATAATCCATCTTGTTCTCACAGTGGCTAACTGGACACAGTGGCCAATCAGCATTTTAATGCTGATTTATCCTAATTTACCAATTTTTGTATGCAATTTGGGCTAATCTACACATTTTTTTTTGCAAAGCACTTTCCCCTAATGTACTTTGTGGTGTTTACCTGCACTCCTTACCCTGCTGTATGCAATTTTGTACACATCCCTGGGCTGGAGAACTGCATTGCAAAATTCGGAGATGTGTGAATTTCGAAGAATGGCCATGATTCGATTCGTGTATTGTTTAAAAATGTGACAATTAGGGAGGTTAGCCTTGAAAAGTGAACTGGATCAAATGACTCACCCATCGCTGGCGGCATGCGGAAGGTCCTAGCTTTATTCCCCAGCTACCCCGGGTAGGGCTGGGAGAGATCCCGGCACAAAAATTCCTGGAGAACTACTGCCAGTCTGTGTAGACATTATTGAAGTAAATGGACTAAGGTTCTGAGTCAGTAAAGGTAAAGGGACCCCTGACCATTAGGTCCAGTCGTGGCCGACTCTGGGGTTGCGGCGCTCATCTCGCTTTATTGGCTGAGGGAGCCAGGGTACAGCTTCCGGGTCATGTGGCCAGCATGACTAAGCCGCTTCTGGCGAACCAGAGCAGCGCACGGAGATGCTGTTTACCTTCCCGCCAGAGCGGTACCTATTTATCTACTTGCACATGACGTGCTTTCGAACTGCTAGGTTGGCAGGAGCAGGGACCGAGAAACGGGAGCTCACCCCGTCGCTGCGGGGATTCGAACCGCCAACCTTCTGAACGGCAAGCCCTAGGCTATGTGGTTTAAGCCACAGTGCCAACCGCATCCCTCTGAGTCAGTAGAAGGCAGCTTTCTCTGGTGCTATGTTTGCTTTTGCATAACATCTAGGGTGGACATGAGCTTCTGAACGACACCAGATCTTGTGAAAACAGATCCCATAAATTGGCTATTACGCATCGTGTGAAGAACTGATTCTGTCTGCCTGCATATAACCAAGTGCCAATATATTTCCTGGCCTGTACAGGCAGTCCCAGGAAGTGCTGCAGATTGTACCTGCAACTGCACATTTCCAGGCACAATGCTTGTTTGCACAAGTGTTTTCCCCAGGAAAACAGGCTGTGCTTTTCTGGAGAAAGAAAGAAAGAAAGAAGAAAAACCCAGATTGCGTCAACCAGCCCTTGGTCTCTGCAGAAACAGCTCCCAAACCTCCAACACCAAGAAAAAACACTGATTCTTTGAAGTTTGCCCTCTCTCCTTTCATCCCAGCCCCTTTGGGGCAGGGGGGAAAAGAGAGAAAATTTAGCCTCTCCAGACACAGAGCCTGATTCTGTTTGAGCAACAAGCGCAGCCACATCCCATCAGATAACCACAGCCTTGGCAGCATGGCCGTGGCTGCGTTGTATCAAAAGTTTTCTCTCCCTCCTTGCGGCAGATGAAGAATGACAGGCTCAGCTGCGCCGTTCAGAAATTGGAGTGGAGAAGATGTGTGGTCCTTTTGCCGTTCACCACAAGCCTTGTCCCCTGGGGAAAGGCCCTGGGGTGGGAAGAGCCTCGGCACGCCCTGCGTTTGACCTCCTGCCCCAGTGATGTGTCACTTAGCGGCATGTTTGGGCTCAGCTCTGTGATACCTGATCCGGTTCCTAGAGCAATAATCCGCCAACGAATTTGGGATGTGGAACTGCAATGCCAGGTGAGCAAGAGGAATAAACACCCAGCAATAAAAGAAAACGGGAGAGGATTTACCCCAGCAAATTATTTGTCAAAATTTGTTGTTGTTGTTGTTTAGTCGTTTAGTCGTGTCCGACTCTTCATGACCCCATAGACCAGAGCACGCCAGGCACTCCTGTCTTCCACTGCCTCCCGCAGTTTGGTCAAACTCATTCTGGTAGCTTCGAGAACACTGTCCCACCATCTCGTCCTCTGTCGTCCCCTTCTCCTTGTGCCCTCCATCTTTCCCAACATCAGGGTCTTTTCCAGGGAGTCCTTCCTTTTGCATGTGACTAGAGTTGGGTGTGACCTTACCTGTCCAGCTAACAAAAGGACAAGGCACGCAGCCCTCCTACCTCTCTTTGACTTCCTCCGTCGTTGGACCAGCAGCTTTTTAGCTAGAGATGCTCTGTTGGCTTTCAGCCAAAAGAGGACAAAGGGACTGTTCACATATGAGATAGACTCACATGTGTATATCAGCCTTCTTTAGGGTTCAGCTCTCATTTCCATACATCACTACTGGCAAAACCATAGCTTTTACTATACGGACCTTTGTCGGCAAGGTGATGTGTGTTAATTCTTTTAAGAGGGCTATAAAGGGGACTTACCAGGAACCTAATAGTGAGAGGCTTACACAAGCCTGCAACCAGCTATCTGCTGTGCGTTTAAAAGGGGAATGTGAAACTCTGCTAAGTATAGGAACTTGCTAGCGCAAGTTAGGAAGGATATTAATAAGCAATATATCCTCTCCTGCCTCCCTGAACATTCCCACAGTTCCAAAGTTCAGGAGATTGTTGTTGCATTTATATATCACCTTTTCTTCCAAGGAGAGCATGGTTCTCCTCCTTCCCATTGCATCCTCACAACAACCGTGCGAGGTAGGTCAAGAGTCTGCGACTGGCCCAAGGCCACCTGGTGAGCTTCAAGGTCGGCCAGGTCATAGTCCAGTGCTCTAACCATTACGCCACGCTGCCTCCCATGGCTGCACACCCCACAGAGAGTCCACAGCCACACTCCAAAGAAGAATCCAAAAATGCAGACAACTGTATCAGCTATGGGGACGCTTGGACTCCAGATGTTACTGAACGACAACTCCCAGCAACCATGGCTAGAGATTTCACGTGACGAGCCCAAGATTATCAGCAAGCTCTGCTCTATAGGCTTGCCTGGGAGAGAGTCAAAGTTAAATTTCAGAGAGAGAGAGAGAGAAAGAAAGAGAGAGAGAGAGAGAGAGAGAGAGAGAGAGAGAGAGAGAGAGAGAGAGAGAATGAATATTTTAAGAGCATTTCTTGTGGTTCCTTTGGAATAACCACATAATAACTAGATGTATCCAAAGTTCCTTCACTAGCTGTAATTGTCTCAAGGACTGTGGACATTAGGGCCAAGCTGCATTCTTTGAGCTCCCAGCCTAGTTTTCTTTTTGCAAAAGCGGCCTAATTTGGATGTGCAGAGGAGATGCGATGCTCTGCGTCCTCTGTGCAGCTCCTGATCTCTCCCATCTTGTCCCCGCACTCCCGGAGCTGCTATTAGCTAAGGAGCAGAACATCTGGGGCAGGCCTAGGCAAACTCCAGTTCTCCAGATGTTTGGGACTACAATTCCCATCATCCCTAGCTAACAGGACCAATGGTCAGGGGGAGATTATTTTTTCATCTGGTGCTGAGGTGTCTTCAGAGCAATCCATTATAATCTATTGCTGCCTAACAGAGCGACCCCTCACACAAGCACATGAACTTGTAAATCTGTCCGTACTTGGCTACCCTAACTTGGCAGACAGACAGAGAGAAGACCCGAAATGCAGGATAAAACTGTATCAATACAGGTGAAATGCTTCTGGGAGATGATATATAATGAGATGAAAAAAATGTTGAAATATACATTCATAAAGAAACCAGAAGCATTTTTACTGGGCATTGTGGGGAATGATATAAATAGAAAGGAATGTAGGCTCTTTTTATATGCAATAACAGCAGCAAGAATATTACTGGTCCAAAAATGGAAGCAAGAAGAATTACCAACAATTGAAGAATGGAGGATGAAATTAATGGACTATGGAGAACTAGATAAACTAACAGGAAGGATTCGAAACCGGCGGGACCAGAAATTCACGGAAGACTGGAGTAAACTTACGGACTATTTGAAAAGTATTTGTGAAGATCAGACGACGTTTGTAGGGATGCAAGAAGTTTTGTGAGGAGTATTATTGGAAGTATTGCAAAAATGGAGAAGGGGGAGGATGATTTGTTAAGAGATGTAAAGGCTATATAAAGTCAAGAAATGCATAGGAAGTGGTTAAAACGGTGGATCATCAGAGGTGCTGATGGAAGTCTCAAAAGATTGTATAAGTGATAAGTTTTGTGGTACATTTTATAATTTATATGTTAAAATCAATTAAAAAAACCCTGTGTCAATACAGGACATAGCCTTTTACACTGAAATACAGTGGTACCTCGCAAGACTTGAGCTTGCAGGGCAGCAACTGAAGAAGGAGCAAAAAGGGTTTTCTCGTGTGTGTGTTTCTTTGTGGCTGATTAGCTGCTCTCCCTGTGCAAAGGTCAGAGGGGACAGGGTTTCTGTTGAGGCAGGTGATTAGCTGTTTGATCCATCTTATAGATTTAGGGGAGCTAGTCTAAAATGTTTATTGGGGGAAACCTAGGTTTTTTGGGGGGGGAGTTATTTGTCCTGTCTTCACGCTTCTTATGATGGAGGACCGCTGTAGCCACCCCCAATGACACGTTCTCAAGATGGAGGGTGAGGGAACTGCTGCAGTCGCCTGCGGTTCCTGCGCAATGTTTGCCATCTTGCCAAAGGTTGCAGGCAGCTTTACCTGCAGCAATTGCATGTTGATTGCCCTCTTAAAAGACAAAGTCCAGCAACTGGAGGAACGTGTAGCTACGCTCCAAAGAATTAGAGAGCTGGAGCTCTTCTTGGAAGCAACAGAGCACACCGTCTCCACCAAGGAGGAGACAGGGGACTCCCCTGAGAAGGAGGCTAGTTCACCAACACAGGAGCCAGATATATGGAGAAACGTGACTCAAAGAAGTAGGAGGCCCAGGGTTCGCTCTGATTGTTTAGAAATACACAATCGCTTTGAGGTCCTCTCCCCTAGCATGGAAGATGAAGAGCAGACTCCATTTGAGGATCTCTCCCTCATTACAGTCGATCAGGTATATGAAGACGAGCAGCAAAGTCAGTCCTCAGGGAATGTGCAGGCGACCGTGGAACGGACAGCTCACGGAAGAACCCCGACCAAACCTAAGAGGAGGCGTGTAGTGGTGATAGGGGATTCCCTACTGAGGGGAACAGAAGCAGTGATCTGTGGGCCTGACAAGATGTCTCGGGAAGTATGCTGTCTCCCCGGGGCTAAGATCCAAGATGTAACTGAACGACTGCAAGGAATCATAAAACCCACTGACAAATACCCCTTCCTCTTGGTTCATGTGGGAACCAATGACACTGCAAGCAATAGCCTCCAGAAGATCAAAAGAGATTACGAGGCTCTGGGCAGGAAATTGAAGCAATCAAATGCACAAATTGTCATCTCATCTGTCCTCCCAGTTGAACGACGTGGCCCAGGGAGAGAGGGAAAAATAGTGGAAGTGAACAGCTGGCTTCGCAAATGGTGTAAACAGGAACGGTTTGGATTCTTAGATCACGGACTGCAGTTTCTTGAAGATGGACTTCTGGCAAGCGATGGGCTGCACCTCACAATGGTTGGGAGGAATGTTTTTGCCAAAAATCTCAGAAACCTCATCAGGAGGGCTTTAAACTGACTAATGTGGGGGAGGAAGATAGTGCTCCTGAAGGTAGGAGTCTATCGATTGATGAAGATGATCATCCAAAGGTCATAGACCAAATGGAGCAAACAGCACGCAGACCTAGTGGTGGGAGGAAAAAATCCTTAAATAAGAGACACGGGGGAATGATTAATGGACTTCAGTGTCTGTACACTAATGCACAAAGCATGGGAAATAAACAAGATGAGCTTGAGCTCTTGGTACAGCAAACTAAATATGACATAATAGGCATCACTGAAACCTGGTGGGATAAGTCCCACGATTGGAATGTAATAATGGAGGGATACAATCTATTTCAGAGAAACAGACCAGACAAGAAAGGAGGAGGAGTGGCGTTATATGTCAGGGATGTGTATACCTGTGAAGAGATCCAAGATTTAGAACCTCAAAGCCAAAGTGAGAGCATTTGGGTCAAAATTAAGGGAGAGAAGAATAACAGTGACCTCATTGTGGGAGTTTACTATAGATCCCAAGCCAAACGGAGGACATAGATGATGCCTTCCTGGAACAGATGGCCAAGCATGCAAAAGGAAGGGAGATAGTAGTAATGGGGGACTTCAATTACCCAGATATTTGTTGGATGTCAAACTGAGCCAAGAGCATAAGGTCAAACAGATTCCTCACTGGCCTTGCAGACAACTTCATTGTCCAGAAAGTGGGAGAAGCAACAAGAGGAACAGCCATTTTAGATCTGGTCCTAACCAATGTTGATGACCTGGTTAGTGGGGTAGAAGTGGAAGGATCATTAGGCGCGAGTGATCATGCTCTTCTGAAGTTTACTATACAGCGGAAAGGAGCAGCCAAGCATACTAGGACTCAATTTCTTGACTTTAAGAAAGCCGACTTCATAAAACTTAGGGAAGTGCTGGGTGAGATCCCATGGACAGTAATACTAAAAGGAAAGGGAGTTCATGATGGCTGGGAGTTTGTTAAGAGGGAGATAGTAAAAGCACAACTTCAGGCAATACCAATGAGACGGAAACATGGAAGGTGCCTAAAGAAGCCAGGGTGGCTATCTAAAGAACTTTTAACTGAGTTAAGATTAAAAAAGGATATGTACAAAAAATGGAAAAGGGGGGAAACCACCAAAGAGGAATTCAAACAAATAGCCAGCACGTGTAGACACAAAGTCAGAAAAGCTAAAGCACAGAATGAACTCAGGCTTGCTAGAGAGGTTAAAAGCAACAAAAAAGGCTTTTATGGGTATGTTCGTAGCAAAAGGAAGAACAAAGAAGCAGTGGGGTCACTCAGAGGAGAAGATGGTGAAATGCAAACAGGGGACACAGAAAGGGCTGAACTCCTCAATGCCTTCTTTGCCTCAGTCTTCTCCGATAAAGAAAACAATGCCCGACCTGAAGAATTTGGAGCAAATTATTCAGCAGAGGAAACACAGCCCAGAATAACTAAGGAGATAGTACAAGAATACTTGGCTAGTTTAGATGTATTCAAGTCTCCAGGGCCAGATGAACTGCATCCAAGAGTATTAAAAGAACTGGCAGATGTGATCTCAGAACCACTGGCAGTCATCTTTGAGAATTCCTGGAGAACAGGCGAAGTCCCGGCAGACTGGAGGAGAGCAAATGTTGTCCCTATTTTCAAAAAGGGGAAAAGAGAGGACCCAAATAATTACCGCCCAGTCAGTCTGACATCAATACCAGGGAAGATTCTGGAGCAGATCATTAAGCAAACAGTCTGTGAGCACCTAGAAAGGAATGCTGTGATCACCAATAGTCAGCATGGATTTCTGAAAAATAAGTCATGTCAGACTAACCTGATCTCATTTTTTGACAGAATTACAAGCCTGGTAGATGAAGGGAACGCAGTGGATGTAGCCTACCTTGATTTCAGCAAGGCATTTGACAAGGTGCCCCATGATATTCTTGTAAAGAAGCTGGTAAAATGCGGTCTTGACTATGCTACCACTCAGTGGATTTGTAACTGGCTGACTGACAGAACCCAAAGGGTGCTCATCAATGGTTCCTCTTCATCCTGGAGAAGAGTGACTAGTGGGGTGCCACAGGGTTCTGTCTTGGGCCCGGTCTTATTCAACATCTTTATCAACGACTTGGATGATGGACTCAAGGGCATCCTGATCAAGTTTGCAGATGACACCAAACTGGGAGGGGTGGCTAACACCCCAGAGGACAGGATCACACTTCAAAATGACCTTGACAGATTAGAGAACTGGGCCAAAATAAACAAGATGAATTTTAACAGGGAGAAATGTAAAGTATTGCACTTGGGCAAAAAAAATGAGAGGCACAAATACAAGATGGGTGACACCTGGCTTGAGAGCACTACATGTGAAAAGGATCTAGGAGTCTTGGTTGACCACAAACTTGACATGAGCCAACAGTGTGACGCGGCAGCTAAAAAAGCCAATGCAGTTCTGGGCTGCATCAATAGGAGTATAGCATCTACATCAAGGGAAGTAATAGTGCCACTGTATTCTGCTCTGGTCAGACCTCACCTGGAGTACTGTGTCCAGTTCTGGGCACCACAGTTCAAGAAGGACACTGACAAACTGGAACGTGTCCAGAGGAGGGCAACCAAAATGGTCAAAGGCCTGGAAACGATGCCTTATGAGGAACGGCTAAGGGAGCTGGGCATGTTTAGCCTGGAGAAGAGGAGGTTAAGGGGTGATATGATAGCCATGTTCAAATATATAAAAGGATGTCACATAGAGGAGGGAGAAAGGTTGTTTTCTGCTGCTCCAGAGAAGCGGACACGGAGCAATGGTTCCAAACTACAAGAAAGAAGATTCCACCTAAACATTAGGAAGAACTTCCTGACAGTAAGAGCTGTTTGACAGTGGAATTTGCTGCCAAGGAGTGTGGTGGAGTCTCCTTATTTGGAGGTCTTTAAGCAGAGGCTTGACAACCATATGTCAGGAGTGCTCTGATGGTGTTTCCTGCTTGGCAGGGGGTTGGACTCGATGGCCCTTGTGGTCTCTTCCAACTCTATGATTCTATGATTCTATGATTCTAAGACGAATGCCTCGTAAGACGAAAAACTCGCAAGACGAAAGAGTTTTTCCTTTTTTGAGGTGCTTCGCAAGACGAATTTCCCTATGGGCTTGCTTCGCAAGATGAAAACGTCTTGCAAGTTTGTTTCCTTTTTCTTAAAACTGTTAATACCCAGGGTGCATTGCTTGAAGAGGTGCAGTTGCGACTTGACTTCGAGGAGCAACTCATAGCATGCGGTGTGGTAGCCTTTTTTGAGGTTTTTGAAGACTTTGGTGATTTTTCAAGCTTTTCCAAAACTTCTTTTGCAGCCATTTGGTAAGTTAAACTTTTAAAACTTTTTTGGGGGTTTTTGGATTTTGGGTTGGGGTGTTTGGAATTCAAGGACTCGGTGTTGGGGAGGGGTTTGCAAGAATCTGGAAGCTTGTGTGTTTTTTTCTGCATTTTTATGATTTTTTGTGACCATTGGGGCACTCTGCTGTTGTTAAAAAAAAAGATTTCTGGGTTTGGATTTCTGGGGCCCAAGAAGACTGCTGCTGCAGAGGCCGGCGAGAGGAAGAAGGAGAAGGTTATGCTGGAAATGAAGAAGGAGATCATCTGGAAGCACGACGGTGGAATGCATGTGACAGACCTCGCCAGGGAGTATGGGATGAATCCATCGACCATCGGGACCATCCTGAAGATGAGGGAGAAGATCCTTGCGACTGATGTAGCCAAGGGAGTCACCAGGATCGTGAAGAACCGCCCAGCTGTTCTGGAGGAGGTGGAGAAGTTGCTGCTCATCTGGTTAGAAGAGAAGCAGCGTGCAGGGGACACAGTGACTGAGGCCGTCATTTGTGAGAAGGCCAAGGCCTTGCACGCAGACCTCGTCCGGCAATAGCCAGGAACCTCAGGCGAGCCAGAAGTCTTCAAGGCAAGCAGAGGCTGGTTTGACCGGTTCAAGACGAGATCTGGAATCCACAGCGTGGTCAGGCATGGAGAGGCTGCCAGTTCTGATGTTCCTGCGGCTGAAGACTTTGCAGCGGAGTTCCTGGAGGTTGTGACGACGGAGGTCTACGTTCCACAGCGGCTGTCCTCCAAAGAACTGAGGGACATTTGCCAGAAGTGGAAAGATGTGCAGGCTTTTGCACAGCGGCACCACCCTGACAAGGACCTGACACGTGACCTTGCGAACACTTTTGATACGAGGGTCATGTCGTCTTTCAGGGAGGTGCTGAAAAGGTGGATGAAGCAGCAGGCCATGGACAGGTTCTTCAGCAAGAAGCAAAGAGTGGAAGAGGAACCTTCTTCGAGTTGTCCCCCAGAGTCTTAGAAAATGTATGTACAGTACTGTACACTTTGGTGATTTTTAAATGCTTTACTGTCATGTTTAGAAACTTAAATTATTGTTCCTTCAATTTTTGAAATGCTCTTTACAGTATGTGTGACTTTAAAGAGCACTTAATAAACTCTTTGTGTACCAAATTTGGCTTTGTTTGGACTTTTTTTGACCATAGGAATGCATTAATTCATTTTCAATGCATTCCTATGGGAATCCGTGCTTCGCAAGACGAAAAAACTCGCAGAACGAATTAATTTTGTCTTGCGAGGTACCACTGTACAGGACAATCCTGTATTATACAGGACAGGTGGCAACCCTATGACTGTAGAGGCAGAGAACAGCCATTGGGGCTAGAGGCTTGTCCTCCACAAATTGGTTTAATCTGCTGTTAAAGCCACTCAAGTCGCTGACCATCATTGCCCCCTGCCAAAGAGAGTTCTGTCGTTAAGCTAGGCACTGTGTGAACTTTCTTTAACGTGCCCTGTGTGGAAATGTTGTGGAAAGTAGGAGTGGATATGTAGACTAAATATTATCTTTCCTTGGAAGCAAGTTGATGGATTTGTTAGAGTCATATAAGTGGAACGATCCTGTCTGGCTTGTCTAGATTGGATTGTTCCTGGTAAATTTCTCCTTTAGTTCCCTCTTAAAAACAGTAATGACACAACAGTCTTCTTTAAGAGTAACGGTGCAGTTTACTTATATTCAGTTCACAGTCGTGTCCCAGAGACAGGCTTTATCTTGCGGTTACAGGTTGTTGTTGTTGTTGTCGTTTAGTTGTGTCCGACTCTTTGTGACCCCCTGGACCAGAGCGCGCCAGGCCCTCCTGTCTTCCACTGCCTCCTGCAGTTTGGTCAAACTCATGCTGGTAGCTTCGAGAACACTGTCCAACCATCTCGTCCTCTGTCGCCCCCTTCTCCTTGTGCCCTCCATCTTTCCCAACATCAGGGTCTTTTCCAGGGAATCTGCTCTTCTCATGAGGTGGCCAAAGTCTTGGAGCCTCAGCTTCAGGATTTGTCCTTCCAGTGAGCACTCAGGGCTGATTTCCTTCAGAATGGATAGGTTTGATCTTCTTGCAGTCCATGGGACTCTCAAGAGTCTCCTCCAGCACCGTAATTCAAAAGCAAGGTACGTTTGTAGATAAGAGAAGTCTGAGCTAGGCCTCAGAGTTTCTACCTTGTGGCTTCCATCCTCTGTGAGGATGAGCCATGTGCTGTTGGCTAAGAGCCAGCTGAAGAGTCCAAAAGGGCAAAAAGGAGGCAAAGAGGAAGATGGCTGTGTGACTGGCCCTTTTATAGGGTCTGCTAGGGTGCCGCCCATCTACCTGGTCACACACAGGGGGCGGATGCTCCAGACCAGGTGTGACAGGAAGTCCTCCCTGTCCGGAGCAACATTCCCCTGCGTGTCCACTCTAGGAAACAGGAAATGTTGTATTTGACTGCTACAGTGATGATACCTCCCACATCCTGAATCTTCCAACATCCGGCCTCCTTGAGTGTCCTCTTCAGCAACCCAAAAGAATGAGCTTGGAGACATAATAATAATAATAATAATAATAATAATAATAATAATAATAATAATTTATTTATACCCCGCCCATCTGGCTGGGTTTCCCCAGCCACTCTGGGCGGCTTTCAACAGAATATTAAAATACAATTAAACATTAAAAGCTTCCCTAAACAGGGCTGCCTTAAGATGTCCTCTAAAAGTCTGGTAGTTGTTTTTCTCTTTGACATCTGGTGGGAGGGTGTTCCACAGGGCAGGCGCCACCACCAAGAAGGCCCTCTGCCTGGTTCCCTGTAACTTTGCTTTTCGCAGCGAGGGAACTGCCAGAAGGCCCTCAGCACTTGTTTTGGAACAGGAAGGTGACAAGCTGAAATTGCAGAGTTATGAGAAGCTCAAAGGGAAGGTGTGAGACTGGTTACATTATTTTCAAATAAGAGAGGTTTATAATCAAGATAAAAAAATTGGTTTCCAGGTGGAAAAATCAAAGCTGGAAACAGAATTGTTGGAACCCAATGCTAAGATATTGTCAAGAATGTATAATTTGCTGTTGAAATGGAGTACTGAGGAAGAAACGGTAAAATCTGCTATGATTAAATGGGCACAAGATATTGGTCATAATATTTTGTTTGCCGAATGGGAGCAGTTGTGGACCACTGGGATTAAATTTACGGCATGTAATGCCTTAAGAGAGAATATTATGAAAATGATGTATAGGTGGTACATGACCCCAGTCAAGCTTGCAAAAATATACCATTTGCCCGATAATAAATGTTGGAAATGTAAGGAGATTGAAGGTACATTCTTTCACCTTTGGTAGACGTGCCCGAGGATTAAGGCTTTCTGGGAGATGATTTATAATGAAATGAAAAAGGTATTTAAGTATACTTTCGTGAAGAAACCAGAGGCCTTTCTCCTGGGCATAGTCGGCCAATTGGTGCCAAAGAAGGATAGACCTTTTTTTATGTACGCTACAGCAGCAGCAAGAATACTCATTGCAAAGTATTGGAAGACACAAGAATTACCCACCTTGGAAGAATGGCAGATGCAAGTAATCGACTATATGGAAATGGCTGAGATGACTGGCAGAATCCGAGACCAGGGAGAAGAGTTGGTGGAAGAAGATTGGAGGAAATTTAAAACTTATTTACAGAAGTATTGTAAAATGTATGAATGCTGATGACATTGAATTAAAATGAAGGGGTTCTAGTAATAAGAGATAAAAATTTGAAATTTGGGAGGTAAAATAAATAAGGATAAAGTAGTAGGATACGAATTTGCTGAACTAATTGTTAAAAAGGGATATAAAAAAGGGAGGCGTGAGGAAGTCAGGAAAATAAGTTAATTGAAGATGAATAATTGGAAAAGAGTGATTTGTGTTTTTCTTATTCGACTTTTTGAGTGTTGATTGTCTTTTTTTGTTTTCTTGTTACATGTTTGTATTTTATGTATCGTGAAAGTTTGTATTGTTGTGTTTTATATTTTCTTTGTGTTTTTATTGTTCTACTTTTCTATTATTAAACTTAATAAAATATTATTTAAAAAAAAAACAACAGAAGGCCCTCAGCACTGGATCTCAGTGTCCCGGCTGAACGATGGAGGTGGAGACGCTCCTTCAGGTCTACTGGGCCAAGGCCGTTTAGGGCTTGAAAGGTCAGCACCAGCACTTTGAATCGTGCTCGGAAACGTACTGGGAGCCAATGTAGGTCTTTCAAGACCGGTGTTATGTGGTCCCGGCGGCCACTCCCAGTCACCAGTCTAGCTGCCGCATTCTGGATTAGTTGTAGTTTCTAGGTCACCTTCATAGGTAGCCCCACACAGAGCGCATTGCAGTAGTCCAAGCAGGAGATAACCACAGCATGCATCGCTCTGGCGAGATGGTCTGCAGGCAGGGAGGGTCTCATCCTGCTTACTTGTGATGGCCTGGGATTCGGACTCAGATGCTGAACCTGGGGAATTCCAGCCTGCACAGGAGTCCCCGCCTCCAGAACCAGCTGAGCCGGGGCTGGGGCATGAGCCTGAAGGGTCCTCACCTGTGCTGGATCCTCAGGTGCAGGCACCAGCTGAGCCTGCTCTGGCTCCTGAGGTGATGGAGGACCCATTGCCTGCAGGTACTCCACTTTCAGCCCCGTCAGGGGAGGCTGAGGTTGCCTCTGGGTCCGGTAACCCTCCAGCCTCTCCTGAGCTGCAGAGGCTCAGGGCAGAGAGGCGGAGGAGGGGTGCTAGCCTCCAAGCCAGGAGAGGCGAGTCACCAGAGGATCGGGGCCGCCCTATTCCTCGAGGCAGATAAAAGCCAGCCAGCCCCAGTCCCAAGTTGCAGGAGCAACATTGCTGGTTGCCAGTTCCTGCCCGAACCCTGTCCTGCTTTTCTGCCAGAGCTCCTGACCCGCCCTGGCTCCCTGCTTGCAAGCCTGTTCCTGACTTCACCTGACTCCCTGCCCTTTACCCAGCTTCAGCTACTACGGACCGCCTCCATGTTGCACCTTTGACCACGGACCGGACTTGGACCTCGCCTCTCGGGTAACCCACGGGACCAGCACTGTACCAGATGGAGCTGATAAACAGCTGCCCTGGACACAGAATTGACCTGCGCCTCCACGGACAGTGGTAAGTCCAGAATGACTCCCAGGCTGCGCACCTGGTCCTTCAGGAGAGAACTCAGATTGGCAGATCCCTTCATCCCTAACTGGATGGCATGTTGCTCGCCCTCTGTTCTTTGCTAAAGTCTTTACTAAAACTGAAATTACCCAGAGCAAGGTGGAGGCAAGAGTTGGCAGCCGGGTGCTTCTCATCGCCCCACTGTTATGTACTGAGTTGAATAGGATCCAAACTGCAGCAGTCTGATTGGTCCTAGAACAATAGGATTCAGAATGCAGCAGTCTGATTGGTCCTAGAACAATAGGATCCAAAATGCAGCAGTCTGATTGGTCCTAGAACAATAGGATTCAGAATGCAGCAGTCTGATTGGTCCTAGAACAATGCAGCAGTATGATTGGTTGGCAGGAACCACCCAATCATTCTCCAGATAGAAGTGAATCCACAACCTGATTGCCTTACAGTAGAATTCCGGAATTAGCCAATCATGTGCAGCCCATTGTGTAAATAATGTATATAAAGCAGATACTTTGAGGGGACTTTCATTCCCTCCTCACCACTATGAGCTGAATAAAGAGCATGAAATCCACTCTCGACTCTTGAGTATATTTCACCCACGCAGACCTGTCCATCACTCAGGACAAATGTCCCATTTGTTCAGTTTTGTAACTGGCCTTGGCCAGAAAGAGGGTCCGCGTGTTCTCTTTGGAGACAGGGCTTTCTGTTCCTTACCAATGCCCAGGGAAGATAGAATTCTGGAGCGGCGGCGGGAAGGGGGTGGGGCAGAACAAAGAGCCTTTTGTGGCACTTAAAAAAAACCCAACCCAAATGAGCAAATTTTTTGTGGCAAGAGCTTTTGTAGGCTCCCTTCTTCAGCTGTGTGAAAGCTTGCACCATAATAAATCCATTCCGCAAGACTCTTTGTGTTTGTTTTCCTTGCTGCAAGAGACTCAAATGGCAACAGGATTCCAGAAGAAGGACTTTTCCGGTGTGCGGGTCACACAAATCTACGGACATTGCTTGAGTTCTCAGCCTCTGACTGCTGCACATTTTGATAACTGTGTGAAGTGAATCTCGCCGTCTTTTCCCCTTGGACACTGGGAATATAGACACACACACACACACACACACACACACACACACACACAAAATCTACCTGGAGAAAAGAAGACTGAGAGGTGATATGATAACCGTATTCAAATATTCAAAGGGCTGTCCCATGGAAGATGGAGCGAGCTTGTTTTCCGCTGCAGGGAGGACCCAAACCAATGGGTTCAGATTGCAGAAAAGAAGATTCCAGCATTTGGAAGAACCTTCTGATGGGAATAGCTGTTCCACAGTGGATTAGATCACATTTGGAAGGTGCTGGGCTCTCCTTCACTGCAGGTTTTTAAATAGAGTTTGGGTGGTCAAGGATTCTTCAGCTGTGGTCCCATGACCATGACCATTAGGTCCAGTCGTGACCGACTCTGGGGTTGTGGCGCTCATCTCACTTTATTGGCCGAGGGAGCCGGCGTACAGCTTCCGGGTCATGTGGCCAGCATGACTAAGCCGCTTCTGGCAAACCAGAGCAGCGCACGGAAACGCCGTTTACCTTCCCGCCGGAGCGGTACCTATTTATCTACTTGCACTTTGACGTGCTTTCGAACTGCTAGGTTGGCAGGAGCCGGGACTGAGCAACGGGAGCTCACCCCGTTGCGGTGATTCGAACCACCGACTTCCCGATCTGCAAGTCCTAGGCTCTGCGGTTTGACCCACAGCGCCACCCGCATCCCTCCTTAGTGTAAATAATGTATATAAAAGCCTGAGGCTTGGGGGGCAATTCAATCACTGTTTTACAAGCTGCAATAAAGAGCATGCAATCACTACAGGACTCTGAGTATATTTCAGCTCCGGAGCAAATCCAAATCCAGACCCTCAGTTTCTCTAGACCCTTTGCTTGAAGTTAGTTCTCCTTGCCCTCCTTCTTCCTGCCGCTGTGGTCTTGGCTTCCCTGATCCAGCCAAACACAAAAACATTCATTGTTATGCAAGGAGGCTTACGGAAAGCCAGCCAGGGTTGAGTGGGAAAGGATTTGAAGGTGAGGTCACTTCTCAACCGGCTGATTTGTCTTTCGGAGAGAAGGGTTCGTTTCTGAGGTCATGTCTTCTTCACAAAGTTTAGCAAATGCCTTCTCTCTGAACTGTGCTCTGATCTGATACCATCTCAACGGCGGTTCCCAGCCCGTCCTCCTTCCCGGAAAAGAGCTGGATCTTTCCCAGTACTCTGGCGCAACCTTGTCCAGGACCACGGAAGGCGACCACTAACCACAGAGCAAAGGAAGGCAGTTGGGCTTTTCTACCTTCTCATTGTTGCATTATCCTAGGGAAAACCTGCCAGGGAAAAGACTCCACTTTCGTGGAGCTCGGATGGTCTGGGCCTGGTCAGTGTGTGGATGGGTGACTGCATGGGGGCAGAGAGCGGGTGGAATGGAGTCATAGCTGTCAACTTACAGATTTGAAAATAAGGGGCCAGCAGCCTTGAAAATAAGGGCTCAGCAGCCAAAATAAGGGATTTTGCTTAGCTTATACAGAAATCCACCACTGATGGAGCCATGCTGCTTTTGCTGTGACTGTGTTTTGCAGGGGGTTGGACTAGATGACCCTAAGGGTCTACAACTCCGACCAAAGAAGAGTGGCAGACAAAACTGATGAACGACGTCGAGATGGCAAAGCTTACAGGCAGAATTAGAAACCAGGAAGAGGACCTCTTTAATAAAGAATAGGGAAAGTTTATAATTTAGTTGAAAAGCTATTGTAAAGAGTTACATACATTGGTAGGATTGACAGAAAACTTGTAGTAAAAATTTGAACTATGGATGGACAAATGATTTATAAAAATAGAGTTATGAAAGGGATGCAGATGAGGGAAATCACTACGTTACGATGCTGCACTGGTTGGAGGGGATGCTAAGCAGCACGTCGGGGCTGCCGTCGTCCTGGCGTGAGGAGTTCCATCGGCCCTTCCCCGCCCGAGAGAGAGGGAGGGAGAGAGACTCTCGCCCACACCGCCCGTGAGCCCGGCATGAGGTGCCGCTGAAGCGCCGCCCTTCTGCATCCCTCCTCATCCCCTCTTCTTCCTCCTCCCTCAGGCCGCCTCCTCAGCCGCTGCCGCCTCCAGCTTCCCCTGGCAGCACAGTGGAAGTCTCGCAAGAGAGGGGCTGCCCGCCTGCCCGCTGCCACCCGTCTCCTCACGACGCACCCCTGAGGGGGAAAAGGGAGAGCGGACACGCGGCAGCTCATGCGTGCGCTCTCTCTCGCTCTCTCGCGGCGGAGGACTCCGAGCCGCTGCTTCCCTTCTGAGCCTGGTGAGCATGAAACCCGGGAAATTTAAGGGACATCATCAATCCGGGACAGCAGTGGGAAACGGCGCTGGGATCAGGGAGTTTCCTGCCAAATAAGGGACGGTTGACAGTTATGAATAGAGTATCCTGTAAAAGGGCAGGGCTGGCTGGAAGCTGGAACAGGAGGACTCTATGGATTTACAAAGGCGTCATTTTCTTCTACTCTCTGCTCGTTGTAGCCAGCATTGCTTCCGTTCCGCTGCAGTTCACCCTCCACCAAAAACGATGCCATTCTTACTGCTGTTTCCTGTGGTGAAACTATGTAACCTACATAATTTGTGTAATTAAGCATGTGAGGTATGTTGTCATCCTGTTATTCATTTCAACAAGAAGGACAAGCAGTGCACAAGAAGAGACTGCTGGATTCAGGCCAGTGGCCTGTCAAATCCTGTTCTCACAGTGGTCAACTATCATCATCATCATCAGCATCATTTATTTGGCCAAGGCACAGTCTGACCCCCTCTCTCCTTCTGTAATCCTCGTAGAACTCTAGCCCAATGGTTGCCATTAATTTGATCCTGAATTGATTTTAGAATGTATTTTAATTAATTGACTGTAATTTTATGTACACTGTGCTATTTTCACTATTTTCACTATAATAATAATATTAGTAGTAGTAGTAGTACCCTGCCTATCTGGCTGGGCTTCCCCAGCCACCCTGGACGGCTCCCAACAGAAATGATAATAATAATAAAGCAATAAAGTGCCAAACATTAAAAACATCCCCAAACAGGGCTGCCTTCAGATGTCATCTAAAAGTCAGATAGTTGTTTATTTCCTTGACATCTGGTGGGAGGGCGTTCAACAGGGCGGGTGCCACTACCAAGAAGGCCCTCTGCCTGGTTCCCTGTAACTTGGCTTCTCGCAGGGAGGGAACCGCCAGAAGGCCCTCAGAGCTGGACCTCAGTGTCAGGGCTGGATGATGGGCTGAGGCCATTTAGGGCTTTGAAGGTCAGCACCAACACTTTGAATTGTGCTCAGAAATGTACTGGGAGCCAATGTGGGTCTTTCAGGACCTACAGGTCTCGGTGACCACTCCCAGTCACCAGTCTAGTTGCCGCATTCTGGATTAGAAGCCACAGTGTGTTCTTGGCTCGGGAACCTTGGTTTGCTTTAACCATGCCTTGGCATAATGTGCACCATTCCTCAACCGTGGTTTGCTTGGCCAGCCCACACCAGATGCTAGTCAAACTGCAAGGAAGGAGAAGAGCGTATGAAAAAAGAGCTGCTGGACCACGCCGATGGCCCATCTCCTCCAGCTTCCTCACAGAGGCCAAGCAGATTCCTGTGGGAGGCCAGGGACTGGATCTGAGCACAAGATCACTCTCTCCTTCTGCTGTTTCTAGCGACTGGCAGAGAAGAGCCATTATGGCAAGAATTATGGACTCACAGATAAGCATAGTTAGAGAAGAAGCTATTCTCTGAAATCCTGCCTCTTGCAGTCTGATAAACAATGTCTCCTTCAGATAACAACCCTTTCTGGAGAAGGCCCTTTTCAAAAGCGGACTGCTGGACGACATTATTTTATATAACAACAATAATAGAATATTTCTGATACCCCATCCATCTGATTCTGTCACCCCGGCCAATCTGGGCAGCTTCCAACAAAATACCATGGGACAAAACAAAACATCAAACACAAAGAGCTTCCCCAAACAGGGCTGCCTTCTAAAAGTCAGATAGTTGTTTATTTCCTTGACATCTGAAGGGAGGACGTTGAACAGGAAGGGCTCCACCGCCGAGAAGGCCCTCTGCCTGGTTCCCATGTAAGCTCCCTTCTCGCAGGGAGGGAACCGCCAGAAGGCCCTCGGAGCTGGACCTCAGTGTCTGGGCTGAATGATGGGGGTGGAGATGCTCCTTCAGGTCTACTGGGCCAAGGCTTTTACAGTGGTACCTCAGGTCACATACGCTTCAGGTTACATACGCTTCAGGTTACATACGCTTCAGGTTACAGACTCCGCTAACCCAGAAATAGTACCTTGGGTTAAGAACTTTGCTTCAGGATGAGAACAGAAGTCTATAAGCCAAAATTGGCTTTTTTAAAAGAACTAAATATAAAAAGGTTTAAAAATAGGGACAAGAACTTGTTGAACCAACAATCTGAACTGGAATACAAGAGGGAGAGGGGTGGGGAAGTCAGGGAAATATGTTATAGAAAATAAGGATTGTGAACCTTATGTGTTTTTAAACTTTTTTTGTTTTTTCTCTTTTTTGATTTTTTATTGTAATATGGTGGAAAATCTTAATAAATATCTTTTTTTTTTTTAAAAAGAGAGAACAGAAATCGTGCAGTGGCGGCGCAGTGGCAGCAGGAGGCCTCATTAGCTAAAGTGGTTCTTATGTACTGAAGTTCTCACCCTGGGCCAGCAGGGGGATACTGTAGATAGTTATGCAAATGAAGGATCGAAAGTGACATTCAGTGATTGGATAGTTTTTATGCAAATGAAGGATCGAAAGTGACATTCAGTGATTGGATAGTTTTAGAAAGATGCTACAGTAACGTTGTACTGGAGCTCTATATAAGCAGGCTGACTGAGCCCTTCAGTTCAGTTCTGTTCTGGCCTCTGAATAAAGAAGAGCTGTTTGAAGAATTAAGTTCTTAACCTGAGGTACCACTGTATGGCTTTAAAGATCAGCAGCAACGCCAGAGTGCCTTCCATCAGCTTTGGCTGGTGGCCCAGCTACGCCCCTATCTGGACAGGGATAGCCTAGCTACTGTTGTCTATGCTCTGTTAACTTCAAGGTTAGATTACTGCAATGCGTTCTACGTAGGGCTGCCTCTGAAGACGGTTCGGAAACTTCATCTAGTGCAAAATTCAGTGGCCAGGTTGCTCACTGGAGTAAGACTTATTTGAGCATATTACACTGATCCTGGTCCGACTGCACTGGCTACTGATTAGTTTCCTGGCCCAATTCAAAGTGCTGGTTTTGACCTATAAAGCCTTAAATGGCTCAGGACCGCAATACCTCAAGGACCGCCTCTTTCCATATGAACCTTCACGGACCCTGAGATCATCTTCTGAGGCCCTCCTTTGTGTGCCTCCTCCTTGAGAGGTCCGGAGGGTGGCAACGCTTTGAATTGGTCTCTGAAACGTACTGGGAGCCGATGTAGGTCTTTGTTATATATGTCAAAGAATGTATATACAGTCATACCTCATGTTACGGACGCTTCAGGTTACAGTGGTACCTCGGGTTGCATACGCTTCAGGTTACAGACTCCGCTAACCCAGAAATAGTGCTTCAGGTTAAGAACTTTGCTTCAGGATGAGAACAGAAATCGTGCTCTGGCAGCACAGCAGCAGTGGGAGGCCCCATTAGCTAAAGTGGTGCTTCAGGTTAAGAACAGTTTCAGGTTAAGAACGGACCTCCAGAACGAATTAAGTACTTAACCCGAGGTACCACTGTACGTGTTTTCGGGTTACGGACTGCGGGAAACCCGGAAGTACCGGAATGGGTTACTTCCGGGTTTTGCCACTCGTGAATTCGCATAAGCGCTAAATTGCACTTTGCACATGCACAGAAGCGCGCCGAAGCGCGCCTGCGCAGATATGGTGCTTCAGGATGCAAACACTGCAGGTTGCGGATGTGCCTCTGTCACGGATTAAGTCCGCAACCCGAGGTTCCACAGTGCTGCTTGATTGATAAAAACATACAAACCTCAGTGTGGTTTAAGGAAATACCGTATTTTTCGCTCTATAGAACGCACCGGAAAATAGGACGCACCTTGTTTTAGAGGGGGAGAACAAGGAAAAAAAAAATTCCCCCTCTCTGCCCAGCGCCCTTCAGCGAAGCGGCAGGAGGCGCTGCACAGAGAGTGGGAGAATTTCCCCCCTCTTGTTTTCCCGCTCTAAAACAAGGTGCCATTTAAAGTGCGTTCAGGCGGCTACCTTGGAAGCCTGGAGAGCGAGAGGGGTCGGTGCGCACCGACCCCTCTCGCTCTCCAGGCTTCAGGTTCCTTTCGACCTGCTCTTTGGGGCTGGCGGGGGGAAGCCCACCACCAGCCCCAAAGAGCAGGTCAGGGAGTAGCGGAAAGGTGGGCAGTGGAGAGGCTGCTGCCATAGCCACGCGTCACCTCTCCAGCCGGGAGAGGGTCGCGGGGCTATGGCTTCTTCACTCCATAGGATGCACACACATTTCCCCTTCATTTTTGAAGGGGAAAAAGTGTGTCCTATAGAGCGAAAAATACGGTAATAAGTCAATGACATCAGCTATTTAAAACGTTCAGAAAATAATTAAAATCAACAATAAGCTGAGAACCAGATTAAAGCACACGCCAGCATTCTGCATGGCTGAAGACGCTTGCCTAAATGAAAATGCTTTTAGCGGACACTGGAAAGAGTACAGCAAAGTGCTTGCCTGATCTCAATAGGCGGGGAGTTCCAAAGTGCGCCTGCTGCCACACTAAGAGATCCATTTTTACAAATGTGGAATGGGTATTAGGTGGCATCTGTAACAGGGCCATTACGGAGGATATTGAATGTGTGTTCTCTGTTTGTAAGATGGTTGTTATGTACTGAGTTGAATAGGCTCCAAAATGCAGCAGTCTGATTGGTCCTAGAACAATAGGATTCAGAATGCAGCACTTTGATTGGTCCTAGAACAATAGGACCCAGAATGCAGCAGTCTGATTGGTCCACAGGAGCCACCCAATCCAGCTCCAGGTGGAAGTGAATCTGCAACCTGATTGGCCTACAGGAGAATTCTGGAATTAGCCAATCGCGTGGGGCCCATTGTGTAAATAATGTACATAAAGCAGACATTCTGGGGGAACTTCCATTCCTCCTCACCACTATGAGCTGAATAAAGAGCTCTGAGTATATTCCACTCTCGACTCTATTTCAATGCTCCAGTCCAAGTCTGGTTTGGAGACGAAGAAGCCTAGGAACAGAGAGCAGGGAGACTGTAAGTTGCCCATCAGCAGTGAGAAAAGTCCCATGAAAGTGGGAAAACAAAAGGAAAAAGCAGTAGAGCAGATAAAAAAGGTTGTATTGATCCAACATGTTTTTCACTCTCCTAGTCCGTCTTCAAGGAAATTGAAAATCATTTCAAAATCAATTACAGAAATGAATAATACACGACCCAGAAAAGATAAAGAAGACTTCTGGGTTAGCGCCATCGGCTAATGGCGGATTCCCTCCGAGCTCCGGAGGGAATCGGCTCCGCAGGATTGGGTCTTGCCGCTGCGGCGACGCGGGGACCCTCAAAAATCACAGGCGGTGAAGCCTGTGAACCTGTTGACTCGGCGGGCACCATTTGCGCCCCCCCGACCTGCGAAGGAGCCTTTTTAAAGGCTTCAGAACGGGGAACGGGGTGAGCGGCGCGGTGCTGAGAGTCGACTGCTTCTTCTGCGGAGTGAAGCCGCATGCCATGGTTGGAGAGCGCTGACTTCTTCTTGTGAGCAATTGGACTTTAAAGCAACAATCCGTGAGTAGTACGGAAATTGGAATTGTAAAGAAAAAAATTTTTTTTAATTAGGCACGATCGGGGAAGGCGCAAACAGGAAGTCCGTCTCCCCGTCTTGTAAATAATCTAAAGCAAGGACCTGCTAACTAAGGTCGAGAGAACCCCTTCTTTTTTTACTTGGTAAAAGACATTAATTTCACGATTTGGCAGTATAAGAAATCTTACTGGAGGATAAAGAGCTAATCTTGGGAGCTGAAGTGCCACCCCCCCCCCCGGACCCGGAAGTGCTCCACGAGAGAGCTTGTTGATGAGGTATTGAAGAGTTTGACAGCTGTCAAATTAGCTGTCAGGACGGGAAAAGAGAACTTTGTTTCTGTTGCTTCTGCTGGTTATATTTGTTACAATTTGGTTACAAATTGTTGAAAACAAGGAAGAACTGATACAAACTAACTTGATTTTTGGATTTGAACTGGAAGGAATATTAAGTTACCAAAATCCCTCTAGAGGGGGATTTGGGACATTACAAGAATGGCTGGAGGAGGGAAAATTCAAGCTGAATTGGACAGAGTTTTTGTTCTCTTGGGAAAGTTACAAGGCCAAATTGATGTTTTGGCTACAAATGTTGCAACTCTGAACTTAACAGTAAACAACATCACTGAATTTGATAAGGATTTGATTCAGGAAGTCCATGCAGCTGGACAAAAAGAGAAACTTGAGAGCTTTGAGAGTGTGGAGAAGGAGATATATGTTGTTCTTGAGGAAAAGGAAGGAGGAGCTGTAATTTTGCAGATGACAAAGGAGAGCCAGAGGCCTGACATGATGGCTACAAAGGAAAATAAGAACTTGATGTCGAAAATCTGGTCCGAATTGGAGATTGAAGAATGGAGAGATCTCCTTATGTGGAGATCTGAAGACCCAAGGATTACAAATTTGTTTAAAGTGGAAGTTGGAGCTTTGGGGACATTTGGATTTGAAAGGAGTAAGAAACAAGATTCGGGCTCCATTTTTAAGTATGGAGGTCTGGCTGGAAGAAACATGGATCCCGTTGGGCCAGAGCTTCTCCGAGATCTGGTGTTTAATATTAAGGACTATCAAAAAAACCGGCAGAGAGGAATTGAGAGAGAATTAAGAGCCTCGGACGTGAGATCTTCAGGCTGATAGTAGACTAAGACTGATGGACATTTGTTGGGGATTGAAACCGGGAAAGGGGGGGGTGGAGTTTGGGAATCCAAAGGGTGCATAATTACAATCTGTTTTGTTTTTACTTTGCTTTGTTATTTGTATGAAAATTGGGGAATTCGTGGAAGGGAATTTGGGTCGACTTTAGAAAAATGTTTTAAGAATGAGTACTGATGTATAAGTATTGATGTTTAAGTTTGGATAAGGTAAAATTGGTTTTTTTAAATGAACTAAATAGAAAAAGGTCAAAAATTAGGGATAAGAACTTGCTGAACTAACAATTTGAATTGGAATATAAGAAGGGGAGGTGTGGGGAAGTCAGGGAAATATGTTATAGAAAAATAAGGATTGTGAACTTTATGTGTTTTTAAATTTTTTTGTTTTTTCTTTTTTGATTCTTTTTTAATGTATTAAAGTTGAAAATTTCAATAAATATCCTTTAAAAAAAACACAGAAAAGATAAAGAAAATATTTAAAGATCGCTACAAGGTAGGAAAAGGAGAGCAGTTTGTTCCTCACGTTGAAAGCAAATTTGGGAGATTAAGATCTGCTTCTTTCAGTAAAAGCTTTCTAGCAGAACAACAAACACTCCCGTTCTTAATATGTCAATACCCATCTTTTAGGAAAACCGCATGCGTACACATTAGATAATCAAAAATATAAATATAAAAAGGAGATGTATTAGTGGAAATCACAAAAATGCATTATATGGGGGGTATGCTTTTTAAAAATGGATATGTTAGGCAAAAAAGCATTCAAGATTGTGTATATTAGGAGGAATTTGCACTACAGTGATGACATATTTTCATGAGGATAAAAAGAAAAAACCATGAGCCGGTGTGGAAATGTAAAGAAGTGGATTTAAGATTGGAAAAAAGAGAAAGTGAAATGGGTGGGTTCACCTATCCTCACATTGCCGCCTTTTGCAATTCCGCCTTGCAACCTTCTGTTTCTGCAAAGCCTGCTCTCTCTGATGGGTAAGTAAAGTAGCTTCATTTCGGATAACTCAGTTGGTAGACCGGTGACTCTTAACCTCGGTTGTGGGTTCAAAACCCACTTTGGTGTTGCTGTTGGTGTAAATTTGAAAAAATGTACAAAATGAGCTCAAATTTATGTTGGAAATATAAAGGTCCACATGTGGTAGACATGTACACTGGTAAAGGCTTTCTGGGAAATGACAGATAATGAACTAAAGAAAATGTTTAAAAACACATTTGTTAAAAAAAATCAGGAGCCTTTTCGTTAGGTATAATATGCGAAGAGATACCAAGAGAGGATAAAAGACTTTTTATGTACACAACGATGGCAGCAAGAATGCTACTAGCCCAGAGATGGAAGGAAGGAGAAGCACCAAGAAAAGACGAAACTGATGCGGAGATGGCAAAACTGACAGGGAAGATCCGAAACCAGGAAGATCAAGTATTTCTAAAAGACTGGAGCAAAATTTTAATTTATTTAAAAGTCCACTGTAAACAGTTAAAATCACTGGCAGCGATGTAATGACACTTGTAATGTGAAATCAACTACTACGGTAATTATGGATATACAGTATAACAGATGGACAATGGTAAATAATAATAATAATAATAATAATAATAATAATAATAATAATAATAATAATGTCTTCTAAAAGTCTGGTAGTTGTTTTTCTTTTTGACATCTGCTGGAAGGGCGTTCCACAGGGCGGGCACCACCACTGAGAAGACCCTCTGCCTGGTTCCCTGTAACTTCACTTCTCGCAGTGAGGGAACCGCCAGAAGGCCCTCGGCGCTGGACCTCAGTGTCCGGGCAGAATGATGGGGTTGGAGATGCTCCTTCAGGAAAACTGGACCGAGGCCATTTAGGGCTTTAACTTTGAATTGTGCTCAGAAACATACTGAGAGCCAATGTAGGTGTTATATGGTCTCGGCGGCCGCTCCCAGTCACCAGTCTAGCTGCTGCATTCTGGATTAGTTGTAGTTTCTGGGTCACCTTCAAAGGTAGCCCCACATAGAGCACATTGCAGTAGTCCAAGTGGGAGATAACTATAGCATGCACCACTCTGGCGAGACAGTCCGCGGGCAGGGAGGGTCTCATCCTGCATACCAGATGAAGCTGGTAGACAGCCGCCCTGGGCACAGAATTGACCTGCGCCTCCATGGACAGCTGTGAGTCCAGAATGACTCCCAGGCTGCGCATCTAGTCCTTCAGGGGCACAGTTACCCCATTCAAGACCAGGGAGTCCTCCACACCTGCCCGCCTCCTGTCCCCCCAAAACAGTACTTCTGTCTTGTCAGGATTCAACCTCAATCTGTTAGCCACCATCCATCCTCCAACTGCCTCCAGACACTCACACAGGACCCTCACCGCCTTCACTGGTTCCAATTTGAAAGAGAGGTAGAGATGGGTATCATCCGCATACTGATGAACACCCAGCCCAAACCCCCTGATGATCTCTCCCAGTGGCTGCATGTAGATGTTGAAAAGCATGGGGGAGAGGACAGAACCCTGAGGCACCCCACAGGTGAGAGCCCAGGGGTCTGAACACTCATCCCCCCCCACCACTTTCTGAACACGGCCCAGGAGGAAGGAGCGAAACCACTGTATAATAGTGCCCCCAGCTCCCAGCCCCTTTTAGATGGTCCAGAAGGATGTTATGGTCGATGGTATCAAACGCCACTGAGAGATCCAGCAGAACTAGGAAATAGCTCTCACCTTTGTCCCTAGCCCGCCAGAGATCATCGACCAGTGCGACCAAGGCAGTTTCAGTCCCATGATGAGGTCTGAATCCCGACTGGAAGGGATCCAAATGGTCCGCTTCTTCCAGGCGTGCCTGGAGTTGTTCAGCAACCACTCGCTCAATCACCTTGCCCAAGAATGGAAGATTTGAGACTGGGCGATAGTTGGCCATATTGGCCGGGTCTAAAGATGTTTTTTTTAGAAGCGGTTTAATGACCACCTCTTTCAGCAGATCTGGGAAGGCTCCCTCACAGAGAGAAGCATTCACCACCCTGCAAAGCCCATCGCCCAGCCCTTCCTGGCTATCTTTTATAAGCTAGGATGGGCAAGGATCAAAGAGACAGGTGGTAAAAGATGCAGTCAATTTAATCTTAAATATGGAACCCACAGAGGGAGAGAAAGAGGTCCAAAGGTTCAAAAGAACCTTTTATTTTAATGTTTGAAATGGTTAAAGTTAAAATGTATAAAATTGTGAAAAGCCAATAAAAAGGAAAAAAGACCCATGTTGGGAGGAAAAATTCCTGTATTGCAGAGGGTTGACCATTGGTCATCCAACTGTACAATTCTATGATTCTGCGTATGATCCATCTCAGGCCTGCTGGAAAGCTGTCTGGAGAAAGCGTTTCCCAAGAAATCTTGAAAACGAGGTTTCTTGTTGACTTTGGACCTTGGCTCACTTCCACGTCAGCGGCACGTCATCAAAGGAAGAGAAAGGTGTTGGTTTGGTGGGAATGCCTGCTGGATATTGGGAGAGGAATTATTGCAAGTGACTCAGGTCGTTGTCAGTACACCAGGGTGTGTTTCGTGTGTAGGCGGCAGTAAGCGAGATGTAAAGTAATCATTCATCTCCGTAAAGAGAAGCAGCACTTCTCGGACAAGTTTCTCTGGAAAAGTTACCTAGAATCACAAGCCCTTCGGCACATCTTGTTCTGAGGAAGCCCAAATTCCTCTGGGAGGAAGAGATAAACAACGAGGACACAGGGACATAAAACGATAACGTCGATTTAGCCAGCAAAGGTCTTAATTGTGTTTTTGTTGGTAGCAGAAAAAATGGTTATGTCACAAGGACGAACGGCTGCAGACTTTTCACACGTGGCTTAAGAATGTGTGTGTGTGTGTGTGTTTAAGAACGAAAAATGAGCCATTCAGGGAAAGATTGTGATGTGGGGCTTGTCTTGTCCAGCAGCCTGTTTTCAGAAGTGGCACCCCAGGACAGGTGTCCCGCAACAGCCTGCAAGCGGCGCAATAGCCGCACCCTCTTCCACAAAGCATGCGAAACTTGAACCACGGGCATATTTGTTGTGGTTCTGCTGGCTTCTTCGTGGCACAGTTTCTGTGCTGGTCCTGTGGGTTAACCGAGAGGTGAGGTCCTAGTCCAGTCCATGGTCAAAGGTGCACAAGGAGGCAGCCCATAGAAGCTGTAGCTGGATGTTGGGCATGGAGTCGGGTGATGTCAGGAGCAGGCATCCAATCAGGGAACCAGGGCTGGTCAGGAGCTCCGGCAGGAAAGCAGGACAGGGTTCAAGCAGGAACTGGCAATCAGCAACATTGCTTCCGCAGCTTGGGACTGGGGCTAGCCGGCTTTTATCTGCCCCGAGGCATAGGGCGGCCCCGATCCTCAGGTGACTCGCCTTTCCTGGCTTGGAGGCGAGCACTCCTCCTGCGGGAACTTAGTTCCCTCCGCCTCTCTGCCCTGAGCCTCTGCAGCTCAGGAGAGGCTGGAGGGTTACTGGACCCAGAGGCAACCTCAGCTTCCTCTGACGGGGCTGAGAGTGGAGCACCTGCAGGCAATGGGTCCTCCATCACCTCAGGAGCCAGAGCAGGCTCAGCTG
The DNA here is from genome assembly GCF_027172205.1 of Podarcis raffonei. Classification (NCBI taxonomy): domain Eukaryota; kingdom Metazoa; phylum Chordata; class Lepidosauria; order Squamata; family Lacertidae; genus Podarcis; species Podarcis raffonei. Next base: position 9,044,762 of record NC_070605.1, on the reverse strand, counting down.
GTGCCTGCACCTGAGGATCCAGCACAGGTGAGGACCCTTCAGGCTCATGCCCCAGCCCCAGCTCAGCTGGTTCTGGAGGTGGGGAATCCTGTGCAGGCTGGGATTCCTCAGGTTCAGCATCCGAGTCTGAATCCCAGGCCATCACAGTTTCACTCTTGAGGCTGCATCTAACATTAACCTCTGACCTTTCATAAAGCAGTGATTATGGAGCTAGTCGCTCCACACAAAGAAAATGGTAGAGTTACGCAGCTGTGAATTCATGAATTCATTCATTCATTTTCTTAGCTATCTTCCCTGGGCAGGTTTCAGCAACAGCATATCCAATGACAGAACAAATAAAACAGTTGCAAGCATGAAACAAGGGTTGCTGAGTTACATTCAAGGCATTGCCTTGAATAAAAAATAACTTCAACAGGGACAATCTCTGATTTACAGTAGCCACCCCGGTTTCAGATTTGATTCTGGATTCTCCCACTTTTCCTTTGTTTAGTCGTTTAGCCGTGTCCGACTCTTCGTGACCCCCTGGAGCAGAGCACGCCAGGCACTCCTGTCTTCCACTGCCTCCCGCAGTTTGGTCAAACTCATGCTGGTAGCTTCGAGAACACTGTCCAACCATCTTGTCCTCCGTCGTCCCCTTCTCCTTGTGCCCTCCATCTTTCCCAGCATCAGGGTCTTTTCCAGGGAGTCTTCTCTTCTCATGAGGTGGCCAAAGTCTTGGAGCCTCAGCTTCAGGATCTGCCTTTCCAGTGAGCACTCAGGGCTGATTTCCTTCAGAATGGATCGGTTTGATCTTCTTGCAGTCCATGGGACTCTCAAGATTCTCATCCAGCACCATAATTCAAAAGCATCCATTCTTCGGCGATCAGCCTTCTTTATGGTCCAGCTCCCACTTCCATACATCACTACTGGGAATCCCCGCAATGGGTTAAGCTCCCGTTCCTCGGTCCCTGCTCCTGCCAACCTAGCAGTTTGAAAGCACGTCAAAGTGCAAGTAGATAACTAGGTACCACTCCGGTGGGAAGGTAAACGGCGTTTCTGTGCGCTGCTCTGGTTCACCAGAAGTGGCTTACTCCTGCTGGCCACATGACCCGGAAGCTGTATGCTGGCTCCCTCGGCCAATAAAGCGAGATGAGCACCGCAACCCCAGAGTCGGCCACAACTGGACCTAATGGTCAGGGGTCCCTTTACCTTTACCTTATGTAAAAAGAAGAAGAAGAAGAAACATGCTTGGCGTGTTCTGTTGCACGGTCAGGTGCAACAGCCTTGGGATCAATGAAAGCGGAACCCGGGTCTCTCTTCCCTGCTAGCTAGGGCATGAGGAGGAAACGAAAGCTCTCTAAATAGCCACTTGGGAGGAAATTCTGCAGATGAGTTCAGCCCAGCCGTCATACGCCTGCTTAGTGTGCAGCAGCGGCCTCCTCCAAGCTGCTATGCCAAATTTGGAACGTACCGAGAGTTGCCATGAAAGCCCCTCCTTTGCCAAAAACAATCTGGAAGGTCACGGTCAAGTCCCCAGAATGGAAAGCGTTGGGTTTGACTCCTCTTAACACCACACACACCCACACCCTGCAACCATTTTCACCGGAGAAAATAATGACATGTTTGAAACGCGAGGGTTGGCGCACTGATCAAATGTGGTCAGCTCTCTACCAATTATTTGGTTGTGGTCAATTGTCAAATGAGCTATGAAACCGAGAACGCTGCTGGGTCAAGTCGAAGCTTTCGTTTACGATGACAAACCAGCTTTAAAATATTACTTAGCTTTATTTCTGTTTCTGTTCCCATTAAAGAAAAATTAACTGTAGGTAGACAGTGGTGTTGCAGGATAAAAAACATGGGAGGGGAAGCTCAGGTCTATGGGGCAAATGTGGCCCTCCATGCTTCTCTGTTTGGCCCTTGGGTTGCTCCCCACGCCACACACCCCAGGGCTTTGCTTTGCACCCTCCTTGATCGTTTTTGCCTAGCTAGAATTTGCCCTTAAATTTTGAATATGCCTCTTGCTTCTCTGGAGGGCAGAGAAGTGCGCATAAGTCTACATAGAAACTACCCTGCTGTACAAAGCTGTAATTTGCATTAATTACTCTGCTCCCTCTTCCCTTTGGCCTCAACTACCAACATGTGGCCCCTGGAAAATTGTCCGGAAGGGAAGGCGGCCCTCCGAATCGAAAGGTTCCTTTTTAACCAGGCCTTTGGTTGACCTGATCAACATCCTATACCCTTTTAAAATGTGTGTCTTTTCGGGGGGGTGTTGCCGGAACCCCTCCCCCAATCATTCAGTTTGTACAAACTCGACACACACACACACTCACACACGACACACGCGATGTTTCTGTTATAAATTCATAGAAAATCAACCGTACGTCGGATCTACTGCAGTCCACTTTTATTTTGCTCCATGAAGGAAGGACTATCAAAAGGGGATGGTTTGATACAGGACGGCCATAATCCCTTGAGCGTACGCAGGAGCCCTACCCAGTTGGCATGCCAACCTTGATGGTCCTAGACAGAAGACCAACAAGGACACAAAGAACTTGCATATGGGAGTGGATTCAACACGGACTGGAACAAAGGACAGCGATCAGCTCTTCCCTCTGGGGGCAGGAAACTGCCAGCTCCCCTTTGTCCTCTGGAAAATACTCATGGGGAGGGGGAAAGGAGGGACCAGCCACGTGACAAGGTTACCTCCACAAACCCCTCTCGCAACCCCTCCTTTTCGTGATGTATCTATGATGTAGTAGTGATGTAGTTGTGATGTAGTTCTAGGGGTGTAGCTTGGGGTATTAGTAGCTAATAAAAGTTGGGGTCTTCTTTTGTTCTGAGCTTCCATCTTGTTTCACCTGGTGGCAGGTACGAGTCCTGTTTTGCTCTGGTATTCCTGGCTGGTGTCCTTGTTTTTTGTCGAAGGGAGCCCTCAGATTTCTCCATTAACAGTGTAATTGGGTTGTTGTTTTTATTCTGCTTATATATGTTGCAATCTTTTCTGTGAACTGCCCTGAGACCTCCTGGTATAGGGTGGTATATAAATTCAATAAATAATAATAATATTAAAAAATCTGAGCCTTATTTTGTCCTCCCTGTCCCATATCAGGACACACAAAGGGTGGGGCTGGCTGAGAAATAATCAATTCATTAATCGCTGCTGAGGTGCCCCACAATTGTCAGTCCTTGGAAGACGATGTTGATACCTCTCCAGCTGTTGCCATTGATCGCGGACCACCTGGTGACATCACAAAATGAATCCCTCCCCCTGTGACATCACTGTCTTAGGCTTGGGCCATGAAATCTCAGGTTCTGGGGGGCTCCCGACCCGACAACCCTAACTATACACCCAGGGCTGGATTTAGGTTTGATGAGGCCCTAAGCAATGGGGCCCTTTGTACGTCCAGCTGTCCTTTGCCAACAACAAATTGTCGCTCTTTTTTGTGTTGAATATACGCTATATGGTCATATACGGACCTAATAGGTATCTCAAGCCATTTGCACATAACAAAACATGTATTTTATCAAAGGAATTATTGAACTGAAATACAGTTAAGAAGAAGTATATTAATAGTGAAATCATTATTAAGCTCTAACTTAAAATGGTTTTTTATTCCTAAAAAACTTAATAATGCAAACACATTGGCATTTGGCAATAACAAAAGTTCCTTTAGAAGCACAATTTACAAAGGCTCATAATCTAGTCTCTAGAAACTTACTATAACATGAAATAATAGCAAACCAGTGATATTTGAGGGAGCAGGCTAGCAGGCGGGGGCCATGACTTACATCATAGGAGCCTACGCAACACAAAACACTGTTGCTGTATATAGGTTTTATTTTATTTGCTTTTTATCTTATATTTTGGAAATGTACATCCAGTGGTTTTTTTCCCTTTAATTTTTTTTTGGGGGGGGGCAAGAGAGTGGGGCCCTAAGCTATACGTATAAGCTTGTTTAGCTTATACGTAAATCCAGCACTGAGCTCCTTCTGCGGGTGAGCAGCCAACCATCGTCGCAAATGGTGGGAAGAGCATGTTTGCTGAACTACTGAAATATTTGTCTTGAGCAAAGACAAATGCGGAAGGAAGCTTCGCACCATGAATACCATTTCAGTATTTGACATGTTGAAATATACTCGGAGTCGAGTGTGAATTTCATGCTCTTTATTCAGCTCGTAGTAGCAAATGAATGGAACTTTCCCCAAAACGCCTAGCTATCTATACATTATTGACACAATGGACTCCGCGTGATTGGCTAATTCTGGGCTGCTCCTGCAGGCCAATCAGGTTGCTGATTCACTTCCACCTGGAGCTGGATTGGGTGGCTCCTGCTGCATTCTGGATCCTATTGTTCAAGGATTCAGCTCAGTACATAACACATGCCATGATGGAGAGGCGGAAAAGGACCCAGCAAGCCTTGGGTTTGTCAAGTCAGGGAAGGCTAGTAACCAAGGGAGAAGGAGGAGTAGAGGCGCCATTTCAGATTGCAGCCAAAAAGGCATAGGGAGTCTGCAAAGTTTCAAGGTCTGCTCTGGGATGTTTTCAAGATGCAAACTGCCAAAATAAAAAATAATTAAAAGTAAGCAATGCGCTTTTAAGGACATTTGTTGTGGTTCCCTTTTTTTATACCTCCTAATAACCAGCCATGTTTTCAACACAGATTGATCTGTCTGCTGATCAAAGCGAAGGGATTTCTGCAGCTCCAAATGGATTTTTGTCCATCCATACTTGCAGTGAGAGCAATATATCATAATTTATGACAAGTGTCACTAACTCTATCCATAATGAATTGGGGGAAAATGTTTAAAAGTACTTTCCCAAAGGAATATCAGAGTCCTTTCTGTTGGGGATAATTCAGACTGAAATTCCCAGGTGTCAAAAAAGGATATTTATGTATACCACTACTGTGGCCCGTGTTTTGTTAGCCCAAAAATGGAAAATGAACGAGGTCCCAGCTAAAGAAGAATGGCAACTGAAACTGATGGAATATGAACAGCTTGCAGACTTAACATATAGAATAAGAGAACAAGAAGAACATATGTTTAGAGAAGACTAGGAAATGTTTATTGAATATATAGGAAATAATTGTGTATAGCTGAAAACGCTGGCAGCATTAAGATAAATTCAACAGTGTAAGTTTTGATGGCTGCAGTAATGGAATACTGAATGGTTTAGTTTATGTAAAATATGCAGGGATTTATGATATGAAAAATGAACCATGGAAAGAGAAGAATGGAAGTCAATGGTATCTTAAGGATGTAAAAATGAGTACTTTAAATTGTGAAACAGAAAATTTAATAAAAATTATATACAAAAAAATGTGTCATTAACTCTAAAATTAAATGCACAGTATGTTAGAAATGCAAGAGTATGCATTGTGGTCAGGAAAAAGGACTATATTCACACATGTGGTGGGGATGTAATCTGGTTAAGGAATATTGGCAAAAGATTATAAAGGTAATTTCTGGATTATTTCAAATAAACATAGAAGTTAATAGGGATTTCTTCTTTTCGGGAATACTGGGAAATAACAAAGCAAAAAGTAATAAGCAAGAGTTGTACAAGATTATGATTCTAGCTGGAATGGCAGTTATTGCTCTGGGATGGAAAGAAAAGGCCAGATGGAATATGGAAAAATGGAATGATTATGTTTTTGAATACGTACAATCAGAAATATTTGCACAGATAGTGGCAGAGGATAGATGGGAAAATAAATGCCAAAGAATCACAAATAAATGGGCATTTTACAGGAACTGGATAGAAAGAGGGGAAGCCAACCTTAATATACAAGCTCGAATGAACAGACTGTGTACATGGATAAAGATATGAAGAAGGAAGGCCTGACTGGGGGCGAGGGGGGAATTTTTTTTTTAAAAAAGGTAAACCGGATGCTATTTTGAATTGATTTTGTTATGTAAGCCTTTTCTTCAGAAACCATATATATTAATGTTATGTAGTTATGCATTGTAGTATGAATGAATTTTGTTTTGTATTCTTTGTTTTATAGAATATATATAATAACGTTATGATATTAAGAAAACTTAATAAAACAGGAAAAGAAAGAAAAAAGAAGAAAAGAAAGAAATGCAAGAGAATCTTCAGAAATCAAGTTGCCTCAAGAAGGAAAAATAAAATGCCCATTTCCAGGGCTGGTCATAGAAAATTGGGATGGTTTGGGGGGAGGGGTGTGCAATGTAGCTGCATGGGGTGGAGAAATTGGACAGAAGAAGAGTTTGGATTTGATACCCCGCTTTATCACTACCCGAAGGAGTCTCAAAGCGGCTCACATTCTCCTTTCCCTTCCTCCCCCACAACAAACACTCTGTGAGATGAGTGAGGCTGAGAGACTTTAGAGAAGTGTGACTGGCCCAAGGTCACCCAGCAGCTGCAGGTGGAGGAGCAGGGAATCGAACCCGGTTCCCCAGATTACGAGTCCACTGCTCTTAACCACTACATCACACTGGCTCCACAGAGAAAAGCTTTTCCTCTCTCTTCATGGAGCTGAGTGCTGAAATATTCAGGACAGATAAATCAAGCCCTTCTTCATGCAGTACATAGTTAAACTATGGAACCATAGCTATAAACGTTTCCCCCTTTTTTAAGGGAAATTCCCTTATTCCGAATAGCTATGTATGGAACAGCTATGTATGGAACTCACCTCCCAGGAGGCCTTGAGGGCGGCCAACTTGGTTTTGCCCTTTTCCTCGAAGGAACTCAAGGCAAGTGCTTCTCCGCCTCCTCATTAAACCCCCAACAACCCTGTGAGGTAGGGTAGGCTGTGAGAGGCAGGGACTAGACAGAAGTACTGTTTTGGGGGGACAGGGGGCGGGCGGGTGTGGAGGACTCCCTGGTCCTGAATGGGGTAACTGTGCCCCTGAAGGACCAGGTGCGCAGCCTGGGAGTCATTTTGGACTCACAGCTGTCCATGGAGGCGCAGGTCAAATCTGTGTCCAGGGCGGCTGTTTACCAGCTCCATCTGGTACGCAGGATGAGACCCTCCCTGCCCGCAGACTGTCTCGCCAGAGTGGTGCATGCTTTGGTTATCTCTTGCTTGGACTACTGCAATGCGCTCTATGTAGGGCTGCCTTTGAAGGTGACCCGGAAACTACAACTAATCTAGAATGCGGCAGCTAGACTGGTGACTGGGAGTGGCCGCCAAGACCACATAACACTGGTCTTGAAAGACCTACATTGGCTCCCAGTACATTTCTGAGCACAATTCAAAGTATTGGTGCTGACCTTGAAAGCCCTAAATGGCCTCGGCCCAGTATGCCTGAAGGAGCGTCTCCACCCCCATCATTCTACCCAGACACTCAGGTCCAGCGCCGAGGGCCTTCTGGCGGTTCCCTCCCTGCGAGAAGTGAGGTTGCAGGGAACCAGTCAGAGGGCCTTCTCGGTGGGGGCGCCCGCTCTGTGGAACACCCTCCCAGCAGATGTCAAGGAAATAAACAAATATCTGGCTTTTAGAAGACATCTGAAGGCAGTCCTGTTTAGGGAAGTTTTTAATGTGTGATGCCTTATCCTGTTTTTAATACTCTGTTGGGAGCCGCCCAGAGTGGCTGGGGAAACCCAGCCAGATGGGCGGGGTATAAATAAATTATTACTACTGCTGCTGCTGCTGCTGCTGCTGCTGCTGTTACTACTACTAGCCCCCAGTTTTAAAACCCTGTAAAAGAAGGCTGATTGCCAAAGAATTGATGCTTTTGAATTATGGTGCTGGAGGAGAATCTTGAGAGTCCCATGATCTGCAAGAATATCAGACCTATCCATTCTGAAGGAAATCAGCCCTGAGTGCTCACTGGAAGGACAGATCCTGAAGCTGAGGCTCCAATACTTTGGCCCCCTCATGAGAAGAGAAGACTCCCTGGAAAAGACCCTGATGTTGGGAAAGATGGAGGGCACAAGGAGAAGGGGACGACAGAGGACGAGATGGTTGGACAGTGTTCTCGAAGCTACCAGGTTGAGTTTGACCAAACTGCGGGAGGCAGTGGAAGACAGGAGTGCCTGGCGTGCTCTGGTCCAGGGGGTCATGGAGAGTCGGACACAACTAAACAACTAAACAACAACAACAAAAAGAAGGAAGACCTGTGGGATGTCACATCCAGCTTGGTCCTCAGATGCCAGAGCAATTTTAGCAAAGCAATTGGCTTAATTTGAGTTGGCGAGCCAGCTGGCATCCTTCCTCGGGCTGAGCTCGCGAGTCGTGCCAGCTCTGGAGCCAACAATCCATGCCAAACCCTTTTGAGAGGAGACAGACACACAATGGCCCTCTCCGCTGAGCTTCCTTGGGTTGCCTCGACTTGCAGAGGACACCCGACACCTCCTTGTCACATCAGGATGGGCTTGTTCGTGTTTGCGAAACGCTTCGGGAGCTCTGAATGAGAAATCAAACTGCCAAGGGGGGTGGATCTGAATTGCTTAATGGGGCTCCACCTCTTGTGTGGCCAGAAGGAATTATAAAGGAGGAAAGCTGAGACGCAGCCTTTGGATGAATGATGGCCTGTCCGTTGCCAGCATCTAGGCTTTCGGTTACTATGGGAATAAGGATGCTGGCATAACTGGCAGGTTTGCATAGTCTGTTCTTGTTTGGATTTATCAAAATTTGCATTCCAAAGAAATGCAAAATATGAACAACTCGGCTGAACAGTTCAACAAAGTCGAGCATCTGGTGCCGGGTGGCCAGGAAAAAAAATATATAGTTAAGGAAAGTTGCTCGTTTCACACATAATAAAAGCCCTAGTTAAAGCAAACCACGGTTCATGAGCCAACCACACTCCATGGTTTCAGACTGTGGTTTGTTCACAGTAAACAAACCATAGTTAAGCATTTGGACTGTGAAACAAACCACAGTTTATTTATTTATTTATTTATTTATTTTAACATATAAATTATAAAATGTACCACAAAACTTATCACTTATACAATCTTTTGAGACTTCCATCAGTAGCTCTGATGATCCACCGTTTTAACCACTTCTTATGCATTTCTTGACTTTATATTGCCTTTACATCTCTTAACAAATCATCCTCCCCCTTCTCCATTTTTGCAATACTTCCAATAATACTCCTCACAAAACTTCTTGCAAACCTACAAACGTCGTCTGATCTTCACAAATACTTTTCAAATAGTCCATAAATTTACTCCAGTCTTCCATGAATTTTTGGTCCCGCCGGTTTCGAATCCTTCCTGTTAGTTTATCTAGTTCTGCATAGTCCATTAACCTCATCCTCCATTCTTCAATCATCGGTAATTCTTCTTGCTTCTATTTTTGGGCTGTGCCCAGCCTTGAAATCTAGGGTAGAGGGCTAGAAAAAAAATATAGTTAAGGAAAGTTGTTGGTTTCACACATAATGACAAGCCCTAGTTAAAGCAAACCACGGTTCATGAGCCAACCACACTCCATGGTTTCAGATTGTGGTTTGTTATTTCAGCCTAGCCCACCTCACAAAGTTGTTGTGGGAGCAAACATGCAACCTTAAGCTCCGTGGAGGATGGGTGGTGTTATGTACTGAGTTGAATAGGATCCAAATTGCAGCAGTCTGATTGGTCCTAGGACAATAGGATTCAGAATGCAGCAGTCTGATTGGTCCACAGGAGTCACCCAATCCAGCTCCAGGTGGAAGTGAATCCGCAACCTGATTGGCCTACAGGAGAATCCCAGAATTAGCCAATCACGTGAGGCCCATTGTGTAAATAATCTATATAAAGCAGACATTCTGGGGGAACTTCCATTCCTCCTCACCACTATGAGCTGAATAAAGAGCATGAAATCTGCTCTCGACTCTGAGTATATTTCAGGTGGGATAAAACTCAGGGCCGTCAATCTCATTCAAAACCACATCTCTCAAACCCACACTTTGCATTACAATGCACAAACTGAAATAGAGCTGTCATTTGGAATTTTTGGAGTTTTGTGATCCAGTTCTCGCTATGCATTTTTTGTTTTTTTTACAAAAATGCATTCATAAGGGGAAAGCAAGCATAAAAATGAAGATATTAATGAAAATAACATACAAAAATGCATTATATTGGGACATATTGCTTGCAAAAAAAAGTGTGCTTCAGTCAAAACCGCATATAAGAATGCGTTTGTGAGTAGAAATTTGCTCTAAAAGGGTGATGGTTTTCATTAGGGCGTTAAAAAGAAATGGGAAATTGTTGCAAAATGTGGAGAATTGAATTTAAGAAGAATATGAAATGGAGACAACAGAAGTTGGCAGATTCTTCCGTGCCAATCACAGAACAAGCTAAAGAAGGTTCATTCAGACAGGAGTCCTGCTGCGCTCGATGAATCTTATTTAAAATCACGTCCGATTGCGCTCTTAATCAATGAAATCTGCATGTGACTGAATCAAGAGTTCTGGTGAAAAACAACCTGCTTTATTTTTAGCCCATTAACAAGTCGTGACCTTTTTTAAAAATGGCAGGAGAGGCAAGGCTGAAGGCAGCGACCTTCACCTGCTGTTTCCCTCCCACGGCCTGCCAGGAAATGGCACTATTAAGAGACACGTTTCCAAATAGGTTCCAAGAATCCATTAGTCACTGGGAAGGCCCAGTGTCTCATTGGTGTAGCACATCTGCTTTGCAGGAGAAAGGGACTCAGCTAGACTGGTGAAGAAAAAGCGATTTCCATGGGCTGTGTCTGTGACATAACATGGTACCACCAGGTGGCGATGTGGAGCCCCCGTTTCCTTCCACCGGTTTTCCCTGTTTAAATTGACAACACCTTAAACTGAAACACGTCTTTGATGTGTCTAGGATCCAACCATGGTTTGATCCCTGGCATCCCTAAGTAGGCTTGGTAATGCCCCCTGCCTGAAACCCTGGAGAGCTTCTGCCAGTCAGTGTAGACAATATGAGGCTAGGTGGACAATGGTCTGACTCAGTATACGGCAGCTTGTTTTGTTCCTGTATCCCTAAAACCTAGGGTCCAACCAGGACAGGGCTATGGTTCACTGGGAGAGCGGCTGCTCTGTGTGCAGGCTCTTTTATAATGGAGGCAGTGAGAGATTTTACTTTCTTGGGCTCCATGATCACTGCAGATGGTGACAGCAGCCACGAAATTAAAAGACGCCTGCTTCTTGGGAGAAAAGCAATGACAAACCTAGACAGCATCTTAAAAAGCAGAGACATCACCTTGCCAACAAAGGCCCATCTAGTTAAAGCTCTGGTTTTCCCAGTAGTGATGTATGGAAGTGAGAGCTGGACCATAAAGAAGGCTGATCGCCGAAGAATGGATGCTTTTGAATTAGGAGGACACTCTTGAGAGTCCCATGGACTGCAAGAAGATCAAACTGATCCATTCTGAAAGAAATCAGCCCTGAGGGCTCACTGGAAGGACAGATCCTGAAGCTGAGGCTCCAAGACTTTGGCCGCATCTTGAGAAGAGAAGACTCCCTGGAAAAGACCCTGATGTTGGGAAAGATGGAGGGCACAAGGAGAAGGGGACGACAGAGGACGAGATGGTGGGACAGTGTTCTCGAAGCTACCAGCATGAGTTTGACCAAACTGCGGGAGGCAGTGGAAGACAGGAGTGCCTGGCGTGCTCTGGTCCATGGGGTCACGAAGAGTCGGACACGACTAAACGACTAAACAACAACATGTTTTATTTATGCTTTTCGGGTTAATACATTTCACTGATTTTACAATCATTTTAACATTTCAAAACTCAACTTCCTTCCCCCTCTTTCTACGGCTCTTTAAATTTATTTTTTAATACCTTCTGCATATCCAAATTAACTTAATTTGCTCTTTTATTCATCGACTGTAAATATAAACTCTTACAAAACTGCAGGTTATTACAATAATCCTGCCAGTGTTCTTATCTGTTTACCATTTCTCTGTAAATATTCAATAAACCATTTCCTTTCTTTTATAAAAAGTTTGTTGTCTTGGTTTCTTATTCTTCTGGTAAGTTTCGCCATTCCTGCATATATTCTGTAAGCTTCTGTCTCCATTCTTCTTCCTTTGCTGGGACTTCTGTTTGTTTCCATTTTGGGGCAAGTAAAATTCTTGCCGCATACATGAATAATTTCCTATACAGTTTTGGTATAATAATAATAATATTAAATTATTTATACCCCACCTATCTGCCTGGGTTTCCCTAGCCACTCTGAATATTAAAAATAATACAGCATCAGACATTAAAAATTCCCTAAACAGGGCCCCCTTCAGTTGTCTTTTTAAAGTAAAATTTAAAAGTTTTTTGCCTTGACATCTGCTGGGAGGGCGTTCCACAGGGCGGGCGCCACCACCGAGAAGGCCCTCTGCCTGGTTCCCTGTAACATCACTTCTTGCAGCGAGGGAACTGCCATAAGGCCCTCGGAGCTGGACCTCAGTGTCCAGCCTGGATGATGGGAGTGGAGATGCTCCTTCAGGTCTACTGGACCGAGGCCATTTAGGGCATTAATGGTCAGCACCAACACTTTGAATTGTGCTCGGAAACGTACTGGGAGCCAATGAAGATCTTTCAGGACCGGTGTTATGTGGTCTCGGCGGCCGCTCCCAGTCACCAGTCTAGCTGCCGCATTCTGGATTAGTTGTAGTTTCCGGGTCATCTTCAAAGGTAGCCCCACATAGAGCGCATTGCAGTAGTCCAAGCGGGAGATAACCAGAGCATGCACCACTCTGGTGAGACAGTCTGCGGGCAGGGAGGGTCTCATCCTGCGTACCAGATGGAGCTGGTAGACAGCTGCCCTGGACACAGAACTGACCTGCACCTCCATGGACCGCGGTGAGTCCAAAATGACTCCCAGGCTGTGCACCTGATCCTTCGGGGACACAGTTGCCCCATTCAGGACTAGGGAGTCCCCCACACCTGCCTGCCCCCTGTCCCCCCAAAAAAGTACTTCTGTCTTGTCAAGATTCAACCTCAATCTGTTAGCTGCCATCCATCCTCCAACCGCCTCCAGGCACTCGCACAGGACCTTCACCGCCTTCACTGGTTCTGATTTAAAAGAGAGGTAGAGAAAATCAAGATTGCATTGGTACCAACCCATGGGCCCAGCTGCAACTCTGGCCGAGAAGAGGGGAAATTGGTCTGTAGCCTGCCCCCCCCACTCCTTTTAAAGCTACATCTTTTATTAATTTTAACATATAAATTATAATACACCACAAAACTTCACCACTTATACAACCTTTTTTTTTTTTTTTTGGACTTCCATCAGCACCTCTGATGGTCCACCATTTTAATCACTTCTTATGCATTTCTTAAATTCACATTGCCTTTAATTATCTTAACTAACCATCCTCCCCTTTATCCATGTTTGCGATAGTTCCAATAATTCACCTCACAAAACGTCTTGCAAACCTACAAAGGTAGTCTGATCATCACAATTACTTTTCAAATACAGTAGCCTGTAAATTTACACCAGTCTTCTGTGAATTTCTGGTCCCGCAGATTTCAAATTCTTCCTGTTAGTTTATCTAGTTCTGCATAGTCCATTAATTTCATCCTCCATTCTTCTTTCGTCGGTAATTCTTCTTGCTTCCATTTTTGTGCCAATAATATTCTTGCTGCCGTCGTTGCTTCCAAACGATAAATTCCGACATACTCTGCTGAAAAGGCTCCTTCTAGTCCCCCACACGGAGCTACAGCTTTCATGGAGGACATGACAATGCAGTTTAGAGGAAACACAAAGAATGTGTAGAAAAGGGCAGGCGTTGAATAGGCTGAGAACCGATCCTATGTCCACTAAAATGCCCAGCCAAAGAACCATCTGAGATGTGACAGCTGGGAGGAGACCTGCCACATTCTATATGCTTCGACATTTGTTTTCTTTGCTACCTGACCTGCGTTTACTGCCTCCCGCATGGCGGTTGGGACAAAGGAAGAAGAAGAAGAAGAAGAGTTTGGATTTGATATCCCGCCTTTCACTCCCTTTAAGGAGTCTCAAAGCGGCTAACATTCTCCTTTCCCTTCCTCCCCCACAACAAACACTCTGTGAGGTGAGTGGGGCTGAGAGACTTCACAGAAGTGTGACTAGCCCAAGGTCACCCAGCAGCTGCATGTGGAGGATCTGGTTCCCCAGATTGCAAGTCCACCGCTCTTAACCACTACACCACACTGGCTCTCAGTGGAGGCTACTGTGGATCCGTCTCTGCTTCCAGGAACGATGTCAAGGGCTGGTTTCAACCCTCAATTCTCAAGATGGCTTGGGTTGCTGGCACCTAAAGTAGGCTGGCCGTTTGCACTGCTTTACAGAGGACTGTCCTCTTTCAGAAGGGCTGCGGAAGGGCAGTTCTCTATTTGAAGGCCTTCCTAGTTCGAGTCCAGTTTAAAGACCTCTCCAAAGGGGTCTTTAAAGGTAAAGGCACCCCTGACCATTAGGTCCAGTTGTGGCCAACTCTGGGGTTGCGGCGCTCATCTCGCTTTACTGACCGAGGGAGCCAGCGTACAGCTTCCGGGTCATGTGGCCAGCATGACTAAGCCGCTTCTGGCAAACCAGAGCAGCGCATGGAAACGCCGTTTACCTTCCCGCCGGAGCGGTTCCTATTTGTCTACTTGCACTTTGATGTGCTTTCAAACTGCTAGGTTGGCAGGAGCAGGGACCGAGCAACAGGATCTCACCCCGTTGTGGGGATTCGAACCGCTGACCTTCTGATCGGCAAGCCCTAGGCTCTGTGGTTTAACCCACAGCGCCACCCACGTCCCTTAAAGGGGTCTTTAAAACCCTCCAAATGCACTGGCCACTGTGAGAACATCCAGCTTCCCTGGATGTCTGCAAGTTCCAGCATTATCCGAGAGGGGGGGAAACCTTTCTCTTCACACTTTCTCCTTGCCAGGCCTAATTTTTAGACTTCAATCAAGTCGCCTCTCAGGGCGTAGCCACACTTTCATTTAGCCCTGTTCTTTCAAGGCAGAGGGCAGCACTTTAATTCTCCATGTCTGATGAGTTGTTTGCTTTGTTTTGCCCTGAGCTTTCCCTTCCCCTCTCCCAAACTCAACTCTTTAAAGCTGAATTGGAGCAAGCGTCAATTCAGGTTTTACACGGGCTGAAGTTTGCTCTGATTGAGCTTCAAAGAGTGGGTTTTCGCGGGGAAAGCTCAGAGTGGGGGGAAAAAAGAAAAGGATGCTTGGACACAGAGCTTTAAATTGCAGGCTGTCCCTGGAAAGGTGAGGGTATGTAAGTCTCTCTAAAATCCCAAGCTTTCTTCATAGGGGAGTTCTTCCATCCTGTTATGTACTGAGCTGAAGCCTACAACAATAGGATCCAAAATGCAGCAGTCTGATTGGTCCGCAGGAGCCACCCAATCCAGCTCCAGGTGGAAGTGAATCTGCAAACTGATTGGCCTGCAGGCTTCTGGAGGAGGTGACTCCACAACCTGATTGGCCTGCAGGAGCAACCCAGAATTAGCCAATCACACGGGGGCCATTGTGTAAATAATGTATATATAGCTAGACGTTTTGGGGAAAGATTCATTCATTGCTACTATGAGCTGAATAAAGAGAATGAAATTCACACTCGACCCCGAGCATATTTCACATCCCTTTGGTAATTTTTGTTGCACTTTTCTGGGGTTTTCTCCTACAATAAAGGTAAAGGTAAAGGGACCCCTGACCACTAGGTCCAGTTGTGGCCGACTCTGGGGTTGCAGCGCTCATCTCGCTTTATTGGCCGAGGGAGCCGGCGTACAGCTTCCGGGTCATGTGGCCAGCATGACTAAGCCGCTTCTGGCGAACCAGAGCAGCGCACGGAAACGCCATTTACCTTCCCGCCAGAGCGGTACCTATTTATCTACTTGCACTGGCATGCTTTCAAACTGTTAGGTTGGCAGGAGCAGGGACCGAGCAACGGGAGCTCACCCCGTTGCGGGGATTCGAACCGCTGACCTAGTCCTAGGCTCTGTGGTTTAACCCACAGCGCCACCCGCGTCACTTCTCCTACAATACAAGTCTCCAAATACCTACCATGCTTTAGCAGGCTAGGAGCATCTGTGGCCTTATTTGCAAGGCTGGTTTGAATGCCTCTGTTTGTTTTGAATCCTGCCCTGCTTCCAGCGGCGTTCCGCATGGCTCGGTGCATCGCCCATGCCAATTTGCATTTGCAAGTCAACCCAGGAATGGTATCAATCTAAGATGGGAAGTGCATGGTTAATAAATGCATAATTTGTCTGTACAGTCCCTTTTGGGTGGGGGGTCCTGTCCAAACGCCTTTTTCTCCATGCACAAGATGAGCTTTAATGCAGACAGATGTCTGAGGTGGTCTGTAGGAAAGGCAGGGACGGAACGGATTCCTTTATTAGGTCACATTGACGGCTGGAGAAGAGGCCTATTGCGACAACGGGGAACATCTGGTTCCCCTCTTGGTGGTGGCAAGACAATGGCGAAAGGAAAGGGCTGCTGCGTCTGATTTAATCCGTTGCAGGGCTTGTTGTGGCATGTAATTGATTGAGAGTAAATTGAATGGGGTGAATAATTCAAGGGCAAGCGGAGGAGGGGGAGCAGGAAGACAGCATCTCATCTGGAGGTGGGTCTGTTTCTTCTCAGTCGTGTGTTTGGGTAACCATCTCAACCAAGTTCAAGGAGCTGTCTGTGGCTGCCTCCCACGGCCAACCGTCTCCAGAGTCGTAGAGCGGGAAGCGAGCAGTGGGGATACAAAAGCCACATAGCTTCATCCCCTGGACTCGATGTGCGTCAGGAGGCAGTGACCCAGAGGGTGCTGGGGGACGAGGCTCCAAACCTGAGGACCACCACAGGGCTGGAGGCCCCCAAGCCTGGACCCTCAAGGCTGGCCCAGCGACTGCAGCCACCTTGTCCCTTACCTCTCTTGCCCTGACCTAGCCATTGTGATCCACGCGACGGTCACCTCCAGGCTGGATTATTGTAACTCGCTCTATGTGTGGCTGCCCTTGAGACTGACCCAGAAACTCCAGCGGGTGCAGAATGCCGCGGCGAGACTCCTTACGGGGTCCTCGCCGCAGGATCACATTCACCCGGTGCTATACCAGCTGCGCTGGCTCCCGGTGTAGTACAGGATCAGGTTTAAGGTGCTGGTTTTAACCTTTAAAGCCCTATACAGCCTAGCACCCTCGTAGCTATGGGACCGCCTCTCCGGGTATGTCCCATGGAGGACCTTATGGTTTTCAAATAAAAAGCCAGGGCTTTTTTGGTTGTGGCCCCGATCTGGTGGAACGCTCTGTCACAAGAGACTAGGGCCCTGCGGTACTTGACATCTTTCTGCAGGGCCTGCAAGACAGAGCTGTTCCACCAGGCCTTTGGCCAAGGCACAGTCTGACCCCCTCCTTCTGTAATCCTCACAGAACTCTAGCCCAATGGTTGCCATTAATTTGATTCTGAATTGATTTTAGAATGTATTTCAATTAATTGACTGTGATTTTATGTAAACTGTGCTATTTTTGCTGTTGTTAGCCACTCTGAGCCCGGCTTAGGCTGGGGAAGGCGGGATATATATAAATTATTTATTAATAATAATAATAATCCCAGGGCCAGCACAGAGCCAGGATCCAAAACCCATGAAAAGTCTTAGTCAACTTTCCCTACAACCTCCACAACACGTTGTGCACATGAAGGGCCTTCTTCCCTTCATCTTATTGGGTCCTCGGAGCACAAAGAGGCAAAAGACCTTGCAGGGTGCAACAGGTTTTATTTGAAATGCAAATGCATGACAAAGGTGCAGCGCAATAAGCTCGCAGTCTGCACGCATGGTCCTAGGTGCACCAGCCTTTCATACACTTGATCCAACAATACCACCTGATTTCTTGTAAAACACCTGATTTCTGGGAAATCGTAAGTTTCTGTTCCCAGTAAGTTTCTGTTTCCTTATACAGTGGTACCTCGGGTTAAGTACTTAATTCGTTCCGGAGGTCCGTTCTTAACCTGAAACTGTTCTTAACCTGAAGCACCACTTTAGCTAATGGGGCCTCCCGCTGCTGCCGGGCCGCCAGAGCACGATTTCTGTTCTCATCCTGAAGCAAAGTTCTTAACCTGAAGCACTATTTCTGGGTTAGCATAGTCTGTAACCTGAAGGGTATGTAACCTGAAGCGTATGTAACCTGAGGTACCACTGTATATATGAAAGACAGTAACACAGTTAAGTCCAGTCAAAGGCGACTGTGAGGTTGCGGCGCTCATCTTGCTTCAAGTCGAGGGAGCCAGTGTTTGTCCGCAGACAGCTTTCTGGCTCATGTGGCCAGCATGACTAAACCACTGCCAATCATTCTCAAAAGACATAAAAGCTTGGTGAGTTATCCTTCCATCTTTTATGTCACTGCAAAAAAAAAAATTGTAGATAAAGAATAATTTATTATGTGGTTTCTATCCAACAAATATCTAAGTAGGAGGCAGGAAGAGATTAAAGTACTGTACAGTGGTACCTCAGGTTACATACGCTTCAGGTATGAATTAAGTTCTTAACCACAGGTACCACTGTATGGGCATATCCTGATTATACTTGAACATGAATCGCCCCTTACCATAGCAACGGAGGCCTCTGACCTGCCTTTGGGTGTTTCTAATCTTTACCATGCATACATGGCCTCTCCCTCTCTTTGAGAGGCCTCCGGATCCTGTTGTCTTTCTGGACCTTCCCTTGCACGAAAAGGCCGTTGGGGTCGGGGTATCCTTATGGCCCTTCACACATGTGACGTTCACAACATGTTACTCCTTGAAAGAGAACTACCTGGAAAAAATGATTTACAGATGGTGTTTAACTCTGATTAGACACGCTAAAATGTATAAGACTGAATCAGTTAAGTGCTGGAGATGCAACGAGGCTGAGGGTGCACTCTATCATACGTGGTGGACTCTTAAAAGGGTAAAAGAGCATTGGGAAATAATTTATATTGAATTGGAGGGGAAGTTTCATAGTCATAAGACAGCATCTTAAAAAGCAGAGACATCACCTTGCCAGCAAAGGTTCGTATAGTTAAAGCCATAGTTTTCCCAGTAGTGATGTATGGAAGTGAGAGCTGGACCCTAAAGAAGGCTGATTGCCAAAGAATTGATGCTTTTGAATTATGGTGCTGGAGGAGACTCTTGAGAGTCCCATGGACTGCAAGAAGATCAAACGCATCCATTCTGAAGGAACTCAGCGCTGAGTGCTCACTGGAAGGACAGATCCTGAAGCTGAGGCTCCAATACTTTGGCCACCTCATGAGAAGAGAAGACTCCCTGGAAAAGACCCTGATGTTGGGAAAGATGGAGGGCACAAGAAGAAGGGGACGACAGAGGACGAGACGGTGGGACAGTGTTCTCGAAGCTGCAAACATGAGTCTGACCAAACTGCGGGAGGCAGTGGAAGACAGGAGTGCCTGGCATGCTCTGGTCCATGGGGTCACAAAGAGTCGGACACGACTAAACGACTAAACAAACAAAGAAAGTTTCATAGTACTTTCCCAAAAAATACCAGAGTCCTTTCTGTTGGGGATAATTCAGATGCAAATTCCCAGGTGTCAAAAAAAGGTTATTTATGTATGCCACTACTGCAGCCCATGTTTTGTTAGCCCAGAAATGGAAAACGAACGAGGTCCCAGCTAAAGAAGAACGGCAACTTAAACTGGTGGAATACATGCAGCTTGCAGACGTAACTTATAGAATAAGAGAACAAGAAGAACACAGAGAAGACTGGAAAATGTTTAATGAGTATACAGGTGAGAATTGTGTGCATTTGAAAACGTTGGCAGCATTAAGATAAATTCAACAGCGTAAATATGTTTTGATGGATGTAAAAATGGAATACTGAATGGTTTAGTTCATATAAAATATGCAGGGATGTATGGCATGCAAAATGAACCATGGAAAGAGAAGAAGGGAAGTCAGTGATATTTTAAGGTTGTTCAAATGGATATTCTAAAATGTGAAATAGAAAAACTTAATAAAAGTTATACAAAAAGAGAGAGAAAGAAAAATCTTAAGTAAACTTTCCCTTCAACCTCCACAATGTGTGTTCCCATTTGCACTAGTTCCCCTTATACATGCCCCTTAAACAGTCTGAGGAGAAGAGAGGTGGAAAGAACTTCTTTCTGTGATTGAATGTGGTAATAGCTAGTGTGGATTTATTTCTCCCCCATCCACCCCATAGATGAGGGGAGAACATGCCCACATCCTTTTGTGACCCTCGGCTCTTTTAAGGTGTGGCAGCCATTTTGCGTTATGCTCCGCCCTGCGGCGGCCATTTTGTGACTGGCGCCCGTGGCATTTTCTCAGCATCCTGAATGTGCCCGCTTGGGCCAAAAAGGTTGGCGATCTTTGGGAGAATCCGCGACCAGAAAGAAGAGGAACACCAAGAAGATTGGAAGAAAATTAAAGACTGTTTGAATAAATATTGTAATATTAAAGATATGTAACCACTTGAAAGAAACAATTAGGCCTAGGATTAAAATGGAATTAAATTTATAAATAAGAAAATGTACGATAACGAAAGCTATGTAATATGATTAGGACTGTGATATGGCCTTTTGAAACTCTGATATTGGAAACTGCTACATATAATTACTAAGAAATTCGGATGGAAGAGATTCGAGGAAGTCAAATACTATGTTTATGAAGAGGGATGGTACTTAATTTTAATTAATTAAGTGGTAATATGTTGTATGTATCTTTTTTCTTTTTTCTCTTTTTCTCCTATTTTTTGTTTGTCTTTATTATTGCTAATCTCTTCTTTTTTATTATGTTTATCTACTGAAAATAATAAATATTATTTGAAGAAGAAAAAAGGTAGGCGATCTCTGTGGCTATCCAGAACCTTAAGGAGAGAGAGAAAACACCCCACACACTTCTTTCCCATCACTAGCAACCTGATAATTTTAACGGGAGATGCCAGAAATTGAACGTGGGACCCTCAAAGTTCAGAGTAGGTTCTCCACAGCTGAGCTATGGCGCTTGGCAAACTGAAAACACATCACGACCCAGGCAACTTTCTGAACCTCCGTAGATGAGCTGGCCAGGCACAAATTCCCTGGTCCTGGCGGTTCCTGACGTTCTCCTCGCCTCGCAGACGAAAATATTGACAGGAACTCTTGCGCTGCTCTTGTTGTTTAAGCAGACGAAAATTCAACCAGAACTCTGTTGGGTGAAAAGGCCACGAGGTCTAAAGATAGCCAATTTCTGGTTTCCAATATTTGATTTCTGGGCTAGGCGGAAGCTGTAGAAATAGCAAAGACAATGACCAGAGGAAGTGGCCTTTTGCTGCCAGAAGACTCAGCAGGATGCGTCTGTCTTTGCCCAAAGGAAGCCTGCAAAACAGGCTGCATTACTCATGGGTGTCTTTGCGAGAAGAAGCAGGTCAACCTGCCTGCTGGACTTTTTTTATATTGAAATATACTCGGAATCGAGAGTGGATTTCGTGCTCTTTATTCAGCTCATAGTGGTGAGGAGGAATGGAAGTTCCCCCAGAATGTCTGCTTTATATACATTATTTACACAATGGGCCCCAAGTGATTGGCTAATTCCGGGATTCTCCAGTAGGCCAATCAGGTTGCGGATTCACTTCCACCTGGAGCTGGATTGGGTGGCTCCTGTGGACCAATCAGACTGCTGCATTCTGAATCCTATTGTTCTAGGACCAATCAGACTGCTGCCTTTTGGTTCCTATTCAACTCAGTACACAACACTGCCAGAGTGGTACCTGTTTATCTACTTGCACTGGTGTGCTTTCAAACTGCTAGGTTGGCAGGAGCAGGGACCGAGCAATGGGAGCTCACCCCGTCGCGGGGATTCGAACCGCCGACCTTCTCATCGGCAAGTCCTAGGCTCCGTGGTATAATCCTATTCAACTCAGTACATAACATAGATATAATATTTTTATTGCATTTCCATTTTCAAAATTGAAACACAATCTTATCGTCCTTGCTGTTTTTACTCACAAGAGCCTGTGGACTTCTCTCCCTCCCGCCTCATGGCTTTCAAAGTTCATCTTTATATCCTAACACATAAACATCTTCCATTTCACGTTTCTCTCAATCAACTTATCTCACTTCTCAGGTAAGTATAAAAAAGGTAATAACCACGATCATTGCAAGACTTCTTACAACCCTGCTAGTGTCGTTAATTGCTTACAGTGACCCTTCAAATATTGTACTGTACAAATTTATTCCAGGCTTTTTGAAAAGCTTGATTGCGCTGGTTTTGGATTTTCCCGGTCAGCTTCGCCAGTTCCACACAGTCCATCATACGCTGCCTTTTTTATTATTATTAACATTTTTTTTATTTTCCAAAGATGACAAAAAATAAAAACAATAACAACAAAACAAAAAGAAATTGACTTCCCTCTAGTCCCTTCCTTGATTCCCTTGTTTATCAATATACTCCATGTCCATTGTCAGTTTAAAATCTTATTTAAATTACTTATTGTCCAATCATAAACTTAGAAGTAATCTTAAAACCCTGCTAATGTATTCACCTGTGTACAATGTTTCCGTATATATGCAATAAGCATCTTTCATTCTTCCTTGAATTTGTTGTCGTCTCTTCCTCTTAATTTCATTGCCAGTTCTGCCATTTCAGCATATTCCATTAATTTAACTTGCCAATCGTTTTTAGCTAGGACCCTTTCTTCTTTCCAATATTGTGCTAATAATGTCCATGCGGCTGTAGTTGCATGCATAAACAAGTTCTTTTGTGATTTTGTAAGTCCGCTCCTGTAATGCCTAATAGGAAAGCTTCTGGTTTTTTAACAAAGGTTATTTTAAACATCTTCTCCATTTCGTTATAAATCATTTCCCAGTATTCCTTTACAATTTTATAATCCCACCACATATGGAAAAATGTCCCTTCTGTGATTTTACATTTCCAACACTTGCTTTCCTTAGATTTATGGACCAGGTGAGTCTTCCACCCCAATGATTCTATGGCAGGAGGGATTTTACACAACACTGGGGTTTCTCCAGAAAGGGCAGATCTGGACTGAACAGGTAGGGTGGAAAGATGGAGTGGCATTTTGATACCAATGACATTGTGTGGATGCTGCCAAAAAATTTGCATGTTGGAAGAGCACCCATCCCAGAATAAGCACCACAATAAGAGGAGGTGCAGGATTCTGATCTTATGGAGGTATCTCTGACCTTTTTGGGAAGACGGTCCACTGTCCTAAGGCTATTTCCATACTCGGCACTTAACTGTGGCACTGCCATCCAACATGCAGAAGTTATGGTCATATTTACTGCATCTTTATTTTATTATTTATTAACAAATGACAATAATTTGTTAAAATTATTCACTGCACACCTGGTGAACAGTTCCAACAAAGAATATAAATGGTTAAATTATGGGTAGGCAAACTAAGGCCCGGGGGCCGGATCTGGCCCAATCGCTTTCCAAATCTGGCCCACGGATGATCCGGGAATCCACGTGTTTTTACATGAGTAGAATGTGTTCTTTTATTTAAAATGCATCTCTGGGTTATTTGTCGGGCATAGGAATTCGTTCTTTCCCAAAAAAAATATAGTCCGCCCCCCCCCCGACAAGGTCTGAGGGACAGTGGATCAGCCCATAGCTGTCAACTTATAGATTTGAAAATAAAGGACCAGCAGCCTCGAAAATAAGGGATCAGCAGCCCAAATAAGGGATTTTCAGAGCACAGGTATGTTCAACTTCTGAGCCCCTACGAGCCAAAGGCAGAAAGCCCAGCCAGCGGCCAAACGAAGCCTCAAGCAGTGGTTCCCACAGCGCAGCAACCCGGCAAAGGGGATGCAGCAAGGGAAACCACCGTCACCTCTCCGCTGGGAAGCACTGAGCAAAGGCGAGTCCCCAGGCAACACGGCTGATTTGATCGGCACAAGGCATGCAAGCTTCACCTCCCAGTTGTTCTTAGACGTCTTAGTGGGTGAGCAACGCAGCCAAGCAACACAGTTGGAGCCTCCCTCCTCCCTGGCCGGCAGGGAGGGAGGGAGAGGAGCTGCTTCCTTTGAAACCTGGGAAATTTAAGGGACATCATCAATAAGGGACAGCAGCGGGACACAGCGCTGGGATGAGGGAGTTTCCCGTCAAATAAGGGACGGTTGACAGCTATGGACGGGCCCCCTGCTGAAAAAGTTTGCTGACCCCGGGTTTAAATTAACCTTGTTTATCCATAGTTTATTTGCTTGCTTATTAAATTTATATCCTTTCCTTCAAGGAGTTCAAGGCTTCCACCCTGCTCCATTTTAATCCTCAAAACCCCCTTGAAAAGTAGGCTAGGCCGAGCGGCAGTGATTGGCCTAAGGTTACCTAGCGAGTGAGCTTCATAGCCCAGCCAGGATTCGAACCCCGGCCTTAGTATGATACTCTAACCACTACACCGCTTTGGGGTGGTGATGATGCCTTGTTGACAATGAAGGTTGCTGCAGTTAAGATAGCATCCAGCGTGCATTTGTTTCTCTGCCAAGTGATTCACAGCAATCCTTAAATATCTTTGCTGACGAGTAGCCCCAGCCAATAATATTTGCATGTGGCTGCAGATAGAAAGATAAGGCACCTCTCCGTCATCGTGCGCACGCCGCTCCGCAGGCTGTGTCAGAGCAAGTCATAAGAAAGGAGATAAAGGGGGAAATATGGGGAAGATCTCAGCAGGGCAGGCAAAAGAGAACTGATAAGCAAAATGCCATTTGCGTTGCACAAGTCAGCTATCGTCTCCAATGCCAAGGACAGAGAGAGACCCGTGACCGACTTGGATTTGAGCGTGGCTGTTTCTCTCTGCAAGACGAACGTTCCTATGCTCCTATACCCTCCAACGTTCCTCGGGTGAAAATAGGGATATTTCTCACTCCCCCCAAAACCACAACTGACCCTCCTTGACCCCACCATTTTTTGTCGTCGTCCCCCCACAAACCAAAATTGCTGCCACCAGAAGCATTTTTACTGGGCATTGTTGGGAGTGATATAAATAGAAAGGAATATAAGCTTTTTTAATATTCGATAACAGCAGCAAGAATATTACTGGCCCAAAAATGGAAGCAAGAAGAATTACTGACGATTAAAGAATGGAGAATGAAGCTAATGGACTATGCAGAACTAGATAAACTAACAGGAAGCATTCGAAACCGGCGGGACCATAAATTCACGGATGACTGGAGTAAATTTACGGGCTACTTGAAAAGTATTTGTGAAGACGGTGGTTAAAACGGTGGATCATCAGAGGTGCTGATGGAAGTCTAAAAAGACTGTATAAGTGATAAGTTGTGTGGTACATTTTATAATTTATATGTTAAAATCAATAAAAATTATTTTTAAAAAAAACAAACCAAAATTGCTGCCATGGGCAGCCAAAAACAAAATAGTGATGGTATTTTGTATGGATGAGTACCATCACAAAAAAGCACCCGAACCCCATACGATTCAAAGCACACGACCCCCCGCAAAGAATCCTGGGAACTGTAGTTTATTCCTCATGGAGCTACAGTTCCCAGCGCCCTTAAAGAACTACAACTCCCACTATTCTTTAGGAGAAGTCATGAGCTTCAAACGTAGGGTGTGTACAGAGTCAAAGGCCCCACCTGCAACTTTGGAGAGAGATGCAGGTGAGGAAAACCCGACCTTTGGGCCAAATCAGGTCTGCCAAAAAAAGCAGTTTGGACCACATGTCCATATTTAGCCAGCCTCACCTACCTGTCTCGCACCTGATGCCATTTGAATGATTTTGAGAGACGTAGGCGGGGTTAGTTGTTTGCTATTTTTTATGAAGAAAGCTAGAGAGTTCCAGAAAGACATCTACTTCTGCTTCATTGACTATGCAAAAGCCTTTGACTGTGTCGACCACAGCAAACTATGGCAAGTTCTTAAAGAAATGGGAGTGCCTGATCACCTAATCTGTCTCCTGAGAAACCTCTATGTGGGTCAAGAAGCTACAGTTAGAACTGGATATGGAACAACTGATTGGTTCAAAATTGGGAAAGGAGTACGGCAAGGCTGTATATTGTCTCCCTGCTTATTTAACTTGTATGCAGAATTCATCATGCAAAAGGCTGGGCTGGATGAATCCCAAGCCGGAATTAAGATTGCCGGAAGAAATATCAACAACCTCAGATAGGCAGATGACACAACCTTGATGGCAGAAAGTGAGGAGGAATTAAAGAACCTTTTATTGAGGGTGAAAGAGGAGAGCGCAAAATATGGTCTGAAACTCAACATCAAAAAAACAAAGATCATGGCCACTTCCTGGCAAATAGAAGGGGAAGAAATGGAGGCAGTGAGAGATTTTACTTTCTTGGGCTCCATGATCACTGCAGATGGTGACAGCAGCCACGAAATTAAAAGACGCCTGCTTCTTGGGAGAAAAGCAATGACAAACCTAGACAGCATCTTAAAAAGCAGAGACATCACCTTGCCAATAAAGGTCCGTATAGTAAAAGCTGTGGTTTTCCCAGTAGTGATGTATGGAAGTGAAAGCTGGACCATAAAGAAGGCTGATCGCCGAAGAATTGATGCTTTTGAATTCTGGTGCTGGAGGAGACTGTTGAGAGTCCCATGGACTGCAAGAAGATCAAACCTCTCCATTCTGAAGGAAATCAGCCCTGAGTGCTCACTGGAAGGACAGTCGTGAAGCTGAGGCTCCAAGACTTTGGCCACCTCATGAGAAGAGAAGACTCCCTGGAAAAGACTCTGATGCTGGGAAAGATGGAGGGCACAAGGAGAAGGGGACGACAGAGGATGAGATGGTTGGACAGTGTTCTCAAAGCTAACAGCATGAGTCTGACCAAACTGCGGGAGGCAGTGGAAGACAGGAGTGCCTGGTGTGCTCTGGTCCAGGGGGTCACAAAGAGTCAGACACGACTAAACAACAACAACAACACATTTTTCCCCTGCCTTCTTTTCCACCAATTATCCCTGGCTCTGCATCGCAATTTCAGACTGGGCTAAACCTGTTGTATTTCTGCCTAAGCAGATGATATCCCCTTTTAGGATCACACCCAGAGACATCCCTGTTTTGTGGGTTCTGTTTCGGTATGCTGGCAAGGAAGCTGAAATTATTAAAGCTTTGGAATGGGTCCAAAGTGGTTGTATTTTTATTTTATGCCCCATCTGTAAAAATTCCAAGACAATAATCTTTCAGCAGGAATCCTGATTATCTAGAGTGCTCCTTTTCTACAAAGGCTGCCAAACAAGCTGTCTAAAAAGTCTAATGGAATGAAACAGGTTTTTCGTCTGCATTTCAGTTTGATTAAATCATAAAGCTCTCTAGACTGAAGTTACTTAACTTTAATCAGTCAGTCAATCTGGGACACTTGTCAGTCTTAATAACTTGAGTCAGAAATCCTTTCAAGATTACTGATTATCATTATTACTGTTCATTATGAATTTATATACCACTGCACTGAATGCAAAAATGGGCTTCTTGACTGGTCGAAGTATTTTGATTGCCACATGTCCAAGCCAAACCTTTTTCATCTGTATTCCATAAAGTTGTGGCCTGTTTTTACCCCAAACCCAGTCTCATTGGTCTCTTATTTATATGGGTTGGGGTCTGGGAAGTCCGATGCCTTGTCCTGCAAAGTATGTTTCTAATATTCAAGAGCGAAATCTGGTGGATGGGTGTACAGTGGTACCTTGGTTCTCAAACGCCTTGGAACTCAAACAACTTGGAACCCAAACACTGCAAACCCGGAAGTAAATGTTCCGGTTTGTGAACTTTTTTCAGAAGCCAAACGTGCTCTGTTTTGAGTGCCACACTTCCATTTTGCGTGTTACACTGAGGTCTGTCTGTTTTTGCTATTTATTTTGCGTTTTTGCTTTTGCGGCTCTTTTTGTTTTGTTTTTGTGACTGTGTGGAACCCAGTTCAGCTACTGACTGATTGATTGTGTGACTGCAGTACAGTCATACCTCAGGTTACAGACGCTTCGGTTTGCGTTTTTTTGGGTTACGGACTCACCGAAACCTGGATGTACCAGAACAGGTTACTTCCGGGTTTTGGCGGTCACGCATGTGCAGAAGCGCTAAATTGCACTTTGCGCATGCGCAGAAGTGCCGAATTGCAACCCGCGTGTGTGCAGATGCAGCGCTGCGGATTGTGAACGCTGCAGGTTGTGAAAGTGCCTCCCTCACGGATCACGTTCGCAACCCAAGCGTCCATTGTACATTGTTTATTGCTTTCATTTTATGGATCAAAGGTGTCGTTAGACAGTAAAATTCATCTTAAATTGCTGTTTTAGGGGTTGTTTTTAAAAGTCTGGAATGGATTAATCCATTTTGCATTACTTTCTATGGGAAAGGATGCCTTGGTTTTGGAATGAACTTCCAGAACGGATTAAGTTTAAGAACCAAGGTACCACTGTATCCCAAACCTGACATTTGTTCAGAAGATGGAAAACATTAATACAGCGGTCAATGATTTCTAGTCATGATGACTGTATATTCCTCTATCTCAAGCTTAAGTTTATCTTTTCAGATAAGAAAAGGCTTCCTGACCCTCTGGCATTAGCGTTTAAAGAATTGCAAGTGGGAGGGTCCTTGATAACAGCATTACAGGACATTTTTCACCCTGTCTTGACTTGCAACATGAGGAATCGTTACGCAGAGCGGCCAAGGGATCCATCATGAATGTCCTACAAAATATGTCCACAAGATAAAGCTGAAACAAGTTTTGGACCTCCAGAATCAGACTAGGCAAAGAATACTTACCTGGGTCAGAAGTGGGTGGAAATGAGGAGCCAGGTGTCTGGGAAACGACAATTTCATTTGCAGGAGAGCTCATCCATCCATTCATGAGAAAAGATGGGTTCAAACTGAAAAGTAAGGCACCTAAGGAAGTTAGCAAAATACAGCAGTTCGGAAGCAACTGCAAAGCGAATGAGCAACTCTCCTTTCAGATCTCCTCAAAGAAATTCAGGATTTGAAAGGAAACAAAAGTCAAAGAAATAGCCTAAGAGTTTGGAAAGAGTAGTAGCTGGAAAGCTAAGAGAACTAGGAGCAATTAATTGATTCCAGCAAATCCACATGAAATTGTTTATTGCTGATAGAACCCCATCTAGGAAGACCAATAGCATCAATGAAAGCATACTTTAGAAGATGAAATAGCAGATGCTGCAACAGCTGAATCGTAAATGTTGTATCACGCAACATGCCAGTTTTATTTGAGTCTTTTCATTTCATCCATTCCAATACAGTGGTACCTCGGGTTACATATGCTTTAGGTTACAGACTCCGCTAACCCAGAAATAGTGCTTCAGGTTAAGAACTTTGCTTCAGGGTGAGAACAGAAATCATGCTCTGGCGGCGCAGTGGCAGCAGGAGGCCCCATTAGCTAAAGTGGTGCTTCAGGTTAAGAACGGACCTCCGGAACGAATTAAGTACTTAACCCGAGGTACCACTGTATTTGACACTTCAGAAACTGCCAAACGTTTGGGGGTTTTGCTTACAATGGCATGTGCTTTACCCACTCGATACAACAGGAAAACATACTTCCTGTCCAGGGTTGTTAGGGGAGAAAGTTTCTAGCTCAATGGTGGAGCACATTTTACCCACAGAAAACCCCAAATTTAATCCCTGGCGTCTCCAGGCAGGGATGAGATTATAGGAATGGGGCAAAAAATTGATTCTGTTTGCATTTAAAAGTGAATCTACCTAAATCTGTGCCTTCTGAAACAATAAAGGTAAAGGGACCCCTGACCATTAGGTCCAGTCGTGGCTGACTCTGGGGTTGCGGCGCTCATCTCGCTTTATTGGCCGAGGGAGCCGGCGTACAGCTTCCAGGTCATGTGGCCAGCAGGACTAAGTCGCTTCTGGCGAACCAGAGCAGCGCATGGAAATGCCGTTTACCTTCCCGCTGGAGTGGTACCTATTTATCTACTTGCACTTTGACGTGCTTTCGAACTGCTAGGTTGGCAGGAGCTGGGACCGAGCAACGGGAGCTCACCCCGTCGCAGGGATTCGAACTGCCGACCTTCTGATCGGCAAGTCCTAGGCTCTGTGGTTTAACCCACAGCGCCACCCGCATATGCAAACCAAAACACAACCATCGTTCAACATTCACACTTCTCTGAATTCTGCAAGGCGGTTTCCCAGCCATGTGTATAAAAATGCATATATTCGGAAAAGTAAGAGAGAGAAATTAATCATATTGGGAAAATATGCTTTGCAATAAATGTGTCTATTAGGCAAAACTGGGCAATGTACACCTGTCAGGAGCGATGCCTCAATGCCTTGCAGATGTGCTGCATCAGGCAGATTTTAGGCATCAGATGCCAGGAGAGAGTCTCAAGCAAAGGTGTGCTCTCCCAAGCTCACATTCCCAGCATGGTTGCATTCCTGTCTCAGCGACATCTATGCTGGCTTGGTCATGGCCACAGAATGTTAAATGGTGGGATCTGGCTACAAAGATGTAGCTGCGCTACAAAGATGTCTGCAAAATGTAACATGTAGGGTCAGGACATTCGCAGGGAAACCAAAATGCTTGTTTATGAAGCTATTGTACTGCCAACCTTACTGTATGCTTGTGAAACATGGACAACTTATAAACGCCATTTCCAGCTCCTTGAAAGATTCCATCAACGGTGTCTCTGAAAAATTTTACACCTCACAGACAAGGAAACTAATACCAGTGTACTGGAATAAGCAAAGATCACCAGTGTCGAAGCGATGATTCTTCAACATCAACTTCGTTGGACTGGTCATGTTGTGCGGATGCCTGATGATTGTCTGCCAAAGCAACTACTCTATTCCAAACTTAAAAATGGAAAGCGTAATGCTGGTGGTCAACAAAAGAGGTTCAAAGACTCTCTTGAGGCAAATCTTTAAAAATGTAGTATAAACACTGACAATTGGGAAACACTGGCCTGCGAGCGCTCCAATTGGAGAACAGCCTTTCCCAAAGGTGTCATGGGCTTTGAAGACACTCGAACTCAGGACGCAAGGGAGAAACATGTGAAGAGGAAGGCACGCTTGGCAAATCCACACCATGATCAACTCCTGCCCTGAAACCTATGTCCCCACTGTGGAAGGACGTGTGGATCCAGAATTGGCCTCCAGTCACTTACGGACTCACTGTTAAAACCGTGTTTATGGAAGACAATCTTACTCGGCTACGAGGGATCGCCAAAGAAGAAGACATGAAGGATGACTGCTGGGAGCAGCGCATTGAAAGGAATCTCTCCCCCCCCCCCCGGTGCTATAAAATTGAGAAGCTAAGCTGACAAGACCCAGAGCTGGTTGAGACCCTGATTAACAACTTTGACCTGAGTACCTTCTTAGATGTAGGAAATAACAAGCCAGAGCCTGTTTCTACCAAAACAGCGGACGGACACCGTGGCCTCATCTCCTGACGTTGGAGACCACTTGATTTGGAAAGCATACATGTGAAAGAGCAGAACTTCTGGAAATGCCCATACTTTGGGGTGCTCCAGAAATGGTCTTAAACATGAATCATGCTGTCTAACAAAATGCTTGGAATTTTGCCTTAACTGTCTGCAAATACCAGAATTGCCTCCTTGTCTGGGAACAAGCTTTGAGGGTCAAGCGTCTTAGCGACAAACAATGAGAAGCTCAGGAAGAAAAGCACATCTCTGCCCGTTTGGGAAAGGGATGTGAATCACTTTTGCCAAACACCAGCACCCACCCAAATGGCAATTCCACTCCCAGAAATTCCCAAGGCCTCTGACAACGTCTGTGATAGATGATGGATGAGCGGCGACCGGGGCACAAAATGTCGGGCAAGGGCATGTCCCGGCGTCCAGCCAAATTGTGTGCCGGAAGGGTCCCTCGCTGTCTCAGTTCTAGAGCAGACGAGAAGCTTTCCAACATGGAAGGAGGCAGAAATCTCCCTTGGCAAGGGTCAGATGAAGGAGGAAGCCTCCCAGCTATTTGAGAGGTGGAAGGAAGGAAGGAAGGCTCTCTGCTAAGGGCCCCATGAAAGGATAAGAGAAGGGGTATCTGTCGGTCCCAAAACTCCTTGAAATAGTTGCAAGCAGCTAGGAATAGCTCAGGACACCTGGTGGCCCTCCTGAAATCCATGGAGTGACCTATAAATATGGAACACCCTCCCACCAGATGTCAAGGAGATGAGTAACTATATAACCTCAGAGGACACCTGAAGCTTAAACGTTTGTTGGTTAGAGCGTGGTGCTGATAATGCCAAGGTTGCAGGTTCGATTCCCATCTGGGACAGCTGCATATTCCTGCATTGCAGGGGGTGGACCAGATGATCCTCAGGGTCCCTTGCAGATCTACAACTCTATGATTCTATGAAGGCAGCCCTTTATAGGGAAGCTTTTTAATGTGCACTGTTCTGTTGTGTTTTTACATACAGTCGTACCTCTACTTACGTATCCCTCTGGATACGGAATCTTCAGGTTATAGCCACGGCAAACCCGGAAGTATATACCTCCGGGTTTCGCCGCATGCGCAGAAGCACTCCGCATGCCTTGCGCATGCACAGAAGTGCTCAATCACGCCACACACATGCACAGAAGTGCTCAATCGTGCCATGCGCATACACAGAAGCGCTCAATTATGCCACGCGCATGCGCAGAAGCACGCCTCTATTTACGTAATTTTCAGGGTGCGAATGGACCCCCAGAACGAATTAAGTTCATATCCAGAGGGTCCACTGTATGTTATGTTGGCCTTGGTGAAGATTTGACATTTTCATCCCCAAAAAGTTTTTGACTTGAGTTTCTACTGAGATGAGGCTGCATTTTAATGTTGTACTTAATCTTGTTTTTAAGTTGTATTTTAATAAATTGTTTTTACCTGGTGTTAGCGGCCCTGAGCCCGGTCTTAGCTGGGGAGGGCGGCGTATAAATAATTTTTTTATTATTATTATATGTGCCCCCATTGTGGCTGGAGCAACCCAGTCAGATGGGTGGGGTACAAATAAAATAAATTATTATTATTATTATTATTACAAAAACCCTGTGAGATAGGTTAGGCGGAGAGGTTGTAACTGCTTGAGGGTGACCAATGTTGATGTGTATATCACACTTATGTCGGCGGGAGGTCAAGCGTGGTGCCAGGGACTGGGCTGAGGAGCAATGGGGGAGACCACCGTCCCCCTTACTGCACTTCCCAGAGAAGAGGGAGGCACAATAGATTTGCAACAGTGCTTTGCAGAAGGTCATAGTTCAGAAGCTGCAGAGGGGAGAAGCTGGGAAATATTGGAAGAGGAGCAGGAAGAAGAAGAAGCGCCGGGAGAGAGACAGGTGACAGGCTCAGTGTCCTTGGAAAGCATTCCTGACCCTTCCTCTCCCAGACCTCAGCGGGCATTGAAAGTAGGAGAACAGAAAGCTCAGAGGCAGAAAGTGCAGATCAGCCAATGTAGGGATGACATACATTAGGAGAGATGGAGAGGATGGGAATGTTAGGATATTGATGTTCCGTTCCACCCTAAGAGGAACAGATATGTGGAGCTATTGTATGTCACATGTCTGTTTACATTCCAGCACAGCTTGCTGGGAACTTCCGTTTGAGTATAGCTTTTGCCTCATGCTTCTTGCTCTTAGACAGGAAGGAGAGCAGACATGTTTTCTTTGTCTTGATCTATGCTGAATAAACTGCTTGTAAATATGCTTTACATATGCCTCTGTCCGCCCTTCTGTCGCGAGGAGTTAATTACTCTGCTGATTAGAGGGTGCTGGTGGGCTGGAGCCAGCTGGGGGCCTGCCAAATGCCCCCGTTTCCCTTGGACGCATCGCAACAGGGACTCTACTCAGACCAACGCCATTATCCAAGAGAGACGGCATTTCTACATCTCTCTCTCTCTCTCTCTCTCTCTCTCTCTCTCTCTCTCTCTCTCTCTCTCTTTCTGTGAATGTTGGATAAAATACCTTGGTAAGAACTCCTTGTCTTTCCATTACTGCAGCCTGCTATGAGGGAGGGGGGTCAGATTCCCTGAAGCCCGACACATGGGAGGAACTTCCTGGTGCAGAATAAGATGTCCCTATTTTCGTTGGTATGTTAGCCCAGCAGCTAGTTGGCAGGCAGGGGGGCTGCCACGTTGACACGCTCCTGCCCCGATGTGCAGCCAAGCCACGCCACCGTGTTTTGCACAAGGTGCAGCTTCCGAAACAACCTCTGGGGCAGCCCCACAGAGAGCGCATGGACAAAAGTTTTTTGTGAAACCCCAGCCTCCTGTTTTTAGCTCAGCTTTGCTCAGGGCTGTGGTCAACAAGTTCTCATTCCAAACAAGCTTTTAAAAAAAATATTAAGAATTTCATCATAACAATTTATCAAAAACATATCATTCTCATCCCCCCTTTCCCCCCCTCCCCAATCCAGAACCCCACCCTCCCACCCCACCCCCAGACTTCCCTCAGCTCCTCTCTCTGGTTTTTCAGCAGGTGTTAATCTCTGCATATTGTAAAATTGTAAAGATCCTTAATTTATCTATCTGTATGTTGCCAATAATAAATTTGTGTATGTTTATTCAAAACCTGCCAAGGAGTCCAGTTCAGTTTGTTGTTTCTTTAAATACTTTGTAAAAGGTTCCCATTCTTCTTTAAAGTCGCGGTTGTCCTTAACACGCAGTTTGTGTGTCAGTTTCGCCAATTCCACATAGTCCATCAATTTCTCTTGCCATATTTCTTTGGTCAGGATTGCCTCATTCTTCCATACTTGTGCTATTAAGACTCTTGCTGCCGTTGTTGCTTGCATACATGAAAATATTTTTCAATTTCCTTGGCAGGTCTTTTTCTACAATCCCTAACAGAAATGCTTCGGGCTTTTTTAGTTGGAACATTTTCTTCAACTCATTGTATATCATTTCCCAATTTTTTTAAATTTTACTACAATCCCACCACATATGTTATGTACTGAAGTTCTCACCCTGGCCAACAGGGGGATACTGTAGATAGTTATGCAAATGAAGGATCAAAAGTGACGTTCAGTGATTGGATAGCTTTAGAAAGTTGCTACAGTTACGTTGTACTGGAGCTCTATATAAGCAGGCTGACTGAGCCTTCAGCTCAGTTCTGTCCTGGCCTCTGAATAAACAAGAGCTGTTTGAAGAATCGCTGTGTCGTCTGATATGTTCACCCACAACTTAACAGTAACCTTCCAATCAAGCTTTAAGCAGCTTTGAGACTTTATGCATGCCGTGGTGAGAGCTCAAAGGCATACCTGCTCCCAGAGTTTCCACTTTGGCAACAAACTCCGCATTCAAATCCCACCTTTTTCTCCATGGACCTCAAGGTAGCGCTCATGGTTCCTGCCCCCTTCTCATTCAGTTCACACAACAACCCTGTGAGGTGGGTTAGACTGAGAGGCTGCAACTGGCCCAAGGTCACGAGTGGTGCTGAACTCTCCTTCCTCAGAGGTTTTTAAGCAGAGGTTGGACGGCCATCTGCCATGGATGCTTTAGCTGAGATTCCTGCATTGCAGCGGGTTGGACTAGATGACCCCAGGGTCCCTTCCAACTCTCCCAAGATTCCATGATCCAGCAAACTTCATGGCCACTCCTCTCGGACGTTCAGTTGCTCACATCTGAATGTCTCCCTTCTGGCCTCGTCAGCTCGAAACAACTGTTAAAAGAGAAAGATGAGCCACATTCTCCTTTTCACTGGACGTGGGTGGCGCTGTGGTCCAAACCACTGATCCTCTTGGGCTTGCCGATCAGAAGGTCGGCGGTTCGAATCCCCGTGACGGGGTGAGCTCTCGTTGCTCTGTCCCAGCTCCTGCCAACCTAGCAGTTCAAAAGCACACCAGTGTAAGTAGATGAAGAGGTACCACTGCGGTGGGAAGGTAAACAGTGTTTCCATGCGCTGCTCTGGTTTTGACAGAAGCGGCTTAGTCATGCTGGCCACATGACCCAGAAAAACTGTCTGTGGACAAATGCCGGCTCCCTCGGCCTGTAAAGCGAGATGAGTGCTGCAACCCCAGAGTCATCTGTGACTGGACTTAGCTGTCAGGGGTCCTTTACCTTTACCTTTAAAGCCCTTAGGGATGAGGGTGGTGCTGTGGTCTAAACCACTGAGCCTCTTGGGCTTGCTGATCAGAAGGTCGGTGGTTTGAATCCCCGTGACGGGGTGAGATCCCGTTGCTCTGTCCCAGCTCCTGCCAACCCAGCAGTTCAAAAGCACACCAGCGCAAGTAGATAAATAGGTACCACTGCAGCGGGAAGGTAAATGGCATTTCCGTGCGCTCTGGTTTCCGTGTCCCATTGCACCAGAAGCGGTTCAGTCCTGCTGGCCACATGACTCGGAAAGCTGTCTTTGGACAAACACCGGCTCCCTTGGCCTGAAAGCGAGTTGAGTGCCGCAACCCCATAGTCGCCTGGATTAATGAAGTTTGCCACCCACAGAGTCTGCCCTCCTCAGAAGTGGGCGTGTGCTTTGGGTTGACAGATCAGGATTTCACATCCTTATGGCTATTTACAGTGTGTCCCTCCTCAAAGACAACAATGCACACCTCCTCAGAGAGAACAGAACAAGGCGACTCGCTCTTTCTCTCTGAAAAGGTTTCTAGGGGGATTGACACCTGGGAGGTCCTGCCTGGAGCCATCAAACACCTGTGCAAATATTATGTTTTAAGGCTCTATCTGCACCAACTCCCTTCCAAGTAACTCCTTAGTTACTTCTCATGCCTAACATTTTGAGAAGGCTCAGAGCACCGAAAAGAAGAAGAGTTTGGATTTGATATCCCGCTTTATCACTACCCGAAGGAGTCTCAAAGCAGCTAACATTCTCCTTTCCCTTCCTCCCCCACAACAAACACTCTGTGAGGTGAGTGGGGCTGAGAGACTTCAAAGAAGTGTGACTGGCCCAAGGTCACCCAGCAGCTGCAGGTGGAGGAGCGGAGACGCGAACCCGGTTCCCCAGATTACGAGACTACCGCTCTTAACCACTACACCACACTGGCTCTGAAGGCATATTCATAGCAAACAAAGATGTGTGCAGTCAGGGAACCCTGTCCTGGCTTCACAGTGCAGCACATGCCTTGTCCTGGGTTCAAATCCCGGCGTCTCCAGTTCAAAGGAACAGAAGGAAATCTCCACTCAGGGCCTCGGGGAAGCTGCTGCTCTTCATTATGGTCATTAATGTGGAAATAGCATTATGATATTGGCTGCCAATATCATAAGACTGCCCATATCATAAGGCCATTATGCAAATCTGTGGCGCAGCCATATCTGGAGTACTGCGAACGGTTCTGGTCGCCTCACCTCAAAGTTGAGTTGGAAAAAGTTCAGAAAAGAGCAACCAAAAATGATTGAGGGACTAGGGCTCCATGAGGAAAAGTTTGGGACTTTTTAGTTTAAAGGGGAGTAAGCAGGGCACATGGCAGAAATATATAAAATTATGCACAGAGGAAAGAAAAGTAAATAGAGACCCGTTTTTTTCTCTCCCTCTCTCAGTCCAACGAAGTTGGAAGATCCAAGACAGTACTTCTTAACACCAACGTGGATGCCTTTAAAGAGAATTAGAGGTAAAGGTAAAGGTGCCCCTGCCCGTACGGGCCAGTCTTGACAGACTCTAGGGTTGTGCGCTCATCTCACTTAAGAGGCCGGGGGCCAGCGCTGTCCAGAGACACTTCTGGGTCACGTGGCCAGCGTGACGAAGCTGCTCCAGCGAACCGGCACCAGAGCAGCACACGGAACGCCGTTTACCTTCCCACTAGAAAGCGGTACCTATTTATCTACTTGCACTTAATTGTGCTTTCGAACTGCTAGGTGGGCAGGAGCTGGGACTGAACGACGGGAGCTCACCCCGCCGCGGGGATTCGAACCGCCGACCATGCGATCGGCAAGTCCTAGGCACTGAGGTTTTACCCACAGCGCCACCCGCGTCCCTAAAGAGAATTAGATGAGTTCAATGAGGATAGAGCTATCAATGGCTGTTAGTCATGATGTCTATGCTCCACCTATGTTGCCAGAAGCCACCGTATTTTCCGCTCCATAAGATGCACCTGACCATAAGACGCACCTAGTTTTTAGAGGAGGAAAACAAGCAAAAAAATATTCTGAACGAAACATTGGATATATGATTTTTTTGGTTCATGCTATGGCCACAGGCATGTGATCCGATGGTGAATTTGGGTTGACCCAATGCAAAAATCCTGAGGATCCATGTGGATCTGTGGTTTGTAACCACGTTTTTGCACCATTGCGGCCCCACAAAACAGTGGGTGCGTGATTTTTTTTGTGCAGGCTGTAGCCATGGACATGCTATGTGGTCTGATGGTGAATTTGGGGTGACCCAATGCAAAAATCCTGAGGATCCATGTGCTTTTACCTCCCCCCCCAGGCAGCTTCCTTTATCACTAGCGTCCCTTATCTCCCTCCCAATTGCTTGCCGATCAGCTGCTCAGCGGCTTCATTTCAACGCTCCCTTCCCTCTTTCTAAAAAAAAAGCACAATCTACTTTTTGCCCCAGGCAATTTGGCTCCAGGGACCATGCATTTGCTCCATAAGATGCAGAGACATTTCCCTTTACATTTTAGGAGGAAAAAAGTATGTCTTATGGAGCGAAAAATACAGTATATGCCACTGCTGAGAACCGCAGAAAGGGCTATTGCTCTTGTGCTCGGGTCCAGCAACTGGTATTCAGAACTCACAGACTCATAGACTCACAGAATCATAGAATTGTAGAGTTGGAAGGGACCCAAGGGTCATCTAGTCCAACCCCCTACAATGCAGGAATCTCAGCTAAACCATGACAGATGGCTGTCCAACCTCTGCTTAAAAACCTCCAAGGAAGGAGAGTCCACCAGCTCCCGAGGGAACAGCTCTTTACTGCCAGAAAGGTCTTCCTGATGTTGAGTTGGAATCTCCTTACTTGTAATTTGAAGCCATGAGTTCGAGTCCTACCCTCCAGAGCAGGAGAAAGCAAGCTTGCTCCCTCTTCCATGTGACAACCCATGAGGTATTTG
The DNA here is from genome assembly GCF_027172205.1 of Podarcis raffonei. Taxonomy (NCBI): domain Eukaryota; kingdom Metazoa; phylum Chordata; class Lepidosauria; order Squamata; family Lacertidae; genus Podarcis; species Podarcis raffonei. The sequence continues at coordinate 9,006,056 of NC_070605.1, read as the reverse complement.
AAGATGGCTATGCTATCTCCTCTCAGTCTCCTCTTCTCCAGGCTAAACATCCCCAGCTCCTTCAACCATTCCTCATAAGGCTTAGTTTCCAGACCCTTGGTCATCTTGGTCGCCCTCCTCTGCACACCTTCCAGCTTGTTAACATCCTCCTTAAACAGTGGTGCCCAGAATTGGACACAAGACTCCAGGTGTGGTCTGACCAAAGCAGAATAGAATGGTCCAAGCTGGTGTGCTTGGCTCCTGTGGCAGCGAGTTCCACAGGTTATTTTATATATATATATTTTTAAAAAATCTGTGGAACTCGCTGTCACAGGAAGTATATGAATTATTTGCAGAGCAACTGTAATCAACAAATTACGCTAGTAGGACTACAAGAAGTTTTGTAAGGAGAAATATACGAAGTGTTACAAAGTAGAAAAAGAGAGAGATATTTATATATGGTTATGAGTTTGAAATATAATAGGGAAGATAAGAAATGCATACTAAGAGATTAGATTGGAAAATTTTCAGACAAGATTGATGGAAGTTGAAAAAATAATAAGATGCAAAAGTATGTTTAATTACTGTTGAAAATGATATGTTAAAAAACTAATAAAAATTTATATATATATATATATAATTATTATTAATAATAATAATAATTAGTACGTTTCTGAGCACAATTCAAAGTGTTGGTGCTGACCTTTAAAGCCCTAAACAGCCTCGGTCCAGTAGACCTGAAGGAGCGTCTCCACCCCCATCGTTAAGCCCGGACACGGAGGTCCAGCACTGAGGGCCTTCTGGCGGTTCCCTCACTGCAAGAAGCCAAGTTACAGGGAACCAGGCAGAGGGCCTTCTCGGTGGTGGCGCCCGCCCTGTGGAACGCCCTCCCTTCAGATGTCAAAGAGATAAACAACTACCTGACATTCAGAAGAAATCTTAAGGCAGCCCTGTTCAGGGAAGCTTTTAATGTGTGACATCTTAGTGTATTTTTGGTCTCTGTGGAAGCCACCCAGAGTGGCTGGGGAAACCCAGCCAGATGGACGGGGTACAAATAATAAATTAATAATAATAATAATAATAATAATAATACCCCACCCATCTGGCTAGGTTTCCCCAGCCACTCTGTGGTGTGCAAAAGTGCTTTCTTTTATCTGCCCCGAATCTTCATCTGATTCCCACGAGTTCTAGTTCTAAGCGAGAGGGAGAAAGTACTTTTCTTTCCCCATGCCACACATCCTTTTATAAACCTCTCTCATGTCACCTCTTCCGAGAAGCATTTCTCCTTATCTCCCCAGCCCTGAGGCTCTGGGGACCTGGCCACATCCCTCTCGGAGCCCAAGATCTCTTCTCCTGTAAACACGAATCCCGGCTCCCCTCCAGAAGAGTTGCAGATGACAGCCTTCTGCAATCTTTACAAAGTCCTTCCCGCAAAGAGTGCACAGATGGCCTTCTGGCGAAGTCCCTCTTGTCTAATGGTCTTTCTGCTGCCATTCATCAAACATGAGCTAATGGTGTGTTGGCTGCCGTTGCGCGATGCTCGGGCCCAGACTGCATCCATCAATCTCTCCATTTAGGCCTGCTGTAAATCTCGCTGCGCCAAGCTCCTTAAAGAGCCAGGGTTCACCCTGAATTAAGCATCAGAAGTTCCTAGGAACGGAGCTGTAAAGGGAGATACAAAACTTGCGGGGCTACGTAAAGGTAAAGGGACCCCTGACCATTAGGTCCAGTCGTGGCCGACTCTGGGGTTGCAGGGCTCATCTTGCTTTACTGGCCAAGGGAGCCGGCATTCAGCTTCCAGGTAATGTGGCCAGCATGACTAAGTCGCTTCTGGCAAACCAGAGCAGCGCACGGAAACGCCGTTTACCTTCCCACCGGAGCGGTACCTATTTATCTACTTGCACTTTGATGTGCTTTTGAACGGCTAGGTTGGCAGGAGCAGGGACCAAGCAACGGGAGCTCACCCCGTCATGGGGATTCGAACCACCGACCTTCTGATCGGCAAGTCCTAGGCTCTGTGGTTTAACCCACAGCGCCACCCGCAAGAAGTATCTTAATAAAGTGCAGGACCAAAAGGCGCTTGTAAATTTGAGCCCAGGTTCCGTCTTCTGTCCGATGAACAACAGGGCAACCTCACTGCTGTTACTCCTTCGGAGTACACTGGTAACTCGGGTTAAGTACTTAATTCATTCCGGAGGTCCGTTCTGAACCTGAAACTGTTCTTAACCTGAAGCACCACTTTAGCTAATGGGGCCTCCAGCTGCCGCTGTGCTGCTGGAGCACGATTTCTGTTCTCATCCTGAAGCAAAGTTCTTAACCCAAGGTACTACTTCTGGGTTAGCGGAGTCTGTAACCTGAAGCGTATGTAACCCGAGGTACCACTGTATGTCATGTGAGCAGTCAACCAGGGCTAAACTCTGTCCACCTGTGGACCTGAAGTCACTATAAATTGCTGTGCATGGGAGGAAAAGGTAAAGGACCCCTGGACAGTTAAGTCCACTCAAAGGCGACTATGGGGTTGCAGCGCTCTTCTCGCTTTCAGGCCGAGGGAGCCAGCGTTTGTCCACAGACAGCTTTCCGGGTCATGTGGCCAGCAGGACTAAACCGCTTCTGGCGCAACAGAACACCGTGACGGAAACCAGAGCGCATGGAAACGCCATTTACCTTCCCACCACAGTGGTACCTATTTATCTACTTGCACTGGTGTGCTTTCGAACTGCTAGGTTGGCAGGAGCTGGGACAGAGCAACGGGAGCTCACCCCATTGCGGGGATTCGAACTGCTGACCTTCCGATCAACAAGCCCAAGAGGCTCAGTGGTTTAGACCACAGCGTCACCTGTGTCCCTTAGAAGAAAGAAGGGACCTGAAACAAAGTCTCTCGTGCCAAGCAGGGCATTCACAAGCCAAAGCTGATATCCCATTGTGGCTTCACATCCTTCCCACCCCATTTGGATTGTCATAAGATCTGACCTCATGGGAAGCTGCCTCTGGGTGCTCTAGATTCCGAGGACTTGCTAAAAATGTGGGTCTGCATATTTTCACACTGGGAAGATAAACAGTGGGCATTGAGTCTGCAGAGTCTAGACCCTCTGAGCCTGCGAAGGATGAGCACATTGTATATAGGCCTCCTGGGGGAAAAACAAGAGTGTGGGTTATTATCAGGGGACACTTCCTGGCTCAAATGTATGGAACGGATTCCCAAGGAACTGTGCCAAAACACCCAACCTAGAGGCGGTAGGAAACTGAATCGGGGGCGAAATGCGAGGCGATAATGCACTCGGCTTGCATCAGCAGGGATGAATTTTGCTGACTGTTTGCGTCACCGATTGTTCACTGTGCCGTTAAGTGCATTAAACTGCATGACTGTGGCCCATGTTAATATTTGGATTTAATTTCGAATTGAAAGCAGTCCGACCAAGTCTGCAGAAGTCATTGGGGTGGTTTGCAAGGGCCTCTTTGAGCTGCGCTGATTTCTGGGAATCTCAACGCTTTACGCGACGGAAACCTGACACACACCCAGCCTAAGCTTTTCTAAAAAGGTATCGTTGAAATTAAATCGGAGGCTTAAAAGGCTTTCACCGGTGCTGAAAACTCCATGCCTAGCGAGCTTCTCTGTGGGGAGGCGATTCCGCAAATAGGGTGCCACCACCGAAAAGGCCTTCTCCTTAGAGGGCACCTGGCTAACTTCAGTGGGGCACCTGGAGAAGGGTCTCAGGTGAAGATCAAAGGACCAGGCAGGTACATACTTATGGGAGAAAGTGATCCTTCAGGTAACCTGCTCCCAAAACCAGGTTGTATCTGTTGACGATAGCAACACTAAGCATGTTGACAATAACTAATGTTATTTGGGAAATCAACGTCCCCTAAACATTCAGGGGACGGTCGCCACGTTCCTCCCTCCTTGCTTCGGAGCTTCACAGAGGCAGCGCTGCGGGAGAAAGTTAACTGGAGCTTGCTCTTAGAAATTGCCTTGCAAGATCCGGCGGTTTGCTTGCCGCTTATTATACTGGGGGAAAGCTCTTTGTTAGGAATTGCTGGGGTAACTCAGTTGGTAGAGCATGGGTCATGGGTTCGAGTCCCACATTGGGCAAAGAGATTCCTGCATTGCAGGGGGTTGGACTAGATGACCCTTGTGTTTCCTCTCAACTCTTCTATGCTTCTTCTTCTTCTTCTTCTTCTGTGATCACTCGTAATTGAGTAAGATCAGGGGTCAGCAAAGCTTTTCAGCAGGGGGCCGGTCCACTGTCCCTCAGACCTTGTGGGGGGCGAGACTATATTTTGGAGGGGTAATGAACGAATTTGTATCCCCCCCAAAATAACCCAGAGATGCATTTTAAATATAAGGACACATTCTACTCATGTAAAAACACACGGATTCCTGGATTTAGAAGGTGATTGGGCCGGATCTGGCCCGTGGGCCTTAGTTTGCCTACCCATGAGTAAGATTGTCTTCCATGAACACGGTCTTAACAGTGAGTCCGTAAGTGATTGTGGAGGCCAATTCTGGATCCACACATCCTTCCACAGTGGGGACATAAGTTTCCGGCCACCCAAATAACCCCTGTAAAAAAGATCCATCTTAGCATAGAAGCCAACTTGCAGCCCCCAATAAAATATTTGAGGGGGCTCTCCCCCCCAAAAAAACCTTGATGGGCATTGCCATTCAAATGGTGTGTATGTGCCATGTCGAGAACTACACAACTTCTAAAAGACATCTGAGAACAGCCCTGTACCAGGAAGTTTTTATTTTTACTATGTTCTTATGTGTTGGAAGCCACCCAGAGAAGCTAGGACAACCCAGCCAGATGGACGGAGTATTATTATTATTATTATTATTATTATTATTATTATTATTATTTTCATCATTATCATTATTACCAGCGCTTTTTTCCTAGAAAAATAAGTGCTGGTACTCAGGGGCGAAACCAGGCTTTATTTCACCCAGGTCAAAGACCCAGTTTGGTCCCCCACAACACACATTTGCGCGCGTACGTACACACACACACAAAAAGCAGGCTATGAGCCCTCTGGGGCAAAAAAAAGACCTGCTTATAGCTTATAGCTACGACTCTGCAGTACTGACTATGAAGTTGTTACCTTTTAACAAGAACAAAAAGAGGTGCCATGCTGCCCAGTCTTGAGTACCCCCTGAAAAAAGCACTTCTTCTTCTTCTTCTTCTTCTTCTTCTTCTTCTTCTTATTATTATTATTATTATTATTATTATTATGTGGAGCGGGGCTTACCTCCCCACATATATTATTCAAGCTGGCCCCCTTGCAGCTGAGCATAGGAGACACCTCTTAGGGGCCGAAGGGATCTTCACACACAAAAAAACCCCATTATAAAACATTTGAGGGGGCCGTCTCATGGGCGTAGCCAGGATTTATGTTAGCGGGGGCAAGCTTTATGTTGGGCGGGGGCAGAACCTTAGCTAGTTAAGTATTTTATTGGTTTTTTATTGGTTTTATTGGTTTTTCTGCCTTCTGGAAGAAGGTACAGGGTTACAAAGACTAGGACTAGCCGCCTGATAAACAGTTTCTATCCAAATGCAATTTTGGTTTTGAACGCAGTGTAAGGTAGTCTCAAGCTGTACGCCGGCTCCCTTGGCCAATAAAGCGAGATGAGCGCCGCAACCCCAGAGTCATCTGCGACTGGACCTAATGGTCAGGGGTCCCTTTACCTTTTTAAGGTAGTCTCTAGGGATGTGGGTGGCGCTGTGGGTTAAACCACAGAGCCTAGGACTTGCTGATCAGAAGGTCGGCAGTTCAAATCCCTGTGACAGGGTGAGCTCCCGTTGCTCGATCCCAGCTCCTGCCAACCTAGCAGTTCGAAAGCACGTCAAAGTGCAAGTAGATAAATAGGTACCACTCTGGCGGGAAGGCAAACAGCATTTCCGTGCGCTGCTCTGGTTCGCCAGAAGCAGCTTAGTCATGCTGGCCACATGACCCGGAAGCTGTACGCCGGCTCCCTCGGCCAATGAAGCGAGATGAGCGCCGCAACCCCAGAGTCATCCGCGACTGGACCTAATGGTCAGGGGTCCCTTTACCTTTACCTTCTGCATGTGCAAATGGCTTGAGATACCTGTGAGGTCCATAAATTACCATATAGCATATATTCAACACACACAAAAAAACAGCGACAATTTGTTGTGGACAATGACAATAAAGATTATCCTATCGTAATTTAGGGAATTGTGGGTTGAAATTACCCTGCTTCTGAACTCATCCTCCTCCCCTTTTCCAAAGACGCGCGTCCCTGACATCCCAAAGGGGATGGAGATCAGGTTAGAGGTCCCCAGGATGGAAGGGGAGCAGGTGTCAACGGAGGGTGGCGGCTGCAGGAGCGAAGCAGCAGCGGGAGCCTCCGACGGGGCGGGCTTGGAGGGCTGGCCCGGGGCGTGTCTGCCCTCCCTCCCCACCGCCTTCCCTGCTGTCCGCCCCGCGCGCCGCTTCCCGGAGCCAGAGCGCAGCGCAGGTTCCCACGCGCCGGCGAGGAGGCTGGCTCGCGCCTCCAGCCATTAGAGAGAGACCCCCGCAGCCCGGAGAAAGAGGAGGACACGATCCGGTAAGGCTGCCTGGGAGGGAGAGGGAGAGAGAGGAGGGGAGCCGGATCTCGCCTGCGTTTGCTTCAGCCGGAAACCTCCCACCCTCTTTGGAGAAGGGTGCGCCAAAGACCTGGGGTTGGGGAAGGTTGGTTGGGTGGGTGCCTTTCCAGAGACGCCCCTTGGGGCTTCCCGGAGGTGCCTTCTGTGGTTCCAAGTCGCTTACAAACTGAGCGTCGAGTCTCCATAATTATAATTGATTGACTGATCTTTTTATTAGGCACCTAACTGCAGAAAAGCCTCTTAGACAAAATTAAGAGCCCAAAACGGCATTATTCTCGTTGCTTTGCTAAGAGAGAGACTTGGTGTCAGGACAGCTGCTGGGCTTGCAGAAGGCCCCGGGTTCAGTCCTGGAGATTTCCAGTTCTAAGGGGGTCAAGGGATGGGAAATTGCTCTGTCTCTTTGCCTGAGACCCTAAAGATTGGCACCCCTGAGCTGGTCAAGGATGGAGCTTCCTCTTATTGGTGGAGCACCTGCTCTGACTGCAGAACGTCTCAGGTTCAAGGTCTGGCATCTACGGCTTCAGGGATCAGGCAGTAAGTAATGGGGGAAGACCACCCATCCGCCATGCTCCAGGCTGAGACCCCGGAGAGCTGCAAGCAGTCTAGAAGGCAGCTCCTTACATTCTGCGACCACCACCCCTCCTCCTGCCATTCTTGGATTCAATAGGCAAGTGGTCTCACCTGGGCTTCTCATATCCCAGTCTTGGTTGCGGATCTGTCCAGCATCTCCCCTGAAAAGGAGAGCCACGCTGGTGGGAACTGCCTCTCTCAGAGACCCCAAAGCCCTCCAGAATGAACCCTGCTAGACAAAACAGACCAACAGCCTCCTGACCTGGTTTCTCATAGGTTTTGGAAAGTCTTTCAGGGGGTTTTTGCACAGAAATTTGATGCCACCGTTGCCAAATGAATTTAACAGCTTTAACGCTGCATTGAAATGCCAAGCTATGTGATGTCAGAAAATCTGATTGCAAAGCCCCTGTTTCTTTTTCTCTACTTGAAGGGAGAGGAGGAGAGAGAAGCTGTGGGGACCAGGGGGTTAACCTTTTCCCCTCCTGGCTACTATTAACTCCGGGTTTGGTTTGGTTTCAACGCAGGTGGTGTTGTTGGTTTTTGTTTAGTCGTGTCTTTTTTTAAAAAAAAATATAATATTTATTAAAGTTTTAAGGGGTACAAAAAGAAAAAGTAAAAAACATCATTTTAAACAAAAAACAATACAACACATCACAATAGGTAAAGAGAAAAGGATAAGATACAAAGGAGAAAAAGGGGGAAAAAGAAAAAAAGAAAAAAAAATCCATTAAACAATAAAGAAAAAACAAAGAAAAATACAACAAATCTTCCCATTACTTATCTTTCATTAGCTTATTTCCTTGACCTCCTCACACCTCCCTTTTTTGTATTCTAGATCGATTTTCTATTTCAGCAAATCCTTTCCATCTTTTCAAATTTTAGTCCTGTAATTTATCTTAGTATAATGTAACTTTACTTTCCCTCCTTTCACCAATTAGCAGTCAGTTTTTCCCAAATCCTTTATATCATTCCTGCTAAAGTCACATAACATCATTCCAACATCCTTCTAACATTCATTAATTTTACAATGTTTCTGTAAATAGTCTCTAAATTTCTTCCAATCTTCCTCCACCGACTCTTCTCCCTGGTCTCAGATTCTGCCAGTCATTTCTGCCAGTTCCATGTAGTCCATCACCTTCATCTGCCATTGTTTAGTCGTGTCCGACTCTTCGTGACCCCCTGGACCAGAGCACGCCAGGCACTTCTGTCTTCCACTGCCTCCCGCAGTTTGGTCAAACTCATGCTGGTAGCTTTGAGAACACTGTCCAACCATCTCGTCCTTTGTCGTCCCCTTCTCCTTGTGCCCTCCATCTTTCCCAACATCAGGGTCTTTTCCAGGGAGTCTTCTCTTCTCATGAGGTGGCCAAAGTCTTGGAGCCTCAGCTTCAGGATCTGTCCTTCCAGTGAGCACACAGGGCGTACCTGTTTCTTCCTTGCAGCTTGCAGGAAGGACTTGAATTTGAGAATGGGCGCAAGGGAAAGCATTAAACTCTCCCTCTCTCAAGGGGCCGGTCCTCATGCAACCCACACTGCTCCTTTCAAGCGAAGAAAAGAACCTTGAGGGATCTATCTGTCCTCATATATAGATAGCATGCCTCTCTGAGCCTCTGGCTCAACATCCATCTCAAATCAATATGTAGTCCGTGGAATGCCAAGGGAAGGCACCTTTGAGTTAACTTAATTGAGTTAAACTGTGGAACTCACTGCCACAGGAGACAATGGTAGCCACCAACTTTGATGCCTGGGTTATACAAATACATGGAGGAGAGGGCCATTGATGGCTCCTAGCCATAAGGGTTGTGCTTTGCCATCACTGATGGAGGTAGCAATGCTTCTGAACATCAGTTTCTGGGAACCGCAAGAGGGGAGAGTTGCTCTCATGCTCAAAGCCTGCTTGTGCATTTCCCTGGTCAGCCACTGTGAGAAGAGGATGCTGGACTAGATGGGCCATTTAGCACTCCTTATGCTCTTCCATGGAGTTTTCTTGGCAGGGATACTGGAGTGGCTTGCCGGTCCGTCTAGTTAAAGCTGTGGTTTTCCCAGTAGTGATGTATGGAAGTGAGAGCTGGACCATAAAGAAGGCTGATCGCCGAAGAATGGATGCTTTTGAATTATGGTGCTGGAGGAGACTCTTGAGAGTCCCATGGACTGCAAGAAGATCAAACGCATCCATTCTGAAGGAAATCAGCCCTGAGTGCTCATTGGAAGGACAGATCCTGAAGCTGAGGCTCCAATACTTTGGCCACCTCATGAGAAGAGAAGACTCCCTGGAAAAGACCCTGATGTTGGGAAAGACAGAGGGCACAAGGAGAAGGGGACGACAGAGGACGAGATGGTTGGATAGTGTTCTCGAAGCTACAAACATGAGTCTGACCAAACTGCGGGAGGCAGTGGAAGACAGGAGGGCCTGGCGTGCTCTGGTCCAGGGGGTCATGAAGAGTCAGACACGACTAAACAACAACAATGCTCTTCTGAGCTGTTAGTTTAGCAAAAGTTCTCTCTTCTCCAAACTCAAACGCCGTTTGAAATAGCAGCTGAGTGGAATCAGAGTGCTGTGTTATCTAAGGATCGGTATATATGCCTTGTGTTCCTTTGCCTGGAAGTGGATATCATAACAGCCTCGGAGGCAGGGATGGAGGCCAACATATTTTTGAGGGTGGGGGGAATTTATGGGGCCCAGCGAACTCTGAAGAGAGAAGAATTACAGAGTGTGGATGCCTGTTACTTAGCAACCACATAGGCATAACACAATCTATATAAGTTTGGAAGCGCTGGCATTTTGGACATTTAGAAGACGCCCCCCCCCATAGTCAAGATCCCTCATAATCTGCTTAGTAAAACTTTTAGAGAACAGTGCTGTTTTTCTAGAACTCACCCTGAACGCCTCCCTCGTTCTCTTAGAATTGCAATGGTGCCCATGGAGTTATGGGGGGGTGCCCTAGAAATAGATGATAGATAGATAGATGATTGATTGATAGATAGATAGATAGATAGATGATAGATAGATAGATAGATAGATGATAGATAGATAGATAGATAGATAAAGGTAAAGGGACCCCTGACCATTAGGTCCGGTCGTGGCTGACTCTGGGGTTGCGGCGCTCATCTTGCTTTACTGGCTGAGGGAGCCGGGGTACAGCTTCCGGGTCATGTGGCCAGCATGACTAAGCCGCTTCTGGCGAACCAGAGCAGCGCACGGAAACACCGTTTACCTTCCCACCGGAGCGGTACCTATTAACTAGTCGCACTTTGACGTGCTTTCGAACTGCTAGGTTGGCAGGAGCAGGGACCGAGCAACGGGAGCTCACCCCGTCACGGGGATTTGAACCACCGGCCTTCTGATCGGCAAGTCCTAGGCTCTGTGGTTTAACCCACAGCGCCACCCACATCCCTCAGATAGATAGATACCGTATTTTTTGCTCTATAGGATGCACTTTTTCCCCTCCAAAAATGAAGGGGAAATGTGTGTGCGTCCTATAGGGCGAATGCAGGCTTTCGCTGAAGCCTGCAGAGTGAGAGGGGAGACCCCGCCACCAGCCCCGCAAGATCCGGGGACAGTGGGGAGGCGCAGCGCGTCTCCCCGCTGTCCCCGGACCTGGTCTGAAGGCGGGCGGCGGGGAGAAGAGCGCTTCTCCCCGCTGCCTGCCTCGCAAGCTCCAGGGACAGCTGGGAGGTGCAGCGCGTCTCCCCGCTGTCCCGGACCTGGTCTGAGGGCGGGCGGCAGGGAGAAGAGCGCTTCTCCCCGCTGCCTGCCTCGCAAGCTCCAGGGACAGCTGGGAGGCGCAGCGCGTCTCCCCGCTGTCCCCGGACCTGATCTCAAGGCGGGTGGCGGGGAGAAGAGCGCTTCTCCCCGCTGCCGGCACCACAAGCACCTGGGGGGGAAATAATTTTTTTTCCTTTATTTCCCCCCAAAAAAACTTGATGCGTCCTATGGGCCGGTGCGTCCTATGGAGCGAAAAATACGGTAGATAGATAGATAGATAGAAATTAAAAGTATCTCAGTGCTTTGTCAGTATTGCTTAGTTCAGGAAAGCAACAAAATGGGAATGGAAGTTTTGGAAATTATGCTAGCATGTCTTGACAGTGGGTAGATCATACT